>NC_082662.1:8765000-9390000 GCF_025265405.1 Mesoplodon densirostris | reverse complement strand
CTGGGGTCTTCTGATCCTTTTGTGCAGGAAGGGTCCCCCGCACCAGATCTGGGACCTGGAAAATTCTCAAAGCCCCCGCCTCGCCTTCCCTCTCTGCTGAGACGCCACGGCTCCTGAGCCCTGGCCAGCTGAGAACGGTCTCTTCACTTTGGGAGCTGGAGCCTAGCATGCCTGGGTCCTTCTGGCGCCCTGCCCAACATGGGGCCTGGGGGTCTCTGTTGAATTTCATGGGCTGTCGGGAGGGGCTCCTGGGGAGGGAGGGAGAAGCCTCATGGCCTCTGGCCACAGACAAAGAAGGTCTGAGGGAGAACACCGTGTGGTCAGGGCTCAGCCTGGTTCCACGACAGGGGGATGCCCCCAAAGGCCACTAAGCCACCATCAGTCACCTAGTCATCACTGGGGCCCAACCTCATGCCACAGCATGGTCCCACAGGGCCCGGGTTTCTCCTCCCGACTTCCTACACAGCCCCAGCCGGCCACCCTAACCACCTGGGGCGCTGGCCACAGGCAGGGCGCTGGTCACCACAGCCCCTCCAGCTGCCTTAACCTCTCTGCCTCCCGGTGGGCAAAGCCCTAAACCTGGTGAGCTGACCACTGGCACGTCTGCTGCACTTGCTCTTAGCCCAGAAGGAAGGAGTAGCAGGGAGAGCCAGGCTTTAAATCAATTGACTTGATACGTTATTTCTGGTTCCCTTTTATCTCCCCAGGGAAGGTGTGAGCTCGACTGAGTGAATTCAGAGAGGGCAGGCCCCTGTGCCTGTCAGGGTGACATTGGTATCATGACGGGTGGGGCGGGGGGACAGGACGAGCTGATGATAATCATGGTGTCTTACCGCCCTCTTCTCACGCCAGCCCACGGGAGCCCTCCGCCTGTCTGATCTCCTGTACCTCTCTCTCCCTGGCACTATCACCCTGCACAGGTGATGTCACTGAGCTAGAGGGGTGAGGTGACGTGCCCAAGGTCACATAGTCAGGAAGCAGGATTTTCTATCCTGCAACTTTAATGAATTGGTTTATCGTTCTAACAGCATTTTTGTGAGGGCTGTAGGGTTTTCTATACATATCATATAACCTGCAAATAGCATTTAACTTCTTCCCTTCCAATTTAGATGCCCCAAACAGGGCGGAGGGGGGGAGGGGGTCTGAACTCCAGTCTCTCTGAAGCCACGTTCTGAGCCCCTCCCCCAGGTCAGGCTTTCAGTGTGGCTCCCCAGTTGGACCAGTTGGACTGGCAAGGTTGGGGCAAGCCCAGCAGGAACTTTTGTGGCAACAAAATGTACATCCTCAGAAATCAGGATGCTATGTTCAAAAGGTACCTGGGGACATGATTCTGGAAAATCTTGTGCTTTGTGTTTCCTGGGCCATGCACGGTCCACCTCCATGAGGTCATAGAAGCAGGAGTTGAATGGTCTCTCACCCCCTCCAGGGAGAACCACCTCCTAGATGGCAATCAGGAGATGATTCTGTTCTTTGGGAAGCTGGAAGGGTCCCTTGGGAAGCCAGCTGGAGTTCGTTTGTCTTCACATACTCCCCAATCTGCTCAGCAAGGGCCTGGAACCCACGGCTGCTGTTGGGTGAGGGAGTTGTCACAGATGACCCAGTCACTCCCCACCTCCCATCCCAGAAGGCCAGACACCCCAGGGGGTGCTGGTGCCGAGCAAGACCCATGAGAATCTGCCTGAGACATAGGACAACATGATGTACGGAAAACCAGGAACAGCTGCAGCAGCTACCATGCACCCCCGGTGTCACATTCCTGGGACACACTCACTTCAGGTCCCTGAGCTGTGTGGCCTGTATCTTCCCAAGACCTGGGGGCTCATTCACTTGTTCATCCGACATCTATTTACTGCACACCCGTCATATGCCACATGCCGTGCTAGAACAGAGCTGAGGAAAAGGCAGGCCTGGTTCCTGCCCTCGAGAAACATTACAGTTGAACATAATGGGATAGGATGGGGTGCAGAGGTGGGACCTCTGACTCAGGTGCCTCAGCCAGTCCTGTGGGATCAGGGAAGGCCTCTGAGAAGCAGACATGGAAGCTGAGGACTGAGTAGGCGTTAAGGGGACAGAGAGCGCTTTGGGCAGAGGGAACAGGGTGGATGAAGACCCAGGGGGAACCAACAGGTTTAAAAGCCAGAGAAAAGCTTCAGCAGGGCTGGAGCCTCACCTGGGAGGGGTGCAGGAGGTGAGACTGGGAAGAGGGAAGCAGAGGTCAGGCCCTGCTCCGGTGACCTTCCTGGCACTTCCTGCCGCATTTACACGTGCAGGCTCATCTCAGCCCCAGCGCAGGCAGCGGGGGCTCATGGGGACTGTTCCTGTTGTTGCCATTGTGTGGTTTACCACTGCGCCTGCAGAGCCTGGCACAGAGGCTGGCACAGGAGGAGCCCGAGGCATATGCGATGCATGAATGAATGAGAGAACGAATGAATGAATGACCTGTGCGGGTCTGTGTCCCTGCTGTAACACAAGTGACAGAGTCAGACCCTCTGTTCCTATTTCTAAATGACTGGCATATCAATTTTGTCAGATGTAAGTGAATCTTGCTTTTTTTCCTTTGGGACGTATGTGAACAAACAAAAAACAGCACTATTATTAAGCGTGTAAGGTGTCCAACCACAAGGGTCCTTGGGTTCAGAGAAATTAAAGCATCCTTCCCATCATCTTCATGATGCAGGTGGGAAATCAGGCTAGAGGGAAAAGCCAAGTCCTGAAATACAGTTTGGTCACTACTTTTTTTTTTTTTTTTTTTTTTGTGGTATGTGGGCCTCACTGCTGTGGCCTCTCCCGTTGCGGAGCACAGGCTCCGGACCGCAGGCTCAGCGGCCATGGCTCACGGGCCCAGCCGCTCTGCGGCATGTGGGATCTTCCCGGACCGGGGCACAAACTCGTGTCCCCAGCATCGGCCGGCGGACTCTCAACCACTGCGCCACCAGAGAAGCCCTGGTCACTACTTTTGAGAGAACAGGAGGAAAAAAAAATTCCAACTAAGAGAAAAACGCCGCCTCTGCTTAAATTCTGGCAGGGGATAGGGAGACACGAAAGCAATGAGCCTCATGCTTAGTAATTTCATAACACGTGAGGGCTGGGATGGAGGACTGCAGGGAAGTGCAGTGTGCGATGGGGTGGGTGCATCTGAGGGGCCCAGGGGTTCAGGGAAGGCCCTCTTGGAGGAAGAGACCCTCCAGCTGAGATGTGCATCTGGAAGGGGTGAAGGTGGGAGACAAGAAGAGATCTGGGCAACCCCAAGTGAGAGAGGGAAGGCCAGGAAGAATTATGAATGGCTTGCAGGTACCTGGGAGGACAGCGGTGACAGTCCTGGAACAGTGGGGAGCGTACAGGTGAGGGAGGCAGGGCGGGAGACCGGAAGCTCTGTGCAGCGGCCTCTCTGCCCATGACCTTCATTCTCGGGGCCCCTCAGGTTTGAAAAAGCCTATTCCCCAAAGAGCCTATTCATTCAGAGTGGCCCTAGAGAGGCAGCATGGGCAAGACAGAAGCTGGAAACCACGGGTCCTTCCAGAGAAACCACTTGCCCTGATGATTTAAGGGACCCAGCACTGCCGTCTACAGTTTTGTGGGAAAGAAACATTTCTATCTTATTCACGCCGTTGCTCTTTCGGGTCGGCTAAACTTAGAAGGTGATCTCAGCTGTAAATTTCATCATTTTGTTTGGCAGAAGCCTTCCAGATTCTCTTCTCCTTCTGGCCAAAGAATTTCTAACAAAACCACTGATTCCCACAAGCTCTCTGACATAAAATCACATGTGGAACAACAACAGAAAACCAAACAACCCGACTCAAAAATGGGCAAAGGAGTTGAATAGACATTTCTCCAAAGAAGATATACAAATGGGGCCTATAAGCCCGTGAAAAGATGCTCAACATCACTAACCATCATCAGGGAAATGCAATCAAAACTACAATAAATAAGATACCACGTCACACCCATTAGGATGGCTATTATCAAAAAAAGCAGGAAAATTGGGGCTTCCCTAGTGGCGCAGTGGTTGAGAGTCCGCCTGCCGATGCAGGGGACATGGGTTCGTGCCCCGGTTCGGGAGGAACCCACATGCCACGGGGCGGCTGGGCCCGTGAGCCATGGCCACTGAGCCTGCACGTCCGGAGCCTGTGCTCCGCAACGGGAGAGGCCGCAACAGTGAGAGGCCCGTGTACCGCAAAAAAAAAAAAAAAAAAGCAGGAAATAAATGTTGGTGAGGATGTGGAGAAATTGGAACCTTTCTGCATTGCTGGTAGGAACATAAAATGGTGCAGCAGCTCCTATGGAAAACAGGAGGGTGGGTCTTCAAAAGATTAAACAGAGAATGACCATATGATCCAGCAATTCCTCTTCTAGGTTTATACCCAAAAGAACTGAAAGCAGGGGTTCAAACAGATATTTGTACACCCCTCAGAAAATTTAAGAAAACTGATATCATATCAAGCATCTTTTCCGACCAAAAGGTTATGAGATTAGAAATCAATTACAAGAAAAAAAATGGGGGCTTCCCTGGTGGCGCAGTCATGGAGAATCCGCCTGCCAATGCAGGGGACACGGGTTTGATCCCTGGTCTGGGAAGATCCCACATGCCGCGGAGCAACTAAGCCCATGTGCCACAACTACTGAGCCTGTGCTCTAGAGCCTGTGAGCCACAACTACTGAGCCCACATGGCACAACTACTGAAGCCCGTGTGCCTAGAGCCCGTGCTCCACAAAGAGAGAAGCCACAGCAATGAGAAGCCCGTGCACTGCAACGAAGCCCCTACTCGCCACAACTAGAGAAAGCCCACATGCAGCAACAAAGACGCAACACAGCCAAAAATAAATAAATGATATAAATTTTTTGTAAAAAAAAAACTGTAAAAAATACAAACATATGGAGGCTAAATGTTGCACTGCTAAATAACCAAGAGATCACTGAAGAAATCAAAGAGGAAATTAAAAAATACGGGCTTCCCTGGTGGCGCAGTGGTTGAGAGTCCGCCTGCCGATGCAGGGGACACAGGTTCGTGCCCCGGTCCAGGAGGATCCCACATGCCATGGAGCGGCTGGGCCCGTGAGCCATGGCTGCTGAGCCTGCGCGTCCAGAGCCTGTGCTCTGCAACGGGAGAGGCCACAACAGTGAGAGGCCCATGTACCGCAAAAAAAAAAAAAAAAAAATACATAGAAACAAATGACAACAAAAATACAACAACCCAAACCTATGGGGAGGAAGCAAAAGCAGTTCTAAGAGGGAAGTTTATAGCAGTTCAATCTCACCTCAAGAAAAATCTCAAATAAACAATCTAACCTTATACCTAAAACAACTAGAGAAAGAAGAACAAAGAAAACTCAAAGTTAGTACAAGGAAAGAAATCATAAAGATCAGAGCAGAAATAAATCAAATAGAAACAAAGAAAACAATAGCAAAGATCAATAAAACTAAAAGTTGGTTCTTTGAGAAGATAAAATTGATAAACCTTTAGCCACACTCATCAAGAAAAAAAGGGAGAGGACTCAAAATCAATAAAATTAGAAATGAAAAATGACAGAGTACAACTGACACTGCAGAAATACAAAGGATCTTAAGAGACAACTACAAGCAACTACATGCCAATAAAATGGACAACCTGGAAGAAATGGACAAATTCTTGGAAAGGTGCAACTTTCCAAGACTGAACCAGGAAGAATTAGAAAATATAAACAGACCAATCACAAGTAATGAAATTGAAACTGTAATTAAAAATCTTCTAACAAAAGTCCAAGACCAGATGGCTTCACAGGTGAATTCCATCAAACATTTACAGAAGAGCTAACACCTATCTTTCTCAAACTCTTCCAAAAAATTGCTGAGGGAGAAACACTCCCAAACCCATTCTACGAGGCCACCATCACACTGATACCAAAATCAGACAAAGAAATCACATAAAAAAAATTACAAACCAATATTACTGACCAACATAGATGCAAAAATCCTCAACAAAATACTAGCAAACAGAATCCAACAGCACATTAAAAGGATAATACACCATGATCAAGTGGGATTTATCCCAGGGATGCAAGGATTCTTCAACATAGGCAAATCAATCAATGTGATAAACCATATTAACAAATTGAAGAATAAAAACCATATGATCATCTCAACAGATGCAGAAAAAGCTTCTGACAAAATTCAACACCCATTTATGATAAAACCTCTCCAGAAAGTGGGCATAGAGGGAGCCTACCTCAACATAACAAAGGCCGTATGTGACAAAACCCACAACAAACATCATTCTCAATGGTAAATAACTGAAGGCATTTCCTCTAAGATCAGGAACAAGACAAGGATGTCCACTCTCGCCAGTCTTATTCAACATAGTTTTGGAAGTCCTGACCACAGCAATCAGAGAAGAAAAAGAAATAAAAGGAACATAAGTTGGAAAAGAAGTAAAACTGTCACTGTTTGCAGATGACATGATACTGTACATAAAGAATCCTGAAGATGCCACCAGAAAACCACTAGAGCTAATCAATGAATTTGGTAAAGTTGCAGGATACAAAATTAATGCACAGAAATCTCTTGCATTCCCATACACTAACAACAAAAGATCAGAAAGAGAAATTAAGGAAACAATCCCATTTACCACTGCAACAAAAGAATAAAATACCTAGAAATAAACCTACCTAAGGAAGTAAGAGAACTGTACTCAGAAAACTGTAAGAAACTGATGAAAGAAATCAAAGATGACACAAACAGATGGAGAGATATACCATGTTCTTGGATTAGAAAAATCAATATTGTGAAAATGACTATACTTCCCAAAGCAATCTACAGATTCAGTGCAATCCCTATCAAATTACCAATGGCATTTTTTGCAGAATTAGAAAAAAATTTTACAGTTTGTATGGAAACACAAAAGACCCCAAATAGCCAAAGCAATCTTGAGAAACCAAAATGGAGCTGGAGGCATCAGGGACCCTGACTTCAGACTATACTACAAAGCTACAGTAATCAAGACAGTATGGTACTGGCACAAAAACAGAAATACAGATCAATGGAACAGGATAGAAAGACCAGAGATAAACCCACGCACCTATGGTCACCTAATCTATGACAAAGGAGGCAAGAATATACAATGGAGGAAAGAAAGCCTCTTCAATAAGTGGTGCTGGGAAAAGTGGACAGCTACACGTAAAAGAATGAAAATAGAACACTACCTAAACACCATACACAAAAATAAACTCAAAATGGATTAAAGACCTAAATGTAAGACTGGACACTATAAAACTCTTAGACGAAAACATAGAACACACATTGACATAAATCACAGCAAGATCTTTTTGACCCACCACGTAATGAAAATAAAGACAAACAAATGGGACCTAATGAAACTTAAAAGCTTTTGCACAGCAAAGGAAACCATAAACAAGATGAAAAGACAACCCTCAGAATGGGAGAAAATATTTGCAAATGAAGCAATGGACAAAGGATTGATCTCCAAAATATACAAATAGCTCATGCAGCTCAATGTCAAAAAAACAAACAACCCAATCAAAACATGGGTAGAGGGCTTCCCTGGTGGCACAGTGGTTGAGAGTCTGCCTGCTGATGTAGGGGACGCAGGTTCGTGCCCCGGTCCGGGAAGGTCCCACATGCCGTGGAGCGGCTGGGCCCGTGAGCCATGGGCGCTGAGCCTGTGCGTTCGGAGCCTGTGCTCCGCAACGGGAGAGGCCACAACACTGAGAGGCCCGCATACAGCAAAAAACAAAACAAAAAACAAAAAACAAAAAACATGGATAGAAAACCTAAATAGACATTTCTCCAAAAAAGACATACAGGTGGCCAAGTGGCACATGAAAAGATGCTCAACATCACTAATTATTAGAGAAATGCAAATCAAAACTACAATGAGGATCATCTCACACCAGTCAGAATGGCCATCATCAAAAAATCTACAAACAATAAATGCTGGAGAGGGTGTGGAGAAAAGGGAACCCTCTTGCACTGTTGGTGGGAATGTAAAATGATACAGCCACTGTGGAGAACAGTATGGAGGTTCCTTAAAAAACTAAAAATAGAACTACCATATGACCAAGCAATCCCACTACTGGGCAGATACCCTGAGAAAACCATAATTCAAAAAGACAGATGTACCCCAATGTTCACTGCAGCACTATTTACAATAGCCAGGTCACAGAAACAACTAAATGTCCATCGACAGATGAATGGAAAAAGATGTGGTACATATATGCAATGGAATATTACTCAGTCATAAAAAGGAATGAAATTGGGTCATCTGTAGAGATGTGGATGGACCTAGAGTCTGTCATACAGAGTGAAGTAAGTCAGAAAGAGAAAAACAAATATCATATATTAACACATATATGTGGGATCTAGAAAAATAGTACAGATGAACCTATTTTCAGGGCAGGAATAGAGACACAGATGTAGAGAACGGACGTGTGGACACAGGGCGGGGTTAGGGGAGGGTGGGATGAATTGGGAGATTAGACTGACATAAATACACTACCATGTGTAAAATAGAGAGCTAGTGGGAACCTGCAGTATAGCACAGGGAGCTCAGCTCAGTGCTCTGTGATTACCTAGCTGCAGGGACGGGGGGAATGGAGGGAGGTCCAAGAGGGAGGAGATATATGTATACATATAGCTGATTCACTTCATTGTACAGCAGAAACTAACACAACATGGTAAAGCAATTTTACTCCTAAAAAAAAAAAAACAAAAAAACTGAAAGCAAGGATTCAAACAGATACTTGTACACCCATGTTCATAGCAGCATTATGTACAAAAGGTGGAAGTGACCCAAAGGTCCATCGGCTAATGAATGGATAAACAAGATGCAGTAGCTCCATACGAGGAAAAAAATTTTTTTAATAAATTTATTTATTTATTTATTTATTTGGCTGCATTGGGTCTTCGTTGCTGTGCCCGGGCTTTCTCTAGTTGCGGCGAGCAGGGGCTACTCTTCATTGTGGTGTGCGGGCTTCTCACTGCAGTGGCTTTTCTTGCTGGGAGCATGGGCTCTAAGCACGCAGGCTTCAGTAGTTGTGGCATGCAGGCTCAGTAGTTGTGGTACACGGGCTTAGTTGCTCCGCGGCATGTGGGTTTTTTCCCGGACCAGAGCTTGAACCCATGTCCCCTGCATTGGCAGGTGGATTCTTAACCACTGCAGTACCAAGGAAGCCCCAAAATACTTTCCAGTCTTGAAAAGGAAGGAAATTCTGGCACTTTACAACATAAACCCCGAGGGTATTATGCTAAATGAAAGAAGCCAAATAAGAAACAAAAGACATACTGCACGATTCCACTTGTATGAGGTCCCTAGAGTAGTCACATTCATAGACAAAGTAGAATGGTGGTTGCCAGAAGCTGGGAGGGGAAAATAGGGAGTTAGTGTTTAATCTGTATTGAGTTCCAGTTTTGCAAGAAGAAAAAAGTTCTGGGGATGGTTGGTGGTGATGGTTGCACAGCAGTGTAAACGGACTTAGGGCCACTGAACCGCACATAGAAAAGTGGTACATTTTGTTATGTTTTACACTACCGAAAATAAATTTTTAAAAATTAATTTTAAAAATTACATGTGGAAGAGACTTTGTTTCTTCAGGTGCTAGAATCAAGTGGCAAACCACGACCTGCTGCTGAAATCTGCCCAGACACGTACTTTGGATCAGAGACATTTGAACTTGAAAGCCTCTGGAGGGGATGTGTGCTTGCCAGGTGGTCCTGAGCCCCCCACTCCCAGTCACCTGACTTGCCTGGCTACTGAAGGCGTTGGAGGCTGGAACACCAGATGGAGCAAGGGAAGACTTTTAGGCGAGAGCTTGTAGTGTCTGTTATTTTTGTGAATGGCCTTTGCTGCACAGGAGGCCTGCCTTGCGGGGACAGAGCTGGTGAAGTCAGGATGTGGAGGACAGTAACGCTCACCCAATACCCCATGAGCCCCCTCCATGTCCCAACTCCTTGTGACTAGTTCTGGCCAATGAACCATGAGCAGAAGTGACCTGTGTGTCATTTCTGGGCTGAAGCAACTGGTGACATCCCCCACAGTGGAGCCTCCACTGGCCTGGGTCCCCAAAAGACGATGTCAAAACAGAGGCCCCATGTGACCCATGACAGACAGGTAGTATGAGCAAGTCAGCAAGAAACAGGCCTTTATGTCAAACCACTGGGATTTGGGGGTTAATTTGTTACCGTGGCATAACTTCGCTTATCCTAATATATGTGCTGTGCTGGATGGGGAAAGGTTTTCTCAGCTTCACAAGCTCCAGGTGGGAGCCACGGACCACAGCCATAGTTCCATGGCTCTAAGCCAGAAACCTCAGAAAAAGCACATGCCTTCCCTGGGCTTAGGTTCCCCAACTATTCCATTTGTACCTAAAAATCAGGAATTTCATATTGTTCAACCTATGGGAGTATAAAGACAGGTGCTGCTTACTAATCCAGGAGAGCAGATCTGGGTTCTCGGCCAACCTTGCCTCTGACTCCAACCCTCCTGGCCCTGTTTCCCCATGTGTCCCTGATGGGGTTCTAGATCACCGTGGCTTCTAGGCTTCTAGGGCTGGGCTAGAGATGGGAGTGAAGGAGCCACCTGGCCCAGGGACTTCAAGAGAGGCCCTCTAGGGGCTTCCCTGGTGGCGCAGTGGTAGAGAGTCCGCCTGCCGATGTAGGGGACGCAGGTTCGTGCTCCAGTCCGGGAAGATCCCACATGCCGCGGAGCGGCTGGACCCGTGAACCATGGCCGCTGAGCCTGCATGTCCGGAGCCTGTGCTCCGCAGCGGGAGAGGCCACAACAGTGAGAGGCCCGCGTATCACAAAAAAAAAAAAAAGAGAGAGGCCCTCTACCACTGGACCCCAGTGTCAGGGGCCAAGAATAAGGCGAGAGCTCACTCATTCCCCACTGTCACAGCTTCAGCCTCATCCACAGGGGACAGCCTGAGACCCCAAGCCCCTTGCTGAGATGGATTTTTAACACTGACCTTGGCCTCAGCCTACTCTGGGGAGCCTCACCCCCACCTGTCTGGTGAGGAGACCACCTACCCAGAGTTAGGAGCTGCACAAAGAGCCACACTCAGGGCGCTGGATCCACCCCGCCCAGCACAGGTTGTCAGAGGTGTCCTTCTGCAAGTGAGGGGGGACAGGCCGAGGCCAGGGCACCTCCAGGGCTCTGAGGGCATCAGCAGGACAGAGCCGGCACATGTGGGAATCTGGAGCTGCAGGGAGTGCTGAGCTTTATTTACAAACGTGTCACAGAATCCCCTCTTCCCAACCCCAGGGTCTCCTCTGTCCCCAGGAAGGAGACAGGCCTGAGGCCACCCACCGGCCCAGCCTAGGAAGGTGGGGCCGGAGTCCACCTCCAGCTGAGGCTGGGCAAAGCTCCCCTCTCGTGGGCACCCCTGTCAGAGGGGAGAGGCTGGAACGACGGTAGGGGCACTGTCCACCTCCCAGTGGCCAGTCCTCAGGGCTTCAGCCGGGGGGCGCGGGGCTCGGGCATGGAGGGTTCTGACCAGATCGAGGTGGGGGCTGGGACCCGCGTTGGCACGGCCTGGAGAGTGAAGGGAAGGGTGTCAGGGGGGCCTCTTTGGGGGCAGCCTCATCCCCTTCTGGATCTCAGAGTTGGGGTCACCTTCCAGGGTGGGGTGGGGTAGCCAGCAGGGAGCAGTGGTGCCTGGAGAGGTGCCGTGGGTCAGGGCCAGGGTCAGGGCCAGGGCCAGGGCACCCCACAGAGAGACGTTTCCAGGCTCTGCACTCCTACCCCAATCCTGCCCCCCAGGACTCTGCGGTCCCCAGGCTGCTCCAAAGCATCTGTCTCTCCCAGGGCACCCTGGACCATACCCGGTGAGAAGGGCTGGTGGCTGACAGCTTCCGACGTTGGGCCTCAGAAGAGACACTGGACCAGAGGTCCAGGCTCTTGGGGGCTGAGCTTTTCTCCGACTTCGGAGGAAGAATGTCCCAGCCCAGCAGGCAGTGCTGTGGAGAGCAAAGGGTTAAGGTGCCTGGCCTGGAGCGGGGCTCCCCACTAACTGGGCTCACCCCAGGGAGGGGCTGTACCTCTCCTCTTGGACTGGCAGCATCCTCTAGGACAGGACTGTGTCCCCCATGAGGGTGAAGGGGCCCCCCAAACAATCAGTGTCCCCCACGGACTGAGGCTCCCCGAGGGTAGGGGTCTTATCCACCACTGTTACCCCAGGCCTCCCTTTCCTAACCCTGCTGACCCAGGCCCTGGGCTCCGACCACAGGTGGGTGGAGGGAAGGCCGTGGATGCTGATGGAGCACGTCCTGTGTGCCATGTTCTGCCCCAAGCCCCCGACAGGCATTGACTCACTTACCTGCCCCTTGCCCACCCCATGAGCCTGAGGATAGTATGTTGTACCCATTTTACAGATGAGCAAACTGACCTTCCTCGGTACTCCTTCTCCTCCCCGCAACCCCAGCACCTCCGGACTCAACTGGGAATGAGTGGGGTCCCCAGTGACCCCTGTCCTACCCAGGAGACACAAAGGACCTAGGTTCAAATCCCGGCTCTTCCATCCGGCTGACCTTGGACAAGTCACCTCCCCTCTGCCTCAGTCTCCTCATCTGTAAAGTGGGATAACAGTAGGACCTGCACTCTCGGTTGCTGTGGCTCCACGAGATAATTGCCCTAAGGACTGTGCATGTGGCCACAAGAGCGCAAGAAATGGGGCCCGTGTGTACTAGGCCAACGCACTGCATGGGCAGATAGTCCTCCTGGAAGCCAGGGGCTGGGTGGGGAGCCCAGACTCCCTCAGGGAACAAGCACGGTACACATGACATGAGTGGCCCAGCCCGAACTCCAGAGACTTCGGTCCTGGAGCCCAGCCTCGCTGTGTGGCCTTGGGACAGTCCCTGGCCCTCTGGGCCTCAGGACATGTCCAGAGACCTGAGCCAGACAGGGGACAGCCCCAAGGCCATCCTCACCCGGGGCAGCGCCAGTGTGTCGGAGGCGTCGAAGCTCTTCCGCCGGTGGATGCGGTACCGGTGCGGGGGGTCCAGGACAGACAGCGGGATGCTCACCCTGGCGGGGGTAACAGTGGGGGTGTTGCTGCAGGCACCTCCAGGCCGCTGTGGCCCATCCTGCCCTCCCTCAAAACCACAGGCCCCAGGCTCTGCTCTCGTCCTCAGCTGCGGCTGCCCCTACAGCTTCCCCCCATGTCCTGCCTACTCTGGCCACTCACCTGACTTGCGCTGGCTCTGCCAGGGTCTCTGGACCCCGCTGGCCCCGTGGCGTCCGGCACAGGCGGCAGGGGCTGCCGGGATCCGAAGGCACCAGAAACAGGCGCCGGTTGACACAGTAACAATACACACCTGT
The DNA here is from genome assembly GCF_025265405.1 of Mesoplodon densirostris. Classification (NCBI taxonomy): domain Eukaryota; kingdom Metazoa; phylum Chordata; class Mammalia; order Artiodactyla; family Ziphiidae; genus Mesoplodon; species Mesoplodon densirostris. The sequence goes on along the minus strand of NC_082662.1, from coordinate 9,376,693 downwards.
GAGATCCGTGAGACACAGAAGCCCCCCTCAGCCAGGGAACCTAGGTCCCTGGACCCCAACCACACAGGCTCGTCCACGTGTACACAGACAGAGCATGCACACGCACACGCGCTCACATGCAACAACACTGGGCACCGCCTTCTACTCAAGCGTGACACATGCGTGCACATGCCGGCAACTTCACATGTGCAAACGTCATCTGTGCAAACACAAAGCATGGCTTCACACAGTCCTATCTGTGGACACAGATGAACGTGCCTACACTTGTAATCACACACACAGGGTGCACACACACGTACACCCGTAGGAACACGCCTCACACACATATGTACACACATGTATACACTGTATGCTGCTCGTGCAAACCCACAGCAAAGACTTGGGTGCTCAGGTGGCTGAGCTGGCACCGCCCACCCCCGCTGCCCACCCAGACGACCCCTGTGCGGAGAGGAGGGGGAGGGGCTGGGGACACATGGGAAAATGAGGCAGCTGGGAGGAAACGGAAGGCACGGGTGAGGGGCAAGGTGGGTAGCACAGGGCTGGCCCTGTTCCCCGAGGCCAGGCCTCCGCTCACCCCAGGCTCGCGGTCCCCTGCCCGGACCCCAGGCCTCCCTCCCCCCGTCCCCAGCTGCCTCCCCAGGCCCCCAGGCCCTAGCTGGGCTACGGGGCGGCCACCGAGCGTTTACACTCACATTCGTGGGCCCCCTCCACAGCATCACTCTCCTGCAGGCCTAGGAACTGGGATCTGTGAGGGCGAGAAGGTGAGCAGGCCAGGGTGACACAGTCCCTGAGCCAGCCGCCCTGCCCACCCTGCGCCTGCCACTGCTCACTCGGGGTCACTGCAAATACACTCCTCCTTGTTGGCTTCCCGGAACTTCTGCAGCTTCGAGAAGAAGGCCTCGGGCTTGCTGGTGATGGGAGAGCTGTCGTCCAGAGACCCTGGAGCGGGAAACACGCAAAGGAGCTGCTGGGTGGCCAAGACTCAGGGGAAGCTCGGCACTGGCACCCCAGGCCACCTGCTTTGACCCCACCATACCTCATACAGACCTGGAGGGGACCCTCCACTCATGGGACTGTTGGTTTTGTCTCGTGTCTGTCTACCCTCATGCATATCCAATCGTCCACGCAAAAAACATTTATAGAGCCCCTACTATAGGCCAGACGCTGTTTTACGTGCTGGGGAAAGAACAGCTATCTGGACAAAGCCCCTGCCCTCGTGAGGCTTACGTTCTAATGTGGCAACAGACGAACCAGTCACCAAAGAAACCTGTAATACAACATTGGGAGGTGACACCTGCCAGGAAATAAAAGAGAGTCAGGAGGGACTTCCCTGGCGGTCGAGTGGTTGAGAATCTGCCTTCCAACGCAAGGGACACGGGTTTGATCCCTGGTCAGGGAACTAAGATCCCACATGCCACGGGGCAACTAAGCCCACGTGCCACAACTACTGAGCCTGCACGCCCCAACTAGAGAGAGAGAAGCCTGTGCACCGCAACGAAGAGCCCACATGCCACAACTAAGACCCGACGCAGCCCAAAATAATAAATAAATAAATAAAAAGAGAGTCAGAAAACCGAACTTGGTAGGGCAGGGGAGCCAGAGGAAGTCTCCCTGAGGAGGTGACACCTGAGCAGAGACCTGATGAAGGGAGGGAGGGAGCCGTGGGGACATCCCAGGCAGACAGAAGAGCAAATGCAAAGGCCCTGGGGCAGGTGTGGTTGGTACATATGAGGAACACCCAGGAGGTAAAATAGGTGTAGGGGTGAGGGTGGAGGAGATGAGGCTGGGAAGCCAGTGGTGGGTTAGGGGACAATGAGTGACGCAATCAGATCAGCCATGTACTTTTACAGGACCCCCCCTCTGGCTGCTGCAAGGTGAGGGGAAGCAGGGGCACCAGTTAGGAGGCTACTGCAGGCATCCTGGTGGAGACAAACAGTAAAATTCTAGAAATACGTGGAAGGCAGGACTACCAGGATGCACAGTGTGTGAAAAGGAGAGGAAAAAACCAAGGCTGATCTCAAGATTATGGCCATTAGCTCCATAAATGGAGTTGCCACTAACAGAGGTAGAACAGACTGCAGGAGGACCAGGTGGGGCGGAAATCAGGACCTTGATTTTGGACCTGAGATTAACACACCTAATGAGCTCTGCAGAGAAGAAAGCCAGATATACAAGTCTGGAATTCAGAGGAGCAGGTCAGGGAGAAGTGAGCATGGAGAGCCTCAGACTGAGGGGGCGCCTCTAGAATTTGGAACAAGGAAGTGGATCCAGCAGAGACTGGACAGGGCAGCCAGGGAAGTGGGGAAGAGCCAGCGGGGCGGGCCCGGGCCTGGACGTCAGAAGAAGAAAGAGCTTCGGGGAGGAGGGAGTGACCGCTGTGTCCACGCTACCCAGGGGCCTAGAAAGCTCTGGACTGAGCATGGAGCCAGGAGCTGGCAATGCAGAGGTCACTGCTGACCCGGCCGAAGACAGCGTCAGAGGGTGTCAGGGGCTGAAGCCCAGTTTAAGAAAAAGTCGGGGAGAGAAACTGGAGACAGCGAGTCTAGATGGCCCTTTTGAGGAGTTTTGTTATAAAGAAAAGCAGAGAACACGGGCAGTAACTAGAAGCAAAGGCAGGATATAAAGGGAGCGATGCTTCCTCAGGATGGGAAATCACAGACTGCAGCTTTACCCCTGACCAGATGTGAGACTTTGCTAAATTTTTCAGTCTCTTGATGCCTCAGCCTTCTCATCTGCCAGTGGGGTCAGTAACAGCATCCACCTATCAGATTACTGTGAGGAGTTAAGGAGTGAATGGGAGTGAAGCAGAGGAAAGCTCTTGGCACAGGGCCCGGCACATAATAAGCACTCACTGAAATCAACTGTCATTAATATTCCTTGGCGTTCGTATACTGACGGCGCAGAGTGATGGTGGAGGAAGGAGAGGAGAGAATTACAGGGAAAAAACCCTCTGGGAGGGACTTCCCTGGTGGCGCAGTGGTTAAGAATCCGCCTGTCAATGCAGGGGACATGGTTTCAAGCCCTGGTCCAGGAACATCGTGCCTGCCGCGGAGCAACTAAGCCCGTGTGCCACAACTACTGAGCCTGAGAGTCACAACTACTGAGCCTGTGTGCTGCAACTACTGAAGCCCGCGCGCCTAGAGCCCGTGGTCTGCAACGAGAAGCCACCGCAGTGAGAAGCCCGTGTACCACAATGAAGAGTAGCCCCCGCTCGCCGCAACTAGAGAAAGCGCATGTGCAGCAATGAAGACCCAACACGGCCAAAAATAAATAAATAAATTAATTAAAAAAAAAACCCTCTGGGAGCCAAGAAGGGATGGGGCCCAAGCACACAAATGCAGGGACAGGACGGGGGCTTGGAAAGGGGGGAGAGAGGCACGCGCGCGCGCGCGCACACGCACACACACACACACACACACACACACACACACACACACACACGGCAGGCAGGGGTCAGCTGCCTCTACTTTCCTAGGACAGGAAGTGAAGCAGTGACCTGGCAGTCAGGGAAGTCCTTGAGATGGGGCCTGTGTCCCCACCACCACAGGGTCTCAGCAGCCCCACAGAGCACCTGCCTTGGGCCAGCAACTCAACTTCTCTGTACACCAGTTTCCGCCTTTGTGAAAGTGAGGGTCCGATAGCACCAACCTCCTAGGGCCACCCGCTCACTCACTCAGCCAGCGTTGGCTGAGGGCCTACTACGTGCCAGGCACCATTCTAGGCTCAGACTCGGGGAGCACAGCAACAAAAAAGACGGCCAGGCCCCTGCTCCAACGGAGCTTATAGTCCACCGGAGAAGCCAGACAAGAAACAAGCAAACAAGATGACTTCTGAGAATGAATGAATGATACGAGGAACATACAAACGGCTGATGCAATAGGCAAGGATGCAGGTGTGGTGGCCCTACAACGCTGTGCTCGTGGAAGGCCTACCATTTGAGCTGAACACTCAGTGATGAAAAGGAACCAGCAGGTGTGAACCTGGGGAAGTGCGTTCAAAGCAAAGGGCACAGCAAGTGCAAAGGCCCCAAGGTGGCCATGAGCATGGCAAGTTCAAGGACCAGCAAGGAGGCCGGCGTGAGGAGTCAGAAGGTAGATGGTTAGAGGCCATGTCACCGGGCCAAGGAGAAGAAGCCAGATCACACCTCAAAACTCTAGATAAGAATTTTAGATTTTACTCTAAGTGCTAAGTACTCTGAGTGACGTGATCTCATTCCCGTGTTTAAAAATTAGTTCTGGCTGCTGTGCCGAAAATGGATGATAATGGGGGTGAAAGAGGCCAGAGGGAGACCAGCCAGGAAGCCACTGAGGTTGCTGGGGGAGTGGGGGGATGGGCAGTGAAAGATAAAGAGGTGACACGCATACAGTTTCACAGGGGCCTGGCACACAATAAATGCCAAAAAAATATGGCAGCTCTGATTCGTTCATTCATTCAACAAACACTCGGTGAGCACCACCTCTGTGCCTGTCACTGTGCCAAGAGCTGCGACAGGAGCGGTACCGAAGGTGCTCACCGAGGGGGGTGGAACAGTCGGAAAAAGAGCAGCAGCGCCCGCTGGGGGCGCAGGCAGGTGCATAAGCAAGCTGGGGCCTCCACCCGCGCCCCTGGGCACGGGGGCTAGCCACACCTGCAATCCAGTCGTAGCCCAGGCACGGTCTGAGGCGCCAGCTCTTCTCAGGCACTGGAGAGTCCTTGTTGGTCACTCTTGGCTGAGGAAGGAGGCAAAGAGGGGCAAGGGCTAGGCCAGCAGGCCTGGCCCAAAGGAGGTCCCACCTTGCAGGGAGGAAAGGGGCTGTGTCTTAACTCATACCCTGACACGGGCCCCAGGGCTCAGCCGAGGGCTTGGGGGCTGGAGGACAAGAGTTTGGCCCCCACCCCCCTCCATGTGTGACTTTGAACAAGTCTGTCCTCTGAACGCCCATCTTCCCATCTGCATAATGGGGCTGGTCACCTTCTTCCCAAAGTGCTGTCTGAGAAACTAATGGCCACAACTTATCAAGCACTTAGGATGAGCTGAGCTGGACTTGACTCACGGTACCTCCCGGGAGCCTCACCCTGGAAGGGAGGCTGCCCATGAGTGCATCTGTCAGGAGGGAAACTGAGGCTCAAGGAAGTGCCCATCAGTGGATGCTCCACTCTCCCGCATTACCTCGGACAGCTTGCTCCGTTGAGCCAGGATGGACTTCAGGGCCTGTGCCTCCTGGGTGTCTAGACTGTCCAGCTCTGCTGAAAGCTCTGGGTCGCTCGAGTCTGAGGTGGCCATTAAGGGAGCCGAGTGGGGCCTCAGTGGGCCCGGGGACTCCTGGTGGAGGCACTTGGCAGGTGGGAGAGAGATCACCCCGGAGTTGGCCCCGTCCCTATCACAGGGGTCACCTTGGTGGGCATCCTGTGGGCAGGAGGCTCTCGAGGCCACTGAGGATGTCTCTTGGGATGACGGCATCTCTGAGTCGTGGCTGCCGCTGGAGTCCAGGTTTGACTGGAACAGAGAGGCCAGTTCACCCAGCCATCTACCCAGCTGGCCTGCACTAGGCATGAAGGCCTGGTCCTCATCCTTGCTCCAGCCTCTCCATGTCTCAGGCCAGTCCCTTCCCATGCTGGGCCTCACTCAGTTGTCTCATCATCAGTAAAATGGGCATGCTGCATGAGAGGACCTGGAAGCCCTGGATTCTGGCCTGAGGGTTAGGCAGCCCCTCCCTCACTCCCGAGACCTGGCCAAGGCGCTCACCTCTGAGGCTGCCTTGGCCACGGACCGCCGCACGGCATCCTGTCCGACCCGCAGCTGCCTCAGGAGCTCCAGGTTGAGCTGCCGTAGCTGTGCCAGATCTCTGGTCTCCACCATCCCAGGCGTATCCGCTGGCTTCCCACGACAGGTGTCACCGACTCCCGGGCCACAGAGTGCCCTCACGGCCAAATTCTCCTACCTGAAGCCAAGGCAGACAGCATGACATAGCGCTGAGGAGGCTGCCCTGAGGAGCCAGAGGCCGGGGTTCTAATCCCCACTTTGATACTCCCTAACTGTGCAACCTCAGACAAGTTATTTAACCTCTCTGTGCCTCAGTTTCCTCATCTGCCAAACAGATGATAACAGCATTGACCACATAAGATTGTTGTAAGGATTAAAGGAGATAATGTATATTAAATGTTAGTACAGTGCTTGGCACACACAGTAAGCACTCAGTAAATGCCTATTATTATTACACTGGCCACAGTGTGTTTCCTAACATGTCAAAAGAGATCAATCCCACTTTAACGGGCTTCCCTGGTGGCGCAGTGGTTGGGAGTCTGCCTGCTAATGCAGGGGACACGGGTTCCAGCCCTGGTATGGGAGGATCCCACAGGCCGCGGAGCAACTAGGCCCATGAGCCACAACTACTGAGCTTGCACGTCTGGAGCCTGTGCTCCACAACAAGAGAGGCCACGATAGTGAGAGGCCTGCGCGCCGCGATGAAGAGTGGCCCCCGCTTGCCACAACTAGAGAAAGCCCTCGCACAGAAACGAAGACCCAACACAGCAAAAATAAATGAATAAACTCCTACCCCCAACATCTAAAAAAAAATCCCTCTTTAACAACCTTAACTATGAAATTACTAGATTAATTTGTAGAAGACAACTAGGGCAAGTCCACAGATGTAAAGCATGATAACTTTCAAATTCAACACAAATCAGATTTCAGATTTCTGAAGGGACTCCTCCCTCTCTCCTGCCCTCCCTCCTTCTTCCCTTTTACAAATGAAGAAACTAAAGTTCAGAGAAGTTAAGCTACTAGCCCCAAGTCACACAGCTTGCAGGTGGCAAAGCCAGGATTTGAACCCAAACCGGGCTCTGGGGTACATGGTTATGCCAGCCTTTCCCCAAACAGTGTGGAGGGGGGCCTGGGAAGCTGCCTCCTCCTTCTCCCAGCCTTTGGCCCCCCAGGGATCCAGGCTCAGGGACACACTGATGCCGCTGGAAGGGATTTCTGCAGACTAGGGGAAGAGGCTTCCTATTCCCTCAGAGTCCCAAGCCCAGATGCCTCCAACCAGAAACTGAGTCTCCCCCAGTACACACGATCCCTTTCTAACACTGCGTCCAGACAGACACCCTACTCTCAGAATCCCTGCCCTGCCCCCAGCCCTCCCACCCACACTCCTCACGTGTGGACCGCCCACACCCGGGGCCCCCTCCTCAGGGCCCGGTTGCAGGGGCTAAAGCAGAGAGAAGCCAGGCTACCCTGGAGCCGTCCCCACATATACCCATGCAGGGAAGGGGGGCAGCGGAGATGCGAGTACAGACGACTGTGCGGGGGGTGGGGCAGACAAGCGGGGTAAAAAGCCTCATCCGCAGGACAGGGACTCCCGGCCCCCGTCCTTATCTGACTCTGGGCCAGACCTATAGTTCGAGGATCTCCGTTTTCGCACGGTGTTAAAGAGAACATCTCCAGCTCCGGCGGCGCTCTGGAAAGCTAAAGCCGCACCAAGGTAAGGGGAAGGCGACGTTCAAAAGAGAACCTGGGGCAGCAAGAGTACCAGCTGCGGTGCCGCGGAACAAAGGGGCGGGACCCCCGGGAAAGGGAGACTCAGCCTCCCTCTTCTTTCCCTTCGCGGGCCCCGGACCCTCCGTGGGGGCGTACGTGAGGCAACCCGTCGAGCCCTTCCTCTCCATCCCCGGCCCCGCCACTGCCTCACTCACCGACAGGAAACCCCGGAACCGCTCAGCCCACCGCCTCCTGTGCTGCCGGGAGTTCCGCCCAGGCCACCCTACGCTTCGGCGGCCGGGGGCGGGGCCTGATCCGGGAGCCCTGATTGGTCAGATGTGGGGCGGAGCCGGGATGCTCTTGCGAGTTTTACTTCGTCTTCAGAAGCTGCCTTTTCAACATTGAGGCGGGGATAACGACGGCGCTCAACATCTGATTGGTCAACTTCCGAGGTCTAGAGGTAGATAGTCGGAATGGGGCGGGCCCCCAGAAGACGGGCTCCGATTGGTCAGGACAAGGTCGCGGGCTATTCCGCTTTCAGTGACGGCAGTGTCAGAGTCTGGACCTGATGCTTCCGCAAAGCCAAGGGATGCAGCTGTGGGTAGGCGGCGGCCAGTGACCCATGCTTTCATACTTTCTTTCGAGTACTTATGCCTATTTTGTGCCAAGAGGCACTGTACTAAGCGCTGGGAGGAAGGAAAGAATTAAGAAGCTGGGAGGAAGGAAAGAATTAAGAAAGGTCCCTTCCTGCAGGAGGGGGAGATGATAGGCAGCGGGTAAGATAGGAACACAGGTAGCTGTGATCCAGTCTGTAAAATATGGGCAAGTTTATATGGAGTGCCTACTTTGCGCCATGTATTTTCCATATGCCAATGCATGCCAGCCTCATAAATGTGCTTTAAGATGAATATTATTGTCCCGCTTTACAGACAAAGCAAAAAACGAGGTCATGAGAGATGAAGTGACTTGACCAGAACCTTTTAGAGGCAGTCAGTATAATTCCCAAATTAACAGACGAAAGAAAGAAAAGCCATCTCAATAGATACAGAAAAATCCACCAAACACTGTCCCTTTTTCTTAGTAGTTGCAGTTGGAGTGCCACAATCTTTTAACTTAAAGAGATGTTCCAGAATTTGACAAAATCCAACACTCATTTCTGATTTTTAAAAAAATCTTCCAGCTTCATACAACTCAATAGCAAAAAAGACCCCAAACAATCCAACTTAAAAATGGGCAGAGGATCTGAATAGACATTTTCCCAAAGAAGACAGATGGCCAATAGGTACATGAAAAGATGCTCAATGTCAATAATTATCAGGGAAATGCAAATCAAAACCACAATGAGTTATCACCTCACATGTGTTAGAATGACTATTACTAAAAAGGCAAGAAATAACAAGTGTTGGCAAGGATGTGGAGAAAAGGGAACATTTGTGCACTGTTGGTGGGAATGTAAATCGGTGCAACCACTATGGAAAAGAGTATGGAGGTTTGAGATTTCCTCAGAATTTAAAAATAGAACTACCTTATTATCCAGCAATTCCACTTTTGGGTATTTATCTGAAGAAAGCAAAAACACTGATTTGAAAAGCTAGATGCACCTCCATGTTCATTGCAGCATTATTTATAATAGCCAAGATATGGAAACAACCTAACAACATTGTCCAGCAATGGATGAATGGATACAGAAAGTGTGGTATATATCTATAATGGACTATGATTCAGCCGTAAAAGGAGAGATCTTGCCATTTTCAATAACACGGATGGAACTTGCAGGCATTATGCTAAGTGAAATAAGTCAGATAGAGAAAGACAAATACTATATTTCTCTCTTATATGTGGAATCTAAAAAAACAAAACAAAAACAAAAAGCAAGCTCATAGATACAGAAAACAGATTGGTGGCTGCAAGAGGCAGGGAGTAGGAGAAATGGGTGAAGTGGGGGTTTTTTTAGTTTAACTAAATTAATATAAATCTTTAATAATAAAAATCTTGGGGCTTCCCTGGTGGCGCAGTGGTTAAGAGTCCACCAGTCAATGCTGGGGACACAGTTTCGAGCCCTGGTCCGGGAGGATCCCACATGCCTCGGAGCAACTGAGTCCATGCACCACAACTACTGAGCCTGCGCTCTAGAGCCCACGAGCCACAACTACTGAGCCCATGTGCCACAGCTACTGAAGCCCACGCACCTAGAGCCAGTGCTTTGCAACAAGAGAAGTCACCGCAATGAGAAGCCTGCGCACCGCAACGAAGAGTGGTCCCCGCTTACCACAACTAGAGAAAGCCTGCACGCAGCAATGAAGACCCAACGCAGCCAAAAATAAATAAATAAAATAAATAAATTTATAAAAAATAAAAATTAAAAAAAATCTTCCAGCAAACTAGGACTGGAAGGGAACTTTCTCATCTTGATAAAAGGCATCTATGAAACACCTACATTTAACAGCATATTTCATAATAAAAGACTGAATGCTTTCTCCCTACAATTAGGAAAAGGTAAGGTTGTCTGCTATCACCAGTTCAATTCAGTATTACACTAGAGTTCTAGCCAGTGCAATAAGAAAAATCAAGGCATCTGGAACGGAGAGGAAGAAGTAAAACTCTCTTTATTCACAGACAGCATGATAACAGAAAATCTCGTGGACTCTACAAAAAAGCTACTAGAATCGTTAATGGGTTTTGCAGTTGCGAGATACAAGATCACTATACAAAAATCAGTCGTATTTCTATATATTAGCAATAAACAATCAGATACTGAAATTTTTTAAAAACCATTTAAAATACATCAAGAAATATAAAAATTAAATACTTAAGGATAAATCTGACCCCAAAAATACAAGACCTATACATTAAAGTTATAAAACAGTGTTGAGAGAAATTAAAGGAGATTAAATAATTGGAGAGATATACTGTGTCCATGGCTTGGAAAACTCAAATTTTTAAGATATCAATTCTCCCCAAATTGACCTATAGACTCAATACAATCCCAAATAAAATCCCAGTAAGCTTCTTTGTATAAACTGACAAACAATTTCTAAAATTCATATGGAAATGCCAAGGACTCAGAGAGCCAAAACAATTTTGAAAACAAAGAACAAATTCAGATGACCTATGCTACCTGCTTTAAGATTTATTATAAAGGTACAGTAATCAAGAGAGTGTAGTATTGGCATAAAGGTAGACAAATAAGTGAATGGAATAGAATAGAAAGTCCAGAAATTGTCTCACACATACATGATCAATTAATTTTTGACAAAGATGCAGAGGCATCTCAGTGGAGAAAGGACAGCCTTTTCAGCAAATGGTACAAGAACAATTGGATGTTCATATGCCAAAGACACACACACCACAAAACAAAACAAAATTTTTAAAACCCTCTATCTATACCACATCTGTACCATATGTAAAAATTAACTCAAAATGTATCATAGACCTAATTGTAAAACCTAAAACTCTAAAACTTCTAGAAGAAAACCGAGAATAAAATCTTTGTGACCTTGCATTAAGCAGAAATTTCTTAGACATGACACCAAAAGTACAATCTCTAAAAGAAGAATGGATAAATTGGACTTTGTCAAAATTAATAACTTCTGCTCTTTGAAAGACATTGTTAACAGCGCGGAAATACAAGCCACAAGATTGGAGAAAATAATTGCAGATCACATGTCTAATAAAGAATTTGTATCCAGATTATATAAATAACTCTCCCAACTCATAAGAAAACAACCCAATTTTTTTATTGAAGTATAGTTTATTTATAATATTGTGTTATTTTCAGGTGTATAGAAAAGTGATTTAGTTAAATATACATATTTTTCATATTATTTTTCCATTATAGGTTATTACAAGATATTGACTATAGTTCCCTATACAGTAAATCCTTGTTGTTTATCTATTTTATATATAGTAGTGTATATCTGTTAACCCCATACTCCTAATTTATCCCTCCCCCTGAACCATAAGTTTGTTTTCTATGTCTCTGAGTCTGTTTCTGTTTTGTAAATAAGTCCATTTGTATTATTTTTTAGATTCCACATATAATGTTTGTCTTTGTCTGCCTTACTTCACTTAGTATGATATTCTCTAGGTCCATCCATGTTGCTGCAAATGGCAATATTTCATTCATTTTATGGCTGAGTAATATTCCATTGTATATATATATATATATCAATCACATATTCTTTATCCATTTATCTGTTTTTTGATTGTTTGTTTGTTTTAAGGTTAAAAAAACAAAACTTTATTTAGAAAGGATGAAATGATTCTATGCTAATTTGAACAGCTAGGTTGTATAAGAAAGTTCCTTTTTTTTTTTTTTTTTTGGCTGCGCCTCACGGCTTGTGGGGTCCTAGTTCCCTGACCAGGGATTGAACCCAGGCCTCAGCTGTGAAAGCACAGAGTCCTAACCACTGGACCACCAGGGAATTCCCAAGAATATTCCATTTTTGATATCTTCCAAGAACTGGATTCCATTATGTGTGCTTTGTTCTTTCTTCAGACTGGAGTTGAGCAGAACTATGGCTTACTCCTTTCCCCTCAAATCATTCTCAGGCTCCAGACAAGGAGCTGGACCTTTGGGTGAACAAGCAGGTAACTGGCAATGGTACCTTTTAGCTCGGGAGGCTTTCCAGGAGTATACAGGAACAAGGAACAAGCTGCTCCTGAATGAGAAGGTCATGTAATTAGCAAAGTATCTAAAATAGCCAAAACTATTCTCGCTATGAATAGCCAAGAAAAGCTAAGCAAATGCTATCCACAGACATTTGCTGTATCTTAGACAGTTCCTTATGGAACAAGTTCTCAACCTCTCTCCCAGTTAGCTCCAGTGGGTTCACCATTACAGGCTCTGGGGCTAGAACAGGGGTAAGACAGGATGCTTGCTTTCCTCATTGGCATCCATTCATCTGTTGATGGATACTTAGGTTGCTTCCATGTCTTGGCTAACAAACAACCCAATTTTTAAAATGATTGAAAGAGGGCTTCCCTGGTGGCGCAGTGGTTGAGAGTCCGCCTGCCAATGCAGGGGACACGGGTTCGTGCCCTGGTCCGGGAAGATCCCACGTGCCGTGGAGCAGCTAGGCCCATGAGCCATGGCCGCTGAGCCTGCGTGTCCAGAGGCTGTGCTCCGCAACGGGAGAGGCCACAACAGTGAGAGGCCCGTGTACCGCAAAAAAAAAAAAAAAAAAAAAAAAAAAGATTAAAAGAATTGAACACCAAAGAAGAGATACATACAGATGGTGAATAAGCACAAAAATGATGCTCCACATCACAGAACTCTCCTATTGAGGCTGGTCAGAGACTCAGCTCACCATCCTTACCCACCATTAATACACCTAGCACCAGCTTTTATCCCAATCTGGCTTTCTAGAGTCTTCTCTTGCTCTAGGCTCCATTTGCTAGGCAAGTGTAAAATAAAACCAGAATGAGACACCACCACATAACTATTTCTATGTCTAAAATGATGACATGTAAAATCAAAGACTCACTATACCAGTGTTGGCAAGGACAGGGAAAAACTGGAACCCACGTGCTCTGCTGGTGGGAATGTAAAATGGTACAATCACTTCAGAAAACAGTTTGACGATATCTTAAAAAGTTAAATATAAATTTACCATATGACCCAGAAATTCCAGTGCTAGGTATCTACCCAAGAGAAATGAAAACATGTCCACGCAAGGACTAGTACAAGAATGTTCCTGGCAGCATATTCATTATAACCACAAAAAAGGGGAAATAATCCAAATGTCCATCAACTCATAAATGGACAAACTAAATGTGGTATCCATACAATAGAAGATGGCAATAAAAAGAAATGAAGTACTGACACGTGCTACAACATGGACGAACCTCATCAACATTATGCTAAGTGAAAGAAGCCTTACAAAAAAGACCACATATTGATGACTCCATTTATATGAAATGTCCAGAAAAGGCAAATCTATGGAGACAGAAAATAAGATTAGTGGTTCCATGGTTCTGGGTGGGAACAGAGATTTACTGCAAATGGGCAGGAGGGATCATTGTGAGGTAATGAAAATATCCTAAAATTGGATTGTGGTGATGAGGGCTGCAGAACTTTGTAAATTTGCTGAAATGCTTAAAAAGAGTGAATTTTATGATACATATATTGTACCTCAGTAAAGCTGTTTTTTTTAAAGTTAAACATACGTGACCCATTTGTTCTACTTCTAAGCATTTATCTAAGGGGAAAAATATAATCTATATGAAGACTTGTATATGAATGTTCATAGCAGCTATATTGTAAATCCAAATGTCCATCAAGGGGGGAATGGATAAACAAATTGTGGTACATCCATCCATACAATGGATACTACTCAGCAATAAAAATGAACAAACTACTGGTCCACACACAATATGGATGCATCTCAAAGTAATTATGCTGGGAATTCCCTGGCGGTCCAGCGGTTAGGACTCTGCACTTTCACTGCTGAGAGCGTGCGTTCAATCCATGGTCAGGGAACAAGGATCCCGCAAGCTGCGCGGCCAAAAAAAAAAAAAAAAAAGTAAAAAAAAACAAAGTTATGCTGAGTGGAAAAAGAGTACACACTGTATCTTCCAACTATATAAAACTTGAGAAGATGTAAACTCATCTATAGTGACAGAAAGATGAGGGGTTGCTTGGAGATGGGGTGGGCGGGAGGGATGATGACAGGGCACGAGGAAACTTGGGGGATGATGGGTTTGTTCACTGTCTTGATTGTGGTGATGCTTTCATAGATGCATACATCTGCCAAAACTTATCAAATTGTACACTTTAAACATGGGCAGTTATTGTATGTTAACTATATCTCAATAAAGCTATTAAAAGGCATGAAGCAAGTAAGCAAACAATAAAGAACTTGGCCTAGCTGGGCGCAGTATTTTGCCCTCACTGGAAATGGACCACCTCCACTCTTATGCCATGACGCCACCTCAGGGATGAAGGTTAATCCTCCTGGTGGTCAGAGCTGTGAGCTGTACACTTGGTCATCCATTCATGAAGAGGGATGAACAGTCTAAGGAAGAGATGATACACGATCTCCTGGGTGGTGGCAAATGGTGTGGCTGGAGGTCAGAGCTCAGGAGAGAGTGATCAGAAGACTAGCGCCAAGACCTGGGGAAAGGGGGAAGATGAACCAATGATGTCCAGTACATGGGGGCGCACGGGATTACATCTTGGTGTCTCATGTTTCGAATCCATCAGAGGACGTCTGCTGCCGGGGAGGTGGTTCACGACCAGCTGGAACGGACGATGCAGCTGGTAAATGTCAGCCCCCCGCTCTGCTCAGCCACCCCAGTGCAGGTGCGATGGGCCCAGGGACAGAGCAGCCAAGATGACGGGGGTGAAGTAGCCTGGGCTCCTTTCCTAAAGGCTCGGTCCTGCTGCTGCTGGACCCCTAGTCTGCAGGACCAAAGCTGAGCCCTTGATACGGCATCTCCATTGATCTGGTGGCAGATCAATTACATCAGGTCCCCTTTGACCCTAAAGGGAGCGATTTGTACTTATTGAAATTGATGCTACTCCATGTAAGGGTTCGCCTGACCTGCCTTCAGGGCTGTTGCCCGCACCACCATCTGAGGGCTTTAGGCGGCCTGATGTAGTGACGTGGTACGCCACACCACATTGTCTCACACCAAGGGACCCATTTTTTGGCAGAACAGGTGGGACAATGGGCATCTGACTAAAGGATCCACTGATCTTACCGGGGACCCCAACACCCAAGTGGCATGGCCTGCTAAAGACATAGCTCAGGGACCATACGCTACAGCTGTGTTCTCCAGGAAGTTGACATATGCAGCTGTGTCCCCTGAGGCTAGATTACACGGGGACGGGAAGCAGAGGGTGGACCCTCTCCCTACTGCTCGCAGTGAAGCACTTGTGGAACTTGCGTTTCCTATCCCTGCAAACATTGGCTCTGCCAGGTTGGAAGTCCCAGTGCCCGAGGCTGGGAAACTTCTGCCAGGGGACACGATAGGGTCCCACAGTCCCAATGAACTTGAAGACGTGACCATCACCTGGTCTTCAGGCCTCTCAGCTGGTGGACCAGCAGGCAAAGAGAATTACTGAACTGCTGGGGGTAATAGATTCCCATCCCCATGAGGAGTCAGGACAGCGTGTACAAAATGAGGCACAGGTTTTTCCAGAACCTCCTCTGGTGTCTCTCGGTGTCTCCACACCCACTGAAAATAGTAAGTGGCAATTGTGTCAATCACAGCCCACCCAGGGCAAACAGCCAAGGGCTCAGATCCCTCAGGGATGAAGATCTGGATGACCCCACTGGGAAATAAGCAGACTAGCTGCAGCTTTGACCATGGAATGGGGGTGGACGAGGGACCGACTGTATCACCTCGAAGGGGACTCGGTTCAATGGGACTTAGACCTCCCCTCTCGGGGAAGAAGGGCGGGAAGGCAAGAGCAGATCTGAGTGATCCGACGGGTGAACGCTTCAGACCCTCTTGGCCTTACCTGCCTTTTGTTCCGGCTCTGCCTCGGCTGAGTGGTGTGATGCAAACGCAACTCGCCCGGCCACACCCCCTGCCTGAGTCCTGGCCCTCTCACCTCCACCACCCCCGTGGGCCCCACTTGGTACTCAAGCATTTCAATATGCAACCCAGAAATGCACAGAGTCAATGTCCCATGGGGCAAATCTTCACCAGCTGGAAGAGGGAGACGGTGAATAAATTCTGCTCCCTTCCTCTCCACCAGGAAAGGGTGCCGAGACTCGTTCCATGCCTCCTCAGGGTCACGTTTGGTGGCGGCCAACTCCACCACGCACACTCCTGCTGGCTCTCCCTCCTTCTGACTGCCCCCCGCCCTCGCTGCGTTTCTCTGGGGTTGTTCTGCCGATTAAAATGAGGGCGCACAAGCCTTCTGCTTTAGGATCTGCATTCCGGGAACCCTAAGCTGTGATTGCCACTGTCACATGCTGACTCCTCAGTGTGCGTCTCTGCACCAGACATCACCTGAACTCCAAGTTCACATATCCAACTATGGAAGAGGGACCCTAAGTTCAACATGTCCAAAACAAAACTCCCGATCTTCTCTCCCACACCTGCTCCACCAGGAAGCTTCCCCATCCTGCCACCGACCCAGCACAAAACCCGAGTCAGCCATGACTCATCCAGTCTATCAGCACATTGCATTGTTTCTGTCTTCAAAATGTCTCCAGAACTGACCACTTTTCACAACCTCCCGGTCAAGGCACCATCCTCTCGTCCCTGGAATATTGCACCTGCTTCCTGACTGGTCCCCCCTGCTTCCATCCTTACTCTCTTGTCTACTCTCCCTATAGCAGCCCGGGACCCCTCGAGTGTAAGTCAGTCAGCTCACGTCACTCCTTGGCTCGGAACTCCCCATGGCATCTACCCCGCTCATGGTGAAGCCAAGGTCCTCACAGTGGCCGGCAAGACCCCAGTCTCCCCTGGTTCCTTTCGCAACTGAAGTCCAACTGCTCTCCACCTCCCTCGCTCTGCTTCAGCCACACTAGTCTCATTTTGTTCCTTGAAGATACTGGCATGCTCAGTACCTCAGGGCCTTTACACATGCGGCTCTGCCTGGAATGCCCCGCCCCAGGTGTCCACAGGGCTTCACTCCCTACCGAATTCATTCAGCTCTTTCTTCAAACATCATCTTCTCAGCCAGGCCTACCACACTCTTGCTACCCCCTCCCTGACCTTCCCTGCCCCATTTTCCCCCATAGCCCTTATCTTCTGACATACTCTTTTACTCACTGGTTTTGCCTGCTGTCTGCCTTCCCCCACAAGTATGTAAGCGCCATAAAGGCAGGGATTTTTATCCACCTAATTCACTGCTGCATCTCCAATGCCCAGAACCATGCTCAGCACACAGCAGGCACTCAGATATTTTGATGAATGAACTTCTTCGTTTGTACAAAGGGGAAAATCGATCACTAGGTTTTTGAGAGGATTGGCAGTCACGTGTATGCATGTCTGACACAAGCCAAGCCCTCTACGGAAGTTGCCTGTTCTAATCTCTGAGTCTGACTCAGAGACAGAAAACCCTGTCTTGGAGGTCAGAGTGAACCTAGCTGACATCTGTGAGCAGGACCCAGTGCTTGGAACAGGGAGGTACATTCCTGGCTACATATTCTGTGATTAAAGGGCAACACTGTTACTGGAGGGCCAAAAATCTCAGGCTCTTGATTCCCCAGAACTCTCGGTGGGCAGATGAGGAAGTGTGAGGAGCCACAGGAATGAGTCTGGCCTTGACTGGGAATAAAGAACTAGGAGGGGGCTTCCCTGGTGGCGCAGTTGTTGGGAGTCTGCCTGCAGATGCAGGGGACACGGGTTCGTGCCCCAGTCCAGGAGGATCCCACATGTCGCAGAGCGGCTGGGCCCGTGAGCCATGGCCGCTGAGCCTGCGCGTCCGGAGCCTGTGCTCCGCAACCGGAGAGGCCGCAACAGTGAGAGGCCCGCGTACCGCAAAAAAAAAAAAAAAAAAAAAAAGAACTAGGAGGTGTTGAGTGAGGCAAAGAGGATAGGACACCTTTTTTCAAACGACTGGTCATGACCCAGGAGCGGCTGGTGAGCAATTTAGTGGGTTGCAAACAGCAGCTTCTTCATGAGAAAATACCTGTGTATTGCAGAAAAGGGGTAATGATTGACTTTTTTTTTGGTTTCACTCGCACATATATGTGTGTACTCAGTCGTGATGAATTTCTAATAATGGGTCAGGGTAAAAAAATGTTCAAAAAAGCCACTGGGCTTTGGACTTGAGCTCCAATCCAGGCTCCATCCCCCTCCAGCTGCTGCTGTCTGAACTAGTCCCAACCTCTCTGAGCCTCAGTTTCCACAGTGGAGTGGAAACTGTTAATTACTAAACATACAACACACTTGAAAGCCCCTAGGTGCCATGCCTACCTGTAGGGAATGTCCAGGAGCATTGGTTACGTCTGTCCCCCGGCGCTAGAGGGTTGATAAATGGTGCGACTGTGTTATCAGGACAGGATCTGTTAATTCAGCAAGTATTTACTGAGTTCTGATTCTGTGCCAGGCAGTGGTCTAGACCCTGGGCGCTTACCAATGAACAAAACATGTAAAAATCTCATATTTTGCTTATGATCTTAGAGCTTATGCTCTAGCAGGTGCAGACACAAACAATATTGCTCAGATGATGACGAGGTAGGAGGGTACTCAGAAGGGTACTCAGAAGTGCCAGGGAAGAGAGGAGAGAGGGATTTTAATAGGGAAGGGTATGCATGGACCTCAATGAGGTGACGTCTCAGCAGACTTGGAGGTAAAGGAGTTAGTCAGCTGTGGTGCATTCTGGACCACGGGCAGAGGGTCAGCCAGACAAAGGCCGTACGGTAGAGTGTGGGCAGCAGTTTCAAGGAAGAGCGAGGACCAGTGTGGCCGAAACAGAGGGAGCCGAAGAGGGAGGGCCAATCAGAGGCAGTGGATCCTGAAAGGCCACCACAAAGACTCGGGCCTCGATTCTGGGTGGGACAGGGAGCCAGAGCTGTATTTTGAGCAAAGGAGTAATACGAGCTGAGTGCTACTTCCAGCCTACGTCAAGGTCACTCTGGCTGCTGCTTTGAAACAAGTGTGAGAGGGCCAGGGTGGGAGGAGGGGCTGAGTTAGAGGCAGTCACATGGGTCAGAGCCGTGACTGTGAATGGAGTGGATGAAATGGTCAGGGGTGAGGTGTATTTTTAAGACAGAAACTGACAGGTTGGACGCAGCACGTGTGACAGGGGAGTCCAGGATCACGCCCCACGTTTGTGACCTGGGAATCTGGAGGGACGAGGATGCCATCCGCTGAGGTGCGGAGACCTCTGAAATGGATGAGCAGCGCAGGCAGTGGGCAGTGCAGAGCCCAGGGGACAGGTGTGCAGGGTCAGCGAAATGGACTAGTCACGCCCGAGCCACTGCTGAGGGCCCTTTAAAAATAAAAAAAGAAAGAAAAGGTCACAACCAATTTCTCAGAAGGCAAACTAGGGTGAACCAGTCTGAGTCATTACTTTTTAAGTAAAAAATGAATGGTTTAGAGTTATGGCGAAATCTGTAAAGAAATCACTCTAGATTTCCTGGTTCTTAAAGATCAGTTACACTTTTTGCTCCTCTGAGAGTATCAGGTTCCTTCCAAGAGTCTGGAGGAACCCACAGGCAGATTACAGGGGGAACTTCCCCTAAACGAAGTTAAGGTCATTTCAAAGTACAGCCTGCAGACTTTGTCACGTCAAAGAGAGTTTGCATAGAAACAGTAAGCTGAGGAGACACACAAAATACAAATGGTTTCCAACTAGGTTTTATTTTAGTGCTCAATATTGTCAGCAATGATACAGGAATAATTCAGGCAAATATATCACCTTACATACATCAGAGAAAAAACCCACCATGTCAAGCACGTCTTGCACTCCAGCAAATGAACATAAAAACAGAGAACAAAGTCAGCAGCATTAAATTAAAGTGCTTTTTGCCACAGTTCTTTCAGAGTCTCGCCATTTCAATTTTACTTATTGTATAAGAAGCTCAAAACCTCATTCATTGCCCAGAGGCTACATTCAAAGCAAATTCATGCTTAGTTATTCTAAATAATAACCACCCCCCAAAAGCACAAGATTCATTGGAATTGTGTGACACTGATTTCTCCAGACACACTGGGAGGTAACCACCATCCAGGCTGGCAAAAAGCTCAGAGCGTCCTCCCGCCGCATGGCGGCCTCGGCGAGGTCCATCACTTTGTTCCACGCACCAGGGTAGACTGAGGGTTTGAAGGACAAGTGGGCACCTGGACAGCTCGCCACCTGCGTGCCACCCACCAGTGAGCAGAGGCCACCAAGTCATTTCCCCAAAGTCAGAGGGCGCGTGGATTCAAGAGCAGGACAAGCCCCACCTCTCTGCCTGAGCCTCTTTCTGGGAGAGACGTGCCGCTGGTTTCTAGGAAGTTCTCTGACCTGCCCTGCAAAGGCTGTCACCTGAAGGCTGTTTGCCCCAGACACTTAACACCTTGGAGACAGGAACCTGCCCCCACTTTGACCGGTAACAATCCCCAAACTCAACAACAGGAAACACTTCTCAAAATCAACATGAGGCCCCATGTGTCAGCTGGAGGCTCTGGGATCAGGGAGGGTGGGAGGCTGGGTGCTGGGTTCCCCGCACTGTCTCTTGGCCACGTGCAGCACTGCTGGCACGGGAGACTTCATCCAGAGGTCCGGTGGCCAAGGGCAGCTTGGGCCGAGGCGGGGTGAGGGGTGGGAACATGTCTCTTATGGACCATCAAGCTCGTAGAGTGGGCTCTCAGACCCCACGAGCCCCTCCCAGAGCGAGGTCAAATGCAAGGTCCTGTTCTGTATCAACTCCAGATTCTCCAGCTGTCCTGGGAGGGGCCCACTGCTCTCAGCCTGCCGCCAAGCTTCCCTCCTTCCGCCATCTTTCTTTCTACTACATCCTTTAACTATCTGGACCAACCCATCTTTCATGAATAAGAAACCAGACTGATAGGCTAAGGACCGAAACCAGAACAAGGGACAGAATGAGGAGAGGGAGGCAAGTCTCCCCCCATCACGGCCCCGGCCGCCCGTGACCGCAGGGGCGGTGGGATGCGCCCTCCACACATGCCACTCAGCCTTCCAGCTACCTCTGCACTCTCAGCCCCACCAGCAAGACTGAAGGGCTGGTCTGGAAGGCTCTGCAGATGGGACGAAGTATGAAAGCCAAAGGACCAAACTGACACCTAAGTCACAACCCTCCTGGGACGGCCTTGGCCTTCCTGAACTGTTCCCAGCGCAATCCGGGAAGAAAATGCAACCACCCCCTGAGGTGGCGTTTCTCTGTGGGTGCGCTGGGGTGCGTGGTAGGCAGGTGCACGTGGGTCAGTGTTAGCGCTGGCTGGTGGAGGGGGTGTCTGCCTGATATCCTTAAAGGCCCAACCAGGCCTTCTGCAGTGTTGGCTGATCCCAAGACCTCATCAAGCAATCAGACGATTCTCAATTAACAGAGCCTGACAAAACCAAGAAAAGACTCGACTTAACTCCTCAGTATCATGCTGTCCAGAGTCATCACTGAAAAAAACAAGTCTCCTTTAGGGGTAGGAGCCGGAATATCTTCCTGCAACAGCAGGCAAAGGAAGGGGAAAATAACTAGCGTCTCAGGGCTCAAAACGGTGGGAGACAGTGGGTACTTTCATTCTCACGGTGGCGGCAACGGACAGGAGCTGCGCGTGGCCCTGGTGGGAGGCCCCTCCCGGCGGGCAGCGCTGCCCCTCCCTACGCAGGCTCCGGCTCCGGGCTGCCCACTATCTGCTGGGCTGCAGGTACTGGTGCGTGAACATGTTGAGTTCGCTGTCCAACCAACCAGCTTTATTCCTGCGGAGAAACGGTTACCTTGTAGCAGTAACAGCTGATGACAAGTAACAGCACCATGTGCCAAGGCCAAGTGCTGTTCCACCGGACACTTGACTTGTACAGACTCATTTACTCATTATCCCTCCAATAACCTCCACTTCACCAATGAGGAAAACGAGGCCCAGAGAGGTTCAATAACTTCCTACGGTCACGCGACGAATCAGCGGTGGAAATAAAATCAGGTTTTTCTGACCCTCAAGCCCTGTGTTTGCTTCCTGCCGGACCACGGGCAAGTCCCTGGACTGTTGGGAACACAGTCTTCCTGCCTGTCAGCAGGAGGCTGGGCTGCTCACACGCAGCCCTTTGCAGGTTCACCCTGTCGCTGCAGGTGACAAGCAGCAGAGACACCCCCACCCCGAACCCACATGCCGCGTGAGATTTCCCCGGGGATGAGCAGCGTGTCTCTAGAACTCAGCTGTCCCAGGGCAGTGGGCGGGGAGGACAAGGCCCACAGACGCCTCTGATGCAGCTCCCCTCTGTGCTGACGTCAGGCCGGGGGCAGGAAGAACAGAGTCCCCGCGTGCTGATGTTATCCCGGCCTGAGTGGGCCGAGGACTTCTGCAGAGCGCTTTCACACTCAGCTCTGTGACGGTGTCGTGAAACCTTACTCCGTTTTACAGATGAAAGCAATGAGACATAGGAAAGCTCAGTGATTTGCCCAAACGGGGGTGCCAGGACCAGAAGCCAGGACTCCTGACTCCTGAGACCCATCCTCTCCCCAGCAACCTGCTGCTGGAAGCTCTGACTTTCAGCAGAGACCCTATGCAGACCTGGGTTCTGATCCGGGTCCTGCCGGTCGCTGGCTACCTGGCCAGCTCCCCTGTGGACACGGATGCTGATGTGCCGCACCGTGAAATGGCGGAAAGTGGGCGTCGGGTGTAGCCCACTGTTCCCGCCGACAATAAAGGACAATCATTGTGTGGAGTGTCAGAGAGTGCTGGAGGCCAGCACGCCTGGATTCTCCTGCTCCTGGCCTGACCGCTTACTGTGGGATCCCAGATAAGTTACTTAACTTCTCTAGGCCTCGATCCATTTCATAAAGTGAAGGCGATGATTCGTCCCTAAAGGGCCGCTGAAGATGGGACAGCACGTGTCAAGTGCCTGAGACACCACAGTTAAGGACGTGCCTGTGAGCTGTAACCCCAGGGACCAGACCTCCTCTGCTGCCACCTGGCCAACCTCACCTGAGCAGTTTGGCTTTGCTCTGAAGTGAATCAAGAACCTCAATTTTCTTGTTCATGGCGGCAATTTCCTGCTCCAGGTTCTCCCGGGTGACATCAACTTGCTGGCACAGATGAGCAAAGGTCCCAGACAGTTCCCTGTGGGGGGAGAGTCAGGATCAACCAGGCCACGTCAGTGGTGAAGCAGCCAGCCCATCTGTCACCTGCACCTGTGCTGGTTTGTCAGGATCGTCCCCGCCCGCTGCCGAGACCGTGGACATCACAGCCACCACACACACTAGCATCAGCACAGTGTGAGAAGCAGGAGCGCAGAGCAAGATGCCCCGGCGTGGGCACAAGAGACCAGGATTCAATCCCGGCCCCACTGCTAATCAGTCGAGTGCAGGAGACACATGGCTCCTCTTCAAATCTCAATTTCCTCATTTTGAAAAACAAGGTGCCAGTAAAAACGTCTACCCCAAAGGGCTCGGGGAGAAAATGAAGAGTTAGGTGCAAAATGCCTAGCAGAGGGCCTGCCACATAGCAATAAAAGGCAGGCAGCCAGCACCTTCCTGACCACCACCCAGATCAAGCCATCCATTCCCACCTGCCCTAACGTACGCCATGAACAATGGGCTGTGGCTCAGAACATCAAAGCTACACCCACAACCCAAGCCCTTCGAGGTAACCTTTAAAAGATGGCTACAGGTAACACCCCTCGTCTTCCCATGTCTTCCTTCCTTGGGAGACCAGAGGCCTACTTGGTCCCAGCCCAGGACGTAAGGTGTCCCTGGAGACCCCTCCCCCATCCCTAGCCTCCACGCTGGTGCTGCACAGCTGAAGGCCAGAGTCAGACAGCGCTCAGGACCCAGTGGTTTCCAGGCCAGGTTAGGAGGAAACTAGAGGGCAGTCCTGAACCACGGCAGCCAGCACTGGTCCCTCGGGGCTGCCGGGGCCACTCACTGCTGGACTTGGTGGCTGCAATTGGAGCCGGTATAGCTGATGATGAGCTGCAGCTTCTCGCTGGCGTACTCTACAAACTGGCGCTTGAAGGCCCTCTCCTTGGCCTTGGCGGTCCAGGTCAGACGCTCGTAGACGTACAAGAGGCCATAGAGGCCAAGGGAGAGGGCGATGAGTCGCCAGCCCACAGCCTTCCACACCTGCAGAGGCACAGTGGTCAGCTGGCACAGTCCCTCTGCCATCCCACCGCCCATCCTCTCAGCCAGGACTTTCCCAAGAGCCTCAAAGAGCCTTTGTGCTTCTACTCAGAACACTCCTTTCAGTATCTTCCTTGGTCTCACTGAGGCCAGAAGGGCAGGGACCATGTCTAGTTTGGAGACGAGGGAAACTTAGTGTGGGCCACACAACATGACTGTGCAGAGGCCACCTCTGTGGCTGTGAGCACCAGAAGCACAGATCCAGGCACAGAGAAATCTTAAAGATAAACGCTGGAGTACTCTGAAGGGACACTCCATTCTGGTGACACTGACAAGCAGAATTCTGCACATCGGTCCTCAGTAGATGGCCTCTTTCGGTCTGGTTTGTAACACTTTGCTTGGAGGCAGTGCAGTTACAGTCAAAGAGCACTGGACTTGGAGCCAGAAATCGAGGCTCTAGTGTGAAGCTCTTCCTTGGCTGTGTGACCTTGGGCAAGTTTGTTGACACCTGTTTCCTCCCAAAATAGGAATAATGGCCCCCAGCCAATTCTCAGGGTTGTTTGGGTAAAATGAGACACTGACTGTAAACAGGGTTACATAACCGTCAAGTGTCAGCTTCTCAGATCATGACCCTCTGCCAGGCCACCGTCTGTGAAAAGAAAAACCAGAGCATGTACCATCTACAGGCCAGGAGGGAGGGGGCCTCAGCTCCAGCCCGCCCTAGTCTTACAAGCTGAGAATGCAATCCCTGGCAGTTTTGTTACAGTTCCGTTCTGCCACCACTCCACAACTCAAATGACCATGACAAAGAGAACTTTCCCACATCATCAAGAAAATTCAAGGCGTAAATAACTAGCTGCAGTGTGTCTTGGGTCAAGACGTGGGGAGTACCCCAGTAATCAAGAAGGCAGCCTGTGATCTCAGGCCTTGGGGCAGAAAGAAAGGGCAATACAACTGCAGCTGGAGAAACAAGGGTTCAAGGCCCAGCCTGGCCTCTTTCTGTCTCAAGCCCTTGCAAGTTTTGCTCTCGGTTTCCTCACCTACCAGTGAGAAACTCCTGGTCATACCCACCTCTCTAGAACCCAGGTCCGTCAATTTCTCAGGTCACTTCCCTACCCTACTGGCCCTACCAGGGGAAAGAATATGGTCCTGGGGTCAGATGGGGCCAGAGTTCAAATCCTAGCTGTGTGTACTTGGCAAGCCAACTGCAGATGTTCTTCTGTAAAACGGGAACCTAAATGTCACGTTAGTTGAGTGAGACTTAAATAAGTCAATAAATGTATGTTAAAGGGCTAAGGCTACACGGCTCCTGAGGCCACAGCAAAAAGTCATCACGGATGTGAAGCACAGGGCCGATGCGGGGACACCCACCAGACTGTGCCTCTCGGTCCCCACCCGCCTGCCCCCCCCTTCCAGAGCAGCGCTTGTCACTGACCACTCCTCCAACAACGAGAATGCCCATGGAGGTCCTGGAGGTCAGGGAGGCCAGGCCGGTGACCATGGAAACCATGAGCTCCTCCTGGGTGAGGGAGCCCTGGGGCAGTGGGGGCATGCTGGGGTTAGCCGGGGTCAGGGGCATGGGCCGCTGCACCTGCAGAGAGAAACGAGGAGGGGCTAAGAAGATACCGGCCAATCTCTCATTCTAGGGTCCAGAACAGGGGCACGCGGAGTGGCTCTTCAATTTCCAAAAGGGGAAATGAGCTTCACATGTAGCAGAGAAGAATTTAAGCTCCTAACAGACCTGCTGGCCCAAAGGTGAGCACCGTGGGGTACTACAGAACGGGAGCAGTGGCCGCCCTGGAACGCTTCAGCACAGGTCCCCAGGCGTGGGACGTGGCCTGAGAGCAGCCCGGGCAGTAACTCGGTACAGATATGGGGGGTTCAACATCCAAACATGAAAATGGTGGTATGTGGACAGATAGGTTATCTATATTTAATAGTTACATGCTCACTTTAATGTGTAATAGAAAAAAAATGCGGCTTGCGTTTGTAATTTCACAAATATTAGTGCTTAGGATAAAGCTAGGTTGATTTGTGGCAAAAACCTGACCGTGGTGGTGGCCCACATGCCATGGCTGTGACCTCAGGGCACCCCTTTGAGAACAGTTTGTGTGCCTGGGGTGCAGACTGACCTCCCCTGACGCCTGAGGGTGCGGGACTTCGCTTGCCTGGTCATTGTAGCCCATCAAGGCCCGGCGGCTGTTCTTGGGGCCCAGGAACCTGTTCACCAGCATGGTCCACCCGAGAGAAAAATGAAACTCGATGTCCTCCTGAAAGTCGGCACACAGCTTGTCACAGTTCAGGTCGTAGCTGAGGGAGAAGCACTGCCGAGGGACCAGCAAGTCTATCTGACTCCGCATAGTCACAGGAAGGAGGGGTTTCAAGCCGTCTGTCAGGAACAGAAATGCGGAGAAAGCACAGCAGCTGAGTCCCGTGCCACGCCAGGGCCGAGCCTCAGAACACTCGCTGCGGCCCAGGATGCTGACAGTGAGGCCCAGAAACCAGGCCCGGAAGAGCGGGCCAGTGGGCGGGGGGATGCAGGCCAAGGCTCCACACTGGCTAACGTGCGGATTTAAGGAGCAGGCCGAACTCTCAGCCTCTGCTAGTCCCATGTGGTAACACAAGACACCCCCACGGGGACCTCCCTGGTGGCGCAGTGGTTGAGAATCCACCTGCCAGTGCAGGGGACACGAGTTCGAGCCCTGCTCTGGGAAGATCCCACGTGCCGTGGAGCAGCTAAGCCCATGCGCCACAACTGCTGAGCCTGCACTCTAGAGCCTGCGAGCCACAACTACTGAGCCCATGCGCCACAACTACTGAAACCCGCGTGCCTAGAGCCCGTGCTCCACAGCGGGAAAAGCCACTGCGACGAGGAGCACACATACCACAGTGAGGAGTGGCCCCCGCTCGCCGCAACTAGAGGAAGCCCACGCGCAGCAACAAAGACCCAACGCAGCCAAAAATAAATAAATAAATTTATTTTTAAAAAAAAGGATGCCCCTCCACCGACCCCCCAAGTCTATGTGTGGAATGAACTCATGACACATGCCCAGAACCCCAAGGTATGGAGCTGACTCATCATAAAAGGTGACAGACAAGGAAAGGCCGTTACTTCTGTAGACTGGCCTGAAACTGATCTTTGGGCAGCCCAGGGACCAGGTCCCGAGGCCCCCGCAGCACTGACCTATCATCTCCTGCTGCATGGTCTGCAGGGAGCTGGTGATGGCCGTGGAGCAGCGGTCCGACATATTTCGGCCCAGTCCTTCCTCTATATGGCGGTGCAGTTCCTGCAGCCAGAAGAGAGATGAAGGGAAGTGGCGCTCTCTGCCGGCAGTTCCCTCTGGGGAGCCCAGGGACAGGGAAATCCGAGGTTGGTCAGCTCAGGCCCACCAGGCGACGGCGGCAGGCAGGCCGCATGGGAGCCCGGGGCTCATGTCCCCGGCTGAGGGGCCCTGACTCAGAGCAGCAGGGCTGAGTCGCCGTCTGCTTGGTGATCCCTTCCAGTAGCCAACAGGGAATAAGGGGAGCCCCTGCCCAGAGCACCTGCCACTTAATGACTCACATTCTTGTAAACCTTGAGGACCACTGGGGAAGGGTGGAAGTCCATCTGGTACTCATCCACCAGCACAGAGAGGCGCCGGATCTCCTCAGCCATCGCGGTGGACACCTACAGCAGAAGCAGCGTGCTGGTAAGCGTCAGGGAGGAACGTGGTTCAATTGTGCAGCACCAGGAGAGGGTCTAACAGACTCTAACACACTGGATATCTTTCCCCTCACCCATGCAGTGTCCTCAGCTGATCTATGGAATTAAAGTTTTTGAGGTAGAGGGGATATGAGAGACTGGCTGACCAAACACTCCTGGAAGATATGGAGGACAAGGCCCAGAGGAGGCGGGACTTGCCCAGGGTCACACGATGGAAGAGCAAACCCAGGGAGGTGCCACGTTCTTGAATCAGGGCCACGACTTCCTCCTGGAAGGCTGAGGAGCCCCCAAGGAATAGGGTGTCTGTGTTTTCACTTTTCTAGCTCCCCAGCCTCTACGCGGAGCCCACATCTCCCCAGTGGGCTTCCTCTCCCACTCCTCACCTGCCTCTCAACTTCCTCCGTAATCTGCTTAATTCGCAGTTTGTAGTCTTGCGCCAAGAGCTCCAGCTGCTTGTCAATAAATCGCAGCCGCTCCTGCCGCTCTTCACGCATTTCCAGGCAGTAAACCCTGAAAGCAAGAGCTCTGGTTACGCGACGCAGCTCCCCACATGACTAAGCAGAGAAGCAAGAGGTGACACGGGGCAGCCTGTGCGGGCCCCGGCGGTGATCCTGGCAGGTCCACGCACATCCCCGGACGCCTGCTCTTCCCCTTCCCAGGTGTGAGGGAGAGATGGCGTCGACAACTCACTCAAGTTTTCCAAATTTGGAAGACGTGGTGGTGACCGACAGGGGAGGGTGCTTTCAGGGGCTTTAGAACAAGTTCTGCCAATTAATATAGGAAAAAATCACTAGTATAATCAAGAAAAAGAAAAAAGAGGTACTACGCTACCCAGAAGCCTGGCCAAATTCACCAAGTCTGAATTACTGATGGGGTCAGGGAAATGGGAGTTCCAGCATACACGGCTGGTGGGACCTCAGATGGGTTCAGATGTTTCAGAAAGCCACAAGTAAAACTGGGTAAAACTGAAATGCATATACCCTAAGAGGAAACCTTCCATCTCCGGGAATTAATGCTAGAAAGACTCTTGCAGATGTGCACAAGTGGACACACAGACTGGCATCCACTGCAGCAGGGTTTGCAATAGTAAAATAATGAAATCTAAAAATCAATCTACAGGAAAATGAGGTACATTCACAATGGACTACTCTACAGCAGCTAACAGTCCTAAACTCCATCTACAGGTATCAACAAGGACAAAGGGTGAAAACGATGCTGGGTGGAAAGAGAAGCCAGGTGCAGCATGATCCCGTATCTGTACATGTAAAGCACTTGCAGAGCAACATTATGTATTCTTCAGAACTTACATAAAAAGTACTGCTTAATGAATGACAGGACTCCACACCAAATTCACGATTGCAGTTGCCTCTGAGGAGTGGGCAGAGAGACACTGGGACAGGGGCTGAAGAATCAAAGGGTGTTCAACACTTTTTTCCGTGTTGTTGTTGTGGGTTTTTTTTTTAATGTCTTTATTGGAGTATAATTGCTTTACAATGTTGTGTTAGTTTCTGCTGTATGTCTTTTATTTTAACTTAAAAATAAAGCAAATATTGTCAATTCTGTGCAATGGAAGCACGGTATGTTATTCTCTGTACTTTCCTATATTTTAATTTCTCAAAAAAAAGGGTATTTTTAAGAAGCATGTCCTGCTTCAGGCTATGAGAACGGCTGCAGTGCTCGGCGCAGCACTGGGCCAAGGCCGCCAACACGGGCTTGTGGGGAACCTCGCTGCACAGGCCAGGTGGGACGGACAGACGCCCCACAGCCTCCTCACCAGGCTACTCCTCGTGGCTCGAACGGGGCCTGGAGGGAACCCTGAGACTCCAATCTGGCGGCCCTGGGCCGGGTCCAGGCAGGGGTGAGGCGGTCACTGCCACGCTCCCTCCTGTCCCCTCCGGGGCTCTTACCGCTGCTCCTGCGCCGCGATGTGCAGAGAGTCCATGATGAGGCGGACAGCCTCCGCGATCTGCTTGGCCCTGACGGTGTGCTGCTCAAACTTGGTCTTCACAGCCGACTGGGAGATGCACTCCTGGAACAGACAAGAGGCACAGAGGGGGGCAGAGGCCACCGGCCAAGGGCCAGGTTCTGGCATCTACTGCCAGGGACACGGCTGGAAAGAGCCAGGGAGGCACAGAATCGCCAGACACCAGGATCAAAGGCTTGTGCTCACCTCAAATCTCCTCTCAAAATTCTGAAACTCAAACATCCTCACTTGAAAGCCTTCTGCAAGAGCGCCCCCTAGGAGAATTGCACCGCATTAGTCGAGAAATAACTCGAAGCTGAGAGAGCTTCCCACTCAGGGCTCTTCTCACCACCTCGTTCTCAGAACTGTTTCTACTGGCTGACTTAGTATGAGACCCAACGACTCAAATGTTCGGGAAAAGCAAGAAGCTGGTTCCATCGTCACCTCCTTCGGGCATGCCCTGGGCCTTCTGGATCCTGGCGTTGAGCACCTCCTTGGCAGACACAAAGAAGATGCGGTCTCCAGCCTGGCCTCGATCCACCACGCCCAGCTCGTCCACCAGGAAGCTGGTACAGCGCTCCATGTGCTGCCGCCGTACCTGGAGCCCAAGCAGACGGGCATTACGTGAGCAGGTAGGGTGCGGGTGGGCCCCTCCTGATGGAGCCCGCAGCCCCCAACTGCTTCTTTTCTAAAACACAGATAATCTGTTCACACAGCTCAGGATTCAAAAGGTACAAACACACATGCAGCGACCATCTCCCACCATCTGTTCTCCAGCCACCAGGCTCCCCAGAACCCATGTCACAGGGGTTCCCTGGGGTACAGCCTGTCAAAGACAGCTGGTGCATCAACAAGCTGAAATGCTTACACGTGCCCCAAATTGCCTTGTTAGAGCCTACAGAGTGTCTCACTTTGGCGGCCCAGAAGGAAAGGAACCTGGGGGGGGCGGGGATTGGTCAAGAAACCTACACCTGGACTCTGTACTGACAAGCTGAGTCTTCCCTGGGCCTCGTTTATTACATGAGTGGCCACACTCCAAAATCCCTCCTAGCTCTGAAGCCCTAGGGTTCTACTGCTGGAACTTAAAAGTGATGACGGCCTCTTGTGGACACCTGCCACGTGCCAGGCCTTTTCTCAAAGTTAACAGATTTCATCCTCTCAACAACTCTATCTATTATATCCAACTCACAGGTGAAGATTTACCGGAGGGGTTAGGAAATTTACCAGTCACACTGCCCAGCGTCAGCCCGCTGACTACATGCTTTATCATCACCCCATATCAACTGTCTGTTACTCTTTTTTCTTTCATTTCACGCATAAAAAGTAAAGCATTCTGAGCTGTCGGTAAGAACCAATTATTCTTCACTCCTCTTTTAAGCTTCTTTCCTGGATGTCTTTCTAAAGCTAAGCCTGTTCTATAATGATTAATTCTTTATGAACTAAATAAAGAGAGCAAGCAAGGGTGCAGCAGCTAAGGTGGTAGGGATGCTTCTCAGACCTGGAAGAAAGCCTTTTGAAGAGGAGAGGGGTCCGGGAAAGCGAATGGGAGAAGCGAAGGGTTTGTGTTTTGTTGCTGTTGTTGTTTTTTTTTTGCCGCACCACGCAGCAGGCAGGATCTTAGTTCCCGGACCAGGGAATGAACCCGTGCTCCCTGCAGTGGAAGCATGGATTCTTAACCACTGGACCTCCAGCAAAGTCCCAAAGAGTTGTTTTTGTTTTTTCATTTTGGTTTTGTTTGGTTTTGTTTTTGCCACACTGCATGGCTTGTGGGATCTCAGTTCCCTGACCAGGGATTGAACCTGGGGCCTCAGCAGTGAAAGCACTAAGTCCTAACCACTGGACCGCCAGGGAACTCCCACGAAGGGGTATTTTTAAAGCCATCAGCGACCCCAAGGAATACCCGGGACTTCTCTGGTGCTGAAATTCATTCAGGGATGTGGCCTGGGAGAGCATAAAGAGGGTCTGGGTAGACACATGGGGTGGCATTCCCCAAACTGCTAGGTAAAGAGGCACCCACCTCCTCCATGTACTCAGGCTCCGAGGCGGACGCGTCCCAGCGGTTATTCAGGATGAAGATGTTAGGGCGGGACAAGCGCTCGCTCACCTTGTGGAAGAACTGCTTTTCCTGGATGGAGGGGAAGACCTCAGTGGGGGAGGAGCTGTGCCAGCTGAGGCCCTGCCAGCCCGCCCACTCAGCTGGGTCCTCGGAGTGTGGGAAAAGGCGGAGGAGGGGTTACCGTCTGCATCAGGGTGGACTCTGAGTTGGCCACCAGCACGAACACATCGGCGTCCAGGCAAAACTTGTCAATCCAGCTGTCCAGCTCTGTGGTGACATCGATGCCAGGGCTAGAGGCGACAAGGATAAACTGTCACCGGACACACAGACCATGGGCCCCATTCTTCCTGCTCTGAACAGACCTGAGGCAGCCAGGCAAAGGAGGAGAAAGCTACAGAAGGGAGAGAAATTGGGCCTGGCCCTTATTGGAGGGATTTTTCCTTTTCATCTCATATCCTTCCAGACTCTGAAAATGTGGTTTTTGCCATACGCATCTATCACTTTTATAAAAACGTAATGATCTGAATTTTACTTTGGGGGTATACAATTAAGGTGAAGCTCTGTATTTATGTGAGTCTGGCAAGCACCCTAGTACCGCACTTCTTGGTATAGTTACAGCCTGTCCACAAAGCAGGAGCCAAGTGTTCCTTTGAGAAAAATAAAATACAACATGGACCTCACCACCGCAAGCTCCACCCCCCGCCCCCAATAAACACACTAATGTTGGGTTGAGGCTGAGAACCTTCCCAACTTTTGAGCATCCTCCCTATCCCTCTTTACAGGCCACCACTGGGACATCTTCAGGGCCCTGACACCTGCCCAGGGATACAGTAACCAGACCCTAGAGGAAATCGAAGAGGCAGGAAGATTTGGTTGAGCCAGTTTGAAAAGCAATATACTTAAGCAGAGCAACAACAGGACCTAGGGAATCCTGGCCTGGATGATCCAGAAATGGAAACCTGGTGCCCTCCCAGTTTGGACCTCCTGGGGAGGCACCTTCCCTCTTACCTGTCCATTAGCACAAGGTCATCTTTGAGAAGCGGACACTTGGAGTTGGGCCACATCACACTCACCAGGCTGCCAGCATGCAGCTGCTCGTCCTGGTGAAGGGCGTGGGCCAGCTGGTTCACAGTCTGATGGGGGAGAAGGGAAAGAGGGATCAGGGCTGAGGAAGAGCCTCCAGCCTGGAGATTTCCAGTGCCATGTGGCCACAGCACGATGGCCGGAACTGCTGCCTGATCTGCTACCCCGTTTTTTGTTTTTTTGCTTTTTTTTTTGCGATACGCGTGCCTCTCACCGCTGTGGCCTCTCCCGTTGCGGAGCACAGGCTCCGGACGCGCAGGCTCAGCAGCCATGGCTCACGGGCCCAGCCGCTCCGCGGCATGTGGGATCCTCCCGGACCGGGGCACGAACCCATGTCCCCTGCATCGGCAGGCGGACTCTCAACCACTGCGCCACGAGGGAAGCCCTGTTACCCCTTTTTCTTTCATTTCACACATAAAAAGTCAAGAGCTGGGAGCTGTCAATAAGAACCAACTATTCTTCACTCCTCTTCTGAGTTTCTTTCTTGGATGTTGTCCTAAAGCTGAGCATTCTCTGCATTAATTCTTTAGGAACCAAAATGAGCATCTGGCCCCAACCAGGAATGCAGCTGGCTCTCAGAAAAATGAAAACACGCAAGCCCCGAGCTGACGTGTCAGAATCACAGAGCAAATGCAGGGATCGCTCTCTGGCAACATGCCAAAGAACAAGGCACATACGCTCTTCATCACAAAGAGAAAAGGCCTGCCCAGCAATTCACGAGGACTGTGAATCCGGACTTCAGGCGCTCCGGCTTTCAGACCCTCCCTGAAGCTCTCGCAACTCCCAAACAGCCAGGCTAGGACAGGGCCTCCCAGACTCCACCGCAGTGGAGGGCACTGCCTTCTCCTTAGAGCTTCCAGTGGTCCTGGCACAGTGGATGCGCTGGTTGGTCTAAGCTCGGATTTAACCCACCAGCATGCCCAGGGCTGAAAGCTGGGCCGGCGCTGTCCCCTCACCTTGACACTCCTCTTTTCCTCTGAGCCCTCCGTGAGGAGGAAGGCCTCGTGGCCATCTGTGCCCTCCACCCGCAGGAAGCAGTTGGTGGTGTGGCCGATCCCGGAGGGCAGCACTTTGTCCCAGAGCATGGCATTGATCACAGTGCTCTTCCCGTTGCTCGTCCTACGAGGAAATCCTGGCTGTCAGTGAAGCCACCGCGATCTGTGTCTCAGGCTGTGACACTAAGAAGTTACAGCCTGCAAGTCCAAAGTCTTGTCCTCCACCGTGATGCGTGTGCCCAGGCAGGCAGAGAGGGCTCTCTGTGTCTATGAAAATGCTGGACAAACACCCGTGACCCGTGTCTGTGATGTGCTCCTGGTTCATCAAGGCAAACCAGCCTACGAGGGGCTCCCTCGGTGTGGCGCTGGCACGCAGACGCTCTCTGCCCTCAGGGGAGCCCACCACCACGCCTGAGGCTCTCAGCCTCACTCTGGAGATGACCTGTCGGACTCCAAGGGACAACCCACTCCTCCTCTTCTACTTGGAGCCACTGGCTCACCCCCAGGGTGTCTTCCTCAGTCCAAGTGACCTCAGCTGAATGACCCCAAAGTCCCTGGTTTTCTACAAAAGGCCAATTTTGCTTCTCTTCTCCCGCTATGCTCCTCCCAAACCTGAAGCCCCACCTGTCAGTCCCGGCTGATAAGGGCCTGCTAAGGGCAGATTACTGCAGCATTCCTGCCCATCACACCCCTTCCCCGACACTCTGGTTCTTGAAAACAGCTCTGCTCTGCAGACTCATCTCTCCAGCTCACCAAAGCCAGGGCCACAGCTCTGAGGGGAGGACGCAAAATGACAGCCCAGAGGTCTGAGGGCCACCCCTGAGGTGATTAGGGGCAGGGGTGGCAGAGTGCCAATTCCTCAGGCCACCACTGTGTGCACAGCATCCAACCGTCTGGGTGTCTTTTTTTTTTTTTTTTCCTGTATTGGGCTTTACTTTTTTTTAAAGGTGCTGTGGTATAACAAGAAATATGTTTGGTCTTTGTCCCCGGTTCCTGGCACAGAGCTCCTAAAGCCCTTGGAATTTCCTGAGTGGAAGGAGTGTCTTCAGTCACTTATAAGGAGCCCCTGTTGGGCACACCTGTTTATGCTAGTGAGGTGACTCAGGCGGGGCCCCTAGGCAGCCTCAGGATGGGCTGGGCACCAGAAAGACCAAGTGATAAGCGGGTTGGGACTTTCAGCCCCACCCACTGACCTCCAGGAAAAGGAAGGAGGGCGCTGTGGATTAAGCTCCACAAAATCTCTTGAACGATGAGAACTCATGAGCTTCAGGGTGGAGGGCAGTGCACCTCAGTTCCACAGGGACAGAAGCTCCTGTGCTCAGGACCCTCCCAGACCTCACCCTGTGTACCTCTTCACCTGTATCCCTTACAGTATCCCATATGTATATACTAACCAGTCGATGTAAGTAAATGTTTCCCTGAGCTCTGTGAGCCGCTCTAGCAAATTAAGAGAAGGAGGTCGTGGGAACCTCTGATCTATAGCCAGTGGGTCAGACGCCCAGGTTTCCGAATGGCACCTGAAGCAGGGGCATCTTGAGGGACCGGGCACTTAACCTGGGGGGTCTGCCACCACCTCCAGGCAGGGTGTCAGAACTGAGTTCACTGTGTAGGCCACCCAGTCAGTGCCCACTGAGAACTGGAGAAGTCCTTGGTACTGTAGCAAACATTCCAGAGGTGCCTACCAGACCTCAAAGTGTAACAAGAAGGATATCTGAGGGCTAAAAATATAAAGCACTTAGAAGAAAACATAGGGGAAAAGCCTCAGGACACTGGGTTTGGCAATTTCTTAGATATGACATCAAAAGTATAGGCAAAAAAGTATACATAAATTGGACTATATCAAAATAAAATATTTCTGTGCATCACAGGACACAGTTAACAGAGTGAAAAGGCGACCTATAGAATGAGAGAAAATATTTCCAAATCATATGTCTGACAAGGAATTAAATCCAGAACTCCTACAACTCAAAAACAAAAAACAAAAAAACCACACCAAAACGACATTAAAAAAAACCCCAAACAACCCAATTTAAAAGTGGGCAAAGGACTTGAATAGACATTTTTCCAAGGAAGATATACAAATGGCCAACTAACACATGAAAAGATGCTCAACATCACTAATCACTAGGGAAATGTGAATCAAAACTACAAGAGATACTACCTCATGCCCTTTAGGACGGCTACTATCAAAAAAACAGAAAACAAGTATTGGGAGGATATGGAAAAACTGGAACCCTTGTGCACTGCTGGTAGGAATTAAAATGGTGCAGTCGCTATGGAAAACAATATGGTGGGTAGTTCCTCAAAAAATTAAAAACAGGGGACTTCCCTGGCAGTCCAGTGGTTAGGACTCTGAGCTTCCACTGCAGGGGGCACAGGTTGGCACGGGTTCAATCCCTGGTCGGGGAACTAAGATCCCGCATGCCATGCAGCACAGCCAAAAAAAAAAAAATATTTTTAAACAGAATGATCATATGGTCCAGCAATTCCACCTCTGGGTATATTCCCAAAAGAACTGAAAGCAGGGTCTCAAACAGATATTTGTACACCCACGTTCACAGCAGCATTATTCACAATAGCCAAAAAGTGGAAGCAACAAGTGTCCATTGTGGATGAATGGATAAACATGATATGGTATATACATACAATGGAATATTGCTCAGGCTTAAAAAGGAAGGTATTCTGACAAATGCTGCAACATGGATGATTCTAGAGGACATTATGCTGAATGAAAGAAGCCAGTCACAAAAAGACAAATACTGTGTGATCCCAGTTACCTGAGGCACCTCGAGTAGTCAGACTCATAGAGACAGGAAGGAGAACGGTGGCTGCCGGGGGTTGGGGAGAGGGGAATGGGAGTTGTTACTTAATGGGCAGAGTTTCAATTTTCCAAGGGGAAGAAGTTCTGGAGATGGATGGTGCTGATGGTTGTACAACAATGTGAATGTATTTAACAAAACTGAACCGTACACTTACAAATGGTTACGATGGTAAATTTTACGTTATGTGTATTTAACCACAGTTAAAGATAAAGAAGTAAGAAGGAGAGCACTGAACTCTGAAGCATGCCAGCTGCTTCTCTGCCTTGGGGCCCTCAGGCTGTGATCCCACACAAAGTGCCTGCCCCCCTGCCTGCCCCCAGCTGGGAAGAAAGAAGGTATGAGGGCTTTGAGACTCACCGGCCAAAAAAAGCCACTTTCATGTGCCGCCGGGCCAACACCTCGCTGATGCCCCTCACTTTGGACAGGTAACCTCTGACGTCCAGAACCTGTTCTTCTGTCGTAACAGGGTCCAGTTCCGCATTCCTGTAGGTGTCTGCAGGTGGAGATTGAAAATGGCTCACCCTACGGTCAGAGTCCCACAGTCACAAGGCTGGAAGGCAGAGTCCACCACCACGGCTCCCTGCTACACCCTATGTGGGCCGCAGTGCAGTTAAGAACACGGCTTGGGGGACTTCCCTGGCGGTCCAGTGGTTAAGACTCCAAGCTTCCACTGCAGGGGGTGTGGGTTCGATCCGTGGTGGGAGGACTAAGATCCCGCAGGCCGCGCAGCCAAAAAAACAAAGAACACAGCTTGGGAGCAAGACTGCCTGGATTCCAGTGCAAGAAGTGCTGGTTCTTACCTCTTCCTGGCTCTTTGTGACCCCAGGCAAATGAACCTTCCTGGTCTTAGTTTCCTCACCCTTAAAACACAGATAACAACAGTACCTACTTCATGTGACTAGTGAAAGGATTAAATGGATTAAAACACAAAATCGCTAAGAATGGGGGCAGGTACCTAATGAAGTTATATGTTTTTTACTTAACAAATACTTACCAAGTTCTCACTATATGCCAGACACTGTTCTGATCTCTTTTCTTTTTTTTTTTTTTAATTTTTATTTATTTATTTTTGGCCGTGTTGGGTCTTCGTTGCTGCGTGCGGGCTCTCTCTAGTTGCAGCGAGCGGGGGCTACTCTGTTGTGGTGCACGGGCTTCTCATTGCGGTGGCTTCTCTTGTTGCGGAGCATGAGCTCTAGGTGTGCGGGCTTCAGTAGTTGTGGCTCGTGGGCTCTAGAGCGCGGGCTCAGTAGTTGTGGCACACGGGCTTCAGTGTGTGGCTCGCGGGCTCTAGAGCGTGGGCTCAGTAGTTGTGGCTCAGGGGCTTAGTTGCTCCACGGCATGCGGGGTCTTCCTGGATCAGGGCTCAAACCCGTGTCTGCTGTATTGGCAGGCAGGTTCTTAACCACTGTGCCACCAGGGAAGCCCCTGATCACTCTTCAAATACGGTCTCATTTAATCCATGGTGTGTACCCATCAGAGTTAGCAGACGGCAGAGCTGGGATTGGGACCGGGTCCCTGGGCACCGTCACGAGGCCCTGCCTGCTCTGGCCCCGCTCACTGCTCCGGCTGGGTCTTGGGCACCCGCTGCCTCACCACATCCCCACGCTCGCCACTGCTCTGGGCTTTGCTCGGTGCTTCCCCACGCCCCTCCCCCACTCTGAAGAACTAATGCACTGCCTCGGGGTGCCTGGCTCTTTCCCACTTGGCCTGCCCTGACCACCCCTGAGTCTGGTCCCCTTGTTTACGCTCCCACAGCACACTGTACTCCTCCTATCTTAGCCCTTATCTCACCACAGGGTAACCGCCTAGCTCACCTGTCTGCACCACCTACCACTTGAGGGCCAAGCTGTCTGATCCCAGCACCCAGCGCTCAGCAGGTGCACAATGTTCACTAAGCAAACAGATACCAGGATCACTGCATTGCTTCTTCCCAGGGCCCTTGACAGGCAGATGGATAACATACTACGACAGATGGGAGCAACTGAGCAAGATCCTGACCCCAGCCCATCTAGTACTTGCATGAGGAAGGTCATGAGCTGGCTGGACAGCAGACGGGTGTTTGCCCCTCAGCACACTCTTGCTGCAATGGACTAAATGTTTATGTGCCCCCATGTGATGACGGTATGATGGTACAGCTGACCCTTGAACAACACGGGGGTTAGGGTGCTGACTCTCCACACAGTCAAAACTCAGCATGTAATTTAGTCAGTCCTCCGTATCCACGGTTCTGTATCCACAGATTCACCCATGGATTCTGTACTACTATAGAGTATTTGCTATTGAAAACAATCCACATATAAGTGGATCCGCGCAGTTCAAACTCATGTTATTCGAGAGTCAACTGTATATAGAGGTGACGACCCCATGCCTGGGATTAGTGCCCTTACAAAAGAGACCCAAAGAGCTAGCCAGCCCCTCCTGCCGTGTGGTTACATGTGATGATACAGAGAAAAGACAGCAGTTTAGGAAGCTGGCCCTCACCAGACACCAAATCTGCCGGTACCTTGATCTTGGGCTTCCCAGCCTCCCGAACTGTGAGAAATAAATTTTTTTGTTTACAAGCCACCCAGTCTATGGTATTTCTGTTACAGCCTCCCAAACAGACTAAGGCACTTGTGAACCACTGGGCTGATAGGCCCCAGCACTGAGAGCACTCCCAGAGCATCCAGAGCATCCAATGCAAGCGCATTTCAGAGATGCCCAGTGAGTTTTCCCTGCAGCTGGTGCCACGAAAGGAAGTGAGCAAACCAACAAGACCTCCCCACATACACTGGTTACCCCCTACTCAGACCCATCAACATTCTTCCCTTATGTGGGCACCTACTCAGACCCATCAACATTCTTCCCTTGTGTGGGCACCTGGGTGTGGCCTTTGGAATGCGCCCGGAGGAAACTGGCTCTTAAGCCTGTGGCTACATTTAAAAGAAACGGGCAGTAGGCCAACAAGCTCTTATTACCTGCCCTTTAGAGAACAGTCCCAAGGCAGCAGCCATCCCCCTCCCTAGCCAGGACAATCCCAAATACATCTCAGGATCGCTCCAGCGCTTTCCCTTCTAGTCCGCCAATACGAGAGGCTCCATGTTTTCACAAAAAGAGAAACCAAAACACCCACTCCTGATGCCATCACACAAATACCTTCATTATTAAGCACGTGTTCATCCACAGAACCATCTGAGTGAGTCAGAGCATCACAGAGGGTTAGTCTGGGCTCCGGCGGGACAGGGGCCTGGTCCGTCCCATCTCTGCAGGCACAGGGCCAGGCACACCAGAACTATTGCTAAACAAACAGATAATAAACTGGAATGATTACAACCACCAATCTTATAACCCTGAAATTCAAATTTTTAAATTTAACAAATACTCTGGGAACGCCTCTCTTGCTTCAAGCACCACGCTGAGGGCAGGGCATAAAGAGTCCATTCTTAGTCGATTCGGGCTGCTCGAACAAAATACCATGACTGGGTGGCTTAGACACAACAGAAATGTATTGCTCACAGTGCTGGTGGCTGGAAGTCTCGGATGAGGGCGCCAGCCTGGTCAGGTGAGGGCCCTCTTCCAGGTGGCAGATTTCTTGTTGTATCCTCACGTGGCGGAAGGGGGTGAGGGAGCTTTGTGGGGCCTCCTTTATAAGGGCACTAACCTCATGCATGAGGGCTCCACCCTCATGACATAATCCCCTCCCAAAGGCCCTATGTCCTAACACCAACACTCTGGGCCTCAGGATCCCAACATGTGAACACGGAGGGACAAACATTTACACCATAGTACTGGAACTATTTCCTTTCTTTAAAGGGAGCCTAAAGTAGCAGCCTGACATGTAACCCAACCAGAAGCCAAGGTGCTCCAGTGGAAAGCAGAGAGTGGAGAGCAGTGTGTCCCAGGGGCATTCCCACTGAACTTTTAGGGTTCTGCAGACTAGAATTTGGAAACCCCTGGTCTCACCTGAACCCCTCTTTCACAAATGAGGAAACCAAGGACAGATAAGATTCAGCTACTGGGTCTTCACTGACAATCCCAGGACCGGGAGCCAAGGTGTGCCTTCTAGAGAGGGAGTCTGAGAAGCCAGTGGCTGGAGCTGGTGCTCAGACCTAGTGGGGCCCTGGGAACCAGACCTTCTCTGCTGACAGAGCAGGGATTAGAGGTTGGGCTCAAATTAGTAACTAGAGGAAAAGGTACTGGTGACACAAGTTTCTTATTCATAGCCCTGTTGTCTAAAAACATCAGTGAGAGAACACCCTGGTCAGGAACAACCAACACCCGGACAGTGCCCGGACTGATGGCAGCCAGACCGGGCCAAGGAAAACACCTGGGCTTTGGAGTCAGAGACAGCCGGGTAAGGGCCGCTGTGTCACTTACAAGGTATCAAACAACTCTCAAAACCTCAGTCTGCTTGTCTCTTAGATGAGGATACGATTCACCTACCCCTCGTGACTAAATGGAACAGAGTTCGTAGAATTCTTCAGTGATAGGTCCCTTGTTTTCCTGGCCCAGTCTCCCCGGAGTCCAATTCCAAGACCAGAGCACCACTGAAGGTGACAACCCATCTGATCATCGGCTCCTCA
The DNA here is from genome assembly GCF_025265405.1 of Mesoplodon densirostris. Lineage (NCBI taxonomy): Eukaryota > Metazoa > Chordata > Mammalia > Artiodactyla > Ziphiidae > Mesoplodon > Mesoplodon densirostris. Next base: position 9,335,374 of record NC_082662.1, on the reverse strand, counting down.
AGAGCAGGGCTGTACCTCCCCATCCCCAAATCCTGCCACCTAAATACTGAAGCTGACAGGAGTGGGCCTGGCTGAGGGGGTTGCCTGTCTCACCTTCGAGGAAGGTGGCGCTCTCCTGGATGTAGGCCCCCAGCTGCTCAAAAATGCCATTGATCTTCTTCTTGGCGGTGACAAAGTGCTTGAGCGGGGAGGCATTCACTTCAGCCATGTGTCTCTTATCCTTCTTGACTGTGATGATGGAGTTGCATCGAGAGAAGAGCAGGGACATTGCGCTGCCAGAGAAAGAAGACACGTGAGCGCACCCAGGGACACCCAGCTCAGGACGTTCTGCTGGCGTGCAGCAGGGTGCAGCAGGGGGACGGGCACCAGCCCGAGGGTCCATCCAGAACATGGGCCCTCCAGGACTAGATCAGGGACAGCAAGATCAGAACCAGCACCTCAAGAGTAGGAAGGGACCACTTGGGCCTGTCTCCCTGTCACACAGTGTGGGCACCCAGGGCCCTGAGCTCAGGCCTAGCGCTGGCTGTTCCCTGCCTGGTGAACAGGGACAGGCCTGCCCTCCCCATCTCAGAGAGAGACAGAGGGGAACCACGAGGTAACACACAGAGAAGCCCTCCTCCTAGCCTTATGCAGAAAAGGGTGACAGAAATTTCACTTATTTCCTATACATCACCCCTCTGAGAAAAAGCACTGAATATGGAAAGCAGTGAAAGCATAGTGACACTCAAGGTCAGGCACTCCCACCGCCCTGCCCTGGCTACTCTGCTGCCCAGTCCTGATGGCCCCAATTCCTAACAGGTTTTTGGTTTTTGTTTTTATTTTTGGTTGCTGGGGAGGGGTGGAGGAGTGGATGGCAAGGAAGGGGGATCTTCAAATGAGAGAGGTCTACTTCTACCATTTACTTAGAAACGTTTACTGTTCTCTTTCATTTTAAATGTGTACACTGTAGAAAATGTGGAAACTAAAGGAGAAAAAAATCCACAGCCCCACCATTCTGTGACGGGCACTGTTAACATGCGCTTATCATCACGTCTGCTTTTGTGTGGGGAGCGCTCCTGCTCTTATTCAATCACACACACATCTCTGCAGGCTCTTTTCCTTCACACGGCAATAACATGCGAGGGGCCGTGAGGCTTAACTCCAAAGCCCTAGAGATCTTTGCTCAAAGTCAAAAGAGGGAGACAGACCAGAGAAGGCGGTCCCCAGATGTGGCTGGGCATCCCTGGATCGTTCCTCAGAGTTCCCAGCTCGCACAGTGCCATTTCTTCAGTAGAGCCCTCAGACGCTGGGAAGTCGCAGGGAAAAGGCCTTTCTGAGGATGAGGGGAGTGTGCACAGCTGTGTGTGCCTGGTTCTGCCCTCCTCAACACCTAGCAATTTCTTGTCGGCCCCTCCCCCCCAGCCACCCTAATCACACTGCTCTCCACCAGACCCGGCACTCGCTCTAGCTGGGAAATGACAGCGCACTGCCCACGAGTGAACGTACACGAGAAACTGCCAAAGCGTGTTGAACCGGTTCCTGAGAAGCAGAAAGAACATCTGGAACAAACGCATAATAACTGAAAAGTGGCCCTTAGGAACTAACCATCCCAAAGGGTGGGCAGAAAGAGAGACCCACAGGGAAATGGGGACCCACAGGTTTTGCCTAAACCTACCAATTACTTTGCGCTGTTCCTGATTTCTGGGGAGATGAGAGAGGAAAGTGAGTGTGTGTCCTTCCTCCCCAGGAATACACCACAGCTGGGAGATTTTCTAAGCATGGAGCCCACGTGTCAAGGGCTGAAATAAGAAAGACAGCAGAGCTCTGAGAAGGGGAACTAGGAAGAAAATACCACTGGCTCCTCCAAAGCAGAAAAGGAGAGTATACTGAAATCAGGCTTACTGTGGCCCAGCAGGAAAGACTCTTAGAGAAACAGGGGATATGTGTAAGCAGAAGAGGAAAGTCATCGAAAGGAGAACTGGGTCTGGGATGGCAGGATGTAGCTAGCATTACAGATAGATTCTGGAATCAGACAGAGCTGGGTTCAAATTGTGACTGTACTATTTCTCGGCTGTTTAAACCTCAGATGCTTGGATGCGTCACATGTACAAGCATGATATCACGTAGACTGTGAGAAGATTAAAGATGACATGGCACGAGCTCAAAGGTAGTTTTACATGTTATAAAACAACAAGAGTAATAAACTCCACCAGCAAGATCACAAGACTTCCCCCTGGAAAAGCCAGCCTTCAGGGGAGGGCGGAGGCAACTCCACCCGCAGCACGCCCACAGCTGCCCTACGGCTGCCCTGGGGATCGAGGACACAGGTCAGCTCAGGGGTGAGGTTCAGCAGTGCCCCGCCCCAGAAGTGACTTGCTTGCAGGCAGCAAGTTCTCAGAGATCAGCTGGGCTTTTAGAAGCAAGTGCTTTCGAATTCTGGTCATTGATTGCAAGTCCAAAGGGTATGACACCAAAAGCGTTAGTGTTCAGTAAATGCAAGACTTAAAAGCATACACACTAGTTAAAGCTCAGTGCTTCGAGGTTACCTGGTCTGCTCAGAGTGCAGCCCACCCAGGTGCTGCCCTGCTCGCACATTCCCCAGCCTGCAGCTGCAGGTCCCGAACCGCCAGCCCCTCCCAACTGCCTTCTCTGCCTCTGTTCGTGCCTGAGCTGAGATTCCATGTTTGTGTTACACACGTTGCTTCCAGCCTGGAATCCTCTTTCCTTCTTCACCCATTTGGCCTACTCCTCCTGTCCTTCTAGACCCAGCTCTAGTGTCACCCCCTCCGTGAAGCCTTCCTTGACATCTCTGTGGAGGCCATGCAACCTTACCAGACTTTTGGCTTTTTTTTTTTTTTGGTCATACTTTCTCCCTGTCTAATCTATGAGCTTCTAGAAAGCCAGTCTCTAATACAGAGCAGTGACCTATTTCCATTTCTACTTTCCTCCTCTACAACTGTAAGAGACATGGTTTGAGAGAGTGAGTGCCCCTAAAGGGGATTACCTTCCTACCCTTCCAATCCTGGAATACATATATTTACTTTTTTCTTAAAAAGCAGCCTTTGGCTAAGCATCTGTTTCTTAGTATTTGGAGTTCAGTGAGTCAAGAGAGTTAAACAAATCTTTCAGATTCCAGAATGTAATCCTTCCAAAGAGCAAGCTAGGCATACATATGTGCACAAACGGACCACAGTTGCAAATACACACACACAAGCCAAGATAGGGCCCCAGCTATCTTGGGGTTCCACCTGCTGGCTTCCCATGCTTCTAGAGCTGGGGGAAACAGCTGGTTCCTGTTCCTCCTCTGGAAAGCCCTGACAGCCCCTACTTCACCGCAGGGCTCACAGCAGGCATGCACAGCCAGTCCCCCAACCACAGCTGGGCCAGAGTTGAGCTCCGGTATCAGCTATACACTAAGTGGCACGCTTCAAGCTGTCGTGACCGCCTCAAAGTGCTCTTGAGGTCACGGTTTCAGAGAGTTTATGCCAGCATTTCCCAAAGCATCGTCCACAGAACTGCAGTGGACAAACATGATCCCACAGTAGAATCAATTTGTAGAACACTAGATGTTACAGTCCCCCTCCACTGGAGTACACGAGCACAGCAAAGACTCTGGGAAGGAAGGCCTGTTTAACTGTATTTAACACAGCATTTCACAAATTTATCTGAAGAGACTCTTCTTCTATGTCACAGTTTTTAAAACCCCGAGGGTCATACTTTGGGAAAAGCCTCATTCATCCTAGCAGTCTCCCACTCCCCCCCAAAAAAAGTGCTGGGGGCACAATATTAACGGATATTAACCTAAGACCAGAACCAAACCCAATTCTAAACTGCTATGAGGGACTTTCCTGGCGGTCCAGTGGTTAAGACTCCATGTTCCCAATGCAGGGGGCATGGGTTCAATCCCTGGTCAGGGAACTAAGATCCCACATAATGCAGCCAAAAAAAAAAAAAAAATTAAACAGCTGTTAGCACTCCCAGGTACTGAAAAGCTCTGCCACAACCTAGGCTATTAGTTAAGGAGGATTAAGTGCCTCGGGTATAGGGATGGCAACAGCAAAATTCACCACAAGGTGTGTCTGGATCCCAGGCACAGTCCCTGAATCCACACCACCTCTTTACCCAGTTTCACGCACAGCAACTCCTAGCAGGGAAAATAAAATGGATCCACGGATTGTCTGCTGGCACAACTGGAACAGAGGAAAAGCTGAGAAACTGAAACAAAAGTGTATGCTTCCCTGGTGGCGCAGTGGTTGAGAGTCCGCCTGCCGATGCAGGGGACACGGGTTTGTGCCCCGGTCCGGGAGGATCCCACATGCCGCGAAGCGGCTGGGCCCGTGAGCCGTGGCTGCTGAGCCTGTGCGTCCGGAGCCTGTGCTCCGCGACGGGAGAGGCCACAACAGTGAGAGGCCTGCTTACCGCAATTAAAAAAAAAAAAAAAAAAAAAAAAAGAGTATGCAGGGTAAAGGGGCAGAGTAGACTCTTAGAAGAGCTGTGATAAGGAGCCAACGAGCCAACTTCTGCTGGGCAGAGAGGGGGAGGGAGGAGCCAGCACAGCAGAGAACAAACGAGGGAGATAGAGACTCATTTTTCAGGGAGCCCAGAGATCGCAGTCACTTTCTAAACAGTCAACCTTTAAACGGGCTCTCTCGGCAACCAGTGAAATCCTCCATGGAAGGTGAAAGGAACTACAGTTCTTTCCAACGTGGGTTGGAACACTCCAGCTCTGCGCAGGGATGACCCCATCCAAGAGACTTGCTGCTGGATGGCCAGCAGAGTACACCCCTTTCCACTCCACCCAGATCCAGGGTGCCAGATGGCACAGCCACCCCACTTACTTTATGGATGCTGAGAGACCTTCACAGGGTGGGCATCATGGACATGGCTGGAGTCAAAAAGACGAAAAGAGTCTGAGTTCTCCTCTGTCCTGTCTCAGGTTGAGGTTGGCTACTGATTGTGTTGACTCCACCAATTCTGAGTTGTTGGAAAGGAAAAGGGACATGTCAACAGGGCAGAAAAAAAAACAAAAACAAAAACACAGATGCCAAAGAAGTCTAATCAGGTTTAAAAGCCAAACAAACTCATCCCCGAGGGAAGCTTACTCACGGAGGTATTGGGGTGGTGTGTGAGGAAGTGCCCTGGGGAAAAACACAACACACAGGTGCGAGGCCAAGCCCGGGTGTGCACAAACACGTGTTCAGACATGTGCTGGTGAGAAGCAGGGACCCTGGTAAAGGCACATCCAGAGGGGTGAGAGGAGGGGGCCGAGCCAGGTCGAGGACTGGGCTTGAGGACTGTGGCACTGAGAGTTAGAGACGGGAAGGCGGAGTTGAGAGGTGGAACTTACTGAAAGCCTCTATCTGCCAGATGCTGTAAAATATCTTACTTAATTCTCAACTTTATGGTGCAAAGAGAGGCTTGGAATACTTAAGAGATTTATGGACTGCTAGTTAAGTGGCCAAGCTGGGAACTGAGATATCACCTCCCGTTGACTGTAAAGCTCACTTATTTTCAGTTATGGGAAGCTGCCTTACCTGACCCTTGGGGATGGGAAGGGTGACCGTCAGAGCCCTTTCTGGGAGGAGAGAAAGAGAGTAAATAGAGAAATTAAAGAAACAGGGCAATCAAGGCTTAAAACAGACGGGAATGGGCAGTTTTGGCTTCAAGCATCCAAGCAGCTAATTATTCGACATTTTCTGTCTGCCTTTTGTGTGTGTGTGTGCTAGGCGCTAGAGTTAGAGATGGATAAAACACAGTCCCTGCCCTCAAGGGGGCTTACCGTCCATTGAGAAGCCAAACAAGAGACAACTGTGCGAGGGCAAGAAATGCCCAAATTTGGGGAAGTCAGAGCAGGGCGCCTACGGTGATGAACGTAGGCACCTCTCATGTGCTGAATAAGTGCTGGCAAATACAGAGAACTGGATGAGAAATGGGGAAAGGGCAGGTGTGGGATGTGGTGGTGGAGGGTGAGAAAGCGGGGGTGACAAGAAGCCTTAGGGGACCCCACTCCCGAGTCCCGAGTCCCGCGTCCCGCGTCCCGCCCCCTCCTGTCAGGGCCGCTGAGGGCCCGGCGGCGAGGCCGGAACGTGGGGACGCCCGCCGGCCCGGATCCTGAGCCCCCGGGAACCCGGCGTCTCACAGGCCCACGCCGGGGTAATCAGGACTCGCCGTGTTGGCCAGGGCCGGGTCCCACCACCCGACGCGCTCGCCCTCTCACCTTCACCTTCCCGGCCTCCCGACGGCCATCATAACCCAGACGTCACCAACACGCGCCCCCCGGGGACAGGCGGGAGGAGGAGGCAGGACGCGCGCGTCACCAGCCGCCGCAGGTTCGCCGTTCTGGTCCCAGTGAGTCGGTAGACTCCGAGCTCAGCAGCTTCCACCCTACAACGCTTATGGGTCAGGGGTCAGCTGGCTCAGCGCCTGGAGAGGCGCCTCAGCGATCTTATTCACCGCCCAGGCGTCCCAAGCCGATGACGTAAGATTCGGGACTCCCGCTGCATCATGGGGGCTGTAGTTCCGCCAGGCGCCGGTAAAGGCTGGGGTGGGCGGGGCCCCGAGCTGTCAAGGGGAAAAGAAACCAAGGGCGTAGATTAGAGGTTCCCGCTCTTTCGTTTGTTGCCCCAGAGCCTGACCCCAAGGACCCTGTCTGCTCTGGAATCCAAGATTGCGTTTGGTAATTTTAGACAAGAGCTCTCAAGAGTAAGACAGGAAGCAAGCCTGGGCCTGCGCCCTTCAATTGACTTTGAGGAAGTAAGAATAGCAACAGTCCCTGAGCCGGCTACCCAACATATATCGTTTGACCTTCACAGCGGTCCCAGTTGGCTCAGAGGGGAGACTACCCCAGCTCACATATGGCAGCTTACTAGGCCTCATCATGTGCCAGGCACTGGGACACTGCAGTAAACATACTCCTGATGGCCTCAACAACAGCAGGGAAGGCTCCAAGCCTGCGCTCTCAGGTATGGTACCCCCCAGCCATGTGTGCTACGAGCTCCTGAAATGTGGCCAGTGCAAACTGAGATGTGTAAGTCTCGGTAAGAAAAGGAATGTAAACAATCTCATTGATATTTTTGTATTGTAAGATGATAATATTTTGGATAAACTGGGTTAAAAAATATATATTACTAAAATGAATTTCATCTGTCCATTTTACTGTTTAAAATGTGGCTACTAAAAAATCTAAAATTACATAAGTGGCTCGCTGTGATATTGTGGTTTATAATAAGAACTATATTTTTGGTCTTTGTCCACTGTGCCTGGCACAGAGCTCCTAAAGCCCTGGTAATTACCTATATAAGAGCCATAGGGGCATCTTTTGTCATAATATTTAGTTTTGTCCTCAGTTTCTGAAACAGCTTCAGAGCTATTCAAATAAAGGTGAAATGAGTGTCTTTTTGTTATTCACACCTTTCAACCACACCTGAGTTTATGTTAATGAGACAACTTCTGGAAAACTCCTAAAGATGGGGGCTGGTTGCCAGGGGAACCCAACCACATGATTAGAGGGTTGCAACTTTCAGCCTCACCACCCCTCTCAACCTCCTGAGAGAGGAGTTGGAGATTGACTTGATCACTAATGGCCGATGATTTAATCAACCATGCCTATATTCTCAGTGAAAGAAAGGTTCTTGATCCATGGCAGAAAGAATTGAGAGATGAGACAGGGAGGTCAAGAAAGTAAATTGAGTATTTATTTAAGCAAAAGTACGCTCTCAAAGGGAGAGCGGACAGACAGGTGAGTAGCTGCCCCGAGTTTTCTTGGCAAGCCGGTTATGTGGGGTGTACAAATGAAGGGGCGGAATATTCATTGCAGAAGGAAGGCTTGGGGGTCGTGTTCCCTGATTTTCATTCCAGCTCCACCTTCCCGAGGGGAGGAGGGATTTTTGTCCTTATTTAACCTTGATTGGAAGTGTCGTGGTGCCAGTGTATAACGGGTATTTCTTATCTGCAAGGCTAATTTTTATTGTAATGAGAGCATAATGAGCAAAAGGTTACATCTGGACACCGGAGAGTCCCACCTTTTCCCACCTTTCTTTGTCTGCCACCCCAGAATATGTGGTTTCCTGTCAGTCTGGAGGTTCCTGCTTTTCTCTGTCTGCCTGTGGACCCCAAGATGCATAGTTTCCTGCCATCTGGCCTGTGCTCCCCTTTCTCTGCTCACATCTAGCTACCTGCCTGTTTTTTTGGTGTATTTTTTAAAAAATAATTAATTAAATGATTCATTTTATTTTTGGCTGCATTGGATCTTCGTTGCTGCGTGTGGGTTTTCGCTAGTTGCGGCCAGCAGGAGCTACTCTTCATTGTGGTGCGTGGGCTTCTATTGTGGTGGCTTCTCTTGTGGAGTACGGGCTCCAGGTGCATGGGCTCAGTAGTTGTGGCACATGGGCTCAGTAGTTGTGGCCTGTGGGCTCTAGAGCACAGGCTCAGTAGTTGTGGCGCACGGGCTTAGCTGCTCTGTGGCATGTGGGATCTTCCCGGACCAGGGCTCGAACCCATGTCGCTTGCACTGGCAGGCAGATTCTTAACCACTGTGCCACCAGGGAAGCCCACCATGCTCTTTCTGGGCACGCCACCCTCCCAGCACCTCCACTTGTTTACCAGCCTGGAAGCTCTCTGGACCATAGTTCAGGGCTTTTTATGAGGACTTCATTACATAGGTGTTAAAACAGGCAGGTAGGGCTTCCCTGGTGGTGCAGTGGTTAAGAATCTGCCTGCCAATGCAGGGGACATGGGCTTGAGCCCTGGTCCGGGAAGATCCCACATGCCACGGAGCAACTGAGCCCAAGCGCCACAACTACTGAGCCTGTGCTCTAGAGCCCACAGGCCACAACTACTGAGCCCATGTGCCACAACTACTGAAGCCCGTGCGACTAGAGCCCATGCTCCGCAACAAGAGAAGCCACTGCAATGAGAAGCCCGTGCACCGCAACGAAGAGTAGCTCCTGCTCGCCGCAATTAGAGAAAACCCGTGCACAGCAACAAAGACCCAACACAGCCAAAAATAAATAAATAAATAAGTTTATAAGAAAAGAAGAGAAAGAACATGGGAACTCCTCACTCCTTCCCACATGCCTTGTCCTATGCATCTCTTCCATCTAGCTGTTCCTAAGTGGTATCCCTTTATAATAAACTGGTAATCTAGTAAGTAAACTGTTTCCCTGAGTTCTCTGAGGCACTCTAGTAAATTAATCAAACTTCAGGAGGGGCTTATGGGAATCTGCAATTTATAAATGGTTCATCAGAAGCACAGGTGACAACCTGAACTTGCAATGGGCATTTGAAGTGGGGGCAGTCTTGTGGGACTGAGCCCTTAACCTATGGGATCTGATGCTATCCCCAAGACAGCCTTTCTGTTTTCACTCAGAATTGGAGAACTGCTTGGTGTGGGAAAAACCCAGACACATTTGGTGACCAGAAGTGTCATTAAGGGGAGTATGGTGTGGAGTATAAGGAAAAACAATAGAGTTTTTCCTCTACACTAGGATTTATGGTTCACATTATACAGTTGTACCTCGGGATCTGCAGGGGATTGGTTCCAGGACCCTCCTGAACACCAAAATCCTCCAGTGCTCAGGTCCCTTATATAAAATGGCACAGAACAGCTCCTCCACGTCCAAATACGTATTGTGGATAAGGAAGGCCAACTTTATTCCTAGTGGACTGCACTGCTTTATAACCACGGTAGAATCTTGCCTGTGGACACGTCAAGAGGCAAATCATTAGCCTCTAGACCAACCAGCTTATCAGTTCCCAGTGAGGTTGGTCAGAGGTAGCTGTCCCGCCCTTTCTGTGCTAACTGAGCTAGTAACCTCCCATCCTAAGAGTCAGACCCCAGACTGTGAGGCCACACTCAGACCCTGCCTCAGGGTGTGGCCAGGCCTCTGGATGTGGCACACATGGGGGCCTGTACTTGCTGCCTTGTAGAGCACCTGTCTGTTTTCCTCCTCCAAGCTCCCTGGCCTCCCTAAGGGGACTGTCAATACTCCAAGGGCATGAAGTGAATTCCATTTCCCTTCTTCGGCAGAATCTTGCCCAAGTTAGGAGGAGGCCTGGAGGTTCTCCCCCTTAAACATCTGTCCTGTCCATTCCCTCCTGTGAGCTCTGGCCTAGGCGCTGGTCACTTCCCTGGGCTGCCGCAGGAGCCTTGGAATCCATCCCCAGCCTCTAGTATGACCGTCCACCCAGCACCCTGCTTTCTCTCTGAAGCACTGCCTCATGCTGTGAGGCCTCCAATGACAAGGCTCCCCTAGCTTGGCTGGTAGCGTGATTGTGCGGCTGCAGGGCAGGGATGGGGTGCATTCGCAGGACATCTTTTCCACATAACCTATTTCTATTTTGATGAACTTTTCCACGGTGGACATGAATTGCATTTATAATCAGAAAAAGGTTAACAATGAAAAACAACCCTAAGAGAGACACACACACACACACACACACACACACACACACACACACACACACACACACACACACACACACACACACACACACACACACACACACACACACACACACACACACACACACACACACACACACACACACACACTGTATAGCACCGACCATCTCAGAAAGGACACCCAAGAAACCGATTAGGCATGGTCACTTCTGGGGAGAACTGGGAAGCCGGGGATGAGACATGGGAAAGAGATTAAGGTTTGCACTGTTTGAATTCACCATGTTTTTTGGGGGTTTTTTTGCGGTACGCAGGCCTCTCACTGTTGTGGCCTCTCCCGTTGCGGAGCACAGGCTCCGGACGCACAGGCTCAGCGGCCATGGCTCACGGGCCCAGCCGCTCTACAGCATGTGGGATCTTCCCGGACCGGGCACGAACACACGTCCCCTGCATCGGCAGGTGGACTCCCAACCACTGCACCACCAGGGAAGCCCCACCATGGTTTTTTCTCTTTAATTTTTTTTTTTAACCGATACGCGGGCCTCTCACTATTGTGGCCTCTCCCGTTGTGGAGCACAGGCTCCGGACGCACAGGCTCAGCGGCCATGGCTCACGGGCCCAGCCGCTCCGCGGCATGTAGAATCTTCCCGAACCGGGGCACGAACCCGTCTCCCCTGCATCGGCAGGAGGACTCTCAACCACTGCGCCACCAGGGAAGCCCGTCACCACGGGTTTTTTAAACACAAAAACTTATCTTTAGAGGGGAGGGATAAATTAGGGATTTGGGATTAACACATACACAACTACTGTACATAAAAAAGATAAGCAACAAAGACCTAATGTATAGCACAGGGAACTATATTCAATATCTTGTAGTAACCTATAATGGAAAAGAACATACATATAACTGAATCACTTTGTTATATACCTGAAACATTATAAATCAATTATACTTCAACTAAAAAATTTTTTTTAAACTTATCTTTAGTATATATATGCAAAACCCTTGAATGACTCCAATTAAATAAAGTTCAGCTCTCCTTAGCCAGGGAAAATGGGTTTTGCAATCTGACCCCTCCACCCCACCCACACGAGCCAACCTGCTTCTCAGATCCCACCTGTGCCTTCCCGGCTCTAGCCCTTGACCTAAAGAGTGTCTCTGCCTGTTGGATACCTTCTTCCCCTCCCAGGCCCACCTTAAATGGCATCTGCTAGCAGGCTTCTCAGCCTCAGCACTACTGATATTTGGGGCTGGGTAATTCTTTTTTTTTTTTTTTTTTTTTGCAGTACGCAGGCCTCTCACTGTCGTGGCCTCTCCCGTTGCGGAGCACAGGCTCCGGACGCGCAGGCTCAGCGGCCATGGCTCACGGGCCCAGCCGCTCCGCGGCACGTGGGATCTTCCCGGACCGGGGCACGAACCAGCGTCCCCTGCATCGGCAGGCGGACTCCCAACCACTGCGCCACCAGGGAAACCCCTGGGTAATTCTTTGTTGGGGGGCAGGGATGCCTTGCAGGATGCTTAGGAGCGTCCCCAGCCCCTACTCACTAGTGCCAGCAGCATTCCACCCCCCTTCCCAGGGTGTGACAACCCCAAATCCCTTCAGACATTGCCCAATGCCCTTGGAGGCAAAACCACCTCAGGTGAGAAGCATTGTTACACACTCTGCCAGGAGGGTCTCTCCTGTTCCCCACAGCAGTTCTTACAACCATTGTGGCATTTATCACACCAGTCCACACCGGGTCCACAGTGAACTGCATTTGGTTTTTTGTCCTCACCACTGATTACAGGATGCCTGGGGTGGGGGTAGGGAGGCAGGGACCAGATTTCTGCTGACATCATATTCAAATCCCTGTCCTTATCACTTGTGTGACTTTAGGCCAGTCACTTGGCTTCTCCAAACCTACATTTCCTCATCTATAAAAAGGTGACGCTAGCCCCTACCCCAGAGGACTGCATGCTGAGCCGGCCTGACATGCACGAGCACGATGCCCAGCCCAGAGCAGGGACGGGTAGAGGTTACTGCTTATTATTATTATTATTTTTTTTTTTTTTTTGGTGGTACGTGGGCCTCTCACTGCTGTGGCCTTTCCCGTCGCGGAGCACAGGCTCCGGACGCACAGGCTCAGCAGCCATGGCTCACGGGCCCAGCCGCTCCACGGCATGCGGGATCCTCCTGGACCGGGGCACAAACCCGTGTCCCCTGCATCGGCAGGCGGACTCTCAACCACTGCACCACCAGGGAAGCCCCTACTGCTTATTATTAATAAATGCCCTGAAGTGTTATTGGTGCTACAAATCTGCCCAGGGTATGGTGGAGGAGAAGTTCACTGTTCCCTGACATTCATGTTTGCAAGAAGGGTGGTCAGCGAAGGCTTCGGAGGAGGGTGACACCAGATTCAGATCTTAAGAGATGACACAGTATGCCCCAGGTAGCAGTGCCTGGCTTATAAGGAGGGTTTATGGAATTGATACAAAGGACATGGAGATCACATGTGACTGAGTGTGGGAAACACGTGTCACCCACGGCTGGCCTTCCTTGCCAGTCGTGAGCTGTTCAAGTTTCTCCCTGCAGAGACCCGCCCTGACATGTATACACCTGCCCACCCCAGCATCTCCCACTCAGTGGTTTGAATGACCTTTAGTAGAAACTCTCCTGTTTCTGTCTGTCCCTCTCTCTGGAGGCATTCAGGACAGGGTGACGCAGTGCAGTGTGTGGACATACCACTCCCTGCTCTGCGCCCCCAGAAAGGGTCCAGTAGAGGATGGAGATGTAGCATCGGTGCCTTTTCTGTCTCCCAGGAGGTTTCTGAGTCACCGTCTCCAAGGGACAGAGTTTTGCTCTCATGATAGGAGCCAGGGAGGATGGGGCTTCAGCAGTCCCACAGTCAGGGTGGGGACTTGAGTCTGATCCAGGTCTCGGTGTCAACCCTGAAGCCTGAAGCAGAAGTCCCCGGGGCCGCAGCTCTGCCGTGGAGAAGCTCTGGGGCGTGGCTTCTCACCCCGAGAGTCTCTCTGGGAAGCTGGGCCAGCCCCTCTTCTGCTCAAGTGTTGCCCCTCGGAAGAAGCAGAGGAAGTGGGACTGGGTGTTTCGGGAAGAGGGATGGGACCGGACGCGTTGCTACAAAGCAGTGAAAGTGAGCAGTTTCTCCCGGGGCTGTGTCCAGAGCACCGGGCAAGTCCCAGCCAAGGAGGTGGGCTCTGCCTCTAGCCTGTGGCCCAGTCCCTCAGATGGCGGCTCCAAGAGCAATGAGAGGTCAAGAGCCTGGAGGCTGGATCTGGTTCCCTGGGACCCCGAGGTCCCAGAGGCTGCTGGGCAGTGGTTGTTGACAAAGAGGAAAAGGTCTGCGGTGGCCGGGCCGGGCCAATTAGGGATCGACGAAGGAGACTGCGATGTAGCGGGTGCCTTTGGTGGTGGGGAGCCCCTCGTGGTAGTGCGTGAGTCGCCCGGGGTGCATGAGAGTCCAGCCCTTCCGTGGGGCTCGGACGGAGCAGTTGTAGCGCAGGAACCGACAGCCCCCGCCCTGGGAGACAGGAGGTGTCAGTTCCCCAACAGGAGGCACCAGTTCCCCAGTGGGATGCTGGGCCCTTCCCCTACTACCCCCATTCTCCCATCTGAGCCATCACAGCCAAGGGGTTCTCAGCACAGCCTGCCTGGGGATACCTTGCAGAGCGACGGCCATGAGCTGCCTAAGGAAGACACTCGGCAAAAGAGCAAGGGATCAAGAGCACTGGGCAGTGCCAACTAACTCTGTGATCAACCTGAACCTCAGTTTCCCCTTCTGGAAAATGGGCATTAAACTGTACAGGGTGGTAAGAATTAAATGAGATGATACAAGTAAGAGCTTAGGGCTCAGTTTCTCAACCTCAGCACTACGGACATTTTGGGTCAGATAATTCTTTCTTACGGGGGGTGTCCTGGGCATTCCTGGCCTCTACCCACTAGATGCCAGTAGCACCGCCATAGTTGTGACAACTTTAGGTATTACCAGTGTCCCCCCCAGGGAGGGGGGCAACATCATCCCCTATGAGAACCTTGATACATTGTAAACTCTCAAAAAAATGACAGGTGTTTTTATGGGTGTCCTTCACAGTGCCTGCTCAGGACTGAGTCCCCATAAGCTCTTAGAAAATAGTAGCTTAAGGAGCGAATGAATGGATGAATGGCTCCCTAGCTGATCACACCTAGAGGCCTTCCCTGGGGCCCTGAGGCCCCTGGCTCCTTCCAGACCCTCCTGTCTTCCTGGTTTCCCCAGCCCTCCCCTCTGGCCTCTAGCTTGTGCCCCGCACCTGCACGAACTCTGTCGTGTCATTCCCAAAGCTGCATCTTACTTTCAAGAATGATGAAAACCCTAAGCTTTTGAGGACTAATAGCTATCATTCCTTGAGTACTCATTATGGGTCCATGTAAGCAATTACCTGGATGAACTCATTTAATTCTCACCATTCTACGGGGGCCGCTCTAGGTTTTCCCATCTAAGACGTGAGGAAACTGAGATGCTAAGAAGCGTGCCTGGTCATATGTTACAGACAGCTGGTGAGGGGAGAGGCAGGACCCAGGTCCAGGCAGTCTGGTCCTGGTCCTCCTGTGCCGCTGCTCTGTTACGTCTAAAGCCTTCTCGCTCCCACCAAATTGTGCTCTGAAGCCACCCCTTCCAAGAAGCCGTCCCCACGGACCTGGAACCCTTTCTCTCGGGTTCCCTGGGCCCCTCTGGCCGACCACGCTGTGAGTGCTCCCCAGCCAGCCCTCCCCCCAGGCCCGCCCTCACCTCGTAATCCACCCCAGCCCGGTTCAGGGCAATGTTAATGGTGAAGGTGGAGGCGTCATGGTGTGGCATCAGGGAGGGCTGCTCGTCAGGCCTGTAGCGGACAACAAAGGCCAGGTCGAACTGGGCCTGCGTCGAGGAAGCGGGACAAGAGAAGTGGCGTTAGAGAGAGGCCCCCAAAGGCTGGGAGAGGCAGGGGTGCACAGAAGGGACCCCTCATCCAATCGCTGGAACGTTGGCCGGAGGGCAGGTCTGTTTATGCTGTGTTCTCCAGTGCGTGGCACAGAAAAGGTTCTCAGTTAAACTGTGGGGAGGAAGGGAAGGAAAAGAAGGAAAGGGGAAGAAGGGGAGGACATGGAGGAAAGGAGGGAAGAGAGGATGGAGAGGAGAGGCGGGGGGGAAAGAAGGGAGGAAATGAACTTAGTCCTCACGACCCGCTCTGGCTGGTGAGTCCTTGAGGGTAAGGCCCAGGCACACGCAAAGCAGGTATTTGGAGAAAACCATTTAAAGGCGACTGAGAGAAGGAGTGCAAAAGCCAAAGAGACAGTCAAAAGACACACGGGGCAGGAGCTGAAGGGATGGGCATGCTGGCCAGCTAACCGGGGGCTTGTCTGGGGGGCTAGCATAGGAGTCACTGAGGCAGGATTTAAGTACACAGAGAAAGATGCAAAGGGGTGAGTCAGAGGCTAGAGGCCCAGGGGCCTTCCATTACCCTAGATGCCTCCCGGGGCCCCGCCTCACACCTGAGGGGAGGAGACTTCACTCCTGGAGACCAAATATTCCGTCACTTCTCCCCCAAGCCAGGAACACCCTCCTCCCCACAAGCCCCAGCCGCTCCACCCCAAGCCCTCATCCTGGCTGCACCCCAGGCGCGCCCACCCTGGTGTAGTAGCCCGGGTAGAGTTTCTCCGTCATGGGGGCGATGTACTCCACCAGGAACTTGTGCCACGCCCGCTCAAAGTTGATCTGGTTCATGTGGATGTCTATGGTCGGCACGTTTTCGTAGCCACCCTGGATGCGGTTGTCCTGGAAGTGACCAAGGAGAGTGTGGTGAGCAGAGCTCTAAAATGGACTCCCCCACCCCACTGGAATTCCAGGCCCCTGGTGTACAGGCTCTGTCTAATCCCCTCCCTTTGACCTGTGAACCCGATGGGATAAGGTTAGGTTACAGGACAAAAGTGAAGGGGTTTGGCAGATGTCATTAATGTAACCAGCCTATTGACTTTGGGTTCATCAAAAAGGAACTCATCCTGGGTGGGCCCTTCAAGGAGGATCTTTTTTTTTTTTTTAGATGTTGGGCGTAGGAGTTTATTAATTAATTTATTTATTTTTGCTGTGTTGGGTCTTCGTTTCTGTGAGAGGGCTTTCTCTAGTTGTGGCAAGTGGGGGCCACTCTTCGTCGCGGTGTGCGGGCCTCTCACTATCACGGCCTCTCTTGTTGCGGAGCACAGGCTCCCGACGCGCAGGCTCAGTAGTTGTGGCTCACGGGCCTAGTTGCTCCACGGCATGTGGGATCTCCCCAGACCAGGGCTAGAACCCGTGTCCCCTGCATTAGCAGGCAGATTCTCAACCACTGCGCCACCAGGGAAGCCCCAAGGAGGATCTTGAAGAGGGAGGCTCTGTGTCCCACTGGCCTGGAAGGAGCAAGCTGCCTGAAATTCTACAGCTGCAAAGAAAGGAGTTCTGCCACATGAGCTTGGAAAAGGACCCCAAGCCTCAGATGAGACCCCAATCCCGGCTGATACCATGACTACAGCCTTGTGAGGCCCTGAGCCGGACTCCCGACCCACAGGAACTGGGAGATAATAAATGGGTGTTGTTGTAAGCTGATAAACGTTGTGGTGATTTGTTACACAGCACAGAAAACCAACGCAGAAGGCCACAGGTTAGCTGGAGCACTAGCATCCCAGGGCTGGCCCGGTCAGTGGAGCACAAGGGCTCACCAGACCCCACACATGGGCTCTGCGAGTCACTGGGTCCTGCAGATGAGCTCTGCCACCGAGCATGTAGATTAGGCGGTAACCAGAACCACTGCTTAGTCAAGCTGCCAGCCCAAAGGTTAGCTGGTCTCTGAGGCACATAGGCCCAGGGGCTCATGTGCCTTTAAAAATGGTTCCTGAACTTCCCAAGACGGGTGCAGGTATGCATTCCTCCTTCAGGGAGTGCACGGCCTGTCACACCCACCACGCCCCTTGCTTCGGCTGTCTGGTGCACTTGGCACTGCTGTCCCTTCCTAATTCTTCGGCGGCCCACACTTGTCCATTCCTCCCCCAGCTCCATCCAAGCCTGATCTGGGGAAGGAAGCTAAATCATTCTAGTGAGAAACCAGGAACTGGAAAACTTGCAATTTAAGCTTAAGGCAGCTCAAAGTCACCCAGCGGCAATGGCAGCTTGAGGACCAACACCCCATCCCATGTCTCAATCCCTCTACTCCTAAGTGCCTGCAGGCACCCCTGCCGGTGCCCCCATCTCCAAGAGTCCCAGAGAGCTTGGCTGGCTTGCCAGGAAAAGAGCCCAGAGGGCAGGCATGGGGGGAGGGGCAGCCTCCCCTCAGTCGCGGTCCAGGCGTCTGGGACCCCTACCTTGTTATCTCCCACAGACCACTGGCCGTAGTGCTCCATCTCTTCCACCAGCTCATCACAGGCCGTCTCAGTGAAGATGGGGAACCAGTAGACGTCTGGGCAAGGCTGAGGAGGGCGGGGACTCGGTCACAGGGTCCAGAGTGGCGTCACCACATTCTCCCTCTGCCCCCCAGGGCCCTCTGCAGAACCCACCGCAGGCAAGGCCCATCATGTGGTCTATGCCCGGTCCCACACACTCCATTCTGTGAGCCCTCCATGTCCCCACGAGTGTCCCCAGGGAGCAGGGGCTCAGTGAGCTGCTGAAGGGAGAAGGAAGCGGAGCTCAGAGCTGGCCCTTCTCAGCCAAGAGCAGCCAGGGCCAGGGCCAGGAAAGGGACATGCGTATCCCCAGTGCCCCCGGGGGGCAGAGGCCCGCAGGCTCCGGGAGAAGCAGAGAAGCATTTGTTTCTCATCCTAGGCCCACGGTCCACAGTTGAGACCACATTTGGGGATATTTTCTTCTTTCTTGTTCAGGCCAGGGAGGAAGCGTCAGGCACCCCCAGGCCCCTGCAGACTCCAGTTGGAAAGTGCCAGCAAGAGGAGGGGACCCATCCCACTGTCCATTCCCTCACCCCAAGAAGTGCCAGAGCATAGAAAGGTGCCTTCTCCCCGCCCAGGTTGGCTGGCTTTGTTCCCACCCCTGCAGCAGGTGCCGGATGTGAATCCAGCAGCTGTGTTCCCAAACGGCCTCCAGTCCTTACCATCTCCACCATCTTCCCTGCCAGGGCCTTGGTGTAGTTCTCGTGGATGTACTTCTCCTTCCAGTCCTGTGGGGAGTGGGAGAGGTGGGGATCTCGGGCCTGCCTGGGCCAGCTGGGGCTCACCCCTTGTTCCACCGCATGCGCTGCTCCAAGATGGAGTTCTGCCCCGCGAGCCCCCTGGGGGGTGGGGTGGGGGGGCAGGGGAGCCAGTATGTGTCTATGCCACTGGGTCATGTGAGCTGATGGGCCCACAAGTGTGCCTGCAGGAGGGGGTGTCTGCATGTGCGTGTACACGTGTGTGCATGTGTGTACAGGTCTGCCTGCAGGTATGTACATGTGCCCACATCAGCCACAAGCTTGCGACGTCTAGGGATGCTCTCACAACTTTCTCTTCCTCTGATCATCACAACACCCTCAGAGGTGAGACAGGCTGGGATAGTACACCCATTTTAGAGCTAAGATAACTGAGGCCCCAAAGGTGGAGAGGCTCAACTAAGTCACAGCTGATGGACCACAAACCTTGGCCTCTGACTCCTGGTCCCTCCTCCACCAGACAGCGCTGCCTCTGGAGATATTCTCCTCTCCCCACTGAAATCCTGCCCAACAAGCCCCCTGGGGCAGAGGGAGGCGGGGGGTGGGGTGGGTGGGTGTGGCTTGGGGTCCCAGCCAAGGTCAGGCTGTGAGAGGGAGGCTTCTCAGGCCACAGGATCCCTGGGGTCTCCTCCGCTCCCACCCCTGCCCACCCACGAAGGGCCTCACCTCGGGGTTGCTGAACACCTCCCAGAGGTCGTTATGGAGGTGGGTGGTTTGGTAGCTGTCCAGGGACAGCAGGTGGCCGAAGGCGTGCCGGTTGGTCAGGAACAGGAACACATCCTGGAGAGAACGGGCCGGATAGAAGAGACCCTCCCCCTCCCCTGCACGCCCCGAGGGGTGAGGTGAGGGGCATGACTGCAGCCTCCTCTGCCCACCGAATTCGAATTCACCTCATCTCCCCAGTGCCTGGATGAGGCCTGACACTGGGGATGCAATCAAGGAAGACTTCCTGGAGGACTGAACAGGAATGAAAGAATGAATGTGCAAAAGAAAAGGATGGTGTTCTGATCCTGGAGTTAGTTGTGGGCACAGGGGAAACATTACCCTGCCGTCATAGTTTTTAAAATAACCACAAAATAATATTGGGTGGGGCACGGGGATAGGGTAAGGGCATCTCGGGCACATCACTTGGAGTGAAGGTGGAAAGTTTTAGGTAGAAAGCTTCCTTTAGGCTCTGTCGAAAATGTAAATAAAAGAGGTGGTGTGAAAACAGGTGGTGTGAAAAAAATGATCCTGCAGATCCCGAGGACCAGCCCTCATGCCCGGGGCCCCAAGTGCCCCCACCAGGGCCTGGCAGCCTTGAAGCAGCCCTGCTGGGACCTCAGAAGCTGCAGGGCCTATGGTGACAAGGTGGCCCATCTTCTCTGTCAACAGGGCCTCTTCTGACTGCCCAGCCCGGGCTAACCTGCTGCCGGATATTGGCACAGAAGGCCATGTCCGGGTCCAGCTTGCTGTGGTGGAATAGGTCCATCTCCTGCAGCTCAGCCCGCAGGGCACTGCCCTTGATCAGGTAGATGTTTGAGATGTAGGGCACGTTCCAGACGCCGCTAAGGGAAAGAAAGCAAGATGGAGGGGGCCACAGGCGATGGCGAGGGGTCATAGTCTGGGGGTCAGGGGGAGGGGGAAAGGGGAAGTCACAGGCTGGGAGGGCACAATGGTGGTGATTTGATTCCCCTACCCTGGGCACATGGGCCCAGGATAACTATCAGGAAGTCCTTCTGTGTGTCTGACCACAGTCTTCCCTTCTTCAGTTAAACAGGAATTTGAGAGCAACAGGACAGGAATACCGGGGAGGGCAGTGCTGTGAGGCTAAGAGGAAAACAGATGAGGGGGCCCCCCATCCTGCAGGTACTCACACACGCCGCCCCTGCACAATGTCCACGTAGTCCTCGGAGCGGGCGTAGTACCCATCTGCACTCAGTGTCCCCCAGAAGTTCGACCACAGCCTCCCGTGGCGGGTCATCAACGGGGCAATGACATTCCTGGGGAAGGAAGCACCTCAGAGGGAGTCCCTCTGCCACGGGGAGGTTGGGGCAGACCCAGGTATGGGGAAGGGGAGGGAGGGTGCCTTCACCCTGCAAGCACCTCCCTAGGGTAGGGCCTGGAGCCGGGTCTGGCCCATCTGGTGCCAGCTCCCTCCCACAGGGCAGTCAGGAAAGGCTGGGGTGGGGGTTGGGGGGATGGCAGTCGGGAGGTGAGGCTGGGGCTTGTGGCCGGGAGGTGGGGAACGTCCTAGACCAAGGTAGCCAGGCTGGGAAAAGCCTGGGGTCATAGGTGAGGCCAAGGCGGGGGGAGGAGGAGAAAGGCAGGGGAGGGGCTCCCACCCCAGGCCCAGGCCCAGGCCCAGGCCCAGGGGCATCGTGAGCCCTGGCTCCGAGGGCCTGCTTTTCCAGCAGGCACAGCCCACCCAAGCCTCACTTGTTCTGCTCGATTAGCAGCTGCAGGGTTTTGGGCTCGGTCAGGGCCACATCGGCATCCACGCTGAAGTAGTAGGTGCAGCCACGGTCCTGCCGGCACAAGTCCCTGCAGGGAGCGGGACACGGGGTCAGCGGGGACAGGGCTCTGGCGCCAGCCTCCCCACCCAGGATCCCAGAGCTACCCCCAGGCTGCAGTCCCCAACCATTGCCCATATCTGCGATCACCACATACCAGCCAAGGGTCTTTAGGGAGCTCAGGCCGGCCCTGCTGCAGGCTGGGACCAGCCACCTCCACGTCCCTCCCAACTCCGAGACCCAACCCCTGGGCTACAGAGCTGTCAAGACAAGTCCCAGAGCCTGGCAAGTGGTGTCTAGTGCCCTGAAAACCTTGCTACTGGCGAGAGCAGGCCCACAGACAGGTGCCTACACTGCCCGGGGCTATGGGTAAACTGTTTCTGCCTTTCTGGAGGATAGTTTGGCAACTTGTACCCAAAGCCTTAAAAATCTCATACTGGGGCTTCCCTGGTGGCGCAGTGGTTGAGAGTCCGCCTGCCGATGCAGGGGACACGGGTTCGTGCCCCAGTCCGGGAGGATCCCACATGCCGCGGAGCGGCTGGGCCCGTGAGCCATGGCCGCTGAGCCTGCGCGTCCGGAGCCTGTGCTCCGCAACGGGAGAGGCCACAACAGTGAGAGGCCCACGTACCGCAAAAACAAGAAAAACCCCTCATACTAAGTAAAGTAAGTCAGACAGAGAAAGACAAATGTGATATCACTTATGTGTGGATTCTAAAAAAATAATACAAACCAACTTATTTACAAAACAGAAATAGACTCACAGACATAGAAAACAAACTTATGGTTACCAAAGGGGAAAGGGGAGGGGGAGAGATAGATTAGGAGTATGGGATTAACAGATACAAACCACTACATATAAAATAAACAACAAGGATTTACTCTCCAGCACAGAGAACGATATCCGATATCTCATAATAACCTATAATGGAAAAGAATCTGAAGCTGTACACCTGAAATTAACACCATACTGTAAGTCAACAATGGTTACATTTAAAAAAAAAAAATCTATGTTCTTTTTGTTTATCTGGTGCCGGGCTCAGCAAACTACGGGCCACAGTGCAAATCTAGCCCACTGCCTGGTTAGCTCATGAGCTAAGAACGGTTTGTTGTGTTTTTTAAATTTATTTTATTGAAGTATAGTTGATTCACAATGTTGTGTTAATTTCTGCTATACAGCAAAGTGATTCAGTTATATATATATATATATATATATATATATATATATATATATACACACACACACACACATTCTTTTTCATATTCCTTTCCATTATGGTTTATCACAGGATACTGAATATAGTTCCCAGTAGGACCTTGTTGTTTATCCATCTTATAGATAATAGCGTGCATCTGCTAATCCCAAACTCCCAATCCATCCCTCCCCACCCCATCCCACAAGTCTGTAAGGACAGTTTTACATTTTTAAATGGTTGGGGGAAACAAAAATCAAAAGAAGTCACGTGAAAATCCTATGAAATTCAAATTTCAGTGTTGATAAATAAAATGTTATTGGAGGGGCTTCCCTGGTGGCGCAGTGGTTGAGGGTCCGCCTGCTGATGCAGGGGACACGGGTTCATGCCCCGGTCCAGGAGGATCCCACATGCCGCGGAGCGGCTGGGCCCGTGAGCCATGGCTGCTGAGCCTGCACATCCGGAGCCTGTGCTCTGCAACAGGAAAGGCCGCAGCAGTGAGAGGCCCGCGTACCGCAAAAAAAAAAATGTTACGGGAGCACTGCCACGCTCATTCGTGCTCCAATAGCCGGGCTGAGTGGTCACGGCCGAGCCCACAAAGCCAATTTACACAGATTTACTAGCTAGTCCTTTATAAAATATTTGCCAGTCTCGGATCTGGACTTTCTAATTCTTTTATAGTCAACACAAATTACTTGTTTGTTTTAATGATAAAGGGAAAAAAAATCAGAGATTGTTTCTCTAATTGTCAGCATTTACCTACTCTGGCCCTCCAGTCCTTCCTCTTTCTCTCATTTGCTTCCTGAATCCAATTGACAGGGCTCAGCCCCTTCCAGGAGCACTGAGGTTGGCTCAACTACTTCCCCATTTGAGAGATGGGAACACTGAGGCCCAGAGAGGGGCAGGACTTGCTGGAGACCACACAGCCTTCTGAACCTGTCTCCCCGCCTGGTGCTCCTGATACTGCAGCCCCTCTGCCGCGACCCCCAACTCACACGCCCATGTTCCTGGCGTCCGCGTTCGCCACCCGCACCTCGGGGCCAAGCAGTTTCACAGACTGGTACTCGCTGCCATGCTCTGCCAGGAACTGCTCCACCTGAGTCTTATGTTGCTGCTCCTGGGGGTGAGGGGATGGAGGGTGAGGATGAGGCTTCACCCCAGGGACCACAGCACCTTCTGCTACTGCAGGCTGCTCTCCGTCATTCCTGGAGCATCCCTGGCCATCTGCTTTCCTATCCCCAGAACTCTGCCCACGCAGAGCCTGGACCTTCTGCCTGGAGTGCCCTTCCTGGCCATCCTTTGACCATCCTCTTCTGCCCAGGCCAGGCCCACAGGCCTCTTAAGAGCCTCTGTCACCAGGACAGTGCCCCTCACCCCACAAGCCACACATCCATAGTCGCTGATTCTGCTGGTCCAGGGTGTGGCCCAGGGGTCTGCTTTGCTATAAAACGCTCCAGGCGATCTTCAAAGTGCATTCTGAAAAACAGTTTATACCTGGAGCCCCTGCACCAGGAAGCGGAAAGAGCAGGGTGTTTAAAAACAAACCCAGGGTTCAGAGAGAAACCCAGCTCTGCTCTGATTAGCTGCATGAACTTGGACAAGTCACTTCACCCGTCTCAGCTTCAGTTTCCTCCTTTGTAAAATGGGAGGGCGATCATGCCTCCCACACCGGGTCACTGCAAGGACTCAACAAGGCAGAGCACAAAGTAGGTCCTCAAAGACTGCCTGGAACAGTTCTCTTTTTCTATACAAAGTCACAGTGCATGCGTGTGAGGTTTGATGTCTCCAGGGAAGCTGGGAGCCTCCCAAGGGCAGGGCCTACACCCTCCTCCTGTTTCCAGGTGACACAGTTGAATGAATGTCTGTGACCCACGCAGAGCTGAGCTGAGTGGGGGACCACAGGTCCCTGGGGGTGGGGTGCAGACAGTCAGGGCCAAGAGGTCTCGGAAAGGGGTGACCCTAGACAGGGCAGCTGAGAAGACTCTAGGGAAGGCAAGGAGCCTTAACAGCAGGTGGAATTTGGAGAGCTATCTGGCTTCTCTCAGCAAAAGCTGAGAGGTGGGACTTTATCTGGCTGGGAAGGAGAGGCAGGCAAGGGAGGGAGCTAGCCCTGCGAGCCACAGAGTAGCAGGCCTCCAGGCCCTCCCCGATTCCTCAGAAGGTACTCAAAGAATGAAAACCAATTTGACCATCACCAGGTCAAATCAGGAAAGACTGCCTGGACCAGGAAGGGAAACAATGACAATGACATCAGCTGAGAGCACCTACTGTGCAACTTCTTTAACCCTTGCAGCAATTCTACGTGGCCTGCACTAACACTATCCCTATCTAATAGACCTAAGAGATGAGAAAACTGAAGCCCAGAGAGGTTGAATAACATGCCCAAGGTCACACAGCTAATATAAGCAGTGATGTTGGGGTTCAAACCCGGCCAGTCTGACTCCAGAGTCAACCCAGCGAGTGGGGATACAGCCCACTGCCCACTTCCGTTTGGCCCAGACAACCCTGGTTCAGTCACTTCCTCAGAGGTGTCAGGGCGTCTTGTGAGTTTGAGCCCTTGACCCAAGCCACACGGCGACCCCACCAAGTGCCTGCTACTCACATGGTTGTGAATGAAAAGCCGCAGCCGTTTCCGGGGGTAGTGGAGGCGCAGGAGCCGCTGGAAGAACAGGGACAGGAACGGCGTGGGCTGTTCGATGAACACGCCAACTAGGACCGTGGGCAGTGCTTCATCCTGCATGGGGAGAGGGTAGCACAGGAGTCCGGCGATGTCCAGCCATTGCGCCACCGCTGAGCCCTGAGGATGGCCTAAGGGATCTGGAGCCACAGGCAGACGCTTGCGGACTTAGCAGGAAAGGGGCCTGGGCCGGGGTGCTCCGAGCAGGATGTGCAGATGGCAGAGGCAGGGACTGGCAGGGAAGTAGCAGGAGGCTGTCCCTGCCGGGGACGAGAGCAGCGTGAACCCAGACTTGGAGAGAGGACGGGTTGATGGCACGCCGTCGGGAGAGCTTGGCTGGCATGGGGTCTGAGGTGGGCCTTAAATGAGGAGTAAGTTTCGTGGGATGGGGAGAAGGCTGCAGGAGCACCCGAAGGACCAGGCAGAAGACACCGGAACATAGGCATCTGGGGGAAGCTGGAGCGTGTAGTCTGAGAAGGTTTCCAGGAGGAGGTGTGTAGGTGAGGGGGAGGAGGATGGAACCCCAGACAGGGAGGTGACCCCTTTACCCCCCACCAAAGGCAACAGAGCCTCCAGAATCCACCATCCTCCCCTCCCCGAGGGACGGAACCCCGGGGTCCAGCAGCCTCACCCCAATGCCCTTGAGGCTGCGCAGGCCCTCATCACACACAGCACATCCCGTCTCAAAGGTCCAGAAGCGTGGGATGTAGTTGCCCAGGTAGTTCAGCTGCAGCTGTGGGGAGACGAGGGGGCTGAGAGGAAACAGGCTCAGCCCCCCCCAGCCCCCCCCAACCAACAAGTCACATCTCCCTGGGCCTCTTGTGGGCCTGCACCCCAGCCTCCCCTAAGGGGACAGGAATGTGGCTTTATTTGGGGTGGGACTTGGAGAGCATGTCCGTCCCCCTGGAGATCACCAAAGCTTCTCTGAGGGAGGGCCACGGGAGGACTCAGCACTCTGGTGCTTCTTCATCTTTGGATCTCCTGGGAGCTTGTAAAATGCAGATTCCTGAGCCCCACCCCTGCAGACATTCCAAATGAGCAGCTCTTGGGTGGCATCAGGAAATCTGCATTTGAACACCCTCTCCTTCCCCTCCGTCCACGTGATTCTGACGAGGGTGGTCAAGGACCACACTCCAAGAAATGTGCTGTGATCCAGGGGCCCGTTCCCCAGGGGCCAGTTGGGTCTGGCCTGCTCCCCCGCCCCTTCTGTAGCTCTGGGAGCACAGGGAACAGTCTGTCCTGTTCAGGGCTGGCGAGGCCTCAGGCCCTGCTACAAACATTCAATCGACGTTTGTTGAATGTAGAAACAAGCCTGCCCAGGAGTGGCAGGGTACAGATGACTCAGGGCCGCCCAGTCTGGGCCTGGATAGGGACAGGAGCCTCCTTTGTGGTCCAGCAGAGATGGACAGGGCATCACCAACCACCACAGTAAGGAGAGAAGGCACCACATTGAACTCGGATGTGAGGTCGGAGGCAATGCGTGGGTCCCAGGTGGGTGGCCCTGACCCCAAGGGGAAGCTGTGGTGTCACAGTGGGAGCACAGTTGGGATTCTGGACCCCCATCCCACTCTCCCCCGGGAGCTGGGGCCCCTCCCTACCTTGGTAGGCCCATTGCCATGAATCAGGACTGGGAGGGTGTCGTAAGCCAGGTTCCTTGCTCTCACTTGGCCCATTTCAAACTTGAGCACCACCTCATCTGGGGGGCAGAAAGCAGAGACCTGTCCAGCATCAGGCCCACAGGCCAAACTCCAGGGCTGACAGGATGGGCTAGAATCTGAAGTCTCCCCGCAGTGAGGCCCTGGGCTAGTCACTTCACCTCTCTGAGCCTCAGTTTCCTCATCTGTAAAATGGGGGTTAGAGTGGGAGGATTCCGTGTCCTGCGAGTACTTAGCACAACGCCTGGCACGTGGTAAGCATGGAATCCATGGCAACCCCTACTGTTTGTTGTGATTACTTATTAGAGCCAGAAGCAGAGGATGGGAGCAAGCAAAGACCTGAAACATCCCAGCTCCACGTGCAGTTCAACCAGCAGGGAGGCCTGGGTCAGGCAGGGACAGATCCTGTCCCGGTGGAGAAAGCCCCTGCAGTAGGGTCCCAATACCCAAGCTCTGACCTGGTCAGTCTGCACGTAAGGCAGCGGGTAGGACGCTGCCTTGCCTGACGGTTATAAAAGGCAGAAGGGCCTTTTCCCAGAGGCCTGAGAAGATGCCGGGCTGGGAGGCCTTTTGTGGTGAGTGATCATGTGATGGGAGCCCCTCTGTGCAAGCTCCTGATCCACCTAAGAGGTGTCTGGACCCAGCTTCTTAACCTACGTTCACAAACTCCCAGAACCCACAGGCCAAAGCGCGCAATGCTTCTGCACCTCCCTGGGAGGGGAGCCGGAGCTCTCCTCAGATTCTCAAAGGGGTCCATTTACCCCATTAAATCACCAATCAATGATCTGGTCCAAATTCTCTTTTCTAAGCATGGGAAAACTGAGGCCTGAGGGGTGTGTGTGTGTGTCTTGCTTGAGGTCACCCAGCAAGATAGTGGCAAAGCAATGTCATCACCAGCCAGCGACAGGACCAGGCCAAGAGCATTTGTGGTTTCAAGGGCCAAGTGGCCTCTCTGCTTCCGAAGTCATCCATCAACTCCCTGCCCCCAGCCCAGGAAGTCTTCACCTGGGAGGTGGGAGGGCAGGGGAAGGAGGTGAAGCAGGCTCTCACCTCTAAAGACCAGTTATGCAGGGCAGGGATCAGGTACCCGCCGAGTGCATCACCCAGCTCCTCCCAGGCTGAGCCTCGGTGTCCGGCAGGCTCTCTGGAATGACCTCTTAGCCCTCCTTTCTCCACCCCTAGAGAGACACAGCTCTGCCCCCAGAGGACATCCAGGTGGTCTCTGGGGACCTGGGGATGAGGTGGGCGACATCCCAGCACAACAACCCGAGAGGAACCTCCTCGGCTCAGGCCCTGCCTGGAATCCTCATCTCCTTACCACTCCTCTCAGGATCCCCCTCCCTGTCGGGGCTGCTCACCCAAGGCTCCATCCAGATTCTGGAAGATACGGCAACGGTGGTCCAGGGTGATATTGATCCTCTCCTGCAGGAAAGAGGGCAGCAGGCTGCAGCAGGGACAGGCCCTGGCAGAGGACAAGGCTCCATCACCCAGTGTGGGGGATCTGTCCTCCCACTCCTGCCACTTCCTTTCCCCACACCCACTTTGCCCTGTCACATCAGGGCAGCTGGGAGCCTTGGGAAGGCCAGCCAGTGGCCAAGCCCCTGGGATCTACTAGTCTAGTGGCTCTATTCACAGAGAACCAGGGACTCTCAGAACTGGAAGGAATCTAAGGAAACAGCTGGTTCAACTACGACAACAACCATAGTAATAACAAATGCTTGTTTAGCACTTTACTATGTGCCAATCACATCCTAAGAATTGTATGTACATTAATTTAATCCACACAACAGCCTTATAGACTTAAAAACAAGGCACACGGACTTCCCTGGTGGTGCAGTCGTTAAGAATCCGCCTGCCAATGCAAGGAACACGGGTTCGAGCCCTGCTCCGGGAAGATCCCACATGCTGCGGAGCAACTAAGCCCGTGCGCCACAACTACTGAGCCTGCGCTCTAGAGCCCACGAGCCACAACTACTGAGCCCGCGTGCCACAACTACTGGAGCCCGTGTGCCTAGAGCCCGTGCTCCACAATAAGAGAAGCCACGGCAATGAGAAGCCCGCGCACTGCAACGAAGAGTAGCCCCCGCTCGCCGCAACTAGAGAAAGCCCGTGTGCAGCAGCGAAGACCCAACACAGCCAAGTAAGTAAGTAAATAAAAACAAACAAACAAACAAACAAACAAGGCACAGAGAGGTTGGATAACTTGCTCAAGGTCATACACTTAGTAATTGGCTAAGCTGGCATCTGAGCCTGGTAGCCTGGTCCTGAGGTCCACGTTCACTGCATAATGCTGCCTCTTCGAGATCTGACTGTGTCTCATGGAGCTCTAGGCCAGGCCCAGTGACACTCTAGGCTCAGCCTTCATCCCACAGAGAACAGCTCCACTGTTTTGTTTTAGACCATGGGCTTCTGCTAGCAATGTAACTGGAGGCAAAGGGGAAGGAGGAGGAAGGACTGGGCTAACTAAAGATCAAGTTCATAGTTTCCACTGCACAAGTCCAATTGCTTCATTATTTCATGGATAACAAAAATCAAGGCCCAGAGAGGGAAAGTGAGTTACCCTACGTCATGCAGCACAGAATAAACAGGGGCTGGGTTGGGGGGGTAAGCAGGGAAGAATCCAGGAATACTGACCCCCCTCAAGGGCTCCCTAAATTTCCTGCCTGCCCAGAGGACACTGGTTGGCTTTGGGGCTACACTGGCCCAGTTCTACTGCTTCCATTCCCCTCAATGATCTCTGCTTTTTCTTTTTTGGCCTTGCCATGTGGCTTGAGGGACCTTAGTTCCCCAACCAGGGATTGAACCCGCACCCTCAGCAATGAAAGCGCAGAGTCCTAACCACTGGGCCACCAGGGAATTCCCCAATGATCCCTGCCTTGAGACAGGCTGAGAGGCCTAGCTTCTGGGGCCCAGGTCCAGCCAAGATCACATCAGCCCCCTAGAAACCCTCCAAGTAGGGTTGGGCAGGGGCAGCTCAGCCTGTCAGTTCCTTTCATGACCATCCTCACCACCTGACCTGAGGCTGTAAATTCCTTGTGTCCCCAGCTTGAAGGTCCACGAGGGTAGACACCCCAACTGTCTTGTTCATTGCCATATCCCTGCCCTACACCTGACAGTGTCTCTCACACACCACAGGCACTCAATAAATACCTGCTGAATAAATGAGTGAATTGAAGAATAGATAAATGGAGTGTCAATGCCCAACCCAGGGGGTCAGGCCTGGGGGGCAGGGGCTGCTCCTAGTGCAGCCTGGTCTGGGGGAATCCAGCGTCAAGATCCCACAGTCCCACCCACTGCCTCTTACCCTCTTCTCCGGGTCCAAGAAGATCTTGGTGTAAAAGAGCTGGTCACTGTCACTGTCCTGACCCTCCCACTCAGCCACCAGTTTGCTGAGGTTGGGGGCATAACCGATGAAGCCTGGGGGTGGGGGACATACAGAGACAGACACTTAGCTTCCGTCCTCTAAGCCAGGGGCTTCTTCCCAGCCTCCCCTCTCATCCACCTCCCACTTCCTTACCCATAAGCCCTGCCTCCTCTCAGAAGCCCTCCTGGATTGAGAAGAGGTGATATCTATAGGTTGGAAACAGCCTGCCAGTTAATGCCACTTGGTGACAAGTTTCCACTGAGCCCAGAGAGAAAAATCAGTGCTGTCCATTAAGCTGCACCAGCTCAGGTCCTGGGCACCACACAGGTGGTGAATAAATGAATTAGACCAGAAGCCCAGGAGAGCAGGGCTGGTGGGGCATAGGCCTGGAGCCCCTTTTCTACAGCTATCTGAGAAACCTGACCCAGAGAAGGGTAGAGGCTGAGCCAAGGTCACACAGTACAGGAGGGCTTAGAGGGTAAGGGCCACACAGCCCCCAGGCTACAGTGCAGACTGGTGAGAAGGGAAGAGAAAAAGGAGAAGGTGGGCAGCCAGGGAGGGCCCTGCCCTAGGGGACACCTCTACCCCTGGGCCAGGGCCAGGCCATCTGGACTCTGCTAACTCTCTTGGCCAATGGGGAAACGTGGTCCCTGGGGGCGGATCGCCCTTCCGTGGCTGGACAGAGGAATACAGAATAAAATATGGATTTTATTCTCCGTGCAGTAGGAAGTCACTGAGTGATGTGTGCAGACTCGCATCTGGCTGCTGGGTGGAGAATGGACTGGAAGGGGCGAGGGTGGAGGCTGGCAGAGCAGTTAGGAGACGACTGCCCATGCCAGGGGCCCCAGGAGGCAGCGGCAAGGGGCGTGGACATGAGAGGGCCGATTCCAGAGATCTTTTGAATTGGAAGTGCTGTGACCTGCTGATGGACTAAGGTGCGGGAAGGCAAGGGAGGAATCAGGGGTGACTCCCTGTTTTGCCCTGTGCAGATGGGGGGCTATTGAATGAGACAAGCAAGGTTGCAGAGAAGCTGATTTAAGGGTTAAAAAGTCAGGAGTTGGGGCTTCCCTGGTGGCGCAGTGGTTGAGAGTCCGCCTGCCGATGAAGGGGACACGGGTTCGTGCCCCGGTCTGGGATGATCCCACATGCCGTGGAGCGGCTGGGCCCGTGAGCCGTGGCCGCTGAACTTGTGCGTCCAGAGCCTGTGCTCCGCAGCGGGAGAGGCCACAACAGTGAGAGGCCCGCGTACCGCCAAAAAAAAAAAAAAAAAAAAAAAAAAATCAGGAGTTCTACTGAGGACATTCTGCATTCAGGACCCGTGAGCCATCCGCATGGGATGTCAAGCCAGGGGGCATCTGCACCCAGGCAGCAGATGGACCCCTCTGGAGCCTGCCCAGCCTGCCACACACTCCGCACCTGGGCCCCTCACCTCCAGAGCCCAGGAACCTCTTGCCGTCAGATACCACCGGGTACTTGGCCTCCAGCCTGCGGTCCGGGTAGATGAGCTCCTCGGCAGAGAAGACCACCTGGCTCCTGGCCTGCCGGAACTTCTTCAGGAGCTCTCGGGGCCCCGAGGCAAACACCACGTCGTAGCTGTGGCCAGAGCCGGGAGAAGACAGGGCAGAGGTGAACAGGGAGGAGAAGGGGTAGGGGAGAGGGGGGCGGGGGAGAGGGAGGCAGGGGCTCAGGAGGGTGCAGGCAGGAGGAGACCAGGGATCAAGGCTCTCCCCCTCCTCCCACGCCAACCCCAGGCCACATCTGGGAAATGGATCTGCCCTGTTGCCTTTGCCCCTGCCCACCACGTTTCCACCCCCTTCCTGGGCAGAGACGTGGTCCCCATAATCAGTGCCCATCTCACACTCAAAGCATAGGTCACCAAACCTGGGCAGGTCCCCCCACCCATCTTTTCACCAAGAGTGGACATGGGTCTTTTCTGGGGTTCATAGACCCCTTAAAACTGCAGGCAACCTTAGCTAGAGTAACCCCCCTCATCCCTGATGTCCTGGCAGGACCTCATTCTAGAATATTCCTCTACCTCTCAGCTGCCTACCTGTCTGTGAAGAGAATGACCAGGTTCTCCTTGTCTGCGTGCTTCTCCAGGGCTTTCTTCAGTAGTCGAACCTTCAGCCCTCCACCTGCTGACATCTCCTTGCCCCCATGCCAATCCTCCCCCAGCCCCAGCGCCTGCAGAGAAAGGCCCCTTAACATGAGCTTCTGGTAAACAAAAATCTGGCCAGCTCAATTTCCAACCCCACCTGGGCAGTGCACATCTTTGCTTCTGGCTGTGGCCAGCACCTCCTCCCCTCCCCATGGGAAACCATTCTAAGACATATGTGTGGCTGAGCAGGTGCCTAGTGTGGTCATGTGACCATGGCTGGCCAATCAGAGTGTCCCATCTCTCCCAGAGCCATAAGTTTGAGCATGTAACCCAAGTAGGGCCTATAAGAGTCTTCCCCGGGACTGTTATGTTAAAAGTAAGAAAAGGTTGTCTTGTTCTGCTGAGGTTGTGAAGCTGGGGGATGTGGGTCTATGGCTGGTGGTCATCCTGCCACCATGTAGAGAGAGCATGTCCGCAAATGAAAACAAACAGGGCCTAGAGATGGAAAGACGAGGCCCTTACCATGCTGCGTGAACTCCTAGATCCAGCTATGTCTGAAGCAACCCCCTGCCTCAAGCCCCATTTATGTAAACTAATACACTTTCTTATAATGAATTTTTTTAATTTATTTTTTAAATTTATTTATTTTTGGCTGCGTTGGGTCTTTGTTCCTGCACAAGGGTTTTCTCTAGTTGTGGCGAGCGGGGGCTACTCTTCATTGCGGTATGCGGGCTTCTCATTGCAGTGGCTTCTCTTGTTGCGAAGCATGGGCTCTAGGTGCGCAGGCTCCAGTAGTTGTGGTGCATGAGCTTAATTGCTCCTCAGCGTGTGGGATCTTCCTGGACTAGGGCTTGAACCCCTGTCCCCTCCATTGGCAGGCAAATTCTTAACCACTGCGCCACCAGGGAAGCCACAAACTAATACACTTTCTTTCTGGCTTAAAGCCACTAGACTGCAAGCTGTGTAGGCAGTGCCCTGGTCTGTCTCGTCCGTCTTTCTGTCCCCAGTGCCAACCATGGCACCTGACACAAGGAGGCACTCAGCACACTCAGTGAAATGGAGGAATCTCTCCCTGCAGGGCTCAGCCCCACAGACTGCACGCACAGGACATGAAATCCATGCCACCGATGGACATGGCGTTAGCTTGTGTTTCGTTACAGCAGTGTTTATACAGGTAAGATATCCAGACAAGGGCATCCCCAAATCACCTGGGAGGCCTTGTGGAAATGCTGATCCCCAGGCCCTACCCTCTAAACTAGCCACAGGTCCCCAGGCGAGTCTTATGCACTAACATGAGCACTCCCACATACCTCTCGAGTCTCACCTTCCACACACCCTCTATCTCCAGCACCTCCTAGACTTTGCTTATGTTCTTCCCATCTTACTTTTCCAGAAGATTTCCCTTTGGGCCCAAGTCAGTTTGGGAAAGGCAGACATCCAGCTCCTGGACTCTCCCCCCACCCCTCGGCTATCTCTGCCCCACCCGGGGAGCCCCTTACCTGGATCTTGTAGTTGAAGAACTGGGCTGACCGCTTGAAGCGTCGGAACCCCTCGGTCTCCTTTGTGGCCACCGTGAGGACCAAAAGGTTGTCTAGGGACAGAGAAGGGAATGAAAGATGAAGAGAGGTGACAGCAGGAATGGATGACAGTGCCCAGCGGGATGTGTCAAATCCCACAGGATGTATCTTCCTGTCAACCCATTATACACAAGGGCCCAGGGCCCAGGTAGGAAGAGACACACCTAAGATCACTCAGCTGGGTTAATGACAGAGCTGGGACATAACCTGGGTCTCCCAGTTCTCCTTCAGGGCTCCGTTCATCTGGTAA
Source organism: Mesoplodon densirostris (assembly GCF_025265405.1). Taxonomy (NCBI): domain Eukaryota; kingdom Metazoa; phylum Chordata; class Mammalia; order Artiodactyla; family Ziphiidae; genus Mesoplodon; species Mesoplodon densirostris. The sequence goes on along the minus strand of NC_082662.1, from coordinate 9,301,514 downwards.
CTGACCAATGTGGCGGGAAGTACCCAGAGCAGAGGTGTCTGCACCTTGCATTGTGAGACTGGGTCTCTCTGGACTTAGGAGCAGAGGAAAGGATTCGCTCTGAATGCTGAACAACAGGAGGACCTCTCTGGCCAATATCAGACATTAGCCTGGCAACAATCACAGCTCTCCATGCCCGCACTGAGGGCAGACATTGCTAATCAATCCCAACAGACTTTCTTGCTGAGCCTCACTTGGCCTTGGATTCTCCCAACACTGTGAGAACCAATAAGAGTTGGCCTGTAGTGGAAACTGACTTGAAATCCTGGCCTTTGGCCAGAGCAGCTATGCTACCTTTTTAATGAGGGACCTCTCTGGGCTCTGCAGTGTGGCTTCACCTCTGCAACAGAACCTGCTGGAAACACTCCCAGATGCCATCTCTGGGAGCCGTGAAGAAGCCCCTCCCAGACCATACTTTTTTTTTTTTTTTTTTGCGGTACGTGGGCCTCTCACTGTTGTGGCCCCTCCCGTTGCGCAGCACAGGCTCCAGACGCGCAGGCTCAGCGGCCATGGCTCAAGGGCCCAGCCGCTCCACGGCATGTGGGATCTTCCCAGACCGGGGCACGAACCCGCGTCCCCTGCATCGGCAGGCGGACTCTCAACCACTGCGCCACCAGGGAAGCCCCCAGACCATACTTTGAGGCTGTGTTCTATGAGAAGTGAAGGCTCTGGGAGTCCCCTGGTGGCCTAGTGGTTAGGATTTTGGGCTTTCACTGCTGAGGCCCTGGTTCAATCCCTGGTTGGGGACCTGAGATCCCACAAGCCGTGCTGCACAGGAGGAAGAAAAACAATTCCCTGAGGCTGGCCTGGTTAGGCTCCTAACTCTGCTCCTTACCAACTGTGTGACCTTGGGCAAGTCCTTGACCCTCCTGAGCTGGTTTCCCCCTTGTAAAATAGGGATAGTAGTAGTACCTACTTCCCAGGGCTGCTGGACTAATTAAATGAGATCAGGCCTGTAAAATCCTGGTTGGGATGCCGGCACACACTAAGCTATTATTGGTGCTTCTTACTGAGAGGCAAACGCCTTGCTCTGGCATTCAAGGCCCCCATTGATTGGCCTGGTGACACACTCATTCCCTCCACTGAGTGGGCCCTCCTCCTGGCTGGGCTCCTCCCTCCTGCCAGGGCTCCCTCTCTCTGCTCTTTCTCTAACCTTCCTTCAAGTCCCAGGGCCAGTGACACTTCTTCCCTACCACCACCTCTAGGAAGCCTTCTTGGATTTCTCCTGACCTCTCTCTGGGCAGAGGGCAGGACCCCACTTTGCAGCGCCCATCACTGTTTCACTGGGTGAGCCTTACTTCCCTGGGGTCCAGGTCTTAACACTTTTCTGGGTGAACAGACTCACCAAGTGGCCAGGCCAGCACAGGCAGGTAAGGCCCTCCCACCTCGACCTCCCCAGGAAGTCAGGAGGAGCCTGGGCTAAAAGAACAAAGGAGTCCAGCCTGACAGAGCTGGCTGAGCTGAGGGGCAGGCTGCTGGTCCCAGAGCAAGGGGTTGGTGCCAGGTGGCCCAGCCAGGATTGGCAAGGATCCGCTGCGGGTGGGTCCAGAGACCTGGCGCAGAAGCGGGTGGATTCACTAGGCAGATGTGTAGAGGGGAGGCCTCACCATCTGACCCTGGGGTCCAGGAAAGAGGGGTGCTGCTCACACTTGGGGAAGGGCTCCCCCCAACTCCTGCCAGGATGGTTAAGTCTGCCCTCAGGCAAGGAGAGACAGAGCCCCAGCTCTGAGGCCCTCTTGTCGACAACAGGGGCTGCTGGGGACGGGAAGAGTGTCACATTTCATGGATGGAAAAAGCCAGCGTGTGTATCTATGTGAGATTCTGGATTCTCCATTGGACCAGGGCTCCTGAAGTCAGGAAGAGGGGGAGGGGAAGTGAGGAACCCAAGACTCAGACATGGTAACCTGCCCAAGGGAGCCATCATGTGGCAGCACCATGATTTGGACACAGATACCTGGACCCAGAGGCCCCTCTCTTCACCTCGGCACGCACCGCTCAGGCCTGGGACGTGGCCAGGCGTCCATCTCCATCTGTCTAATGAGACTGTCCAGCTCAAGCCATGCTGGACCCTCCCCACTTCCCTCCCCACATGCCCCCTTCCTCCTGCACAGCCTGTCTCCACTCAGTTTTCCTGCCAGGTGCTCGCAATGGCACCTTAACAAATCCTGGGTTCCTTGGGCAACACAACGCCCGCTCTCCTAGCCAAGGACCCCACAAAATCCCCCAGCACAGAGGGCCACAAACCTGCCTGCATATCGGCATCACAAGGGAGGTTGTGAAATCCACATTCTCGGGCCCCAGGACCAGAGATCTGAGATGGACCCAGGAGTCTGGATTTGTCCTACATTTCCCTGGTGATTTCTGATGTCAGCCACATTTAGAAACCGCTGGTCCAACCCATCCCTTGGTCCTCTGCCTCTGGGCTCCAATGCAGGGGCCTGGGAGGTGGTTCACAGCAAGAGAATTCAAGGCAGGCCCCTCCCCTAAGGGACCCTGGCATCACCCCTCAACACCCCATGAAACTGCATCGCTGAATCCAGCCGGCACCCCATTCCTTTGTCCTGCCTGAAAAACTAGCTTCTTCCCCTGAAAAGGGCCCAGGCCACTTCCGCCAGGAAGCCCTCCTCAATCTCATCCCCTTACCCAGTCAGTCCTCGGCCCGTGAAGTCTCCATGTGCACAGCAGGTGAAGTACCAGTACAAACCTGCTCCTCCCTTTGACAGGCCAGGCCCACATCTCTATTTCCTCGGTTTCCCTCCCCCTCCCCAGGACTCGGACTGAGTGTGACTTGGGCCTCAGGTACAGTGTCTGGCCTTCAGGAGCCCTGTGGAGATGACTAGTAAGCGCTAGCACTGTTGAGCCTTTTCTAGATGCCATGCACCTTGTGAAGCGTGTTACATTCATTATCAAATTTAACCATCGACACCCTGTGCTGTAGGTGATATTTCTACCCCCCCTTCTACAGGTGAGGAAACTGAGGCACAGAGAGGCTATATAACCTCGAGGTCAGAAGGAAATGAGCTGGAATTCCAAATGCCCATGCCCTTCACCACAGTTTCCCTGTCCAACATCCCAGAATGCTGGGAATCCCAGCTGTAGACTGAATCCAGCATTTCCAGCCACCTTCTCTCAGGCCTCCCCAGTGTGGACACCCGCTCCAGTTACTGGGTGAGGTCTCTTCCCAACTCACTGCACAGCCAGAGCTCTGGGCAGCCTACAGGGTGACAACGTGACCCAGGGCCCTGCCCACCTGCTTTCTGTCTGGTCCAGCCAGCCACCTTGGGCTGAGGCCAGGGCCCACGTGAGGCCCGACATACAGGGCTCTTGGTCCCCCCTGACCCGCTGCTCAAAGTCCAGCAGTGGTTTCCCCAGATGGATGACCCATGATCCAGGGTCAGCAAAGACAAACCAGAGTGGAGTGGCAAACTGCCACAGATTGCTGGGAGGGTAACTTAGCCTCTCTGTGCCTCTGTTTTCTTATCTGTAAAATGGGAGTAATAACAATAGTACCAGGGAATTCTTTGGCGGTCCAGGAGTGGTTAGGACTCTGCGCTTTTACTGACAAGGGCCGGGGTTCAATCCCTGGTCGGGGAACTAAAGTGCTGCCCTGGGGGGCAGGGATGGAGAGGAGCTGCCTTCCTGAGAGTGAGAATGATGGGGAGTGGGGGGGGGCACGGGGGTCTTGAGGGGAGTGCAGACATCTCTCTGGGATCCTAAGAGAAGGCTGAGGACTCAGGCTCTGTTCGGCTGTGTTTCTTCAGATGCCACCTCCTCTCCCCAAGCAGTGCAGGTCCAGGCAAGGGGGTGGATGGTCAGCGTGTGGCCTTGGCTCCCAAGGCACGGTCATGACACACCCAGTCTGCTCTCTGGGGAGATGGGAATGAATGAAGCTCCTCTCCCATCCCCCACATCCACCTGGGGCTGGAACGGAAGCCAGGAGATGGGGATTCCCAGGGCTGGAGCCAGCCTTGCCTCTTCCCCAGGTCTGGCCTCCCACTCATTTCTGCCACCTCAGGTCTCCTGAGACTCCCCCGCCCTGACACACACACAGCCAGCTGGGTCTGCCTGCTTCTCCATTTCCTGCGGCGGAACGGCACGACCTGAAGCTCCCACCCGAGCCCAGCTGGCATCCCTGGAGTCTCAGGTCTCAGCGGCCATCGGGCTCAGGCTGCTCCTTCCCTCTCCATGGCCAGATGAAGGCCTGCAGGGAAAGGCATGGGCCCAGGGAGAGAGGGGGGTTCAGCTAGAAGCAACTACAGAAAGAAGGACAGACCACGTTGCTCTTGGACTCTCCCACCCCCTCAGCTCTGTGCACATTTGCTTGTTTGGATGCTGCTTTGTTGAAGGCCTTTTTCTGTCCCCCACATCAGTCTGGGGGGCCCCCAGGGCAGGGCACTGTCTCCTCCCTCAGGCACAGGGCTCTCTGGGAGCGGAGGGCTGTGCCTCCCCCATCAGACTGGGCGTCCACTGGGGTGAGAAACTCTGTGCCCTCCCTCAGACTGGCAGCACCCTGAAAGGGAGAACTGTCCCTCTTTCTCTCCGTGTGCCGAATCCTTGGGTGTGCAGATGAGGGTGGACAAGCAGCTGAGAGCACCTCCACCCGCCACACCCCGTGCAGCAAATCCCCTGCCCCACTTCAGGCTTCACTGGGCCCCTGAGGGACACACGGCACAGTCCCTGCGCCTGCCCCATGGAACACTCCTCTGTAGCTGCTCCATCCCAGCCACCTGGGCTGGGTGTCCCCATCCAGCCAGCGGAAGGAAGGAGTTGGCCTCTGCAGGCAGCTGGGGTGCCCCCTTGCTGAGGCCAGTGGGCAGCCTGGGCCAGGCCTGTAGGAAAAACTACCATCCTATGCTGCCTCCTTGGCCAGCAGGCTGAGGGGTCCCAACCACCTGGGTCTGGGACAGTTGGGCAGACTTCCCCAGGCAGCATCTCCCGGCAACACCTGCCCCCCCATCTGGAGCTGGGGGTCAGCAGGAATGAGCAGAAGGTCTGAGTCCCAGTCGATGATGCCACTTCCAATCAGCAGTGGCAACCTGAGACCAGGTGTTTAACCGTTTAGGGTCTCAGTCTTCCTATCTGCATAATGAGGCCAATGATTCCTTATGTATCAAAAGGGTCTGAATGGAGCAAGGGAAGCACAGGGCCTCAAACTTGAGAGCGGCCTGACTTTCGCCACATGCCTGGGGACCCGCTTACTATCTACTAGGTGCTGACCTGGATTATCTCAGCAACACCCTGAATCCTGTACCCTCTGTGGGGGCTGCCTTGTGTCCACTCTGTCCCCTCCCATCACCTGCTAGGGGTCAGGGCACCTGAAGCCTTGTCATCAATTTGGACCCTCCAACTCACCTCCCGGGCTTCATCACCTCCCTGGGCAGCTGGAGTTTCTCCCCTGGGATGGTCTGGGGTGGAGGGAGTCTACATCAGCAGAAGCAGAGGGAAGAGACGCCCAAGGGGAAAAAAGGCCAGCAACTGGAGCCAGGCCATAGGACCTTTGCACACACCACCAGCCCAGCCCTGTGCTTAGCACCTCCCTCACTGGATTTTTTGACCTGTCTTACTGCCCTGCTGGGATACTCCAGGAAAGCTGGCAGCGCTGGGCCAAGAAAGAAAATGCCTTTATGGGCTGGGCATCGAGCTGAACTCTCACTAACAGGCCTCATCCCACAGAATCCTTGTCAAGAGCTCTAGGACGCAGGTATCATCACACCTGTTTTGCAGGCTAGAACACCAAGCCTCACGGAGATTAAGCACCACTGCTTTACCACGGGAGACGCATGGCCTTGGGTAGAACCTGACACAAAGGAAGTACTCAAGAAATGGTGGTTCCCATCCCTTTTCCTGGCCCAAGGGTCTGCTAAACTACCATCCTGCCCCACTCTGGTTCCCAGTTTCTCTAGAAGAGTGGGCCAAGGGGAACGGGGGATGATGGAGGGTGTGGTCAGTCTGGCCCTGCTTCGCTGGGACTGCCAGTGGTCTGTGTCCTCCTGGGGTTCTCAGGTGCTGACTGGGCGGCCCTGCAGGTGGTCCAGGGAGGGCTGGGGAGGAGAGTAGCACCCGCTCAGGATGCACAGTGGGACACACTTTGAAATCCAATCTGCCTTGGGGTTGTAGAAAAAGCACTAGAGCCGGAGTCCAGCAGATCTGAGACCCACCACTCCAAAGCTGGATCCCCCTGGGCAGTCACTACACCTGTCTGGGCCTCAGTTTCCTCATGTGGAACCCGGAGAGAGTGAGACCCACCTGGGAGGGGGAGAGCAGACCACTGAGGACACGGGTGAAAGTACAAACGGCTCTGTGATGTGAGCCACCCTTTCTGTCCCCCACCCCGCCCGGGTGCCCCTCACTCCATAGTTACGAGGCCTAGGTGTGAATCCAGATTTCACAGCCCACAAGCGGTGTGACCCTGGGCAAGTGAATCAACTCTGGAGCCTCAGTTTGCCCAGCTGGAAAATGGAAATGATAGAAGGATGCACTTCTGAAGGTTAGGATCCTGCTTAATCGACGTATGACTCATAGCCAGTGCTCCACAAAGGTAGTTATGGTCCTTATTATTATGAGTGCTATTATTATTTGCCTCTCTGGGTAATGAACGGGACTTGGGCCGTTCTTCCCCTCCAGCTGCCCGAGGAAAGTGGGAAACGCAACCCTAAGAGGGGAAGTGCCTTGTCCAAGTCACCACTGAGTCAGTGGACAACTGGCCTGAACCCAGAACCCCTCGGAAGCCCAGGCCTCCGCTACAGGCCGGTCCTAACGGAGGCAGCCCCCAGACCAGCCCACCTGCCCCCATCCCCGCCCCCCACCTCCGGCCCCGGATTCCCCCTCCCGCCCCCGGCCCGGAGCCCTCACCCTCCGGCTTGGCATCACCCTTCGTTTCCACCAGGAGCAGCCAGCCCAGCGGGGCCAGGAGCAGCTGGAGCCGCATGGTCCGGGTCTGGGAACGTCCGGCGCGTCCAGCGGCGCTCGCTCGCAGGCTGGAAACTTCCCGACGGGGCCGGCGATCCCGCTGCCACGCACTGGGCCCGCCCCGGGGGCGGTGTCGCGCCGCGCTGCCGGGGGGAAGGGTTTCCTGCAGACTCTCCCGAACCAGCAGCCTCTCCGAGTCCGGGCAGCTCCCTGCGGGCCCGTCCCTGCGGCTCCCGGGTCCTTCCGCCGCCGGCCTCCTCCCTCCCGTCTCCGGGGGCTTCACTCCGACCGGAAAGAGGAGGGGAGACGGGGGCGAGGCAACAATTTCTATACCCCGGACCCCGCGCCAAGCCTTGATGGTATCAATAAACGTGAGCCTCGGTTTCCTCTCTGGAAAGCGGGGTTTATAATGGTATCTATGCGTTGGGCCTTGCACGGGTTAATGACACTGTTACCTGCAGTGCCCTTAGAACAGCCCCTTGATAAGCCCTCAGTAAATCTCAGCTATTCAGATTTCATTCGCCCTTGTCCAAAGCCTTGGGCGTGAGGGTCTGAGCCTGGAGCGGGCGAGGCCTGGCAGGAATGTGCTCAGAGGCATCCACACGCCTGCCGAGACCCTTCTGGCTGCTGCAAGTGCAGAAAGCGCATCACCGCCCCGCAAAAAGGGACTCACTCAATCTGCCTTTTTGTCCCTAGGAGGCAAAGGGAACCTCTAAGACAAGGAAGGTCTGGTTCCTGAGGTCACATTGTTGAATGAATGGATGAATGAATGAATGAGAGAGAGAGAGAAGAAAGTGAGGGAAGGAGGGAAGGAGGGATGAAGGAAGGAGGGATGAAGGAAGGAAGGAAGGAAGAAAGAAAGAAAGAAGTTGTTTAGGGTCTCTTCACAGATGTGGGTCTTCAAAAAACAACTCAAGCATTTCTAGAACAAGGTTTCCTGGAGCAGATGTCAGCTAGAGGCAGCCATCTCTGGGAAAACAACAACAATTTTCATCCTTGGAAGAGACCCTCAAAGGGAGATCCTTTCCAGCTGGTTAGGCTCCAGAGGAGTGGGTAGTGGGTACAACCCTGGGTGGGCAGGGGCTTCCCCACCCACAGGGGGAAAGGGCAGAGGCGGGAGGAATGTCATGATTATCAATGAACAACATAAAGCAGGCCATGCTAGGTCCTGGGGAAAAGAGAAATCAGCAGTGCTCTTAAGACTGACGCAGCCAGGGTAATGCACTACCGACATGATGTTACATGGGAAAAGCAGTATATACGGTATGACCCCGCTCAGCAAAAATATATCCTTACAGGTACAATGCATAGAGATGATGCTAAAAGAAAATGACAGCCAAATATTTACAGTCATTATTTCCAACTTGTGGGAATGTGTGTGTGTGTGTGTGTGTGTGTGTGTGTGTGTGTTATTGCCAGGTAGTTTTTATTTTCTGATTTATATTTTTCATTGTTTTTACAATCATTTTACAATGAATATATACAATTTGTACAATCCAAACAAAGCCAACACATGTTCTTTTTAGAAGATAGGTACAATCCCTGGGAACCTGGGAAATTTTCTCACTGAACAGAGATTTACTCATGGTAAAGATGGTAGAAGAAAGGCCCAGGGGGACCCAACAGCAAAAATTCGAAAGGCAAGTAAAGGGAAGAGGCATGAGTTCAATCCAGGGCTGCCACCCATCTGGGACCTGGGACCTAGGGCGGGGAGTTTCTGCAGCTGGGGACAGGACATGGTGCCAGAATCCACCGGATGTTTTTGAATTCAGGAGGATGCAGACTGAAATTCCAGCTCCTTCGAGGAGGAAATGGAGGGATAAGCGGAGGGGAAGAGAAGAGCATGTGTTGACTGGCTCAATTTTCAAAGCTCTGGCTTATGCCATGTTCCCCACAGCCCTGCCAGTTAGGCAGTATTGCCCCCATTTGTGAAATAAGGAAACCGGGGCTCAGAGATGTGAAGCAACTTCCTCGAAGTCACACAGCTGATGGGGGACCACAGTAAGGGAGGCGACTTTGGAAACCGGCTCTAACTTCCCTTTTGCTCGGGCCCAAGGAGAACCTCAATGGTGGCATACTATGGACAGAAAAAAATCCTTGGGCAGTGGAGTTCCCAGAGTCATCGCAAATTGGGAGGGGGAATCAATCTTGGAGGCTGCTGGTCGCCCCTGGAGAAAGGATTCACCTGGTGAAGCCTGCCTGCCACCCTTCACAAAATTGCTGGAACTTGAACTCAGTCCAAGCTTCATCCAAAAGGAGGACTTGTCTCTTTAACCAGGGGTGGCTGCTGCCTAGATGTTACTCAGGGTACGTGCTGCACGTGTTGTGCACAGTTGAAGGCACAGGACTCTGCTTTTCTGGGAAGCAGGAAGGATAGCTGGACTGGAGGGTAGTGGTCTGGTGCCACAAGGGGCTTTTCCTCCTTTCATCCTCTGCTTTTCTCCATTTTTACCATTTCCTTTCTTGACCCGAGGAAGAGCGATGGTCTCAGTGGACAGCCACGTTCTATGCTGCCAGCCGATTCTCAGCCTCCTCCCCATTTACACCCATCAGCTAGTCCCACTGGCACCTACCCCCTTTGATGATGATGATGATGATAATAATAATAATAATAATAAGGGAATTTCCAAGCTGTTCCCTTAAATGAAAAAAGTAATATGCAAGAGTATATAATATGCTACAATTTCTGTGAAGGGAAAAATATAGGTCTCTGTCTATATGGCTATATATCTGTAAGTGAATAGAATTTCTAGAAGAGCATCCAAGGAACAGGAAACAGTGGTTGCATCTGGGAAGAGGAACTGACTAGCTGGGGCTCCAGGAAAGAGGAAGACTTAATGGCCACTCTTCACCCTTTCATATATGTTGAATTTTGTGTCATGTACATGTGTTTCCTGTTTCCTAGTAAAAATAAATTAAATAGTGAATGGTTATTTTAAGCGTTTAACTTGTTTATCTAACTGAAGTCTCAAAGCAATTCTACTCTGTCTCATGATCCCCATTTTATGGATGGAGAAACCAAGGCCCAAGGAAGTTAGCTGACTTTAGCAAGGGGCAAGGCCAAGATTCAAAACCCAGGCAGCCTCATGCCAGTGTCCTTACCCTTGACCTCCTGGCTTTGTTGTGGCTATGTTGCTGATTGTGGGCTGTGATTCCCTCTCCTGGGGTGTTTGAGAGTGGTAAGGGAGTTAAGAGCCCCAGCATGAACCTTCTCTTTAACGTAGGAATCTACTTCCAGGAATTGCTCCCCCAGAAACAGTCTCAAAAGTAGGCCAAGGTATATGTCTATTACCCAGACATTCGTAATAGCGAAAAATAATTATGTGGGTTTACATTTACTGTGTACTTACCCCATGTCATGCACCTTGCTTGCTTTGCCTGTATTAACTTACTTATTCCTCAGAAACCTGAGAGGCAGTTTCTCTGGTCATTCCCGTTTCACAGGTGGGATCAAGCCTGGTTTAGTCCTTTGCTCTCATCTCACTGTGCCTCCCAAGTGTTTCTGCCTCCCTGAGGGGCTTGGATGGATCCTATCTCTCTAACTGTAGGTTATGGATTACTGCACATCCATGAAGTTACTCTGTGGGGTTTGTGAAATCCTGGTGGAAATTAAGAATTTTGTGTGTATGTTTTGATAATGATCTTAAAAAAGAAAAAAAAAGAAGGTAAGCATACTGTAGGATCACCTGGACAGCTGCCTTCTTATAGGGTGCTGGCCCTAAGACTTGGCAAACACACGTGTCTGCTCACAGCTCACAAGAAGCCACCTCAAATGACCATTTAATTTTCAACAACTGGGAAGCACTGTCTGGCTTTGGAATGTCCTGAAACTAAAGTGGAAACAATCGCCCCATTGTCTGCCCCTGTGCTCAAATTGAAGTTTTTTCCGAGAAACAAAACAAAATTTGTCTTTTGCATTGATAATACACAATTTAAAAGCATTTTCAAGCATAAGCCTTTAGCGTTTTATGTTATTTAATAAGTTAAGACTCACCGTTGACATCAAGAAGACGACTTGGTGTGGTGGAGAAATGGACAGTCCTGGGCCTGATTTGTGTCCTATATGCTGTACATGCAGCCAGACAGGTCTGGAAGAGCTATCAACAAAATATATCCTAGGAAGTCTGGTTGACAGTGCTTACTTTTCTTTTTCTTTCTTTCTTTTTTGGGGGGGTACTGTTCTGTACTGTTCTAAGTCTTTTTTTTTTTTTTTGCAGTGAGGATCATTTTTACAGAAAAAAAGTTTTTAAATTATTTTTTTTTAATCTTGGGGCTGTTGTTGAATACATTAGTAGCGAATGGGGCCCAACACGTGTTCGGTTTGGCTAGCGCGGTGGGTTTTTTCGTTTCTGTTTTTATTTCCCATGAATTGGCCGCTTCCAGTCCTCCGCTGACCCCTCTCCTCTTCTGGACTTGACTTTTCAGGCCCGAGCACTGGTGCTCCAAACCCCGGCGGTGCCCGCCCCCTCCTCGCTGTGGCCCCGCCTCCTTCTCCCGGGCCCCCCCCCTCTCCCCTCCCTCCGCCCTCCCCTTTTCCATCTGTCGCAAAAGAGTAGGCGGCGCTTGACGGCCCGCGTCGTTTGACGGCCGGAGGCAACCGAGAAGGAGGAGGAAGCGGCTGTGGCGGCTGCCGCCGCGCCTGTGACGGGGCCTGGGGTAGGCGCCGCGGTCCGGGCCCGGGAGTGAGGCGCGGGCGGCCGGGCCGGTGGGCTGGGCGGCGGGCCCGGCGGCCGCCCCCGCGCCGCGCCCGCGCCTGGCGGCCCGATGTGGCTGCAGCAGCGGCTTAAGGGGCTGCCGGGACTGCTGTCGAGCAGCTGGGCCCGCCGCCTACTCTGCCTGCTCGGCCTCCTGGTGCTGCTTCTGTGGTTCGCGGGCTCCGGGGCGCGACGGGCGGCGGGCGGTCTGCAGCTGCTGCCCTGGCCCCGCGGCGAGCCGGGCGCCGCCGAGCCCTCTGCCTGTCTGGAGGCAGCCACCCGCGCGTGGCGCGGCCTGCGGGAGCGGGGCGAGGCTGTACCGCTGGGCCCTGGAGTGCCGGCCCTGGTGGCCAACGGCTTCCTGGCCCTGGACGTGGTCGCCAACCGGCTGTGGGTGACCCCTGGGGAGCGGGAGCCCGCCGTGGCGCCGGACTTCGTGCCCTTCGTGCAGCTGCGCCCGCTGAGCGTGCTCTCTGAAGCTGGAGAGTCATTGTTGCTGCTGCGGGAAGGGCTGCTGCGGCGGGTGCGCTGCCTGCAGCTCGGGACTCCGGGTCCCGGCCCTGCGGCCGCCGGCCCGGGCCCCGCCTCGGCCTCCGGCCTCGTCACGGGATCCGGCCGAGACTGCGTGCTGCTGCAAGAGGACTTTCTGGCGCACCGGGGCCGACCCCACGTCTATCTGCAGCGCATCCAGCTCAACAACCCCACGGAACGCGTGGCCGCGCTGCAGACTGTCGGGCCCACTGCCGGCCCGGTCCCCAGGGCCTTCACCAGCACCCTGGAGAAGGTCGGAGACCATCAGTTCCTCCTCTACTCGGGCCGGTCCCCGCCTTTTCCCACGGGGCTGGTGCACCTGATGGTGGTGGCCGCCAAGAAGTTAGTGAACCGTCTCCAAGTGGCTCCCAAGACGCAGCTGGACGAGACTGTGCTGTGGGTGGTGCACGTCTCCGGCCCTCTTAACCCCCAGGTGCTCAAAAGCAAAGCAGGCAAGGAGCTCAAGGTGCTCCAGGACTTGGCACGGAAGGAAATGCTGGAGCTCTTGGAGATGCCGGCGGCGGAGCTGCTTCAGGACCACCAGCGTCTCTGGGCCCAGCTCTTCAGCCCAGGTGAGGCCTGGCGAGTGCTTGGTCCACCGTCCACACCTTGCACCAGGGTGAGCACGGTCCACCCTGGAGATGCCCCTGCAGAGTCTGCAGAGGTGACACTGAAGGGCGGGGTCCCGGGGTGGTTCAAACTTGGGCTTGGCGTTTGGTCTGGGGCTGACTCTTGCTCCACCACTTAGTAGCTATGTGACCTTGACCCCTACGCTCTCTGGGCTTGTGTCCAATAATAACAGTAGCACCTACCTCAGAGGACTTTTGTGAGATTTTCGTGGAAGAGGAGTGCAAAGGCAGGTCTTATTGTTATTCGTTCTTGTGGCTGAAGCCTTATTTGAGCAGCGTGGTTTGGGAGGTCAATTGGTAAAGGATAAGCCAGAGGCCTGGCCGATCCTGGGATTCTTTTTTTTTTTTATGTATTTATTTTTGGCTGCATTGGGTCTTCGCGACTGCGCGGATGCTTTCTCTAGTTGTGGTGAGCCGGGGGCTACTACTCTTCATTGCGGTGCACGGGTTTCTCTTGTTATGAGCACGGGCTCTAGGCGCGCGGGCTTCAGTAGTGACACACACGCTCAGTAGTTGTGACACGCGGGCTCTAGTGTGCAGGCTCAGTGGTTGTGGCGCACGGGCTTAGTTACTCCGCGGCATGTGGGATCTTCCCAGACCAGGGCTCGAACCCGTGTCCCTTGCATTTGCAGGCGGATTCTTAACCACTGAGCCACGAGGGAAGCCCGATCCTGGGTTTCTTAACTCAGTTCCCCACAGTTCTGGCTGGTGACAGGCATGGGCTTTTTTTTTTTTTTTTTTTTTTTTTTTTTTTTTTGCGGTACGCGGGCCTCTCACTGTTGGGGCCCCTCCCGTTGCGGAGCGCAGGCTCCGGACGCACAGGCTCAGCGGCCATGGCTCACGGGCCCAGCCGCTCCGTGGCATGTGGGATCTTCCCGGACCGGGGCACGAACCCACGTCCCCTGCATCGGCAGGTGGACTCCCAACCACTGCGCCACCAGGGAAGCCCTGGGCATGGGCTTCTTGACATGACTCCCGCTAGCCTGAGCTGTGGCCTCGCTGTTGTGGCTTCAGCTTTTTCATGGCGGGGGGGCGGGTAGTGGAATCTCTTCAGCAGGTGGGATGCTCCTGTCAACTGAAAACTCCTTCGCCCCCTTGACTGCTTAAGAAAAGGAAATCCTAGTGTAGAGGAGAGAGAGATTAAGAGATTTTGGTTTCCAGGGTTCTAGTTGTCTAAATCCTTAAACTTAGTTGCTCAAAGAGTCTTTAATTTAGTCAAGTATTTATCGAATGCTTCTGCCAGAAAGTGTTCTTCACGTGGGGCATACGGAAGCCAACAGAACAAAGTTCCGGTTCTCATGGTTCTTAAATTCTGGGCGGGCGGAAGACAGATATTAGAAAGCGAAAATTTGATTTAAAAAGTGAGATAGCTTTTTAGGCTCAAGCGTTATAAGGAGAAAAGATAAAAATATGTGCTTGGGGGTGAGTGACTGCAGTGGATGGGGCTGAGTGTGTAGCTCTGCTGTCGGGGAGGCCTCTCTGAGCAGGCATCGCCGAAGCCGAGGCCTACACAGCTAGGAGAAGCGCTGTGTGGTGGTCTGGAGGGAGCCAGCGGGGCAGAGGCCCTGAGGCAGGGGCGGGCTTGGTTGAGTGGCCAGTGTGGCTGGCGGCTAGTGAGCCAGGGGAGGGTGGCAGTGGCCAGGGAGTAAAGGGCCTTGGGGCCTTGGTGAGATCAGTGAATTTTATTCTAAGTGAGATGGGAGGCAGGGTGGAGGCACCATCTGGTGCACATGTTTAAAGGTCCCGGTGCTGCTGTGTCAGAGTGTAGACAGTGTGGGGGAGAGGGGGAAGTAGAGTGTGGAGACCAGACAGGAGGTTTTGGCAGGAGCCCAGCTGAGAGGACGGTGGCTGGGACCAGAGCTGCGACCATAGAAGCAGGGGTGGATGAGTCGGAAACTTTTGCAGCTGGAGCCACCAGGCGTTCTGTGGACTGGCTGTGGGGAGTGAGAACTTGAGGGTGACTCCTGGATTTGGGGGGAGGGCTCCAGCGGGTGTCTGGAGGTGATTTAGGGAAGGATTAGCATGGGGCTGGAAGGATTCATCAAACCTTGTCCGTTTCCAAATGCCTGTCAGACATCCAGCTTGAGACACCCCGTGGGCGGTGAGCTGTCTGAGTCTAGAGCTCATACAAATCTGGGCAGTCCTGTGCTCAGATGTTTAAAGCCGCAGGCCCGGTGAGAGAGAAGCAGCCCACGACTGGCCAGAGCGTTGATGACAGTTCTTGGAGTCGGGGAACTGGCCTTTTTACTTGGCGCCCGAGGCTTGGCCAAACCTGTGTTCTTCTGGACTCTGGCAGGAGCCCCACTGGCGGAATTTTCAGTTTCAGGCCCAGAGGGCTCAGGGCGGTCACGTGAGGAAGCCAGGCAGGGTGCTGTTCTCCCGAACTCGTGGGAGACTGGAGCTGCTGCTTTCATCCCTGAGGACAAAAGCTTCGTGTCTCTGCTGCTCTTGATCTTTGTTTCATAACCTCAGCCTCTTGGCCACGCCATTCCTCCTTAATGTACAACCTCTGTGGTGTTACAGGTGTGGAAATGAAGAAGATCACCGATGCCCACACTCCATCAGGCCTGACCGTGAACCTGACGCTGTACTACATGCTTTCCTGCTCCCCCGCGCCACTGCTCAGCCCCGACCTGAGCCACAGGGAGCGGGACCAGATGGAGTCGACCCTCAACTATGAAGATCACTGCTTCAGCGGCCACGCCACCATGCACGCCGGGAACCTCTGGCCAGGCCGCCTGTCCTCCATCCAGCAGATCCTGCAGCTCTGGGACCTGTGGAGGCTGACCCTGCAGAAGCGCGGCTGCAAGGGGCTGGTGCAGGCGGGCGCCCCGGGCATCCTGCAGGGCATGGTGCTCAGCTTCGGCGGCCTGCAGTTCACCGAGAACCACCTCCAGTTCCAGGCCGACCCTGACGTGCTGCACAACAGCTACGCCCTGCATGGCATCCGCTACAAGAATGACCACATCAACCTGGCCGTGCTCGCGGACCCCGAGGGCAAGCCGTACCTGCACGTGTCTGTGGAGTCCCGCGGCCAGCTCGTCAAGATCTACGCCTGCGAAGCGGGCTGCCTGGACGAGCCTGTGGAGCTGACCTCGGCGCCCCAGGGCCACACCTTCTCGGTCATGGTGACGCAGCCCATCACGCCGCTGCTCTACATCTCCACCGACCTCACGCACCTGCAGGACCTGCGGCACACGCTGCACCTCAAGGCCATCCTGGCCCACGACGAGCACATGGCCCAGCAGGACCCCGGGCTGCCCTTCCTCTTCTGGTTCAGCGTGGCCTCCCTCATCACCCTCTTCCACCTCTTCCTATTCAAGCTCATCTACAACGAGTACTGTGGGCCTGGCGCCAAGCCCCTCTTCAGGAGTAAGGTATAAAGCCACTGCGCCTCCGGAGCCCGGGGCCCTGGCCTCGTGTTCTGTCCCGAGTCTAGTGTAGTGGGGTGGAGGGTACGTTAAGCTCCAGCTCTGTGCTCCCACTCTTTAAAGAGCCCGGACTCAGGAGAGAGGGGCTCTGTGGCTTCTCGTTTGGAGAAGGAAGTAGCACTTGACCTGAAGGAGTGGGAGAAGGGCCGGAGGCAGGTCTGAGCTCCTCAAGCGTGAAGAACCCGGAAAGTCAGATCAAAGGGAAATGTGCAGGCCGCCTTCCCGGGTGGCCGTCACAGGACAGGGTCTGCGTTTGCATCGCATGGATCCGGCAGCCTCTGTCAAGCAGGCGGGCGAGCCGCTTCTCCCTGCTAGGTGGTGGGCTTCTCTGCTCTTAATCTGGCGTATCCCCATTCACCCGTGGTTCCCAGCTGATCGGGGGACAGGCCAAGCTGCCTTCGCAGGTCCTGCCCAGTGACGTCTGCCCGCCCCTCCAGCCGGGCCTGGCCAGAGCAGAGCCCGTGAACTCGCCGCACCTGCCTAAGGAGGCGCTTGGGCCCCCGAGTCCGTGGCAGCTCTAGCCTGTCCCTGGGCCAAGCGCTGTCAGCAAGGCGGGCTCGGAGCCTGGGTGGGGTGCCAGCAGGGTGTCTCCATCGCCTGCTTCCCTTGAGATTGCTGTAGCTCTCCACCGGGGTTGGCGTGAGCAGTAACGACCTGTCTTGTTGATTGAACAGGAAGATCCCAGTGTCTGAGTGGCATCAGTCCTGCTTTCAGTCGCCACTTGCACAAGACACCCAGCACTGAAAGTCCTGCTGCTGCGAACAAGGGATCCTTTGAAAGCACCCAGCCTTTTGTGCCTTGTTGGGGGACACCAGTGACTCGGAAGTGCGTGTGGATGTTCAGGAGTTTGCATCGGGGAGCAGGAGGGGATGGGCTGCTGGACTTTTTGTAAGCTTTCGACTCAATAAAGTGAACCTGTACGGAAAATACTTGAAATCGAACTCGCTCTTTCCACTTTCCCCCTTTCCTCTGTCCCAGGAAATAGACCCTCTTTTGAAAAGACTCTTGTCTAGGAAAAAATGTGTTCTTTTCCTAATTGAATGTGTTCTTTCTTGAATGAATTTTTAATTTATTGTTGAGATTTTGCTGGATGGCTTTTGCATCCACCCTCGGTAGGGAATCTTGGCAGTGATTTCCAATATGCACCACCTCGGGAGGTTTGGAGGCCCGCACGCCGCCTGCGTGGAGGGGGTGGGTCTCCGTCACCCTCGGGTTTGCACATTGTGTCTTTCTTATCATGAGCCTATGGAGATCTGTGGTTTTATACCTCTGGGCTTTAGGGGAGGTGTTTAACTTTCTAGTGATCGATGATTGTTGGGTTTTGGAATACCAAAGCTTTTTTTTGTGTTCTGTTTTTAAATAAATCTCTTTCAAACCTCCACGACCGGTTTGCGTGTGGTTGAGACCTCTGGAGACATCGGACCTTCCTCGGTCACCAGGCTTTTGGGTAGAGTCTGAAGCAAAGGCCCCGCCGTGGTGACAGTATTCTTTTCCCACGTCCTCTCCTCTTCAGAGGAGCCCACTCAGAGGCTGTGGAGGTGGCCCCCGTGCTGCCCACCTGGGGGATTGCTGCATGTCCCAGCTGAGTGGGCTGCTCGAGGAGCATTACCCTGGCCCTTTCCTGCTGCAGTGCCTCTCCCCCTGCCTGCCCTAAAGAGAGTTGCGTGCCCCGGTTTTGCTGCCCATAGGACCGGGGGCAGGAAAAACCCTGAGTGGGCCTCCTGCAGATTGTTCTCAAAGCTAAGGTCTGAGTCCTTCCTTTCTGGGGAGAATGGAGGAAAGAGGGGCCGGGCTGAGTGTGGACCATCACCCTCAGTGTCTTGGTGGTTTCCCTGGCTTCCCAGATGGGCGTTTTGAGCAGCCTGGCTCACCAGGAAGCCTGGTTTGCTTGCCAACTTGCCGAGTGTCCGGCCCCCGCAGGTGGCTGGGAGAGAAAGTACACAAGGGTTTCAGGCTCTTCTACGACTTGCTCTGGTTTGCTGCTGTCGCTCCAGTCCTGTGCGCCTTCCACTCCTGCTCTGAGGGTACCTCCCCCTTCTGGCCAGGGGCCCTTGGCTGGCGGCGGGGTGTGGTGGGCTGTGGTGTCTGGCATGACATGCCCTCTAGTCACTGCATTCAACTGGAAGTTACTTGACCACAGGAGCAGCACTTCATGGCTCCCACTCACCCTGTTAACTTGGAACCAGGCATGGCGTGGGCTCCCATACATGTAAACACGAACCCATGTACCTGTGCCTGGAGAATACTGAGCCAACGACTAGAGTTTCAGTAGATGAACACTTGCGAATTATAGGTCATTGAAGCGAGCACGTGTGTTAACGTATTTTACATCAACACGGCCTCATGCGGGGAGGAGGTGGCTAAGGGTTAAGATGCCAATTTGAGAGATGAAGAAATGTGCTCAAGGCCGAGCAGCCCAGGCTGGGATGCAAACTGGGGCTCGCTGTCAACCCAACCTCTCTCTCAGCCCCCACACTGTTTCTCCCCGTGCTCTCTCCCCGCACACTCCTCTGATGGTTCCCGCAGGATGGGGTGGGTAATGCATTTGCTCCTGCCCTCTGGGATGACATCAGCCCACTCTGAAAGCGGCTGGGCGTCTGCCGTGAGCCTCCGCAGTGCCTCCAGTTCAGCCTCAGTTGGGAGCAGGCCATCCACTAACTCTAGTGGGTCTGCCTCTCACGGTCCGGTAATGCACTGGAGCTTTCTTCTTGGGCTGGATGCACAAAGAGGCTTGGTCCAGTTGCTTTTCAGGGGTAGACACCTGGTATGGAATTGCATACTACCCAGCACTTCCCAACAGCTGAAAAGTTGGTTTGGAAATGTATCAACTCCCTGAAAACCTATGGGCACCTTGGCCTCTCGTGCCCTATCTCATGTCCTCTCAGGCCACCTTTCACTCCTGCCATGGTTGCAGCCACCAGCTCTTTCCAGGTGCGGGTTCCTGGCAGCATCTGACCTCACCTTCTCTCTGACCTTCAGGAAGCTGCTCTGCACTCAGCATGTGTGTAGCCTCAAAGCAGGCCAAGGATATCGCTGCTAGGGGCAGCCCTTCTCCCGTGAGAGATGGAGCCAGTGGACCAGTGCTCCCTCCGCCGTCCCCTGGGCGGACAGTTCTGTGACACATTCTACACGGCTCCTCAGACGGCAAGATCAGGCCCCCCACTGCCCACAGTGGTGAAGAACTTGGGAAGACACCCTTGATTCAGTTTCCCTCCCTCCATCTTACCCTCCCTCAGCCTCCCTCTGCTGTCCCCTGGGATCTCTTCCTAAATAAACTACCCGAACACAAGTTTTGCTTCGGGTTAAGACACTAACCAGGAGGTCTGTGGCTCCTCTGGAGGGTTTTTCCAAGAGGAAGTTGGATTCTCCTGTGGGTGTTGTTACGGACTGATTCACATGTTGAAGCCTAACCCCCAATGTGATGGTGTTTGGAGGTGGGGCCTCTGGGAGGTGAATAGATCATGAGGGTGGAGCCCTCATGAATGGGATTAGTGCCATTATACAAGAGACCCCAAGGAGCTCTCTAGTCCTCTCCCTGCCGTGTGAGGACGCAGAGAGACGACAGCTATCTCCAGCCCAGAAGAGGGCTCTCATCAGAACCCGACCACGCCGGCACCCTGATCTCAGACTTCCAGCCTCCAGAACTGTGAGAAATAGATTTCTATTGTTTATAAGCCACCCGGTGTGTGGTATTCTGCTGTAGGAGCGCAAACGGACTAAGTCATATTCTTCCAGTGGAGGAATGGAACTTTTCAAGGGTGGTACGAAGCCAAAAATCCAGACATTCGTAGGGTCTTAGATTAAAAAAACCTTAGAGGTTTTTTTGTTCAAGTGTCCGTAACCTGGCTTCAAGTGACCTGTGAACCCCTGGAATTGCAAAATGTATGTACTTTTTTTTTTTTTTTTCATGAGGAGAGTTTCTGTAGCTTTCCTCAGATTCTTAAAAGGATTCCTGACCTTTAAAAAAAAAAACCTTAAGAACAAGATAACCTGCACTTTGGGGTCTTGTTTTCAGCCCCCCACCCCACCCCCAAGAAGCAGCAGTGGTCTGACCTCCGGCCATCTACTTAGGGGTCTGGTGATTGGGTGGATCACCTCACTTGCTGAGGGGCACTTGCTCCCCTTGCAGAAAGGAGGCCCATCTCAGCTGAGCTGAGCAAACAGCCTTGCCGTGAAAAAGCTACCTAGTCTCATAATCGTGCTTCCTGGGAGCCTCTCCTCTGGACTTTGGCTGATGGAAGCTTCAAATAAATCATTTGACTCAGTAAATGTTCATTGTGAATCTTTGGAATTTCCCTGGCGGTCCAGTGGTTAAGACTCTGCGCTTCCACTGCAGGGGGCATGGGTTTGATCCCTGGTCAGGGAACTAAGATCCCACATCCCACATCCTAGGTTAAGGTGTGGGAGAGGACCGTCCAGGCAGTGGGCAGAGCCCGAGTAGACATACAGAAATGGGGAGGTTTAAAGAGGCAATGGACAGTAATACTTCAGTTTGTCTGGAGCATAGAATCCAGGAAGGGAAAAAAAGTAGGTAATAAGCTTAGAGAGTTGGGATTTATGGTTCCACCTCATTGACCTGTAAAGGCAAGGGGTAGGTGGGCTCTGGCCCTAACTCATGGCAATGATAACATTACAGGTAATAATTTCTCCCGAGGATTAATCACTTACTCTCCCCTAGTTACTGTCATAATTTTAGCCAATCTTTACAGCTTCCTCCAAAACCAAGGACGACAGTTCATCATCCTGTTTTACAAAAGTAGAAACTGAGACACAGTGAAAGAGACTTGCCAGAGGTCACTGACCACCTTGCAGGATTGACACTCTCCCAGTGGCAGGTTAATTATCACCTCTGCTAGTATGTGAAGGAGAGTGCTGGAAATCAGAGGTCCTGGTTGCCCGCGAGCACCACAGGAATCAATGTGACTGTTTAAGGGGGTCCTGAGAGATGACCAAACGGAGGACAGGTGAGCTCAGGAGAAAGGCTGTGGCTTCTCTCAAAAGAAAACTTCAAGAAAAGTTAACTAAGCAGCATTTCTGGAGCTGGGAGCTGGATGCGAAAGAGTGGGGAGTGGGCTGGGAGTTAGGGGACCTGGGTTCTGTCTCCAGCTCTGTCATTATCATTGTGTAACCTCAAACAAGTGGGTTAAGTGTTACGCTCTAGGTTCCCACCTGTAAAATGGGTCAGTAACACCTTCCAGCTTCAGAAAGATGGTTAGGAATTCCCATGAAATAAATGACTCTGTGTGAAGGTGCTTTGATAAATTCAAAACCTTCTCCCCATACAAGGGGGAATTGTTTGTATTATGTGCCTAGAGGCAAGGGAATGCAGATCAGGACTTCTAAACCTTGGGTCCCTGAACAGAATTCAGGGGGTCTGCGAAATTGGATGGAAAGAAATTTTTTTTTTTTTTTTTTTTGCGGTACGTGGGCCTCTCACTGTTGTGGCCTCTCCCGTTGCGGAGCACAGGCTCCAGACGCACAGGCTCAGTGGCCATGGCTCACGGGCCCAGCCGCTCTGCGGCATGTGGGATCTTCCCGGACCGGGGCACGAACCCACATCCCCTGCATTGGCAGACGGACTCTCAACCACTGTGCCACCAGGGAAACCCTGGAAAGAAATCTTTTTTTTCGCTAACCTCCAACTGAAATTCAGCATTTCCTTCCATGATTAACTTTGACATTTGCATCATTGTCACAACTAGAAATCACAGATGCAGTCATGACACGCCCAGTGGTGGCAGGCATCTTGAAATATTGCTCACGTCATCGTGACTTTGAAATGCTGGTAGTCATGAGACTTCCCACTAGATACCAATATTTGATCTATTAATGAAGAAGTGCATATGTTACCAACTGCGAAGTTGTTTCTAAAATATATTCAGGGAATTCCCTGGCGGTCCAGTGGTTAGGACCTCATGCTTCCACTGTAGGGGGACTGGGTTTGATCCCTGGTCGGGGAACTAGGACCTCACAAGCCGAGCGGTGCGGCCAAAAAATAAATAAATATATTCAAAACTTTTAAATTATGAATAATGTTTACCATACACAAAAGTAGAACTAATAGTATAAAGAACCTCCGTGTGTTGGTTACCGAGTCCAACAACCATCACGTAAACAAAATTTTATTTTTGTTTTTGTTTTTTTATTTGTGGGGTGGGGCTTTTTCTTTGCACTCATTATCTTGAAGCAAATCCAAGATATAATATCATTTCATCTGTAGATATTTCCGGGGAATTCACTGGCAGTCCAGTGGTTAAGACTCCACGCTCTCACTGCTGAAGGCATGGGTTCCATCCCTGGTCAGGGAACCAAGATCCCACAAGCTGTGCGGTGTGCCCCCCACCAAAAAAAGTTTATATTGTAGATACTCCTGTAGCTACTTCTAAATATAAAGAGGTTAAAACAAAAAACATTACCACACTATGATAATCATACCCCAAACCCTTCAGTAATTCCTTGATATCATCAAATATCTAGTCAGATTGAAAAATGAAGACATCTCATAAATGTAGTAAGTTCTGAAAATAGTGTTTGTTTAAACCGGGATCCCAGTAAGTTCTGCTTGGTGAGATGGGTTCTTTTAACTCTCTTTTAACATATAGATTCCCTTTTTATCTCTCTCTCTCATTTCTTCTTGTAATTTATTTGTTGAAGAAATCTGGTGGTTTGCCCTGAAAAGCTCCTCGAGCCAGGGTTTTGCTGATTGCGTCCATCCCCGCAGAGATGCAGACAAGCTCGACTGTGCTCCGCTCTTCTGTCAACGAGTGGTCAGGTCTAGTCTTGAACAGACTCAAGTTCGATTTTCCCCAGCCAGACAACTTCATGGGAGCAGCGTGCTCTTTCACCCGGAGACATATAATACCTAGTGCTCTGGTTGCTCGGCGTGCTCGTTACTCTGGATTGTTGCTTTTGCCGAAGGTGAACAACAAACAAGTTAAAACCCCTACTTTGGATACATACTCAGCCTTCAGAGCCCAAGAAAGCACTGTCACTAGTATTACATTCTCACTGACCAGATCTCGTCGTGAGAAAAGCAGCGTTTCTAGGGGGACAAGAAAACTACCCGCCGCAGTGGGGCAGGGGTAGACGGTGGACAACTTGCCTGAGCCTGGGGTTCTGGTTCTCTACACAAGAGAACATCGAAAGGGCCTGGGAAGGGGTGATCCCACAGCCGCGTTACAGCCTCCCAGAGGTGTCTTGTACACGTATGGGAGAGCTGGCCACAGGGAAAAGCCTGGGAGGCAAGAAAACGCAACTCAACAAAGGAACTTGCAAGAAGGAAACGTGCGAATGGATTCCCTCCTTTCTTTACTGGGGCAGACGCCGCTAGTTTTTTTCCCACGTATTCACTTCCTCCCTCCTAGGATCTCGCAAAGGTCATGGCTGCCTGGAGAAACGACTACATTTCCCAGCCTCCTTTGCAGTTACGCGTGCTCAGAAAGCTGAATTCTAGCCACTGTGATCAGTTAAAATACTCACTTCCGTGCGGGTTTTATTAAATTTGTTACAACCGTGAGCGAACGTCTTTCTTGAGTAGTATTTTTCGAAAATGATATGGTTTCTGTTCTGAAGCTAAACTACCTCAACAGAGTAAAACAACGATACTTACAAACACGCTATAGAAGAAACAATGAATCCATACTTAAATTCTTTCTAAAGAAAAATTTTTATAGATTTCCCTCACAGTTATTGGTTAAGAATCTCCCTTTTATTGCGGGGGACGGGGTCTAGATTCCTGGTCGGGAAACTGATTCTACAAAACGCGAGGAAACTAAACCCGCTGACCGCCATTATTGAATCTCAGAGCGCCAAACCTTGCCCGCTACAGTTTAAGAAAAACCCTCCCACCGCGGGCCGCATTTAACACTGAAAAAGCAACCATGGAACATAAACGAAAACACTTTTATTTCAAAAACAGCAACTACTCCGCTCTCCGAACACTTTTTTTTTTTAAGTAGGTTTAACGCCGTTTACTGCTAGATGCGTACTGAAAATATTTTCAAAACGGTAGATGCCTAAAAATCAACGAACTTCTCCGTGAAAGCGAACATGGTTCGCAAAATTTAATAAACATCCGTCCACAAACTAAACAACCCGAAACTATAGAATTCTATTTTTTTTTTTTTTTTGCAGTACGCGGGCCTCTCACTGTGGTGGTCTCTCCCGTTGCGGAGCACAGGCTCCGGACGCGCAGGCTCAGCAACCATGGCTCACGGGCCCAGCCGCTTTGCGGTATGTGGGATCCTCCCGGACCGGGGCACGAACCCGTGTCCCCTGCATCGGCAGGCGGACTCTCAACCACTGCGCCACCAGGGAAGCTCTAGAATTCTATTTTTAAACATCATTATTGGCCTTGCAAACGCAAGACCTCAAAAAATTGGGTAAAAACTCAGAATTGTTCCTCTCCACGGAAATCTTTAGTAAAAGGCGAAAGATTTATACGATCTGAAGAGAAACCAGAGTATGCCTTCCACGAGGCAGCACGCATTCCTCGGGTAACTGCTACCCCTAACACAGTAATGGTGATTATTTAACTGAAAGAGCTATTAATATCTGCTTTTTCCTCAGACAATTCTATGAAAGAATTCTCACTTCTGGGAAAAATAGTTAAAGAGAGAAGGAGAATCTAGTCATTTTTCAGTCGAAAACTTGTCCTGGGTGCAATGCATTCTGGATATGCAAATGAAATCTCTGTCTTTACACTCCGGTTTCCGGAAATACCTCAAATAGTTCATTCATCTTGTGCTGGGACCGAGACTACCGCCAGGGGGCAGAACGGAGGCGAGACTTAGGATAGAGAGCTGGGGCTGATCCAGCTAGAAAAAGTCTGTTTTATAGGTGGCATTACAAGTAAAAATTTCTTTTGGAGTGAAATAAAATAAAATAAAATAAAATAAAAATTTAAAAGCTTGAAATAATTATGTTCATCATTCAACAAAAATTTATTGAACACTGTGTTCAACCCTGCGCTGGCCTCTAGGGATAGAGTGATAACCGTAATATTTCATCTTCAAGGAGTGCTCAGTGTGATGGGGAGCCAGGTGTCAGTGATGAGCACTGATAACAGAAGATGACATCTGGGCAGAACAGGAGCCGGGTGGTGAGGGTATTCCGGCAGGGAGGCACAGTGCTCAGAGGGCAAGTAACCAGTTGGCCATCAGTGCCAGCTAAGAGCTTGGATTTACCCTGAGGACAGTGGGGAGGCAGTGAAGAGCTTTAAAAATGAATACATGATCAGATTAGCTTTTTAACACAGCGGTCCTGGGACCAGCAGATCAGTGTCACCTGGGTACGTGTTAGATATGCAGGTTCTTGGGTCCTACTCCAAGACCCACTGAATCTGAAACTCTGAGAGTGGGGCCCAGCAGCTGGGTTTTAACAAGCCCTCCAGGTGAGTGTGATGCCAGCTGGGTTGAGAGACACTGTTGGACAACCACTCTGGTTAAAGTGTGGCTATTGTTGGAAAGCAAGGAGGTTTGGGGAAGCGAATTAGGAGCCTGAGAATTAAAGCAGAGAGAAATACAGTGGCCTGGATGGGGGGCAAGGCCTGGGAAAGGGTCAAAGTCGAGGAGAGAAAACATTCTAGGGAGATCCTTAGGGGATGGTGGCATTGAGGGGAGGTGATGCAGCAGGAGAAGCATGTGAAGGTCATTAGGAAGAGGCCAGGGAGGCAGAAGGAAGACCAGGACTGGGGACCACCGAGAAATCAAGGGCAGAAGGGAGCAGTCATTTGTGTTAAATATCCACCAGAGGTCAATTAAGGTGGGGACTGTAAGGGCCAGTGGATGTCACGGGATGGAAATCAGTGACCTTGACCAGAGGCGTTTTCAGGGAGTGGAAGTGATAGAAGCCCCACTGTGGGGAGCTGATGAGGGCGTGAGTGGGGTGGAGAGTGAAGGCTCCAGGGAGACCGGCGGAAGGGTTGTGAGGTTCGAGGAGGAATCTTTCTTTCTTTGGCATCAGGAGAGTGTTAAAGGGGGTCAAACTTTGCCGGGGACGAGGCAGTGCAGAGGGAGAGAACGAAGATGCAGGAGAGGGGAAGTAAACAAGGTCCTACTGTACAGCGCAGGGAACTATATCCAATATCCTGTGATAAACCGTAATGGAAAAGAAGATGAACAAGAATATATATATGTATAACTGAATCGCTTTGATGTACAGCAGAAATTAAACAACATGGAAAATCAACTATACTTCAATAAAAATTTTAAAAAGAAAAAGAAAAACAATAGATGAGGGTGCGGTGGGAAGTGGGGAGGGGGCAGTAGCTGGCTTCAGGTTAGAGGAAGGACCCCAAGCCCTAGGTAGCAGAAGGAAAGGAGGGAAGGGGGAGCACGGTGATCCCTCCGCCCCAAAGACTGGCGTGGATGGAGCCCGTTCCTCCATCCACCTCCTGCCTGCCCCAAGTTCCCTCCAACTTCCTCAGCTGGGAATACCCCACCCTCTGCCTTTTCAGCATCTGCTCTGGGGCGACTGAACTGCTGGAAATATCAGACGATTGAGGAGGGCCTCAGTTTTTTTGGACATTTCTCTGGCTGTCCAACCCCCAGTATGCCCCTTTTAAACTTTCTCCTCTCACCTTCATGCCCCCCATCCCTGACTCACTCTCAGCCAGTGACCTCCCAAGGGTTTCATTGAGAGAGCAGGAGCCTTATCTTCCCACCCCCAAATCTACCAGTTGGTCAGTATCTGCCCCTTGTCAACAGAATGAAAAATGCACAATCGAGGGTTGCGATTTTCAGGGGAACTAAGATCCCACATACAGCGTGGCCAAAAAACCCCCAAAACCAAAAAACAGAAAGAGTTGTGGTTTTCAACGTTATTCAGGGACCTTACTGAGGACTACAGCCTGGGAAATAGCTCCTCAGATAGCCCTGAGGACCTGCTTCAAAGAGGTAGGAGGAGAGGCCAAAATTAAATCAAAAAATTAAAATGAAAACTACCACATGGCCCAGCAATTCCACTTCTGGGTATTTATCTGAGGAAGACTAAATCACTAATTTGAAAAGATATATACACCGTTATGTTCATTGCAGCATTATTACAATAGCCAAGACATGGAAACAACCTAAGTGTCCACCAACAGATGAATGGATTAAAAGGTTGTGTTTTATATATATATATATAATGGAATAGGTAGATAGATAGATAGTGGAGTACTACTCAGACATAAAGAAGAGTGAAATCTTCCCATTTACAACAGCATGGGTGAAAGTTGAAGGCATTATGATAAGTGACATAAGCCAATCAGAGACAGACAGATATAATACACACTGCGTGGTATCATTTATATGTGGAATCTTAAAAAAAAAAAGTCAAACTCATAGAAACAGAGAGTAGAAAAGTGGTTGCCAGGGCTGGGAGGTGGGGGAAATAGGGAGAGTTTGGTAAAAGGTTATAAACTTTCAGCTGTAAAAAAAATAAGGTATAACATGGTGACTATAGTTGATAACACTATACTGTATAATGGAAATTTGTTAAGAGAGTAGAATTTAAATGTTCTCACACATGCAAGAAAATATAAATATGTAAGTTGCTAGATTTGTTAATTAACTGGATGGGAGGAATCCTTTAGCAATGTATATGTATTTCAAATTAATGCAACATACACTTTAAATATCTTACAATTTTATTTGTCAATTATACGTCAATAAAGCGGAAACAAATTAATAACAATATACTAAAAAAAATCACGAAATACTTCTAACTCCACAGAAAATTGTAACAAATGAAAGTGCATCTGACCCCTGAATTTAAGAGATGTCAACATTTCTCCATATATGCTTTAGATCTGTTTTTATACAGTTGAAACCTGCATTTGCTTCCTCTCCAGTAAAGCTGTGGTGGGTCCTCCAAACACAAAAAACTTTGATCTTGTGTTTTTAAAATTCAGGTTTATAATATATTTGATCCATCCTTCTGCAACATGCCTTTTTCATGCAACATTTATGTTTTCAATATTTTTTTGTGTGGGTATATCTATAGACCTAGTTCCAGGTCATGCATTTTATCTCTTGTATAACAACCCATTTTTAAGTTAATTAATTATTTATTTAAATTCTTGGCTGCATTGGGTCTTCGTTGCTGCGCACGGGCTTTCTCTAGTTGCAGCGAGCCGGGGCTACTCTTCGATGAGGTGCGCAGGCTTCTCATTGCGGTGGCTTCTATTGTTGCAGAGCACGGGCTCGCTCTAGATGCGCGGGCTTCAGTAGTTGTGGCACGTGGGCTCAGTAGTTGTGGCTCGTGGGCTCTAGAGTGTAGGCTCAGTAGTTGTGGTGCACGGGCTTAGTTGCTCCGTGGCATGTGGGATCTTCCCGGACCAGGGGTCGAACCCATGTCCCCTGAATTGGCAGGCGGATTCTTAACCACTGCACCACCAGGGAAGCCCCCCAATATAGTTTTAATTTTCATTTCTCTTTCTTAAAGTAAAGGTGAGCATCTTTCCGTATGTTTAAGGGCCATTTGTCTACCTCTTTTTGTGTGCATTTTCAGTTAAGTTTTCTTGGAAATCTGCACTACCATCTTGCAGCTGCATATCGCAGAAAGGAAAGATTTTCCCCGTCATTTTAAAGAGCTCTTTATATTTAAGGTAAATATATCTGCCAGGTAAGTTGCTAATATTTTCTTTCTGTTTTTCATTTTTGCGGAGCAAAAGTATTTTTTAAAGATGGAGTCAAATTATCAATCATTTATTTTTTTCTAGGTTTTGAGTCATAGTTAGAAAGGGCTTCCTCATGCATATTATAAAAAGAATTCACTCGTATTTTCTTCTAGTACTTATATGGTTTCATTTTTTAAAACATTTTGATCTTTGGTGTGTTTGAAGTTTATTCTGGTGTATGGTGTCAGGTATGAATATAATTTGGTATTTTTCCAAATGATTAGAACAGCTGGTATAAGATAGGAGACAAATACTCCTGAAAAGTTTGGTAGAACTTAGCTATGACCATTTTGGCTTGAGGCTTTGGGGATGGAAGGTTTTTGATTCTCATATCAATATTTTTATTGGCTATTAATGTACAGAAATGTATTAATTTTTCTTATGCCAGTTTCAGCACTTTATATTTTTCTAGAAATGTATCCATTTTGTCTATGTTCTTAAAATTATTGGTGTGAAATTGTTCACTCGATTTTTAAAAATTAACAAACTTTATTTTTTAGAGCAGTTTTAGGCTCACAGCAAAACCGAGCAGGAAGTACGGAGAGTTCCTATAGACCTTTGCCCACCTCCCTGCAACCTTCCCCACTATCAATGTCTCCAAGCAGAGTGGTACACTCGTTATGATCTATGAACCTACATTGACACATCATTACCATCGAAAACACTTAGTTTACATCAGGGTTCACTCTTGGTGTTGTATATTCTGTGGGTTTTGACAAAAGTATAAGGACACTTATCTACCATCGTAGTATCATACAGAGTGGTTTTACCCACCTAAAAATCCATTGTGCTCCACCTATTCATCCCTCCTTCCTCCTTAACCCCTGGCAGCCACTGATCCTTTTACTGTCTCTATAGTTTTTCCTTTTCCACGATGTCATACAGTTGGAATTTTGCAGGATGTAGACTTTCAGATTGACTTTTTTTAAACTTAACAACGTGCATTTAAGTTTCTTCCATGTCTTTTAATGGCTTGCTAGCTCATTTCTTTTTAGTGCCGAATAATATTGCATTGTCAGATGTACCGTGGTTTATTTATACACTCAACTATTGAAAAACATCTTGGTTACTTCCAGATTTTGGCAACTACGAATAAAGCTGCTATAAACACTCACATGAAGACTTTTGTGTGGAAGTAAGTTCTTACCTCCTTTGGGTAGACACCAAGGAGTGCAGCTGCTGGATCACATGGTAAGACGTTATTTAGTTTTGTAAGAAACTACCAAACTGACTTCCAAAGTGTAAAATTTTACATCCCCACCAATGACGAATGAGAGTTCCTGTTGCTCCACATCCTCACCATCATTTGGTGTTGTCAGTGTTCTGAATTCTGACCATTTTAATAGGTTGTAGTGATATTTCTTTGTTTTAATTTGCAACTCTGATGACATAGGATGTTGAGCATCTTTTCATATGCTTACTTTCTGTCTGTATATCTTCTTTGGTGAGGTGTGTGTTCAAGTCTTTTGTCCATTTTTTAATCCAAATGTTCATTTTCTTTCTTTCTTTCTTTCCTTCTTTCTTTCTTTCTTTCTCTTTCTTTTTCTTCCTCCCCTTCCTTCCTTCCTTTCTTCTTTCCTTCCTTCCTTCCTTTTCTCTCTCTCTCTTTCTTTGTATTGCAATAGGAACAGTTAATGTGAGATACACTCTCTTAAAACATTTTAAGTGTACAATACACTTAAACTATAGGCAAAATGCTCCTCAACAGATCTCTAGAACTTATTCATCCTGCACAATGAAATGTTATACCCATTGAATAACAACTCCCCATGCCTCTCTCCCCCAACCCCTAGCAACCACCCTTCTACTCTCTGCTTCTATGAATTTGACTATATTAGATACTTCACATAAGAGGAATTATGCAATGACTGACTCATTTCACTTAGCATAGTGTCCTTAAGGGTCAGTCATGTTGTTACATTTAGCAGGATTTCCTTCTTTTTAAAGGCTGAGTAATATTCCATTGTGTGGATATGCCACATTTCTTTATCTATTCATCCATCAGTGGACATTTATGTGGTTTACACATTTTGGCTATTGTGAATAATGCTGCAATGAACATGGGAGTGTGTATAACTCTTCGATATCTTGATTTCAATTCTTTTGATAAATACCCAGAAATGGGATTGCTGGAACATATGATAGTATTACTTTTTAATTTTTTAAGGAGCCTCCATGCTGTTTCCCATAGAGGCTGCACCATTTTACATTCCCACCAACAATGTACAAGGGTTCCAGTTTTTCATTGCCAACACTTCTTATTTTTTGATTTTTTGATAATAGCCATCCGAATAGGTGTGCGATAACATCACATTGTGGTGGTTTTTTTTGTTTTTGTTTTTTTTGGTCACACCGTGCAGCATGTGGGATCTTTGTTCCCCAACCAGGGATGGAACCCTCGCCCTCTGCATTGGAAGCACAGAGTCTTAACCACTGTACCGCCAGGGAAGTCCCACACATTGTGGTTTTGATTTGTATTTCCCTGATGATTAGAGATGTTGAGCATCTTTTCGTACCCCTGTTGGCCATTGGTATATTTTTGGAGAAATGTCTATTCAAGTCCTTTGCTCATTTTTTATCTTTTTTGTTTTTTTGCCATTGAGTTATAGGAGTTCCTTTGCTATGCAGAAACTTTTTAGTTTGACGTATGATGTAGTCCTATTTGTCTATGTTTGCTTTTGTTGCCCATGGTGTTGTTTTCTTATTGTGCTTGAAGAGTTCTTTGTATATTTTGGATAATAGTTCTTTGTCAGATATGTCTTTTGCAAATATTCTCGCCAACTCTGTGTCTTGTCTTCTCTTTCTCTTGATGGTAATGTGTTTTTAATTTCAGATTCTACTTGTTCATTGCTGGCATAGAGGAAATTGATTGACTTTTGTATCAATATATTTACCTTTTATCCCACAACCTTGTTATAATTGCTTTTCAGTTCCAGGAGGTGTTTTTTTTTTGTGTGTGTGTGTGTGAATTATTTGGATTTTCTTCATAGATAATCATGTCATCTGTGGAAAAGAACAGTTTTATTTATTCATTCCAAATCTGTATACCCTTTTTTTTTTTTTTTTTTTGCCATGCTGCATGGCTTGTGGGATCTTAGTTCTGACCAGGGATTGAACCCATGCCCTCGGCAGCGAAAGCACGGAGTCCTAACCACTGGACTTCCAGGGAATTCTCAAATCTGTATGCTTTTAATTTCCCTTTCATCATATTGCACTAACCAGGACTCCCAGTACAATATTGAAAGCAGCTGGGAGATGGGACATCCTATTTTTTTGACACCACTACAGTTCCTTTTATCCTTGGACATTAAAAGGATAATAAAGGAATATTATAAATAACTCTGTGCTCACAAATTTGATAACCTAGATGAAATGAACCTATTCTTTGAAAGATACAATCTTCCAAAATTGCACAAGAAGAAATAGACAATCTGAATAGGTCTATATCTATTAAAGAAATCAATCAATAATTAATAACCTTCCAAAGCAGAAAGCACAGGGCACAGATACATTCACTGGTGACTTCTACCAAACATTTAAGGAAGAAATTATACCAATTCTCTACAATTTTTTTTTCAGAGGATAGATGAGAATTCTTCCTAATTCATTCTATGAGGCTAGAATTACCCTAATACTAAAACCAGACAAAGACATTACAAGAAAAGAAAACTACAGGCAAATATGTCTCATGAATAAAGATGCAAAAATCCTCAACAAAGTAATAGCAAATTGGGACTTCCCTGGTGGCACAATGGTTAACACTCCACGCTCCCAATGCAGGGGGCCCGGGTTTGATCCCTGGTCAGGGAACTAGATCCCACATGCGTGCCACAACTAAGAGTTTGCATGCCACAACTAAGAAGCCCACGTGTCACAACTAAGGAGCCCACAAGCTGCAACTAAGGAGCCCACCTGCCGCAAGTAAGACCCAGCACAATCAAAAAATAATAATAATAAAACATAAATATTAAAAAAATAGCAAATTGAATCCCACAATATATAAAAAGAATTATACACCACAACCAAGTGGGATTTATCCCAGGTATGCAAGGCTGGTTCAATATTTGAAAATCAATTCATTTAGTCCATCACATCAACAGGCTAAAGAAAAAAAATCACATCATCATATCAATAGATGCAGAAAAAACGTTTGAACAGAGACATGAAGTAGCTCACCCAAGGCCTTGCAGTCAACAACTGGTAGAGAGAAAATGGCTATTAAGAAAGCACAGGTGGGCTTCCCTGATAGCGCAATGGTTAAGAATCCGCAACTAGAGAAAGCCCACGTGCAGCAACGAAGACCCAACACAGCCATAAATAAATAAACAAATAAATTTAAAAAAAGAATGTCACTTGGTTATCAAGAGTCTTAAAAAGAGTATTTTAAAAGTTCATATACTTCAAATCAACAATTTCACATTTGGGAATATATTTTAAGGGAACAGAAATGTAGAAAAATATATGTGTGGAAAAATGCACTTTTTACAATGAAAATAAAATTGGAAGTGATATGAACATCTAGCAATAAGCAATTAACTACATTGTGGTAGCTCCATAAATTGGACTATTTTGAAGCCATTAAAATGTTTTTCTGCAAAGAATGTATAATGACATATGAATATGTTTACAATTTATTTGGTAGAAAAGAAAGATACAAAAATATATTCCAGTTAGGTAGAAAAAAAGATGTATGTGCCTATAAAAGGTTTAAGAGTAAACATAAAAATATTAATAATAAACAATTTATTCCCAGCAATAAATAAGAGGGTTTTTTTAATAACATGATCTTTTTTTAAAAAAAATTATTTATTTATCCATTTGGTTACACTGGGTCTTAGTTGCGGCAGGCAGGCTCCTCAGTTGCAGCACGGAGGCTCCTTAGTTGTGGCATGCGAACTCTTAGTTGCAGCATGCATGTGGGATCTAGTTCCCTGACCAGGGATCGAACCCAGGCCCCCTGCATTGGGAGCACAGAGTCTTAACCACTGCACCACCAGGGAAGTCCCAAGAGTTACTTTTATAATCAGAAAAAAAGCCTGGTTAAGGGTGGGAAACGTCAGTGTCCCCCCAAAAAGACAGTGGGAGGCGGAGTTGGGAGGTGGCGTGGAGTGTAAGACAAAGGTGCAAATAATGAGCAAACGGGCCAGCCTGTGATGTCTGCCCAGAGAGATCCCCAGAAAACACTAGGGACAATTTTAGGGAACAGAAAGCAGGATTTGATCACGTAAGGACAGAGGCTGAGAGAAGAGCCATGAACTCCGCACCACAAATCCTACACGGGGGCTTCATGGAGGGCAGGGCGCCTCCGGGAGCGCGCAGGGCAGATGCTTTGTCCGGGCCTGTAGCGGGTGCAGCATTTCAGCACCGCGGACAGGAGCCGCCCTCGGATCCAGACAGGTCCTCATTTTCCTCCGCCCCGCGGCCAAGACGGGTGTGCGGTTTCGAGTCAGGGCAGGGGAGGACCGGCTCTCCCCGACACGCTTGGCCCAGCCCAGACAGAAACGAAGGGTCGCCGCTGCCCGGGAGGGAGGGAGTCTACGGGAGGGAGGGAGGCAAGGAAGGAAGAACGGAGGGAAGAGGAGGGCGTCAGGGACACCCTAAGGGGAAGCCGAGCCCAGAGCAGGTGAGAGGCTGGAGTCCTTGAGCCTCCAACCTCCCTGCTCCTTCCCAGAGGTGTCCCCTTTTTCAAGCGCAGCCTCGACCAGTGTCCACGCTCTCCCCGGCTTCCACAGGGCTCTGAGCCAGAATAGGAACCAGGACAGCCAAGATCCCCCCAGTCAGCCCTCCCGTAGACTTGCTGGCTGCAGATAATTAAATGAAGCCCTCACCCCAGGTGGCCCCTAAATCTGCAGAGTTCAAGTCTCTGGACTGAACCTCGCGCTGCTGGGTGTGAGGGAAGGGGTGGGGGTGGGGCCTCCTTCCGTAGCTGCCCCTGCGCTTCTCCCAGTCGGGCTTAGACCCTGGGCATCCAGGAGCAGGCGGCTTCCTCCTGCTTCATAGCTTCTCACTCCCGGCGCCCACCCGAGCTCTCGCCTGCTAACGCAGTTAAGTCCACATCATCCACAGCGATAAAGCGGGCAAAACAAAAACTGCAGGAAATTTACATCGTTTTGCCTTGGCTTGGGAGTGCATGCTGTGACTCTGTAGTAGATTTACTTTCCTACTGATACTTGGTTTAGTCATAAATAAAAGACTTCCTCTGCATTTTTCAGAAGATGGCTTGAGAAAAGGAAGGGCTAGTATTAGAAATCTGTTGCTGGTAATCACCCTCAGATCGAGAGAAAAAATAAGAGCTGATACTGGGATGACCATATGAGTGTTAATTATCTTTAGTTATTTTCAATCTTATAATCCTTACATCAACCCCATGTGTTTGTCACTATTCTTACCATCCTCACTTTACATCTGAGGAACCGGGGGACTTCCCTGGTGGTCCAGTGGTAAAGAAATTGCCTTTCAATGCAGAGGACACGGGTTCGATCCCTGGTCGGGGAACTAATATCCCCCATGCTGCAGGGCAACTAAGGCCGCGTGCCACAACTACTGAGCTCAGGCACCACAACAAGAGAGAAGCCCATGCGCCGCAACAAAGAGCCCACACGCTGCAATGAAAGATCCTGCATGTTGCGACTAAGACCTGATGCAGTGAAATAAATAAATATTAACAAACAAACAAACAAATGAGGAAACAGGCACAGAGGGGTGAAAGCCCACAGGTAGTAAGTAGCAGAGCCTGGATTTGAACCCAGGAGACTCTCTCCAGAGTCCATGCCCCTAACCATGACACTATCCTCCCTCAGTCATAATCTAAAGATTCCCATTTATTGAGCCCCTCCCATGGGCTCTACCCACATCCTTTCATTTAATTCTCACAACGTAATGGGATAACTGTTGTCATTATCAGGGATTTGCAGATGAGGAAATATAACTGGGTCAGGGCCATTACCTTGGATATAGTCCTGGGTCCAGGACCCCTGCTGACTCTCATGCGGGGCCTTGACTTTCCCATGAATCCTTGTCCTCCCTGGAAACTCCTGTAAAATCGTTAGCTCCACCTCCTTCCACTCCTGGACCCCTGGCCTCATTGAGGTGTCCAACAGCCCATCCCTGGGTGTCTCGGTGGGGCTTTCCATCCCCAGTTCCTCCTTTTCATCCCTGGAGCCAGCCAGATGTGGAGGATTCTGGCCACCTGTGCAGTTTCTCCAGTGGCCTTGATGGGGGCTGTCATATTGGACCTGCCTTGGCCAATGGCAGCCATGGACCAGGCCACTGGGGGCTCTGACCTGCAGGCACGTCTTCCGAGGCTTGCTGATCTGCTTCCTCCAAGCAGAGCAGGCCCTCTGCTGCTGGGTTGCCCTGGGTGATGCTGAGCCATGGTCCTGGACAGGTTGCTGCTCAGAGGATGGAGGCCCTCTGTCAGGGGGAACTGGGCAGGATATGTGCCCACCATGCCCAGTGTGAGGAGAAATCAGGCTTAGTCTGCAAGCAACACTTGGAGATGGCAGCAGGCACCCCAGCGTGCCCTTGGAGTCAGGACCCTGAGCCCAGCTTGCTCTTCTCAGGTGCCATCTCTGAGCTGCTTCGGCTCCTGAAAGACCAGAAGGAATTTCTCGCAGCTCTGAAGACCGGCCCTGACTTGGCTGCCGTGGTGGCCCTGACATTCCTCCTCCAGGCCTGGCAGTGGCAGCTGCCCCCAAGTGGTGTGGCGCCCTGGTACCACACTGCCACCCACTTTGTCTGTGCTTTGGTAGTTTCTGAGCAACTTCAGCCTTCTTGGAGGTTGGATGTCAACCTATCCCTCCCCTGGCCCCCGTCCAAGGGCAGCCTTGTCTTCCTCTCTCTGTCAGCCTGAAGGGCAACGTGCTACTGGTGGCCAGCCTCCTTGGCCCTGTCGCCCCGGATGGCCGGTGGCTATCTGTGTGGCTGAATCACACTGACTCTGTTTTGTCAGCTCCATCTTGGGACCGTAGTCCCCTTTCTGCATGACTGAGATTTAGCCTACTCACCAGGAATGCACCCGAGTCAGATAAGTTCCTGACCAACTTTAATCCTTGCCTTCATCTGATACGAAAACTGGAAGAAAGCATTTTGCTGATGCAGATGGTGAATGGCTCTCGAGGATTAATGGTCCCTGGGGGGAGGAATAGCTCCTGGTTCCTGTTGGTGCAGATGTGCTTCTTCCGTAGTGGTCAGGTTCTATTTTTAGCTTTGGCCCCTTTAAATATCCCTTTTGGCGGTGCTGAGTATAGCTGCAAATGCCTCTGGATCATCTCCTGCCTGTATGTCAGTTACCCACAGTAAACTTCATAATTGCACTTTATGGAGTTGCTGGCTCTGCTTTTCAGTCTCAAAGTTCCTTCTCAGTTCAGAGGATATTATTCAATATCCCTGCCGTCCAACAGTGTCTCCTCCAGGCAGATGACCTGGTGGGTCCACTTTTTCTTCTTCTACCTGTGTTATTTCGAAATTTCTATCTTTGAGCTCACTAATTCTCTCTTCCATATGGTCTGCTCTATTTCCAATGCTTTCTAATGCATTCTTCATCTCATTTATTGAGTTCTTCAGCCCCAGAATTTCTGTTTGGTTCTTTTACAGAGTTTTAATCTCTCTCTCTCTCTCTCAAAAGAGAGAGAGCTCTCTCTTTTGGCCTCACCACAGGGCTTGTGGGATCTTAGTTCCCTGACCAGGGATTGAACCTGCGCTCTCAGCAGTGAAAGCTCAGAGTCCTAACCACTGGACCGCCAGGGAATTCCCTAGAGTTTCTATCTCTTTAGTAAAGTATTACTTCTGTTCATTAATTTTATTTCTTAGCTCACTGAACTGCCTTTCTGAGTTTTCTTGTGGTTTGTTGAGTTTCTTCATGACAGGTATTTTGAATATCTTTTTTTTTTTTTTAAATTATTTTTGGCTGCGTTGGGTCTTCGTTGCTGCATGCGAGCTTTCTCTTGTTGCAGCCAGCGGGCGTTACTCTTCGTTGCGGTGTGCAGGTTTCTCATTGCAGTGGCTTCTTCTGTTGCAGAGCACAGGCTCTAGGTGCTCGAGCCCTCGGGCTTCAGTAGTTGTGACTCCCGGGCCCTAGAGCACAGGCTCAGTAGTTGTGGCGCACGGGCTTAGTTGCTCCACGGCATGTGGGACCTTCTCGGACCAGGGCTTTGAACCCGTGTCCCCTGCATTTGCAGGCGGATTCTTAACCACTGTGTCACCAGAGAAGCCCTTGAATACCTTTTTTATCAGGTAGATCACAATATTCTGTGGCTTTACGTTTGCTTTCTGGAGAATTGTCATTTTCTTTTTATGACATAGAGTTACTGTGCTTCTTCATGGTACTTGATGAGTTGTCCCTCTGCTGACACATTTGAAGTAATGAATACCTTTCTTTTTTAAGTAAAGCTTTTAAAAAAAAAAATCATTCTTAACAAGTCAATGGATTAGAAATTAGAGACCTTTCTTTAGTTTTCCAGTAGGTGGCGCTACAGCACACTTTTTTGGGTTCTCTTAGCGGCGCTCCCTCTGGTTATATTTGAGAGTCAGCACTTTCCACCCTCCACTGCCTCTGTCGTAGGTGTCACCTAGTGCCATCATTAGCGCTGCTTGTGCCTCTAAGGGTTGTTGGCGCCTTGCTGCTGCTGGTGTCACTGGCATCACTGTCTGGGGCACCAGAATGGTAGGTGCTTAGTTCAGGACCTCCTGAGTTGCAGGCTACACTGCAGTTGAAAGGGGAAGGAGGGGGAAGTCAGGGTTGCATATACCTTGTCCGTCGGGTTCAGGCTTCACCGCGGTGGGTGGGGACAGGGGGTCAGAGTCATGGATGCCTCTACAGCCAGAGGGATGGGTTCACAGACCTCACTGCTGCCCAGTTATCTGTGGCCATGGGAGCTGCTATAGCCAGGTGGTTGGAGTTGTGGGCACCACCTCCCCTCTTGCTACTGGGTTCTCTGGGGCTGCAGACAGCTGCCACAGCTGGGAGTCTGGGATTGTAGGTGTCATTTCCACTGTTCCCCCAGTTCCACCTCCTCTGTGTGTTCCAGTCCACCCGCTGTTAGATGTACAAATGTGTGAAGTTCTCGGGTAGCCTGGTGAGTTGGGCAGAGATACCTGTGCTGAATTGTGGATGTTTTACTGGTTGTAGATTGAAGGGGAGAGACAAAGAGAGCATCTCACGCCACCATGATGCTCACGCCACTTCTATCTTGGTCTTATTTTACACACAGGAATGAATTATATGAATCATAGCAAGTCCTTCCTATTTCCCCACCTTTGGTCAACTGGTATTTTTGTCCATTTTTTAGCACGAGCATGGAGTCCAATTTTTTTCCCAAGGGTTAGCTCACTTGGCCCTTGATAGTAATTGTAGAACCCTTTGGAGAGCCCTGGGATATTAACAAAGTGGTTGCTGAGAATGGCTTTTGTTGTTTTAATTGAGTGGTTAAAGGACTCAATGAACGTCTGCTGAATTGAAATGGAACTCTTCTCAGCAGTGGCAGTCACAGCCTTTCTGAAGATCAGAGTACTGAAACTACAGGAAAAGAACCTCAGAAATGGTCCCAGCTCTTTAGGCAAGAGATGGGGTGAGATTGGACCAGGAATTACACACCCACATAGACTGAGAGGCAATGACTATCAACTGGGGTGAGTGGGCCCCCTCTGAGGGAAGCATCCGTACTTTAGCTCCAGCTGATCAAGGCTATGCAGAAAGAGAGACCGAGTGTTGCCACTTCTCATTTTCCCAGAGAAGCCATAAATTTAGAATTTTATATAAAATTTCCAGTACTTAAAAAAGCATTGAGAGGGACTTCCCTGGTGGTCCAGTGCTAAAGAATCTGCCTTCCAATGCAGGGGACGCGGGTTGGATCCTGACCAGGGAACTAAGATCCCACGTGCCGTGGGGCAGGTAAGCCCGAGTGCCACAACTACTGAGCTTGCACGCCACAACTAGAGAGCCTGTGTGCCACAAATGACAGAGCCCATGAGCTCCAGAACCCACGCACCACAACTACAGAGCCCATGATCCCTGGAGCCTGCGTGCCACAACTAGAGAAGAGAAAACCTGCACACCACAACTAGAGAGAAGCCCGGGTGCTGCGACGAAATATCCTGCATGCCTCAATGAAGATCCCGCATGCTGCAATTAAGACTTGACGCAGCCAAAAATAAATAAATAATAAACAAATCTTAAAAAAAAAACATTGGGGATTAATTCAAAGCTAAAAAATAGGGCTTCCCTGGTGGCCCAGTGGTTGAGAGTCCGCCTGCCAATGCAGGGGACGCGGGTTTGTGCCCCGGTCCAGGAAGATCCCACATGCAGCGGAGAGGCTGGGCCTGTGAGCCATGGCCACTGAGCCTGCGTGTCCAGAGCCTGTGCTCTGCAACGGGAGAGGCCACATCAGTGACAGGCCCGTGTACTGCAAAAAAAAAAAAAAAAAAAAAAAAAAAAAGATGCATATTTCAGGGGTAACAGAGCAGGAATCAAACCATGGCCTATTGGGTCCCAAAACCCACACACTTTTCCCTACAGCATCATTTCCTAACAGGTGTTCTTGGGGATATTGGTCCCATGAGGTACATCACACACAAAAAAAGGGTTCTGAGGCCAAATGTATCTGGAAAATGCTGAGTTAAAATGAAATAGGCTCTTTCCTGCAGGATTTCTCAGAGCCCTGAATATCCTAAGATGCATTTTAAAGAGAGCCCAAGAGGGAATTCCCTGGAGGTCCAGTGGTTAGGACTCCACGATTTCACTGCAGGGGGTGCGGGTTCAATCCCTGGTTGGGGAAGTAAGATCCCGCATGCTGCACGGTGCAGCCAAAAACAAAACAAAACAAAAATAAAGAGAGCCCAAGAGGGCTTCCTTGGTGGCGCAGTGGTTGAGAGTCCGTCTGCCGATGCAGGGGACATGGGTTCGTGCCCCGGTCCGGGAGGATCCCACATGCCGCGGAGTGGCTGGGCCCGTGAGCCATGGCCACCGAGCCTGTGCGTCTGGAGCCTGTGCTCCGCAACGGGAGAAACCACAACAGTGAGAGGCCGGCGTACTGCAAAAAAAAAAAACAAAACTAAAAAATAATACCAGATACATCTGTAGTGTGGATTTAACCAGTGGGCTGTCAGTAGCATAACCAGTGGCATAACTGACTGAATGGTAATAATGACACTAGTTAACATTTATATTCACTTGCTCTAAGGTAGGTGCTGAGAAAGGCTTTATGATCCTTTAATCCCCCTGCCAACCCTATGAGGTAGATGGAGAGATTTTGTTCAATATAATTAATGTCAGACAGTATAAAATACTAAAATGACACACCTGAATCTAATCAGGCTCGCAGATCTGATGTCCAGTTTACAAGAAGCTTAGGGGATATAGGAACAAATTAAGTTTGGAGGAAGAAGTACCTACCATGAGGGGAGAATTCAGAAACATTCACTATGAGGACATTCCTTAGGACCATTGATCCAGTCCTTCAAAAATCACACACACACACTCACACATAATCATACACATGGTGTCAGGAAACAAAAGCCATTGATTAAAAGGGACTAAAAAAATCCATAATTACAAAATGCAATATGAGGGTCCTTTTTGGATCTTGATTTGAACTAAACAATGATAAAAAGTCATTTTGGAGGTAACTGGGTGAATTTGAATATAGACTGATGACTGGCTTCTCATCAGAAACGACAGAAGCTAGAAAACAGTAGAATGCCCACATTGAAGTGCTGAAAGAAAAAAAAAAAAAACTGTGAATGTAAAATTCTATGTCCAGCTAAATATCCTTCAAATAGAAGAGTGAAATAAATACTGTTTCAGACACACAGGAAAAGAGTTGAGACAATCTGTCTCCAGCAGAACTGCATGACAAGATATTCTAAAGCAAGTACTTCAGGCTGAAAGGAATGATACAAGGTGGAAACTGACATTCATGGGGGAATGGAGAGCACCAGAAATGGTAAACACATGGCTAAATATAAAACTATCTTTAATTTCCTTAATCTCTTTAAAAGACTACTGTTTATTTATTTATTAATTTATTATTTTTTTTGCGGTACACGGGCCTCTCACTGTTGTGGCCCCTCCCGTTGTGGAGCACA
Source organism: Mesoplodon densirostris (assembly GCF_025265405.1). NCBI lineage: Eukaryota > Metazoa > Chordata > Mammalia > Artiodactyla > Ziphiidae > Mesoplodon > Mesoplodon densirostris. The sequence continues at coordinate 9,259,537 of NC_082662.1, read as the reverse complement.
GGCTCCGGACGCACAGGCTCCGGACGCACAGGCTCCGGACGCACAGGCTCAGCGTCCATGGCTCACGGGCCCAGCCGCTCCGCGGCATGTGGGATCTTCCCGGACCGGGGCACGAACCCGCATCCCCTGCATCGGCAGGCGGGCTCTCAACCACTGCGCCACCAGGGAAGCCCAAAAGACTACTGTTTAAAACAAAAATAGTGATTTTGTATTTGGGAGTTTATAACATAGGTAGAATATAACATTGATAGTGCAAAGGAGGAGGTTAAATGGAATTATACTATTTTAAAGTATTTACTTTTTACGTGAAGTGGTAAAATATTTATTCTAGGTACACTCTGGAAAATTAATAATGCATAATATAATCCCTAAAGCAATATAAAAAGGTAAAGCTAAAAAACTAGTAAAAGAAATAAGATAGAATGTAAAATTATTCAATTAGCCTAAAAGAAGTCAGGAAAAGAGTAACAAAGAAGAAGTAGAATAAATAGAAAACAAATAGCAAGATGCTAGACTTAAACTCAACCATATCAGTAATCACATTAAATCTAAATGAATGAAATCTTCCAAGTAAAGGCCAGAGGTTGTCCAATAGGATAAAACCAGTAAGACTCAGCTTTGTGCTGCTGTAAGTAATACACTTTAAATATAAGGACACAAATAGTTGAAACTAAAAGGATGGAAAATTATGCATTAGTAAGCATTATAAAGCTTGTGTGGTTGTAGTAATATGAAACAATGTATATTTTAAGACGTGGAATATTACCAGAGATAAGTAGGATAGTTCATAACGATAAAAGGGTCAATTTATTTGGAAGACATAACAATCCTAAATGATTATTCACCTAATAACAGAGTTTCAAAGTGCAGTGAAGCAAAAACTGACAGAACTAAAGGAAGAACACTAAAATCTTATAGAGTATGTTGTCTGACCACAAGAGAATTAAATTAGAAGTCAAAACAAATAACTTATCTAGAAAAGCCCTAAATATTTGATAATTAAACATTATCCTTCTAAATAACCCATGGTCCAAAGAAGAAATCAAAAGGGAAATTAAGAGCTATATTGCAATGTCAGTGATAATAAAAACGAACACATCAAAACTTGTGGGATGAAGCTAAAGTAGTCCTTAGAAGGAATTTTGTAGCTTTAAATGAAACATTTAAAAATAAACATTCTATTTTTCCATCTTAAGAAGCTAGAAAAAAAAGAGCAAATTAAACCCAAAGTGGGGATTAATATAGGTCATAAACTTAACTATAACAAGTATAAGCGTAACATTTCCAGAAGAAAACATAGAATATCTTCATGACCTTGGCATAGGCAAAACTACTTGTAGAGATAAGCAAAAAGCATTAAATAGAAAAGAAAATAGATAGTTTGTATTCCACCAACAGTGAAACTTCTGCTCATTAAGTCAATGAAAATGAAAATAAGAAAATGAAAACGCAAGCCACAGACAGGGTGATAATATTCACAATACATACATCTAGAAAAGGGCTTTCATGCTGACTATATAAGGAAATCCCAGAAATCCATGTATAAAAACAGAACCCAAGAAAAAATGGGCAAAAGACTTGGATGGACACTTCCCCAAAGAAGATGTATGAATGCCCAGTAAGCATGTAAAATGTGCTCAACACCATCTCTCATCAGGACTGTGAAAATTAAACCACAATGAAATACCACCCTTTAGAATAGCTAAAATTAAAAATATTTACTTCTCCAAATGTTGGTGAGGACTATGGTATTGGCTAAAATAAAGCTGTTTATGTTAAAGTTATTATCACCAACAGATATTAAAATAGTGTGGTACTGATGCAAGGATGGTCAAATGGAACAAAATAGTGAGTCCAGAAATAGAGCCACATATACACAGTCACCTGATGTATGAGTCACATATATTAGTCAGCTAATGTTATTTTTATTTTTATTTGTTTATTTATTTATTTTGCGGTACGCAGGCCTCTCACTGTTGTGGTCTCTCCCGTTGCGGAGCACAGGCTCCAGATGCGCAGGCTCAGCGGCCATGGCTCACGGGCCCAGCCGCTCTGTGGCATGTGGGATCTTCCCGGACCGGGGCACGAACCTGTGTCCCCTGCATCGGCAGGCGGACTCTCAACCACTGCGCCACCAGGGAAGCCCTAATGTTATTTTTTAATAGATGGTGCTGTATCACCTGGACATCCAAATGGAGAAAAAGAACCTTGACACCTGTCTCACACTATACACAGAGACCAATTCCAAGTGGACCATAAACTTACAAGTCAAGGTAAGACAATAAATCTTTGAAAAGAAAAACTAGGAGAGTATTTCACGACCTTGAAAAATTTCTCAAACAGGAGTCTAAAAACACTTTTCCATAAAGGAAAAGAGCAATAAACAGGACTACATTAAGGTTAAGATCTGCTTAGACATCATTAAGAGAGTTAGAAGGTAAACCACCAAGTGGGAGAAGACAGTTGCAATGCATATATTGAACAAAGGATTTTTATCCAGAATATATAAAGTACTCCTACCGATCAATAAGGAAATGACAGTCTACTAGAAAGATGGGCAAAAAACATGAATAGGTACTTCACAAAAGAGGATGTGAAAAGTGCTCAATGTTGTCAGTCATCAGGGATATGCAAATTAAGATCATTCTGCAATGAGATACCATTGTGCACCTACCAGGATGGATAAAATGTGTGTGTGTCTGTTTGTTTATTTATTTATTTATTTATACCCAGCAGTGAAAGCCCTGAGTCCTAACCACTGGACTGCCAGGGAATTCCTGATAAAATGTTTAAAAACTGACAAAACCAACTGTTGGTGAGAATGTGGAGCAAGTCTCATATGCTGCAGGAGAGAGTGACAAGGGATGCAATCACTTTGAAAAACTATATGGGGCTTCCCTTGTGGCACAGCGGTTAAGAATCTGCCTGCCAATGCAGGGGATGCGGGTTTGAGCCCTGGTCCGGGAAGATCCCACATGCTGCGGAGCAACTAAGCCCGTGCACCACAGCTACTGAGCCTGCGCTCTAGAGCCCGCGAGCCACAACTGCTGAGCCCGTGTGCCACAACTCCTGAAGCCCGTGCGCCTGGAGCCTGTGCTCCACAACAGAAGCCACCACAATGAGAGGCCCACACACCACAACGAAGAGTAGGCCCCGCTCACCGCAGCTAGAGAAAGCCCGTGCACAGCACCGAAGACCCAATGCAGCCTAAAATAAATTTATATAAAAGAAAAACTACATGGAAGCCTCTAATGAGGCTAGACATGTACATGTCCTACGATCCAGTATTTCCACTCCTAGGTGCATAACCAAAAAAAAGTGTGTGTATACATATGTACCAAAAGACATGGACAGGAGCGTCTACAGCAGAATTATAACATAAACTATCCCAAATGGGGGCTTCCCTGGTGGCGCAGTGGTTGAGAATCTGCCTGCCAATGCAGGGGACACGGGTTCGAGCCCTGGTCTGGGAAGATCCCACATGCCGCGGAGCAACTAGGCCCATGAGCCACAACTACTGAGCCTGCGCGTCTGGAGCTTGTGCTCCGCAACAAGAGAGGCCGCGACAGTGAGAGGCCCGCGCACCGCGATGAAGAGTGGCCCCCGCTTGCCACAACTAGAGAAAGCCCTCGCACAGAAATGAAGACCCAACACAGCCAAAAATAAATAAGTAAATAAATAAAATAAAATAAAAATTGGATCATATATTCACCTTTCTCTTTAAAAAAAATCCCAAATGTCCGCGAACATTAATATGGATAAATTGTGATACATTCATAAATGTAAACACAGTGAGAAGGAACCACAGAACACACGACTATGTGGATGAATCTTTCCCAACTTGATGCCGAAAATAAGAAGACAGGCGCAAAAGAGTATGCACTGGGTGATTCCATTTTTATAAATTCTCCCAATAGGCAACACTAATCAATGATGACAGGAGTCAGAATGGTGATTACCCATGTCTGGGAAGGGCCATGAGGTAGACTTCAGGGTGGAGGTGAGGTGGCTGGAAATGGTCTATATTTTGATCTGATTCACTGAAAAATCCACCAAGATGGCTACTTTATGTATGTTTCTTTCAGTAAGAACATTTTCTACATGTATAATGCTTTAACAATAACAAAAGGATCAGGTGATATATGCAGAATGATGATGATGGATTTGTGGGCATTCTTATATAGTATGTTCTCCACTTTTATGATGTTTGACATTTTTATAATAGAAAAATAATGTAACAACCATATGACACAGTCACCAAGTCAGAATTGACTCTTGGCTGTGCCATCTAGGGGATCAGGAGCTCTGGGTATGTGCTATTACAACCTCTATATCAGAGACAGGGAAAATGGGGCTCAGAGAGGTTAAGTAACTTGCTCAAGATCACACTGCTGATTGGTGGTGACCAGGACAGGCAGTCTGGCTCTGGAGGCTGCCTGCTTAACACTCCAACCATGCTTCTCCTTTTGTGGCCTGAACAGCGGAAGGTGGTCAGGAGGACTGGGTCCTGGAGACCTCCGTCTAGGCAGAGGGCTGTGGACGCTGATGCCTTACTCTGGTTATGAGCTTCCCTCCCTCACTGGTCACAGCCATGGTCAATGTGACCCTGTGTGTTGTGTGTGAGCACAGGATTTGACACAAAGGACATGCTTGATAGATGTTTGCTGTGGGGAACAGCCTGGATCTCTTCCTTTCCCACCCTAGGGCTGAGCTGCCTGCTTCTCCTGGGTTCCTGAGGCCAGTCACCCCAGACGCCCCTCAGCGGAAGCTCTGTGGACACTTAGGCTGGGAGAGGGAAGATAGGGGAGGTTTATAGTGGCAGTGGACACAGGCTCATTAATAGTCATGATTGTTGTGAAAATTTCAGGCTGATCAGAAATAGAGATGACATGAGGCTCCAGCTGGCCTGTCCAATCTTCTCTCTGGACTCAAACAGCCAAAGGCATTGTTCAGAAAATTGCAGAAAATTGCCTTGTTTCCATGATACAACAATTAGCGAACCTTCCTCCTAGCCTGGCCCTCAGCAGCTGACACGCCTCCATCTATCATCCATCCATCCATCCATCCATCCATCCATCCATCCATCCATCCATCCATCCATCTATCCTTACGAGGTCAGGCACCTACCTCGAGCACCAGATGCAGCTTTCTGAGGTTCTGGCAGGAGGAATACCCACATCTGTTTATAGGGTCAAGTATAGGACTAATCTCCTGCGAGGCAGCCTGGCCCTGCTCCCTGCCTTCCTTCATATCTCACCCTCAATTCCCTCAAGTGGCCAGGGATGATGACATGCTCTGGGGATGCAGGGTCCGCTGAAGATGCTGCTACAGTATCTCCAGCAGGTGGCGCTGAAAGGCCTCTCTTCACCTGGATGACACTGCCCATTTTGCGCTTGCTTTGGGAAGCAGCAGGCGGGCCGGGTGGGAACACAGGGCAGTGGCTCAGCCCCAGGCTGGCAGACCAGGCAGGGAAACTCTCATATGAAATTTTAGTCCTTGCGTGGGCATTCCTAGAAAGTGCAGGAGGGCTTGTCTCCCTTCTGGTCTAGGATCAGCTGCATAGCGCCCAGAGCCAAACTCACCCTGTCTCCCCTGAGAGTCACGCCCGGTGCCTTGAAAAGGCATAGACCTTGCAGTTACACAGACCTCAGTTCAAATCCCAGCTTTGATGTTAAGGGCTGTGTGACTGTGGGCAACTTGCTTCAACTCTCTGAGCCTCAGTTTAGTCACCAGTAAAATGGGGTAATAATGCTCGGGTTAGCATCAGGATTAAATGGGTCAGCATGTAAAAGCACCACATCGTTACAGGTCATCGGTGAGGGCTGGTTCTCTCTCCATCTGCAGGCCTCGTGTGGGTGACCCTTCCAGCAGTCAGAGCCCAGCATGGGCCTGGATTTCTAACTACTCTGTGCTGTCCCCTGAGCCAGTATAGAACTGGGCTCCTGCTAAGAGAGAATTGAGGGGCCAGGCAAGGAAAGTCCCAGAAACTGCTTCCTCAAGCCCACTAACGGCCACACTAGCGTCTGCCTCCACTCTGGGAGACCTGGGTGCATCACCTTGATTTTCCAGCAACTCTTGTTTCTTTCACAACAGGCTGGAGGGAAAATGCTACTTCAAAAATCATCATTTTCTAGAAAAAGCCTGGCAAGGCAAACATCATAATGTTAACATGTGAAGTTAAAATATAATAAAAGATCAGGGATTTCTTTAAGAAACAACAAAACCCAGTCCTAGAGGTGGGGATTCAGTTTAGTTCCCTTGGAAAGGCTGGGTCTGCCCCACTGGTAAACCCGTGGTTCTTGGGGCATGTTTCCCAGCAGGGACAGCAGAATGTCAGGGACCGGCCAGAGCCCCCAGCGAGGAGAGCAGGAGAGTGACAGGACCTGTGACAGACCCTCGCCCGGGGGACCGGCAGTGAGTGATTACCCTGGGGAGGAGTGGGCAGAGAGCCACGAGTCCAGAGCCAGGGAAATAGGTGTTTCTGAAGTGTTTGTGTCTTGGGCGTTCAGAGGCTGGAGCCTCTCGTATTGGTGGGTTGAGCTGGTAGGGTCCCAAGTAGCTTCTCTGGGGTCTCCTTTAGGGCACCAGAAATACCATCTGGTCTCAAAGACAGGATTCACAGCAAACGTGTTTGCTCCTGTCTTATGGAATGGATGAGTCCAATTGAAGGCACCTGGGATCTCAGGGCTGTGGGATCCCAAGAGGCAGGCAATACCCAGTGATGTAGGACCCTTTGGAGGGCGAGGAACGAGGGCTGGTCAGACCCAGGAAACCCACGGATGGGGAGGTGGCCCTGGAAGTGAGGCAGGTCTCAGCCTGGAGCCCCTGGGATTGACACTGGAATCTGCCCATCACGGACGCCCTGTCCATCACCTGACCTTCTCTTCTGCATTCCTCCAGCCAGATGGGGAGGGTGAGGGCCATCTTTGAAGCTGCAAAAATCTTCGTGTCACATGCCCATCAGCACCTCAACAAACTTATCTCTGCCTTTAGCTCTTCTCGGGGTGCTGAGAGCAGGGAACTGGGGGTTCAGGTAACAGGGTGGGTTCAGCTGTGCAAAAGTGCAGACAGTCGCCCCCATTCCCACAGGCGGCTGTGCCCCTTCCCTCCCCACACAGCCTGCACCCCTTGGGAACCAGAGAGACCTGAGTTTGAGTCCTTCTTCTGCCACTGCTATGTGACGCTTGCCAAGTGCTTCACTCGTGTGGGCCTCAGTTTCCCTAATCTGTCAGATGGACACGGCAGGCCTGCCCAGTGACAATTACACAAGACAATGTACTTTGTAAACAAGAAAAGCATAATCTCACAGCAAATGCTGCCTCCTCAGCCCTCTCCATAGCTGGATATGGCCTGCAGACATGGGTTGTTAGAAGCTCTCAGCAGTAAAAATAATAATAATAATAATTTTGGGCCAAGATTAAAAAATCAGGTTTTTACAGAAGATTTTGAATTTACTTCCGCATCTGACAATAGAGGTGCCTCTCTCAAGACAGCACTCAGGCAGGCTGAGCTGCTCTTTCAGACAAGTTTCTCTGGGTCCCCACAGACCTGTGACATCCTCAACACCTAGGTCAGGTCTTATTTGTCACCTGGCTTGCTTCCCTCCTTACACTACCCAGCTGGCTCCTATAGGTGTTTGATCATTAGTCCCTCTGATCATTTCAAAGCTTGGCCCCTGAGTGTGGGACCCCTGGTCTGGTGGGCGCTGAGCTGCCCTGCTTGAGAGGAGCCCTCTAGGTCGGGTCACCGGGAACAGGCCACCAGGACATGAGTCCCTACACTGAGACCCATACAAGGCTGTGGGCCTGCGCTCACCAGCCCGGATCACGGGGACGCAGGGGGTTCACCTTCTCCAAGGAAGGCGCAGGGACAGGAGGGAAAACAGGGAGCTATTTCGGGCAGGTGTCGAAGGCTGGGACACTAAAATTAGACCCTTGGTTCCTAAAAAGACATTGGCGCCAACCAAGGCCTTGGAGAGGGGCTCTTCAGCGCGGAATGTGACCCCAGGAAGGGCTCCGCGGGCCTGGGCAGTGAGGTCAGCCTGCGGGACCAATGGCACCGCCCGATGGCCAGTGGTCAGGGCACCTCTCCCCCAGCTGCATTGCCTGCAGAATTCTGGAGCTGGTTCCAACCGCTTCCTGTCTGTGCCCGGTGCGCAGGAAGGGAGGGGGCAAAGCCCCCAGTCCCGGGCGCCGTCTGGCCCTCCAGGCTGCATTTTTCTTTTTGTGACTGTCCCTTTGCCTTCTGTGCGTTCTTTCTGCTCCATTCCAGGGGTGTGTGTGTAGGAGGGGGATTGGGAGTTGCTCAGAAGAAGCGACCGTCTTGGAGCTGGGGCTCCCAGGCCTGGGCTGAGAGTGTGAGCCAGTGCGGGGCCTGGGCCTCCAGGTCAGGGAAGCCCACTGCACTGGGCTTTCTTTCCTTGTCTCCTTCTTTGGTCCCTGGGCTTCCCCTCAATCTTCAGGGAGGTGGCTGCCAAGGAAGCTGGGGCTGAGGCTTCGTGGGCCTCAGGCTCTGAGACGCCTTTTCTCGCTCCCTCCCCAGCGCCCTGGCCTGGGGTCCAGGACTTCAGTCATTTGCCTTTGCTCTTGTCCCAAGTTGTTTTCTAGGGCAGGGAAGGTGGCACATTAGATCCTGTCACCGTACCTGTCTGGATTCCTTTAACAATTGCTCGTGCCCTTGGGTCTAAAAGGCCCACGAGGTCCAGCCCTGCCCACCTCTCACCCCACACCTAGCCGTATGGCCTCTGTCCCAGTCCCTAGCTTGCCAGGTTCCTTTGATGAGGCCTGCCCACCTCTTCTTGCCCTACTGAGCCTCGTACACTCAATTTCAATGTCACTTCCTCAGAAAGGCTTGCCCAGACCTGACACTAGGTCAAAGCTCCTTTCTCTCTGTGACCCTCTTCCTTTTGCTAATACTCATCAGGCCCACTGCTTGTGGTCCCCCCTGGGATGGGAGCCCCGTGTAAACTGAGCTTCAGTGCCGCTCACTACTGTGACTCCAGTGCCTGGCACAGAGTAGGTGCTCAAAAACATCTGTAGTCGAGCTGACATGGAACCCGAGAGGGCAGTGCCCTGGTCTCTCTTGGACAACAGGGGTCTAGAAGTCAGGGAAGTGGGCTTCCCTGGTGGCGCAGTGGTTGAGAGTCCGCCTGCCGATGCAGGGGACACGGGTTCGTGCCCCGGTCCGGGAAGATCCCACATGCCGTGGAGTGGCTGGGCCCGTGAGCCATGGCCGCTGAGCCTGCGCGTCCAGAGCCTGTGCTCCGCAACGGGAGAGGCCACAACAGTGAGAGGCCCGCATACTGCAAAAAATAATAATAATAATAAAATAGAAGTCAGGGAAGTGGCTGTGTCCTTCTGCAGGCCAGCTGCTTGGATGAAGGAGGATGGGTGCCCCGAGGGAGGCCTGAAGGGGACGTCAGGGGAGGGCGCAGCTGGAACAGGGGCTGCGGCCGTGTCCACAGGGCTCACCCACGGCAGAGACTTGTCACTTACCGGCCAGCCCAGTTCCCCTCTGAACCCTCACCGTCTCCCCCAGGAGTCTCTCAATTGTGAGGACTGGTGACTCAGAGATTGGGGGGACCCAGAGCCCGGCTTGGTGTGTCCCACCCCCAGACCTCCTGTCGCCTGCTTGGAAATACGTGAAATACTCAGAAACGATGTGTTCATTCACTGATCTATGTTCAACTTGGTTTTAGCTGGATCCTGCTCACGACTCCTTCTAAAACGTGGTTGTCCAGGCTGTCCGGTTGACGTCCATCACCTGGTTTAATTCCACCTGTTTCATGCTCAAAAGCATCCTGGTTTGGACCTTACGTTACATGATTATGCCATTAGGTCTATATATGATCATATAGAATCATCTCTAAGATAATTTGATAATTGTGTAGCTTAATAATTTAAGTAAAAAAGCAGAAAAATGCAAAATGCTGGAGCACAATTAGACACAGACGTGTGCACTCATGTATGGATGAGATATCCATGGAAGGATATGGAAGAAATTGATGAGGGCGTGTCCGGGAGGGGAGTAGAAATGAGGCACGAAATCGGGAGAGATGCATCCTTTTCAAAAGTTTGATTTCCTTTTTAAAAAAATATTTATTTGTTTATTTATTTATTTTGGCTGTGCTGGGTCTTAGTTGTGGCACTTGCAATCTTTAGTTGCAGCATGTGGGCTTCTTAGTTGCGGCATGCGTTTGGGATCTAGTTCCCCAACCAGGGATCAAACCCAGGCTCTCTGCATTGGGAGTGCGGAGTCTTACCCACTGGACCACCAGGGAAGTCCCTGATTTCCTTTTTATTATTGTGAACATGTGTTACTTTTTCTCAAATAGTAAAATTAAAGAAAACAAAAGGCTGGTCATCTGCTATGACCTCCTCATCCCCACTCTGTCCCCTACCCCAGCCTGTGTTCCCAGTTTTTATTCTATGGTGTGGGGACTTCTCCTTGTTTTTTTTCTATCACTTATTTCTGGGTTTTGGCCAGAAACTTTGTGAGATCTGGTCTTTGCATTTAATAACGTAGCAAAGTAAAATACAACAAAAAATGTATTGGTCTTTCCCTCTTTCTTGACTACAAATTCCTTGAAATTGGGGACATTTTGGAGGTCCCTTTTGCTCAACAGAGTGTCAGGATCATGGTCAGTGTTAATAGATGTTTTGTTGAGTCCCGGGGATGGGAGAGGACCCAGCCTGTCTCCCGGAAGCAGGGGGCCCCAGAGGATCTCTTAAGGGCACCAGACATTGACTGTCCTCCCTACCAGGACGGCAAATACGGTCCCTCTGGTAACAGGTTCTGGTGGGAACAGCCTGGGCCTGGTTGGGACTCCTGCTGGGATGTGGGATGGGAGAACGATGGACCACATGGGGGCAGGTTATTCTGTGCGGGGGCAAAGCCATCCTGTGTGATGGCAACCCAGGCTCGCATCAGACTGCACACTCCCCTGGGTCCCACACGGGCTAAAGAATTCCTGGAACGTGGCGGAGCTGCTGACAGCACTTCATGCTCTGTGTGTGATCACCATGTGACTTCCTCTGGGAACCGTGTGAAGAAAAGTGCGCTGGGCGGGCCCCAGCACCTCGATCCTGAATCTCCAAGGTCTTCTTAGGCCCAGCTCTGAGAAACATGGCGGAGCACTGGGAAACAGGGCAGGGGGACCCAGAGATGAAATTCAGTCGTCGTCAATAGCCACATCTCTCGGTCTTCCTGGGACCATACGATAGAGTCCTACTAATAGTAACAATCACAATAACAGCCAGTTACTGAGGGAGTACAATGTGTCAGGAATTGTGCTGAGCAGTTCACAAGCATGATGTCACTTAACCATCATGAAAACCCCATAGGGCAGACACTATTTTTACACCCATTTTACAGACTGGGAAAACCGAGGCTGGAAGATCCTGAGAGATTTGCCTAAGAGCACACTGTTGGTGGGTGGTAGAACTGGGATTTGGACCTGCGTGTGTCATTCAGACCTCCAGAGTCCAAGTTCTACTCCCAATGACTCACCTACTAGTGTTCCTACTAATCACATGGTCCTGACGAATTATTCATTACAGTAAAAACCATCCTGCCGCAAGCAGCCTGAGGTGGTGCTTACTTACAGTGATTGCATGTTATTTAGCAGCGTTATGTTAAACATGTTAATGAGGGAGTTCGCTGGTGGCGCAGTGGTTAAGAATTCGCCTGCCAGTGCAGGGACACGGGTTCGAGCCCTGGTCCGGGAAGATCCCACATGCTACGGAGCAACTAGGTCCGTGCGCCACAACTACTGAGCCTGCGCTCTAGAGCCCGCGAGCCACAACTACTGAAGCCCGCGTGCCTAGAGCCCATGCTCCGCAGCAAGAGAAGCCACCGTGATGAAAAGCCCGCGCACCTCAACGAAGAGTAGCCCCCATTTGCCGCAACTAGAGAAAGCCTGCCCACAGCAACAAAGACCCAATAAAGCCAAAAAATAAAAATAAATAAATTAATTTAAAAAAACCACAAGAACTTACCAAAAAAAAAAAAAGGTTAATGAGCAGTAACCCAATGAAACTTCTGGAAACTGAAGACTTACTTCCAGGGACCTGACGAATGCTAGGGCACCTGCCCCAGAAGAAATAATGGAAAGATGGTCAGAGGCTGCCTGCGGTTGAACAGGTCTGAGCTCCACGGTGGGCCCGCCCCTAGGAGCTGTGTGACTGTATTAGTCTGCTAAGGGCTGCTGTACAAAGCATCACAAACTGGGTGGCTGAAACAACAGAAGTTTCTTGTCTCACAGCTCTGGAGGCTATAAGTCCAAGATCACGGTGTCAGCAGGGTTAATGCCTTCTGAGGGCTGCGCGGGAGGGTCTGTCGTGTCTCCCCTGGCTTTTGGTGGTTTCCTGGCAATCTCTGGCATTCCTCGCTTGTAGACGCATCACTCTGATCTCTGCCTTTAGGTTTGAATGTGTGCATGTCTCTGCACAAATTTTTCCTTTTTATGAGGACGGCAATCCTATTGGATTAGGACCCACCCTAAAGACCTCATTTACATTTGATTACCTCTGTAAAGACTCTACCTCCAAATAAGGTGATTCTGAGGTACTGGGGTTTGGGACTTCAGCATGACCATGACAGTGACCTTGGGTAAATCAGATAACAGCTCTGAACCTCAGTTTCCTTATGTGTCATACGGGGTTGGTAATAATCCCTCCATCGCATAGTTGCTGTTTAGAAACACAGCGCCCAGATCATAGTTGGTGCTCAGGAAAACAGCCACTATTATTTCTTATGTCCTTCCTAGGATGAGATCAGCCAAGGGGCTGCTAGTCAGGATGTACCTGAATTTGATGCCTGGGGAGCCAGCCCTGGGGAGATGTTGCAGTAGTTTGTTGGCCTTTCCCAAGCCATTTGGTACCCGAGGGTAGGATCCCTGCCCTGCTCTGGTCCAGGCTCCCAGGCAGTGCGTGGACTTGGCTTTTGCATCTCTGGGTGAGGCATTTGGAGGTCCAACTTCCAGGCTTGCCCCTGTGTTGTCCAGCTCAGAGTTTCTCAGTCTCGACACTGTTGGTATTTGTGGCCAGATAATTCTTTCTCGTGGGGCTGTCCTATACACTGTAGGGTGCTTAGCAGCATCCCTGGCCTTTACCCACTAGAAGCAGGTAGTACCCCCTCCCTAGTTATGACAACCAGTCATGTCTTGGACATTGCCAAGTCTTTCTGGGGTCAAGACCACAGCCCTGGTCTAGCTGGCTGCCTTAGGAAGGGCCAGGATGCTTCTGCACCTCCCTGTACAATCAGAATCCCACACAGACCAGACTGCAAGTAGGGGCCTGAATATCTCCAGCACCGAGGACCCACTCCATGTCCTGAGCAAACTGTCCTTCCTGATCCTGCGGCTGCAAGCCTGGCTCCCTGGGGTCACCTCAAGGTGACTGGGGCCTGGCCTAGGCACGGTGGCCAGGGCTTGGCTGTAAGCGGGCAGCAGGAAGCCCAGAGCAGGGGTGGGCTCGCAGAGGCCGGGCCAGGAGTAGGTGTGGACACAGTGCTGACAGGCCCAACTTATCAGGACTATAAGCCCAGGCTGCAGGCGAGCGGGTCGTGGGGCTTTATCAGCCGTTAGAGTGACAGAGTTTGCAACAATCCTGCTGGCCGCAGGTGCTGACAGCCAGGAGCCCCGCCCAGCGGGACGCAGCTTCTGCTCAGCCTCGGGTTCCCACTACAGGGCAGAAGGTGCACATTGCAGGGACAGGACAGGAGAGGAGAGGATGGCAAGGATAAAGAGAGATGAGCAGAGAACCTGCTTTGTTTCCTGCTTTTCTTGTCTTCAAAGACCTCAATTTGTGTGTACAGTTTCAAAGCTGATGCCTGCTTACTAAAACAAGTTAAATTATTTTAAAAGGGGTGGGACGTGTTGGGGCGCATTAGAGAGAGGCGGGAGGAGGTGAGTGAGGGAAGGGTGGGGAAGATGCCCCAGGACAAAATCCGAACCTCTTCCCCCACCCCGACCGCCTCCCTGATCTGTCCTGCAAAGCTGGGCTCCGCTCACTTCCTCCTCCCGTAAGTGAGATGCTTCCCTTTGGCGTGAAGAACTGGTCAGAGCCTGTGGGACGTGCTCAGTAAATGTTAACTAGTTCTTGGTGATTTCGGACGCAAGCAGCAGTAAGCGGCAGCTTGCAGTAAGCAGCAGCGAGCAGTAGCTGGAAGTGAGACCGTAGTTCCCTGACCAGGAGTCCTAACCGCTAGACCACAGAGGCCAGCAGCTAGGGCCTAAATCCCCAGTTCCTGCCTGCCTTGTCAAGGAAGAATTCAGGCAAGGAGCCAGAAGGTAAAGAGAAAGGTAAAAATTTATTGGGAAAGCAAAGTACACGCGGAAAGACGCATGGGCGAACTCAGAGAGTTTGCGCCTTTGGGAGGTTTAAATCCTTTATGAGGGGGTTGTTTTCTGGGCTAAGCCAGGGCATTTCTCTCTCCTCATGTGGCCTCAGGGCTTTTCCAGGTGGGCTTGAGACAGGCTGGGACCTGGGACCTGGGACCCATCGTTGCAGTGCTTGCACCTGGACAAACATCTCCTAGAGCAACAAAATACAAAGAAACTATAAGGGACTAAAAATAACTGCGTGCATGCATGGTTGGGGCAAATTATGGACAACAAGATACAAAAAGACCAAAAAAAACCCCAAACCTGGGCTTCCCTGGTGGCGCAGTGGTTGAGAGTCTGCCTGCCGATGCAGGGGACGCGGGTTCGTGCCCCGGTCCGGGAAGATTCCACATGCCGTGGAGCAGCTGGGCCCGTGAGCCATGGCCGCTGAGCCTGCGCGTCCCGAGCCTGTGCTCCGCAACGGGAGAGGCCACAGCAGTGAGAGGCCCGCGTAGCGCAAAAAAAAAAAAAAAAAAAAAAAAAAAAACAAACCCAACTGCCACTTCTGAAGAGCTGGGAGCAAAAATCAGGTGTCAGGAGCAAAAGCAGGGTACTGCGCGTGCCCCCTGCACACACCACCACCAAAGGGGCGGGCAAAACATCTAAGCCACCTCTCCAGCCTGACCCCTGGACACACCCCTACCCTCGTACCATATAAGGAAGCAGCTGGCCCCCACCTCAGGAACTGAGCAAGGGAAATTGTTACTCGTTTTTTGTCCTCACTGCTGCAGCAGGGGCCTCAGTAAAGCCTTGCCTGAATTTCTTGTCTGGCCTCTTATCAATTTCTATTGATTGGGAAAGGCCAAGAACTCTGATTGGTATCAGGCTCGTTTGAGCTTCCTCACAGCATGGCAGACAGTCTCGGGGCTGTCGGACTCCTTACATGGCTGCTCAGGACTCCAGTGCAAGTGTTCTGCTGGGCAAGCAAAGCAGAAACTCCATCACCTTCTATGACCCAGCCCGAGAAGTCACAGAGCTTTACTTCTGCCATAGTCACAAGCCTGTCCAGGTTCAAGAGGAGGGAACATGGACCCACATTTCAATGGGAGGAGAGTCAAAGTCCCATTGTAGGAAGAGCATGAAGGGTGGAGGATCATGTGGCCATCTTTTTTTTTTTTAATGTTGAGCCTTCTTTTTTTTTTTTTTTTTTGCGGTATGCGGGCCTCTCACTGTTGTGGCCTCTCCCGTTGCGGAGCACAGGCTCCGGGCGCGCAGGCTCAGCGGCCATGGCTCATGGGCCCAGCCGCTCCGCGGCATATGGGATCCTCCCGGACCGGGGCACGAACCCGTGTCCCCTGCATCGGCAGGTGGACTCCCAACCACTGCGCCACCAGGGAAGCCTGAAACTTCTTTTTAAAATTTATTTATGTTTATTTTTGGCTGTGTTGGGTCTCCGTTGCTGTGCGAGGGCCCTCTCTAGTTGTGGCAAGCGGGGGCCACTCTTCATCGCGGTGCGCGGGCCTCTCACTATCGCGGCCTCTCTTGTTGGGGAGCACAGGCTCCAGACGCGCAGGCTCAGTAGTTGTGGCTCACGGGCCCAGTTGCTCCATGGCATGTGGCATGTGGGATCCTCCCAGACCAGGGCTCGAACCCGTGTCCCCTGCATTAGCAGGCAGATTCTCAACCACTGCGCCACCAGGGAAGCCCCATGTGGCCCTCTTTTGAGATTCGATCTAGTAAGAGGGGGCACTGAAATCTGAATGTCGGCAGGCCGACTCCTGGACCCCAAACTCTGCCTTGCTGTACTGTGTTGTCCCATTAAAGGCTAAGTCCCCCAGAAACCTAAGGCATAAACTTAAGGACGCAGGAGCCCAGACCAAAGACGCTTTGCAAATACAGGATGCCCGTGTCCTTTCTTGGGGCTGCTGCAACAGAGCATCACAAACTGGGTGGCTTGAAACAACAGAAATTCATGCTGTCACAGTTCTAGAAACGGGCAGTCAGAGATCTAGGTGTCGGCAGGGCCACGCTCCCTCCAAAGGCTCCAGGCTCTCCCAGCTTCTGGTGTTGGCAGGAAATCGTTGGTGTTCCTTGGTTTGTAGACACGTGGCTGCAATCTCTGCCTCTGATTTTACGTGGCTTTCTCCCTGCATGTCTGTCTGTTTCTGTGTCTCTCCTCTTCTTACGCGGACACCAGTCACGTTGGATTTAGGGCCCATTCTAGTCCAGTATGATCTCATCTTCACTAATTACATCTGCAAAGATCCTATTTCCAAATAAGGTCACATTCTGAGGTTCTGGGTGGACATGAATTTTAGGGGACACTGTTCAGCCCAGTACGATGCCCCTTTCTGATTTTCCTGTCATACCCTGGCGATTTTACCGGTCTCTCTCATTGCTCTACACAGCCTTTTAAATGGGGGAGCATGGCTCCAGGTCCCGGCCACGTCCAGGAGGATGCAGCTAGCCCGCATGGGGATGGCCACCTTCCCTGGGGAGTAGCATCGGGAGAAGAGCCAGCCAGGGCGACATCAGTGCCCTGCCAGCGCCTCCCCTACTTCCCACAGTGGGGCTGTCACAGGGCCTGCTTCCCACACACCCAGCCCTGCTGCTGTGTCTGACCCTGCCCAGCACAGGGTGTCCTCTCCCGGAACGGCTCTATTAATATCCCTCATGTGGACGTGCCGGGACGGCCATTCATGAGCTCGTCCTCACGTGTGCCCCCCGCCACGCCATTCATGAGTGTGCCCCTCCAGGCTGGGCTGGCTCCCTCCTCCTCTCCTGTGCCCTCTCTCTGTTCTCTGCTCCTTCCCTCCCTCCCCTGATCTGTTTCCAGAGCGTCTGCAGGATCTAAGCCACCATGTGCTTATTCTCGACAATGAGGCCACCGAGTTAGGGGCATTGTGTTTACATCTTATGCTGAATGAACAATGTCTGCCTGGATACGTGCCCTGCGCAGCCCTTCCCAGGGGCTTCAGTGTGAAAGGTGCCCCCTGCAGGTGTGCGAGCAGCAGTGCGAAGCCACTCTTGGTCCCGTGTGCAAGGTCTGCTCTTTCACAGGTGTCCATGAGGATCTCTGATCCCATTCTCCTGACCCTCGTGAAGAGGCTGTGAACTGCTGGAGGGCCGGCCACTGGCTGGCATCGAGATCCATGAACAGGCTCTTAGCCTCTAATTCAGTGAATCTCGTTCTTGGGCGTTTATCTTGAGTAAAATATCTAAGACCGTGGCTCTCAGTAAGGTGCAATTTTGCCCCCAGAGGACATCTGGCAACGGCTGGAGACATTTTTGGCTGTCACAATTTGGGTAAGGGGTTAGAGACCGGGGATCCTGCTAAGTACTCTACAACACATGGACAGCCCCCCGACCCCAACAAAGGATTATCTGGCTCCAAATGTCTATAGAACTGAGGTTGAGGAACCCTAATCTAAAAGGACAAAAAGCCTACATAGTTAAAGACTTTTATAGCAGCACTATTAAAACTAATTTAAAAAATCTACACGCTATCAAATGAGAAAATAGTTAATTATATTCAGAATATTAAACTCAGAGAACCTATAAAACAGCCATTTAAAAAGATAAATATGACAGCTCTTTGGCAACATAGAGAAGTATATTAAAATTATACATGAATATTATATATAATTATATATGTGAATTCCTCAAACAATTGAATGAGCATTACTGTATGGCTCTCCAATTCCACTCCTAAGTATATAACTGAGAGAGGAGAAAACATATGTCCGCATAAAAACTTGTACATGGAGGTTCATGGCAGTATTATTCATAATAGCTGAAGGGGAAGGCAACTCAAATGTTCATCTGTGGACGAATGAATAAACTAAATAAACAAAATGTGATATGTCCACACGATGGAATATTATTTGACTATAAAAAGGAGTGAAGGGGCTTCCCTGATGGCGCAGTGGTTGAGAGTCCGCCTGCCGATGCAGGGGACGCGGGTTCGTGCCCTGGTCCGGGAGGATCCCACGTGCCGCGGAGCGGCTGGGCCCATGAGCCATGGCTGCTGAGCCTGCGTGTCCGGAGCCTGTGCTCCGCAATGGGAGAGGCCACAACAGTGAGAGGCCCACATACCGCCAAAAAAAAAAAAAGGAGTGAAGTACTGATATATAATGCTACAACATGGGAAGCATCTCTCATCACCTTCAAGTCATCCTCAAAGCTAGAGATTGGGTCTTGTTCACAGTGGAAGGTCCACCATCGAGGGTACAGCTAGGGGCCAGCTGAAACAGTTGCCACTCCAGTTATTTTAACAGAGAGAATTTAACATATAAAAATGTTAATTAGGCTCTGAAAAATTAAGAGAACACTGGGTGTCAAGGAGGGAGACAGTGCAAGAAGAAGCTGTGCCCCCAGACCGGAGTAACGAAGGGTTGAAATGATTAAAACTAGAAGTTTGGAGGAGGGGCCCCCTGGGGCTGGGACCCAGACCTCTGAGGAGGATGGAAAAGAAGCAGAAGAGATACTTGGGGCCAGTTCTTTGGAACAGGCAGGGCCACGCTGAGTGTGAAGTCATGAGTCAGAGAGCATCCCTCTTTGGCCTTAAACACCCCACTGGCCCCATCTTACTCGGAATAAATTTAGCCTAAGTCCTAACCAGAAGGCTCTGCTCTGTCCCACCCTCACCACCTCCCTGAGCTCATTTCCTCTCTCTCTTGTCTCACCCACTCCACTCCCTAATGCTGGCCTCTTTGTCATTCGTGGACATTCCAGCACACTGTAAGGCTGCCCGACCCACTCTTCCTGTAAATATCACTGGGGCACCCTCCTCACCTCCTTCAAGTCTTTGCTCCAATATCGCCTCCCTGATGAGTTCTTCCTGAGCTTCCTGCTAACAACTCAACAACCCCTAACACAGCCGCCCCTCTTCTCTGCTTTATTTTCCTCCTTAGAATTATCACCTTCTAATATACTAAATATTTCAGTTATTTAGTTTTTTTTAAATTAATTTATTTTTATTTTTGGCTGCACGCAGGCTTTCTCTAGTTGCAGCCAGCGGGGGCTACTCTTCATTGTGGTGCGCGGGCTTCTCATTGCAGTGGCGTCTCTTGTTGCAGAGCACGCTGGTGCGTGGGCTCAGTAGTTGTGGCTCGCGGGCTCTAGAGCGCAGGCTCAGTAGCTGTGGCACACGGGCTTAGTTGCTCTGCGGCATGTGGGATCTTCCCGGAGCAGGGCTTGAACCCGTGTCCCCTGCATTGGCAGGAGGATTCTTAACCACTGTGCCACCAGGGAGGCCCATAGTTGTTTGGTTGTTTTCGTCTATCTCCCTCTACTAGAACATAAGCTTCCAGGACTTCTGTGGTGGTCCAGTTGTTAAGACTCCGTGCTTCCAGTGCAGGGGGCATGGGTTCAATCCCTGGTCGGGGAATTAAGATCCTACATGCTGTATGGAGCGGCCAAAACAAAACAAACAAACAAAAACTCCCCCAGACCCCATCATCTTCCCAACGACAAGGCTTTTGTCTCTTTTGTCCACTGGTGTGTCCTCAGCACCCAGGAGAAAGCAGGCATTCCATGAATGTTTGTTGAGTGAATGAGTGGGTAAGGACCGTGCCCAGTTTAAACACAGCTGCTATAAAAAGAGAGTGAGTGGCTCCTCACCTCCGAATGGCCCGGCCGCCCGGCCTGCCCTTCCCAACCCTGTCAGGAAGCCGTCTGCTGGGCTTGCCCTGTCCTGGACAGAATTTGAGACTGGCCCGTCACTCCTGCCCTGTGGCCATCTAGTGCCTCCGTGCCCCCACCAGCCCCATCCAGCAGGAAGAGAGCGTGGTTTCCTGGGGGGTGTTGGCCAGAGCCTGCCAGCCCAGGGAGGAGAGCTTGGTACAAAGTACGTGTGTCACCCGTCACCCTCCGAGCCTTCAGGTCCTAGAAACCTTGTGGGAGATGGTGGCTGAGAGCAGGTGACAGGCCAAAAGGCTGCCTTAAAATAAGTTCCTTGCAGAGGCTTGTGACGGTCCTGGCTTCTTTTGTCCCATTTTCGGGCCTGGGGTGCCTTCCTCCCCTCACACAGAGGACTCAGCTGAACCAGCCCTGGCCTGGACAGGCTGTGAGACTTGTCTGAAGAGCAGGTACAGCAGCCGTAACCAGGAGGAATAAGCACCCAAGGTCAAAACCATTATGTGATGATGATGGCGATGAAGATAAAGGGTATCCGTGAGGGTGGTAACAGAAAGCAGCAGACTTAGAATAATTCAAGGATGTTTAATAAAGGGGGCTCTTGGGACTTCCCTGGCAGTCCAGTGGTTAAGACTCCACACTTCCAATGCAGGGGGCATGGGTTCCATCCCTGGTTGGGAAACTAAGATCCCACATGCCACGTGCTGTGGCCAAAAAAAAAAAAGGAGGGGGCAGTTTATGAAGATGTGGACACAGAGTATAAAGGCCTGCACAAAAGCACTATTTACAATAGCCAAGACATGGAAGCAAACTAAGTGTCCACCCACAGAGGAATGGATATAGAAGATGTGGTACATATATACAATGGAGTATTAGCCATACAAAAGAATGAAATAGTGCCATGGGCAGGAACATGGATGGACCTGAGATGATCATACTAAGTGAAGTAAGTCAGAAACAGAAAGACAAATAGCATATGATATCCCTTATATGTGGAATCTAAAATATGAAACAAATGAATTTATTTACAAAACAGAAATAGACTCACAGACATAGAAAACAAACTTATGGTTACCAAAGGGGAGGGGGTGAGGGATAAATTAAGAGTTGGGGGTGAACATATACACACGACTATATATAAAATAGATAAGCAACAAGGACCTGCTGTATAGCACAGGGAACTCTACTCAGTATCTTGTAATAAACTATAATGGAAAAGAATCTATCTATATAAAACTGAATCACTTTGCTATACCCCTGAAACTAACACAACATCGTAAATCAACTATATTTCAATAAAATTTTTTTTTAAATAGTAAATTAAAAAAAAAAAAAAAAGGCCTGCACACAGAGAAACCATGGAGAATAGCGTCCAGGGGAAGTAGCAGTGTCTGGATGATCCCACCTAAGCTGGAAGCAGCCTGAGACAGAGAGCGGGGAGGGGGAGGTGGCAACCCTAAGAGACGGGGCAGTTGGAGCTGGCAGACAACATACCATGGCCTCCCTCTCTAATCTTACTCCCTCAGATATTTTGCTGCCTCCACCACCGGGTGGATCCAACACGAAGCCAGAAGGCACATAAGCCAGTCCATATAAGCCATAAAAGTCGGCCTCCTGGGGCACTGAGCAGAGTGAAGGGTGTAGGGAAGCTCCACAGGGGCACAGTGAAGATTTCCAGCACAAAAGGCAGCTATTGTTTATCAAGAAAACGTAGCCATCAAATGCATTAACTCAGTTAATACCTCTAAAGCATACTGGCAAGCTTAACAGTGACCACCTGCATTCAAATCACTACACACATCCTCTCCTACGTACATAAGGTATACAAAGAACGTAAATACAACCACACATGACCCACTTCTTCAACATTATTAGGAGACAGAGAACTCAACAAACTGAAACTTACCTGTAAGCCCGAACACCAAATTCCAGCAGAGCTACTTTGCCCCCGTAAATCTGTGGTTGGGGACAGCGGAGGAGGGAGGCTTAAAAGATTCAGTAAAAAGAGGAGAACAGGAAGGGGGAGGACAGCAGAGCTCATAGACACAGTGTAGACAGAGTTGTTCCTAGAAGGAGTAAGTCCAGTTGTGTGTCCAAATACCGATCCTGGGTCTGGGACTTGGTGGTTCACAGCACCAACTACAGGGAAGGGGCTTGAAAGTGAGTAGGTCAAAGGTGGCCGCTTCGATAAAGCAGTGCTTTTGGGAGAGAATCCCATTAACAGATGTAGTGGCTTATCTCCAAGATGCTTGCCATCAATTCCTTGCCCTTCCTACAGATGCATGCCTCTCTGCCGTTGTATTAGTTTGCTGGGGCTTCTGTAACAAAGTAGCACAGATCAGGGGGCTTAAGCAACAGAAGTTCATTGTTTCACAGTTCTGGAGGCTGGAAGTCCAAAATCAAAGTGTTGGCAGGGTGGGTTCCCTCTGAGGTCTGTGAGGAAAACATCTGCTCCAGGACTCTTCTTGGCTTGTATATGGATGGCTGCGACTCTTCACATCCTCTTCCCTCTACACATATCTCTGTGTCCAAATTTCCCCTTTGTATAAGGACACCTGTCATATTGGATTAGGGCCCCCTTGAATGACTTCATTTTAACTTGATTTTCTCTGTAAAGACCCTATTCCCAAATAAGATCACATTCTGAAGTACTGGAGATTAAATTTTGAGGCGACACGGTTCAATTCATAACCCCCACTGGGAGGTGGGACCCGTTTCTCCTTATATCTGAGGGGGTCTGTGACTGTTTTAACCAATAGAAAATGATGGAGGACACACCATCCAGGCCTAGCTTATCAGAGGACTGGCAGTTTCCACTTTGGGACCACTTGCTGTGGGGAAAACCACTACTGCTGGGGAAGCTCAAGCTGGCCACATGGTGAGGGAGATGGACTCGGCTGACCTCTGTATTCCAGCCCCTCCAGCTCAGGTAATAGCAGTGAATGAAGTCTTCAGACCACTCATCTCAGCCATCATCTTTTTTTTTTTTTGGCCACGCTGCACGGCAGGCGGAATTTTAGTTCCCTGACTAGGGACTGGGGATCGAACCCGCGTCCCCTGCCGTGGAAACACGGAGTCTTAACCACTGGACCGCCAGAGAATTCCTGTCGCCTCAGCCAACATCTGAGGATAACCCTTTGAGGCGCCTCAAGTGAGAGCAAGGAAGCTGAGCCTCATCAACCCCTGGGACTAGGAGACACAATAAAATGATGGTTATTTTAAGCCCCTATATTCGGGGGAGGGTTGTTATGAAGCAAAATGTAACAAAACAATAGAGAAATGGCCCTTGGAGATGCGGCAGTGACTAGAGGGAAGTAAGCGGGTGTGAGGGTGGAAGTGTGTCCCCTCAAAATTCGTATTTTGAAGTCCTAACCCCAAGTACCTCAGAATGTGACTGCATTTGGAGATAGGGTCTTTAAAGGGGTGATTAATCTAAAATGAGGTCATTCAGGTGGGACTAATCCAATAGGACTGGTATCCTTATAAGAAGAGGAAATTAGGGCACAGACATGAACAGGCAAAGACCATGTGAAGATGCAGGGAGAAGATGGCCACCTACAAGCCAAAGAGAGAGGACCTCAAAAGTAACCCACCCTGAATGTAACTTGATACAGCCACTATGGAGAACAGTATGGGGGTTCCTTAAAAAACTAAAAATAGAACTACCATATGACCCAGCAATCCCACTACTGGGCATATACCCTGAGAAAACTGTAATTCAAAAAGAGTCATGTACCACAATGTTCATTGCAGCTCTATTTACAATAGCCAGGACATGTAAGCAACCTAAGTGTCCATCGACAAATGAATAGATAAAGAAGATGTGGCACATATATACAGTGGAATATTAGCCATAAAAAGAAACGAAATTGAGTTATTTGTAGTGAGGTGGATGGACCTAGAGTCTGTTGTACAGAGTGAAGTAAGTCAGAAAGAGAAAAACAAATATCATATGTTAACACGTGTATATGGAATCTAAAAAAAACCCCAAATGGCTCTGAAGAACCTAGGGGCAGGACAGGAATAAAGACGCAGATGTAGAGAATGGACTTGAGGACGCAGGGAGGAGGAAGGGTAAGCTGAGATGAAGCGGGAGAGTGGCACTGACATATATACACTACCAAATGTAAAATAGATAGCTAGTGGGAAGCAGCCACATAGCACAGGGAGATCAACTTGGTACTTTGTGACCACCTAGAGGGGTGGGATAGGGAGGGTGGGAGGGAGACGCAAGAGGGAGGAGATATGGGGATATATATATACGTATAGCTGATTCACTTTGTTATACAGCAATGTATAACACAACAGTGTAAAGTAATTATACTCCAATAAAGATGTTAAAAAAAAGAAAAAAAGAAACTCACCCTGCAGACACCTTGATCTCAGGCTTCCAGCCTCCAGAACTGGGAGAAAATAAGTTTCTGTTGTTTGAGCCACTGAGTCTGTGGTACAAACATACCTCATTTTATTGTGCTTCACAGATACTGTGTTTTTTACACATTGAAGGTTTGTGGCAACCCTGTGTTGAGCAAGTCTATTGGAGCCATTTTTTCAACAGCGTTTTCTCACTTTGTGTCTGTGGTCACTTTTTGGTAATCCTCACAATATTTCAAACTTTTTTCATTACTCTGTTATTTGTTACGGTGATATCTGATCTGTGATCCTTGATGTTACTACTCCAAGAAGATTATGACTTGCTGAAGACTCAGATGATGGTTAGCACATTTTTTGGCAATAAAGTATTTTTTAATTAAAGTATGTACATTTTAAAAGACATAATGCTATTGAGCACTTAATAGATGATGGTATAGTGTAAATGTAACTTTTATATGCACTGGAAAACCAAAAATCTGTGTGACTTGTTTTATTGCAATATTCGCTTTATTGCTGTGGTCTGGAACTGAGCCCACAATATCTCCCAGGTCTGCCTGTACTTTGTTATGGCAGCCTGAGCATACTAATACAGAGGGGAAATTAAGGATCTTATAGAAACTAAAGAGAAAAAAGATGTGCCAACCCCTGTTCTTTCCCCCATCCTGTTACCAACATCTATTTAAAAACTGCACAATACTGATATAAAGTGTGTTTTGAACTAAGAATCTGTCCACATAATACCCAGGAATATGAAAAATGAATCTTGCTTTATACAAACTTTAAAACCCTGCAAGAAAATATAAAAACTAAGAAGAAAAATGGGCAGAAAACAGGAAGAAATGCAGTGAAAGTTGCTTGAATTCAGGAAAGACATTGAATATAAAGACAAAATCATATTAGAAATAAAGAATAAATAACAAGATGCCCAGAAGCAGATAGATTCAAATGAATATTTAAAAAACACATTGAAGAAAGGAGAGAGAGAGAATGAAACAAAAAAGTAAAAAGGGAAAAAGTGGTTGAAATTGAGATGGGCAAAGAAAGTCTAGCATAGAGACAATTGTAGTTCCTGAAAATAAAAACAAAACCGTGCATCATGATTAATATTTAAAACCATAATGCAAGAAAATCTTTCTGAAATAAAAGAAAACTTAAATTTCAAAAAAACTGAGAATTGACCTGAAACCATCAACTCCAAGACAGTTACTGATAAAATTATTAGAAAAAACCATCAGGTCACTCAGGCTAAAATAATATACTGAATTATTTATGAGGGTAATAAATTAGGCTATGATCAGACATCCCAAGAGCAACATACAAAGCAAGGCAACAGCAGACAGAGCAACATTTTCAAGAGACTCAAGGAAATAAAGTGTGAGTCAAGAACTTTCTGTCTAGTCAAGTTGTCCTTCAAGTATAAAGGGTATTGAAGAACAGGTTTGAAATCAATGAATATAGTTAACAGGTGCCCTTTTGGAGAAATCTGCTAGATAGTTAACTTGATCCAACCAAGAGTTAATTGGGAAAACCTAGGTTAAAAAGCTGATGGTGAGCATTTAATATATTTATATGCAGAGCAAAAACTAGAACAAAGTTTGGGATATGGGTGGAAGAATAGTACCTAACAATAGAGAGGAAGTTTAATATATCAAAAGACACTATTTGTACATTTCAATGCACATTAATATGAAAACCTAGATGAATAGATAAATTATTAGGGAAATGTGGTTTTCCAAGATTAACTGCGACTGAGATAAAATGAAATTTTAAACAGACCTATTTCTATAGAAGAGGCAGAAAAACTTTTCTACAAACTACACCTGCAAAAAACCCAAAACACCAAAAAAACAAAACAGAAAACAAACAAAAAACCAGTCCCATATTGTTTCATGGGAGAAATCCTACCACAACTTTAGAGTCAAGATAGTCCCAAGGCTCCATTAATAGTTTCAGAACACAGAAAATTAAAGGAAATTTTCCATTGTTTTTACTGATATAATTCATATCCAAAAATTTAACCATACATTTAGAATGTTTATAAGGATGTGCAACCATCATGACTAGTTCCAGAACATTCTCATCACCCCGGAAAGAAACTCTGCTCCCATTAACAACTATTCCCTGTTCACCTTCTTCTTCCAGTCTCTGGCAACCATTAATCTCCTTCTATCTCCATGGATTTGCCTATTCTGGACATTTCATATAAATAGAATCACATAATATGCGGTCTCTTGTGTCTGCCTCTTTCATTTAGCCTGATATTTTCAAGGTTCATTTATGTTGTAGCAAGTATCAGTACTTTATTCTTTTATGAGTAGATAATATTCCTGTATGGCTATGCTATGTTTTGTTTATCCATTCATCTGTTGATGGACATGTGAATTGTTTCCATCTTTTAGCTATGATAAAACTGCCAGCCGCCTAGCACAGGGAGAACAGCTCAGTGCTTTGTGACCACCTAGAGGGGTGGGATACGGAGGGTGGGAGGGAGACGCAAGAGGGAAGAGATATGAGAACATATGTATATGTATAACTGATTCACTTTGTTATACAGCAGAAACAAACACACCATTGTAAAGCAATTATACTCCAATAAAGATGTTAAAAAATTTTTTTCTTTTGTTGATGTTACCTAAAAAAAAAAAAAGCTGCTATAAACATTTGTATACAAGTTTTTGTATGGACATATTTTCATTTTTCCAGGGTATATGATTAGGAGTAGAATTACTGGGTCATGTGGTAACTCTATGTTAAACTTTTTTGGGAAGCCACCATAGTGTTTTCCAAAGGAGCTGCATCATTTTCCATTCCCATTAGCCACATAAGAGGGCTCTAATTTCTGCACATCGTTGTCAACCCTTGTTATTTTTCTTTTTAAAAAATTGTAGGGCTTCCCTGGTGGTGCAGTGGTTAAGAATCCACCTGCCAATGCAGGGGACATGGGTTCGAGCCCTGGTCCGGGAAGATCCCACATGCTGCGGAGCAGCTAAGCCCGTGTGCCACAACTACTGAGCCCACGTGCCACAACTACTGAAGCCCGCATGCCTAGAGCCCGTGCTCTGCAACAAGAGAAGCCACCGCAATGAGAAGCCCGTGCACCACAACGAAGAGTAGCCTCTGCTCGGCGCAACTAGAGAAAAGCCCGCGCACAGCAACAAAGACCTAATGCAGCCCAAAATAAATAAATAAATTAATTAATTAAAAAAAATTATAGCCCTCTTAGTGCATAAAGTGGTATCTCATTGTGGTTTTGATTTGCATAATATGTATATTGTCTTTGGGGAAATATCTATTCAAAATCCTTTGCCCGTTAAAAGAAAATTGGGTTATTTGTGTTTTTATTGTTTTTTAAATTTTTTCTTTAAAAAAATATTTTATTTATTTATTTATTTATTTTTGGCTGCATTGGGTCTTTGTTGCTGCACATGGGCTTTCTCTAGTTGCGGTGAGCAGGGGCTACTCTTCGTTACAGTGCATGGACTTCTTATTGCAGTGGCTTCTCTTGCTGCGGAGCACGGTCTCTAGGCACTCTGGCTTCAGTAGTTGTAGCACGCGGGCTCAGTAGTTGTGGCACACAGGTTTAGTTACTCTGTGGCATGTGGGATCTTCCCAGACCAGGGATTGAACCCGTGTCCCCTGCATTGGCAGGTGGATTCTTAACCAGTGCACCACCAGGGAAGCCTTGTGTTTTTATTGTTGAATTGTAACAGTTCTTTATATATTCTGGACATTTAAATATATGATTCACAAATATTTTCACATTTTCTTGATAGTGTCCTTTGATGCATGAAATTTTAGAGTTTTGATGAAGTCTAACTTATCTACTTTTTCTTCAGTTGCCTGTGTGTTAGGTGTCATATTTTACCTAATCTGGGAGACAGAAAATAAATGTGGCAAAATATTAAATACTGGTTTTATCTGAGTAAGGTGTATGTGAGACTTCTCTGAATTATTCTTGGAACTTTTCTTTTAATATATTTTTTTATATAGCAGGTTTTTATTAGTTATCCATTTTTTACATATTAGTACATATATGTCAATCCCAATATTTCTTATAAGTTGGAAATTAGCTCAAAATAAAAAGCAGCTGGCCTTAGAAAGCCTTCAGTACACTGGGAGTGTGGATGTCACGTGGTGTGATGTGTTTGTGGTATAGAGAGGTCCACGCATTCCTACAGCCCCCCTGAATGGCAGATAGATACAGGCCTTATGCCCATCTCACAGTTGAATCACTGCCTTCCCATGTGACCCTGGGTAGGGACCTTTATCTTTCCGGGCCTCTGTTTTCCCATCTGTAAAATGAGGAGAGGGGCCAGAGGCTACGTTTTCCAGGGCAAGGGTGGAGATGCACTGGGGAGAGGAGGAGGAAGAGAGCTGGGGGGGGGGGAGGGCGGTGATGGCCAGAGATTCCTTTCAGCAGCAGCAGCTCCTGATTTTGGGGGGCTGACCTGACCCAGGGTGGGTTTTTTTTTTTTAAATAAATTTATTTATTTATTTTTGGCTGTGTTGGGTCTTCGTTGCTGCACATGGGCTTTCTCTAGTTGCAGCGAGCGGGGGCTATTCTTTGTTGCGGTGCGCGGGCATCTCATTGCTGTGGCTTCTCTTGTTGCGTCACAGGCTCTTGGCACACGGGCTTCAGT
Source organism: Mesoplodon densirostris (assembly GCF_025265405.1). Taxonomy (NCBI): domain Eukaryota; kingdom Metazoa; phylum Chordata; class Mammalia; order Artiodactyla; family Ziphiidae; genus Mesoplodon; species Mesoplodon densirostris. The sequence goes on along the minus strand of NC_082662.1, from coordinate 9,230,563 downwards.
AGTTGTGGTGCGCGGGCTCAGTAGTTGTTGGCGCATGGGCTTAGTTGCTCTGTGGCATGTGGGATCTTCCCGGACCAGGGCTGGAACCTGTGTCCCCTGCATTGGCAGGCAAATTCTTAACCACTACGCTACCAAGGAAGTCCCCCTGAGGTGGGTTTAAGGGAGGGATGAACTTAAACTGCATCTTATTCTTTATTCCACTCCTACCCAAACGTTTCCTTTGCCCAATGGGAGTGGAACCCTGTCCTAGGCAAGAAGGTGATGGTGAACTAAGCGTGCGGGAAAAGCAAACTCCACCCTGATCTGATGCTGAGCAGAAAGTTCTGAGAAGACATTAAGCTGCTTGACTACAGAGGTTTTAGAGAATGCTCGCTCGCAAAAGGAGCCCCTCAGGACCAAGGGCCAAACATATGCCACATGCAGTTAGTTTAATAAATGTTTGATGGTGAAGATATCAAGTCCTAATGTGAAAGATCTCTAGGGAAAGATTCCACAGGCTTTCTGGCAAGGACAGGATGGAGGCTGCAAGTGCCCTTATCTAAGATCGAGCTGCGGGAAGTGCAGGGCGCAGAGATTAGAAAACAACCAGCAGGACTTCCCTGGTGGTACAGTGTTTAAGAATCCACCTACCAATGCAAGGGTCACGGGTTCGATCCCTGGTCTGAGAAGATCCCACATGCTGCAGAGCAACTAAGCCCATGCACCACAACTACTGAGCCTGCGCTCTAGAGCCCTGTGAGCCACAACTACCAAAGCCCGCGTGCCTAGAGCCTGTGCTCTGCGACAAGAGAAGCCACCGCAATGAGAAGCCTGAGCACCACAACGAAGAATAGCCCCTGCCCTCCACAACTAGAGAATGAACGTGTGCAATAACGAAGACCCAACGCAGCCAAAAATAAATAAATAAATAAATTTCTGTTAAAAAAAAAAGAAAGAAAACAACCAGCAGAGCAGACAAAATTTCTTCGAGCTGGTACCTGCCTGGCGCTCTCCCAAGCTCTGTATGCGGGTTAATCCCTTAGATCCTCACACAGGACCATCCTGTTCCCATTTTACAGAAGGGGAAACTGAGGCACAGAGAGGTTCGTGACTTGCTCGAGGTGGCACAGCGGTATCTCTTAGAGCCGAGGGTAGGTTGGTGCTAAAACCTCACCCATCCCTCAGCCCCACCTCCGCAGGCTGAATGCGGAGAATGAGGCCCCCGTGGGATGCGGCTTCCACAGAGCCGGAGGCTCAGTGACCAGGCAGGGCTCGCATCGGGGGTTGGGGTCGTGAGTCTGTGCTCTTTCCTCTGATACAGGGGGAGGGATGGAGTGGGGGGAGCCTGCGGAACGATGATGACCACGAGTAGGGGAGGTGCGTTGCAGCTGCCGCGGCCCCGTAATTAGCCGCTGGGGCTGGGGGTCGGCGCCACTGGGCACGACTCTCTCGACCCTCTGAGCCAAGGGCCTCGCTGTCCCCGCCCCAGGCGGCCGCGAGGTGGTCAAACGTGGGATGTCAGCGTCTTTGAGAGCGAGCTGCGGGGGACCCACCCAGTGAAGGCAGGTGCCGTGTACCCAAGAGCCGCGAGGTGGAACGGGGTGCGGGCGCTAAGGAAATTTGGGGAACGCCCCCCTCACTCTGATTCCCACCTCCAGGACCTGCGGACAGAAGAACCCCGTGCAAGGGAGAAGCGCGGCAAGCCCCACCCTCCACTCCCCATCTAGCGCTGCCAGGCTGAGCACGTAAAAATACAGGACGCCCAGTTAAACCTGAATTTCAGACAACTAGGTACTCACCTTTTAGTGTAAATAAGCCCCAGTCTACTGGGCTGAGCTGTGCCAGCAGGGATTCCCCTTATGGGAGAGTCCCAGAGTTAGCACCTGGCTTCAGGTGGATACTCATTAATGTTCTCTCTCCAGGCCAGTCTAGAAAGGATACATTTAATTAGGGAGTCCCAGGCGTGGGGACAGACTATCCCAGCTGGGGACAGGGCACAAGCCTGTCCACGGTCAGCTCCTCCCTGTGAGGTCAGCTGCTTTCCCCCAGTCAGCCAGGGTGGGCCATGGAGCATCCCTCCAGGGGCTCCCCGACATGGCTGTTTCCACTGGAGCCCAAACCAGTCCTTTAGTTGGTGACCCTGAGCCACTCAAACCAGACAGGCTGAGTGAAGCCAATGCCCCCATCCCCGCCCTTTGAGGTTAAGAGCGGCATCCCTGGAGGACACTGAATGCAGACCCCGTGTCTCTACTGGAGTAGCAGGGTCAGAGAGCAATCTCACACCCACTTCCAGGCTCCTGGCTCTGAGCTGAGGTAGTCCTTTGTCTCTTCTCTTGCAGGAAGGAGGCGAGATTCCTGGATCAGGAGGACCTTGGGAGAGAACCGCCTCAGGAGGCAGAGGGACCACTTTCCCATGGTGTCTCTGGCTTAGCATCACAGGCTGCACAAATGTCTGCTGGTGGGTGGGAGGTCAACATATGTGTCCTTAGCCCTGCTTCTTAAGGAGCCCTCTTCAGCCTGCTGAAGGGGGAGGTCTGTCTGCCCATTTAGACTGTAAGCAACTTGAAGGCAGGCTTTGGACCTTCCAATTCCTCCCCCTATCCCCACTGTGCCAGGACAGAGCTCCTGTAGGATGTGGATTCTGAGGTGTACCTCTCATCCTTCCTCCTGCATCTCTCCCAACAGCTGATCCAGCTCTGACTTTCCAGCCTTTTGGAAAGTTATTGAACATGTTTTCTGTTTTCTGTCTGACTATGGGGATAAACTCACATTACAAGAGGAGAGATTTAAATTAGACAGTGCTCAGCAGTTTTGTCTGCAAAGGCTCTAGACCTTGGGCTGTTACCAAGGGCTGAGATATTTTGTTCTCAAGATACGTTTCTTTTTTTTTTTTTTTTGCGGTACACGGGCCTCTCACTGTTGTGGCCTCTCCCGTTGCGGAGCACAGGCTCCAGATGCGCAGGCTCGGCGGCCATGGCTCACGGGCCCAGCCGCTCCACGGCATGTGGGATCTTCCCGGACCGGGGCACGAACCTGTGTCCCCTGCACCGGCAGGCGGACTCTCAACCACTGAACCACCAGGGAAGCCCTCAAGATACACTTCTAAAAGAAAGGCATGCCGTTTCTTTTGGGGACTGTGTCGGTTAGGAATCTCTGAGATAGAAGTGATAGAAATCTAACTTAAATTGGTCTAGGCAAAAAAGGGGGGAATATTTATAAGTTCACATAACCAAAGAGGCCAAAGTAGACTGACTTCAAGCATTGCTGAGTCCAGGGGCCCCAATGATGTCACTAGGATGTCAGCTATGGGGACAAATAATGAGTACAATACTTTTTGGAGGTGGTGGGAGGGATAAGGTGACGCTTTCAGAATTCTTTTTTCCTTATGAGGTTGTAGCAATGCGAAGGAGAGAGGAAAGAAAGGAAAGAGAGAGAGAGAGAGAGACTCTTACCCTGCAACACATAAGCAACGCCTCCACTCTAGTCAGATGCTTTGAATGTTGCTGGCGAGGCTGCACATGGGATGGGAAGACTTTATAGCTCTTTTCTTTCAGGCTGCCAAACTCAGACCTTCCTCTGTTAACCATCAGTCTACAGATTCACTTCAAAAGCAGAGAAGATCTACACACTCAGACTGGTTTCTAAAGAACCCTGAGCACACACCACACACACACACACACACACACACACACACACGCGCGCGCGCCTATCACAGCTGTGAAGGATCTGATGTCCCTCTGCAGGTGGTTTCTGGCTTTTGGAGGAGGTCTAAGGGTCACAGAAGACGGAGGTATTACTGGGGGCTGGGAGCTGGCAAGCAGAACTAACCATGAACTAGGGGCAGTTGCCTATAACAACACTTGTGGCTGGGAGAATTCCTCGTCTAATTCCTTCTTTCTACACAGGGGAAACAGAGTGCCAGGGCAGAGAAAGGACTTGCCTAGAGCCACTCAGTGAAACAGCAGTGGGCACAGGTTCGCCACCAGCTGACTCCTGGGGCAGTGCTCCTTGCTCCCTCTTTCCCCTTTTCCTAGGTGCCCAGTGCTCTTATGCTGCCCCATAGCTGCCCAGGGCTGGGCTAGAGATGGGGTGAGAAGGGGAGCTGCAGAGGAGGAGCTCAGTACAATTGCAGCTGGGCCGTGTTACCTGACGGGCCCAATGGCCCCAAACATTTCCTTGCCTGCATCTTTCTTCTGCCAAGAGCCTAGGTGCTATAGACTGAATGTCTGTGTCCCCCACAAAATTCACATGTTGAAACCTAACCCCCAGTGTAACGGTGGAGCCCTCATGAATAGGATTAGTGCCCTTATAAATGAGACCCCAGGGAGCTCTCTCACCTCTTCTACCATGTGAGGTTACAGTGAAAAGAAAGCTTATGAATGAGGAAAGGGGCTCTCATCAGACACTGAATCTGCCAGCACCTTGATCTTATATTTCCCAGTTTCCAGAACTAAAAGAAATAAATTTTTGTTGTTTCATCCATCCAATCTACGGTATTTATTCTATTACAGCAACCTGAATGGACTAAGACACTGGGGGTGGTAGTTGAGCAGTTAACCAGTACCCCAGGTCTGCCCAGAACACTCCTCATCTTCCCTCTCATGGCTGATTCATTCTTATCCCTCAAAGCATTAGCCCAGAACCACCTTCTCCAGGAAGCTCTCTTCTCAACTGAGTGTTCCTGCCATGTTCTCAGAGCACCCGGCTCTCCATGCTGAATCAGTCACCACGTCACCCTAGGAGCCTGTGACTGCGTCTGTTTCTCTCCCTACACTGTATGCTCCTCAAAGGTGGGATTTGTCTTGTCCACTCCGCATCCCCACCTCCCAGCAGAAAGCTTAGTTTTACCTGCACAGTCCCATTTCATCCTCACAGCAGCCCTATGAAGTAGACATGAAAAACCATGAAAGATGAAGCAACTTGCCTGAGTAGCAGAAGACTGAGGTGGGATTGAATCCAGGCAATCTGATCCCAGGGACTGGATTCCAGACCGCAGTAAGCCCAGACCTTCAGTGAAGACTTGCTGAGTGAAGTAAGGGTCTTCCTTCTTCCTCTGTAGCCGGCGCAGCCAGCACCTAGCACCCCCTACCTAGGGTCTGATACTGGAGAGAACCAACACTGCCACCACACCACCTCTACGGGGGAGGGTCACTAAGTGCCAGGCACTGTGCTCAGTATTTTACATATGTTGTATGAGTTTCCTATTGCTACTGAAACAACTTACCCTGAACGTAGTGGCTTCAAATAACACAAATTTATTTTCTTCCAGTTCTGGAGATCTAAAGTCTGATATGTATTTCACTGGGTTAAAATCAAGGTGCTGGGGCTTCCCTGGTGGTGCAGTGGTTGAGAGTTCGCCTGCTGATGCAGGGGACACGGGTTCATGCCCCGGTCTGGGAAGGTCCCACATGCCGCGGAGCGGCTGGGCCCGTGAGCCATGGCCGCTGAGCCTGCGCGTCCGGAGCCTGTGCTCCGCAACGGGAGAGGCCACAACAGTGAGAGGTATGCATACCACAAAAAAAAAAAAAAAAAAAAAATCAAGGTGCTGGCAGGCAGGCCTGTGCTCCTTCTGGAGGCTGTAAGAAGAATCCATTTCTTTACCTTTTCCAGGTGCTAGAGGCCACCTGCATTCCTTGGCTCATGGCCTCTTCCTCCATCCTCAAAGCCATCCTCACAGATGCCAGCCGTGTAACACCTCTCCCCTCTGACCCCTGTTTCCAACCTTCCCTGTCCTCTCTCTAGCCCTGATCCTCTCACCTCCCTCTAGTAAGGACCCTTGTGATTATACATGGTCCTCCTGGATGATCCAAAATAAGCGACCCACCTCCACAACCTTAACTTAGTCACATCCACAAAGCCCTTTATACCACGTAAAGTAACATATGCACAGGTTCTGGGGATTTGGACATGGACATCTTTGGGGGGCTATTATTCAGCCTACCACATATACCATCTCATTTAATCCTTGAGTGGTAATACTGTGACATAGATGGTGTGATTATCTCCATTAAATAGAAGTAGAAAGTGCATGGCATGTCATAGGCACTCAATAAACATTTGTGGAGATGATCTGGTGTAAGAGGGGTCCTTCCCTGGACAGAAGGCCCTGGAGTATGTATTCAGTCTTGTGTCTGCCCTAAAGTCTTCTTCCACAATCCCCTCCACTGGGGGAAGATAGAGCCTCTGTCAGAGTGCGGAGCACTTAATCGTCTTCCCCCGGGGTGTCTCTGTCTCCCCAGCGAGACACAATCTCCGTTGATGCAGGGATGAACTCTCACATGTATTCCAAATTCTTTGGCTCTTTTTACACTGCTATGGACTTTCAAAGACACCATTTTCTCCCTTTTAGTCCTTGCAAGGAGGGAGCATATGTCCATTTTGTGGAAGAGTAAAGAGAGGCTCAGGCTAGATGCAGAGTCAGTTCTTGATAGAACTGTTTGTTGATGTACTATGCCTTCCTCCCAACCCTTCATATCATGACACCCAGCTCTAGGGATTCTCTACACCCTCAGCAGCCCCAGCCTTCTCACTCAGCTCTGCTCTTAGCAGGCTTTTGTTGTCTCTCTCTCTGCTGTTTAATCTTTGGATATTCTTCCTGTAGTGCATGCACACACACACACACACACACACACTGCTCCAGCCCCCAGAATCTTCCCAGGACAGACCTTACCTCTCCCCCATCTTCGCCTGCAAAATTCTCATCTTTCCCGCACTTTACATCCTTCCCCTTGTGTCAGCCACCAGACTTACATCCCTTATTGCACAGCTCTCTGTAGCTTTAGAGATGGCAATAGATTATCCTAATTTTTCTTTCAGTAGAAGAACTTTGCAATCACCCTGGCAGTGATTAAGAGCTTCAGGTCTGGAATCAGACTGCCTGGGTTGGAATCCAGGTTTTGCCACTTGTTAATTGTGTGACCTTAAGAAAACAGATTAAGGCAACCTGTTGAATGGGAGAAAATATTTGCAAATGATGTGTCTGATAAGGGGTTCATATCCAAAATATCTAAACAGCTCATACAAGTCAATATTTTAAAAACCCAATTAAAGGGCCTCCCTGGTGGCGCAGTGGTTGAGAGTCCGCCTGCCGATGCAGGGGATACGGGTTCGTGCCCCGGTCTGGGAGGATCCCATATGCCGCGGAGCGGCTGGGCCCGTGAGCCATGGCTGCTGAGCCTGCGCATCCGGAGCCTGTGCTCCGCAACGGGAGAGGCCACAACAGTGAGAGGCCCGCGTATGGCAAAAAAAAAAAAAAAAAAAAAAAAAAAAAAAAAAAAACCCAATTAAAAACGGGCAGAAGAGGGGCTTCCCTGGTGGCGCAGTGGTTAAGAATCCGCCTGCCAATGCAAGGGACACGGGTTCGAGCCCTGGCCCAGGAAGATCCCACATGCTGCGGAGCAACTAAGCCCATGCACCACAACTACTGAGCCTGAGCTCTAGAGCCCGCAAGCCACAACTACTGAGCCCACGTGCCACAACTACTGAAGCCTACATGCCTAGAGTCCGTGCTCACAACAAGAGAAGCCACGACAATGAGAAGCCCGCGCACCTCAATAGCCCCCGCTCACCGCAACTAGAGAAAGCCCGCATGCAGCAACGAAGACCCAACACAACCCCCCACCAAAAATAAATAAATAAATATATATTTTTTAAAAGGGCAGAAGATCTGAAAAGACATTTTTCCAAAGAAGACATACAGATGGCCAACAGGGACATGAAAAGATGCTCAACGTCATTAATCTTTGGAGAAATTGAAATCAAAACCACAATGAGATATCACCTCACACCTGTCAGAATGGCTATCATCAAAATGTTTCATGGGGACAGAGTTTCAGTTTAGGAAGGTGAAAAGTTCAGGAGATGGATGATGGTGAGAGTTGCACAACCATGTGAATGTACAGTTCAGTGCCACTGAACTGTACAGCTAAATATGGTTAAAATAGTATGTTTTATATTATGTGACTTTTACCACAATTAAAAAAACATTAAAGGGCCTCCCTGGTGGCGCAGTGGTTGAGAGTCCGCCTGCAGATGCAGGGGATACGGGTTCGTGCCCCGATCTGGGAGGATCCCATATGCCGCGGAGCGGCTGGGCCCGTGAGCCGTGGCCGCTGGGCCTGCGCGTCCGGAGCCTGTGCTCCGCAACGGGAGAGGCCACAACAGTGAGAGGCCCGCATACCGCAAAAAGGAAAAAAAAAAAAAAAAAAAAAAAAAAAACATTAAAAAAAAGACCACACATTACAAATGTTGGTGAGAATGTGGAGAAAAGGGAACCCTGATGCACAGTCAGGGGGAATATAAACTGGTACAGCTATTATGGAAAATAGTATGGAGGTTCCTCAGAAAACTAAAAATAGACCTACCATATGATCCAGTAATTCCACTCCTGGGTGTACATCCAAAGAAAATGAAAACACTAATTCAAAAAACATATGTACCCCAATGTTCATAGCAGCTTTATTTATAATTGCCAAGTTATGGAAGCAACCTAAGTGCTTATCAACAGATGAATGGATAAAAAAGATGTTGTATATATAGACAACGAAATGATACTCAGCCATAAAGAAGAATGAAATTTTGCCATTTGCAACAGCGTGGATGGACCCAGAGGGTATTGTGCTTAGTGAAATAAGTCAGACAGAGAAAGACAAATACTATATGTTTTCACTTATACGTAGAACTTAGAAAATAAAACAAATGAACGATATAACAAAATAGAAATAGACTCAGAGATGCAGAGAACAAACTAGTGGTTGCCAGTGGGGAGAGGGATGGGGGAGGTGCAAGATAGAGGTAGGGGATTAAGAGGTATACCACAAGGTATAGAATAATAAGGTACGAGGAGGCAATATATGGCATAGGGAATACAGCTAATATATTTTTTTTTTTTTTTGCGGTATGCAGGCCTCTCACTGTTGTGGCCTCTCCCGTTGCGGAGCACAGGCTGCGGACGCGCAGGCCCAGCTGCCATGGCTCACGGGCCCAGCCGCTCCGCGGCATATGGGATCCTCCCAGACCGGGGCACGAACCCGTATCCCCTGCATCGGCAGGCGGACTCTCAACCACTGCGCCACCAGGGAGGCCCCTACAGCTAATATTTTAAAGTAACTTTAAACTGAATCACGATGTTGTACACCTGAAACTAAAATAATATTGTAAATAAACTATACTTCAATTAAAAATTTAAAATCAACTTAGGTGTAAAAAAGAAAAGAAAGTAGATTAATTTCTCTGAGCTCAGTTTTTTTTTTTTTTTTTTTTTTTTTTTTTTTGCGGTACGCGGGCCTCTCACTGTTGTGGCCTCTCCCATCGCGGAGCACAGGCTCCGGATGCGCAGGCTCAGCGGCCATGGCTCACGGGCCCAGTCGCTCTGTGGCATGTGGGATCCTCCCAGACCGGGGCACGAACCGGTGTCCTCTGCTTTGGCAGGCGGATTCTCAACCACTGCACCACCAGGGAAGCCCTGAGCTCAGTTTTCTTATCTGAAAAGTGAAGAACTACAGTAACAATTTTCTCACTCAATACCTGGAAGATGCTATTTTTCAGGCCAGGTTTGCCTAGAGGTCTCAGCTCCTGCTCTTTGCTGCCCTTTTCTCCACTTCCGTCACGACACGTTTCCTTTCCTAAACAATGCTGACCCCTCATCCTGCTGCTTCTCAGCACAAGTTATCTGGTAGGGGTGGTGACACCAGTCATGCACACTTTAGGGGGATTTAATCTGCTGTGTCTCTTCCCAGGGCCATTTTTCTATGGATCCCCTTTTGTAATCACAGACAGGAGGCACAGACCGTCTGTGGATGGGAATGAGATCATGGACGACCAGGTGAAGGAGGCCTTGTAGAAGACATTCCTTCACACCCTTAGTGTCCCAGCAAATAGATAACCATCTTCCAGTCATCCTTGCTTTTTCCGTTACGTTGGCTTGGTGGGAGAGAGGAGGTGTTGGCACCTGGGGGGGATGTGATAGAAGGCATTCCTGAATGACTTCATCTCTGGGCCTTGCCTCTCAAAATTCCTGTCAAATCAGCTCTACACTTTAAGGGATGGGAGAAGGGTCAGCATTCCAGAAGTTCCTTGTCATACCCAGACTTTTAATCAGGTGACACTGGAGAATTAGCATCCTAGTGCAGGAGGTTGAGAGAGGGCGGAGAGGGGTCTCAGACGTCTGTTGCCCCTGCCCACGCTTGTCTTTCTGGCAAGACCCACGTTGAGGGGAGCGAGTCCTCTTGCGTTGTCGGCTCGGCGCGATCAGAACCACGGACAGCGGTCAGAGCGCCCGGAAGACCCGCCGCCGAGCAAGGTGCGGAGAGTTACAGGCGGGGAGGGAAGACGCGCTGCGGCGGGGGTGGTGGTGGGGCGGCTGGGCCTGTTCTTTCTCTGAGTCACCCCGTGCGCCCGGCAGTTGCGTCGGGCCTCTGATCGCTGGGGTTCCCTCTGCCCTCTCCAGGAATGCTGGGGGGAGGAAAGAGAAAAGAACCACTCTAAGGCCCCGGGGTTTTTGCAGGAAAGGGGGAAGCGAGAGACAAAGGACCTAGCGGTGTCCACCCAACCCCGCCAACTCCCCCCGCCGCGCGCCCCCGTTCCCGGCCAGGCCCATTTCTATACAAGGCCTGCTGTCCCCGGCCTCCACCCCTCCGCGCGGAGAGGTGCATTCCCCCGCCCTGAGCTCAGCGGGCCGGGCCGGAACGCGCCGATAAATCAGAGATAACCCAGAGGGGCAGGGCCGACCCGGCTCTCAGGACGAGGGATAAAAGGCCGCGGTCGCCCGAGGACCCGGCAGGTGAGACGTGAACCGGGACCCAGCGCAGCGGCAGCGGCGGCAACCTCTCTCCGCCCCTCCAGCGACATGGACCCCCAGACGACGCTGTCCCGGGCGCTCATGCTCCTTCTGTTCTTGCACCTGTCGCTGCCAGGCTGTCATTCCTACCCGCTAGGTGGCCCCGGCCCGGCCTCGGAGCTGCGCGGGATACAGGTGAGCGCTGCCGAACTGCATAAAGCCGGCTCGCCGGGAGGACACCGGCAGCAGCAATTAACGGGTCCCCACCTACCCCACCCACGGTCCCAAGAGGTCCCCACCCTCCCTTGGGAATTTGTGATAAGAGAGTGAGAAAGCGGCGAGGCTGGGTGCGGGACCCCCGTCCCCAAGGCGGTCGGTTTGCCTTGGCGCCATCGAGGGCGGCTGGGCCCAGGTGCGGGCTCCTGAGGCTCCGCCTCCCCCACCCATCGCAGGAGCTGCTGGGCCGTCTACGAGGCAGGGTCTTGGAGCTGCAGGCCGAGCAGATGGACCTGGACCCCCTCCAGCAGGGCCACGGCCTCGCAGAAGCCTGGGAGACCCGGGCGGCCGCCCCCGCGGGGCTCCTCGGGCCCGGCAGCAGCGTCCTCCAGGCCCTGCGGGGAATACGCAGCCCCAGGATGCTGCGCGACTCCGGCTGCTTTGGGCGGAGGCTGGACCGGATCGGCTCCCTCAGCGGCCTGGGCTGCAATGGTGAGCACCCACCCCCATTGCCACCGCGTGCTGCCTTTCTGGGTTTGATGTCTCTGGGGACCAAACTTTGAGCAAAGGACACTTGGATATCACTCTTTCTTGCTGACAGTCCTCAGGGTCAGGGAGCGCCTTTCTGGAAATATTAAATTTTGACAACATTCATTACCATGCCTGTGAGTTCCCAGCCACCTTCTAACCACCTCCTGCCTCTCTTACCAAAAGGGGCAGAATCACCTTAGGATGTAACTCGGTCATCCCATGAATTACATCCATGTAATTCGGTCAATTGCCTGGCAGCCTCTTCTTGGCGCAGAAAGAGTATTAAACATTTTCCTCCTGGTTTCCCCTGAACTGTCTAGAGCTGCAAGGGCAGAGGGCAGGATCACCAGGGTGATGGTCATCCCCAGTTTACAAGGAGGAGAGCAAGGTCCAGGGAGATAGATTATTCCAAAGCCTGAAACATCCAGATGAACTGAACAGGGGGGAGGCATAGATGGCCCATGGTGAGGGGAAGCTCAGGTCCTGCCTGTCTCCCACCCAAATGTACTCATCACTCTCTCTCTTCCCCACACAGTGCTGAGGAGGTATTAATAGAAGGTCCTGGCTGCATTTGATTCTCCCTCAACCCCCTGCTCCCCTTTGAAGCAACTCCTATTTATTTTTACTTATTTATTTATTTATTTGGTTGTTTTATATAAGATGGTTCTTATCTTTGAGCACAAAGTTTCCAGGATGAAATAAAGTCAATATTATAGCTTTTTCTTTTGAAACTGATTTGTCTCCGTGTTCTAAAAAATAATCCGTCATTGAAAAACAGTCAAACCCTGTGTTTTCTTGAAGATCCCAAAGATGTCCTAATGGTGGGGCGGGGACACGGCTTCAAGGGCTGGTCAAACAGTTGTGGGGGGGCACGGGGGGTGGTGGCTGCTTTTCCTTAAGGGCTTTTCATGCTCTGGACTGTCTCTAAATATCTCAAGCACTTGAGACACTTCCCAGAAACTACTTTTCAAAGGCCGGCAGTTTCTCCCTGGGAGTTGAATGGGCTCTGAGGTATTCCTGTGACATGAGGGTGTGTGTCAAGGTATCTGCCCCTTGACAGTAGCCTTCCCTTTGCCTGGAATTCTGCCATTAGAGGCACTCTCCCTGTATTTGTTGTTTCCAGAAGCTCTCAGAGATTGGGGGCGCTTTGTGTGTGTGTGTGTGTGTGTGTGTGTGAGAGAGAGAGAGAGAGAGAGAGAGAAAGAGAGAGAGAGAAAGAGATATGCCAGCTTATTTGCATTCCTGATGGGGGTGAGCCCTCCATCTGCCCCAAACCTCAGGTTCAAGTCTTCAATTCCTGATGTCATCCTGGAAAGGAGGCTTCTAAATCCTGAGCTTAATAGCATTTTCATTTCCTGAGCCCATAAGTTTAGAAGTGCCTGAAAGAGGCCCAGCATTTCAGGGTGCCCTTCCTTTGGGGCCCCACATCTTCACTTCCTCTCTGCCCTAGAGAGAGAAGACCTTTATTCCAAGGCAGAAAAGGAGACAAGCACTAGAATCCTACTGTGTTGCCTTAATCAGCAGGTGGTCCTGGTAGAGGTCACTGCCCTCTCCTCTCAGGGTCCTCCTTCCCCTGCATCTTGGGTTCCAGGCATCCCAGGTCATGCTGCAGAACTCTCTCCTGCTTTCAGGCTCCCAGGCTTCAGTTCATGCAGTTTCCTTTGCCTAGAATGCCTTTTACGGTCCCAGCTCTGCAGGAGGACAGGACTATCATTATCCCCTCTTTATGGATGAGAAAACTGAGACCCAGAAAAGGGAAGCATCTTACCTGAAAGCATTCAGCTGCTAAGTGCCAACACTGAGGTTTGAGCAGAGATCCACGTGACTCTCTTATGGCTTTTGTGCTGTTCTCATCTGATGTTTCTTTGAGTGAGAGGGAAAGAGAAGTGGTGGGTCTTTGTGTTATTTCTTATTTTAACCCAGTGTGCATTAGACATATCTAATGAGATTAAGATTTTGAACATAAGTTTTTAGGACCAACTTATTTTCCAATAAAACTTTGAGCCATCTTTGCCTAATGTTTTTGACCCAGGACGGTAATGAGTAATTAGCACGGTTAACATTTATAAAGGCCTCACTATGTACCAGGCCCAGTTCCATGAACTCATGTTAGTCCTTGCAACAACTATGCAGGAAGAACTCTTATTATCCTTCATTTTACAGATGGGGAAATCGAGGCACAGAGAGGCAAGGTGACTTTCTCAGGGTCCCGCAGTTAGTAAGTGGCAGAGCCAGGATTCAAGCCCACGCATACTGGTCCAGCAGCCAGGCCCCTAACCACTGCACAGCCCAACCGTTCCCAAGCCAGTGAATTAGGCTTGCTGGTGGGTTGGAAGTTCCCCCTCTTAATGGCATCCCTCAGTTCCCCATTTGGGGCTGCTGCGTATTGGCAACTTTCTCCCCCTGCTCAGGTGATGAAGACAGACCCCCTCCCAGAACGCCCACTCTACAAACCCAGCCAGCACTTCAGAATTCTTCCAGCTAAGTCCAGCTCTTCCATAAATAGGGCTCAGGCAGTGGAGTCTGTATGTATGATACAGATATATCCCGTTACTTGAGCCTTTTCCCCAAGCAAAAGTCCAGGAAGAGGACCCCAAAACAAACTGTGAAGGAAGCAAATATGCCTTCTGGAGGATGGGGAGTGAGTGGCCTGATGTACCCGATGAAGTGACATCTCATTGAGCTCCCCCTGTGTTTGGTGTTTGCGGGCAGTGCTGTGGCACATGCATCATCTATGGGTGCCCTTTAGAACCAGCCCTCCCTAACCTGTGGCCCTGGCCCCTTCAAACACATCCCCATGTAGCTATAGCCATGGCCTTAACCTCCCTGACTTTCCTATTACCAAACTTGTCCTCCAAAGAAGCTGCCAGATTATGTATCTCCATGGATGCTTGTCACTGTAATCTACCCAGAAAGACATGTTGGTGGACACAGGCCCAAGGATGCCTAGCCCACGGCTTCACAGCTGGAAGGAGCTTCAGTAGAGGGTAGACTGGCTTTGCTGGGTCTCCAGTTTTGAGGTTACTGAAGTCAGGACAGTGTTGGGCCTGAACGCTACATCTCATGTCACTGATTCTGCATTCCCCTCTCCATCCCTCTTGTGGCAGCTTTGACTTTTTTTTTTTTTTTTTTTTTTTTTGAGCCAGGCCGCGCACCTTGTGGCACCTGGGACCTTAGTTCCCCAACCAAGGATCGAACCCAGGCCCTCGGCAGTGAGAGCACGGAGTCCTAACCACTGGACCGCCAAGGAATTCCCAACTTTGACCCTTCTGAGAATGATTTGTGGCAAGAAAGAAAAATGCATTCTTTCCTCAGGCAGAACCAGGTCTAAACAAAGTCATGAACTTGGCCATTTGTCTTTGTTCGTGTTGCAGTTCTCAACCTTCTATCCCTCTGTCTGTAGGATTTTTCATGCAATCAGTGCTTTTCCACTAAGTGGCCCATTTCTCCCGTGGGGTCAGGAGCCAGGCTCCATACAGCTGCCTGGGCATCCTGGAACATTTCAGCCCTGGGACCTTGTCTCCCACTCTTGTGCCCCCAGTATCTTGTCTCTGGCACTGCCCTTGCTGCTTCAGTGCACACCAGCCCTAATTTCATCCAGCAGCACTGCACTTTCCTGCCCGGGGACTTTCTCTGGCAGCCAGAGTCCACTTCCTGTGGGCAGGCAGGAAGTGCTGGGGAATTGACATGGACCAGGAGCAACACTCAACCAACACCTAGGAGCGCCCTCTGTTCACGGGTGGTGTATATCTTTCACTGGTTACTGGATTTCTCTGCGGGGGTTTGGGATTAAGCTGCAACTGCCCACGGTGATCCGTGCAGCTAAACTCCTTCTCTCCCTGGTCACTTCCCCACTCTCCTGCCAGTATTTCCTGGGATTATCTCCAAAATAAACAACTTTGCTTGAATACTTGTCTCAGATTCAGGAGAACCCAAACTATGACACTCCCGAATGAGTAAACCTTCTCCCAGGGCTCCACCCTCGATGACTTCAGCCCTTGGAATCTTCCTTGACTCCGTTCTTTGGCTGGACCACCCAGGCAGTTACCACGTCCACTCCTCCTTCCTTCCCTCACCACTCATATTGGCGCACCAGCTTCCTAACTGGCCTCCCTGCCCTGGGCTCCCCGATCTGGTTCTTCCTTCATCGGGGGAGAGAGCAGAACCTTCATGCCTTAGCCAGCGGGTGACTCCCCCTCCCTGTGAGGCCCCTAGGGAGGGCAAGGTGCAGGGGTGGGCCCTCATGTATGTCCTTGGGTGGTATGCTGGAGGGGGTGTTTGTGAATCATGGTCATTGTGGATGTAATTAGTTGAGATGAGGTCATACTTGAGTAGGGTGGGCCCCTATTCCAATATGATTAGTGGCTTTATAAGAAGAAAAGAGAGAAACACAGAGAGGGAAGATGGTCATATGATGACAGAGACAGATTGGAGGGATGCATCTACAAGTCAAGGAATGCCAAAGATTGCCGGCAGCTACCAGAAGCTGCAAGAGACAAGGAAGGATCCTTCCTTACAGGTTGTGGAAGGAGCCTGGCCCTGCTGACACCTTGATTTCAGACTCTAGCGTTCAGAACTGTGAGACAATCCACTTCTGTTGTTTTAAGATACCCAGTTTATGGTACTTTGTTACAGCAGCCCTAGGGATCTAATGCAGTGCCCTCATCCTTTTCTCTCCTCATAGACTGTTCGAAGGTGCTGGGTTCCACAAAGCTCTCTGGACATGTGCAGCATGACCAACCAGCCGACCAACCAACCACTAAGTTGTTTTTGCAAAGCTGTGACCAGCTTGGTAACATATCACTTTATATTTGCTCTTTCTCTTTCCTTACCTGCGGTGGGCAGCCTCTGAGATGGCCCCCATTGATGCTCATCTCCTGGTATTCATCCCTTGGTAATCCCCTCCCTCTGAGTATGGGCTGGACATTATGACTCACTTCTAATGAACACAGTACAACAGAAATGATTGGGTACCACATCTAAGATTAGGTTACAAAGAGATGATGGCTTATACAATGTTTCCCTCTCTACCTAAAGGAAGTCAGCGGCATCTCTGTGGAGAAGCCCACGCGGTAAGGAACTGACATCTCCAGCCAACAGTCAGTGTGGACCCAAAGACCTGCCAACAGACACAGGAGTGAACTTGAAAGCAGATCCCCAGCCAAGCCTTGAGATGACCGCAGCCCTGGCCAACATCTTAATTGTGGCCTGTGTGAGCTCTGAACAAGGGGCACCCAGCTAAAGCAGAGCCAGATTCCTGGTCCACGGGAACTATTAGATAATGTATAGTTGCTAGGGTTTGGGGTAATCTGTCACACAGCAGTTGTTGACTAATACACTATCTCACTTCCCTTTGCTCCTCACTCTTACTTCCCTTGAACTAGAACCCCCATAAAGCTTTAGCAAATCAACTTGTCTTGGGCCTTTTTCCTGGGGAAGCTGCCCCCAAATTCCAGTCTCTGTGACCTCCATGTTGCACCAGAGAAACAGAACTTCGTTTTCAAAGTCCAAAGCAACCATTCCTAAATACGCACCAATGTCCTACCAATTTCTCCCAACTGGGGCTTCTGCTTTAGGCTATTTAGGTCTAACAGACTTGTCCCATGAATGTAATGGGTTTTTCACACCAGTTCTGCCCACATGTGACGTTGCTGGGCCCTCACGGCTCCCCAAGGCAGCCCACAGCATCCCCATGGAGAGTCATGAAACCAAACTGGGCTAAAAACTGGAGTTACCCCATTCTGTATCCTCCCACCTATCTGCAACCTTTATTCCATCATATGACTAAGATGACTTCTTTCCAGTGATAGGGAAACAAAGCCTTTTGATTTTTTCAGCTAGTGGGAGAGGTGGAGGTGGAGGGTGGACCTGGTCTTCTGTGCCTTTTGCTTTTCTTCTCTCTCACTCCCACAGGCTGGCTTCTAAACACCCCATTAAATATTAACTCCTCCACACATACCCCCCGAAGTGGAACAGGGGCACGAAAATGAAGAGAAACTGTACGTCAAGGCATTTTCCATTTCAGGGACAAGTCAAAGGCTTTAAGAGGGTTGGGCGGTAAGTGTATTTGGAGATTGTCTGTTTTCCCTGGGCCCTGTTAGTGCAGGGGGTGGTGCTGGTCCTGTACAAAGCCAGGGCAATAAACCTAAGTATTCTTTTTTTTGCCATCCACCTTCCACAAAAAACCAAAAACAATAGAAGAAACTCAACAAATGACACTCGTGCCCCACTCCAGTTTCACTCTGGAAGACAAAACGTAACTTTAATAAAAGGAGCTGGGAAAATTCTGAAATTCTCCTTCTGGGACCTTGGACGGGATTTCCGCTTTTCCTTGGGCCACCAACAGACTTCAGAAGTGGCTCAGGACGCAGGAACAGCATCAGCCCCCAGAGGCCAAGCCATGGCAGAGGCCACCTGCCATGATGCCCTTCCGGAAGTCTTGCCTGCATCAAGGGTCTGTCTCAAAGGGTATCTCCAGGAGACGGGCTGTGTGACGCACGCAGCGAGGAGCATCAGTTCCCCCAGGGTGGCTGCTCACTGAATCCTCTGCTAATAATAACCCTGCCACCCGAGCTATTAAACTGTGAGCACATTCCAGAGACTCGTCAGGATAGAGCGGTTCTTTGCCCCCAGCGTTCCTACTCAGAATTGCACTCATTTCAGATTTCAAGTTGAGTTTGGCCGACCCAAATCTTTTCTCCTTTAGAATAACCGGCCCCCGCCATCGAACACCTCTCATGACCCCTGGCCACGTAATGCCCGGATTTCCTGCCCTTTCACTGCGTAACAGCCTCTCTCTCTGATCAGCCAAGGAGTGAGCACAGTTGGGGGAGGGTCCGGCCAGGACAGAGCTGTCATTCCACCCACACTTCCTGAGCCTCTACGGGGTAGATTGAAACATGTTAGGTGTGTAAATAGGTCATGGGGCTTGGATGTGGTGCTTTCCTGAGATAGTCCACATACTTGCAGACTTGCCAAGCACGCAAAGCTGAAGTTCCAGGGCAGGGGGAAGGCAAGGAGGTGCTCGGAGGCAACCTGAGAGGCTGGGATTAGGGTGGTGTTTAATCAGGAACTGAGACTAAAGGGCTTGTTAAGGAACCTTTGTGCAAAGAAGCAGCGGGATCTGGGAAGTGGGCGGAGAGTACAGGCGTTGGCGTCAGACCTGGGGTCCGAGTCCTGGTTCGGCCGAGTGACATTGGGCAAGTGGCAGATGCTCTCAGTCTCAGTTCTGTCCCTCTATGAATGGGGACAATACTACCCACCTTCTGGGGCTGGTGACGAAAAGGAAAGAATCCATATAAAGCTCTCAGCACGGTGCCTGGCACATTCCAACCAACCAGTGAGGACAACCATTGTGAGCATCGTGCAACTATATAGCAATTCACACTTCAAAATACGTTCACATATTAATAGCTCTTATGAGCCTCACAGATGAGGAGAATAAGGCCCCAAAGATGTATGCAATTTGGCTTGTTTGGGGCTGCAATGCAGGGTTCTCATCCCTTCAAGTGTAATGTTTCCCCCGGATACGTTACATTGAAGAATGTAGAGCGTTAAGTCCAGTGCTTAGTAAGTGGAGGCCACTCATTACATGTGGACAGGCTCGCTGCCTGGTACTTCTCTTTTGGGGACCAGGAAAATGGCGGCTTCAGTGGCTCATCGCTTGCCTGGCCTTGGAGAAGCACATGGGAGGCGTTAAGGGAAATTCCATGGGCCACAGCTGCATCCCACCTCGCTCCAGCAGCCAACTTCGCACAGGGGGCTTTCCCAGCGAGGTGTGAGGCATGACAAGCTTCAAGCCCAGAGTCTGAGAAGCAGCAAAACTTCTATAAATGAAAACGCTGGTATCCTCTTAGCATCAATCTCCCCCAACGCCTTGTGGGGAGCCGTGCGGTGAAGTGGGGGAGCTTTGCAGAGGAATGATTGTGTTCCCAAAACTTTTCTTGTGTTTCTATTTGGGGGTGGAGTTCTCAGGACATTTGTCACATCTGGTTCTGGCTAACTTAGTATTCTAAAAAATAACTCCTTCCTCACCTGACCACTGAGAGTGACAGCCAGGTGTCAGGACAGCCTTGTGGAGGGGGAGGTCTGCCCTCGCCGCCGATGAGTCAGGTATGAGGCCAGCTGGAGCATCTGGACTAATTTGTCCTGAGCTGAGCTGCCGGCTGCCTGCCATTTCCTCCCCTCCCGCCCTTATTTGGAGCCCCTGACAGCTGAGCCGCAAACCAACGGGGGAGCTGGGCGCCGGCCAACCGTCACCCTCTGCTTCCCCGCATGGGTCCGGTTGCTGATGAGAAAGAAGCCTGAGGCATCGCTGTGAGATAACCAAGGACTCTTTTTTGCTCTTCTCACACCTTTGAAGTGGGAACCTCTTGAGGCAAATCAACAAGAATGTGGCTCCTGCAGCTGGGGGTCCCGGGCTCATTGGAGCTGCTCAAGGCGGAGGGGCTGTGACGAGCTGGCTGGACTGATAACTTTAAAAGGGCATCTTCTGCTGGCTCCTGGCTCAGCTGCTTTATCGCTGCAAGTGACAGAATGGGGAGGGTTCCATCCCTCTTGTGCTCTCAGAGAGCCAAGGGGCTATAAAAAGAGGAGGCGCAGGGCAGCTGGGAGACGGAGACGGAGGAAGGCCACGGGTGGGAAAGCAGAGAGGAGAGAGAAGAGGCAGCAAGCACCAGACCGCTCCTTGACCGACGCCAGCATGGGCCCCGCCACCATCGCCGCGAGCTTCCTCCTCTTTCTGGCGTTTCAGCTCCCAGGGCAAACCGGAGCGAACCCCGTGTATGGCTCTGTGTCCAACGCAGACCTGATGGATTTCAAGGTAGGGCCAGGAAAGGGGCACGGTCTGGGATGAGGGGGCTTTGTGACGCTGTGCCAGGCAGTGAGACTTCTCCCTTTCCCTGTTTTCCTTTTGTAAAGAACTTGCTGGACCATTTGGAGGACAAGCTGCCTTTAGAAGATGAGGCTGTGCCCCAACAAGTACTAAGTGAGCAGAATGAGGAAGCTGGGGTCCCTCTCAGCCCCCTTTCTGAGGTGCCTCCCTGGACCGGGGAGGTCAACCCAGCCCAGAGAGATGGGGGTGCCCTTGGGCGGGGCCCCTGGGAAACCTCCGATAGATCTGCCCTCCTGAAGAGCAAGCTGAGGGCACTGCTCGCTGCCCCTCGGAGCCTGAGGAGGTCCAGCTGCTTCGGGGGCAGGATGGACAGGATTGGAGCCCAGAGCGGACTGGGCTGCAACAGCTTCCGGGTAAGAGGAACTGGGGATGGAAATGGGGTGGGTGGGAAGGAAATTGTGGTTTTGTTGAGGTTCAAACCTTGTGAAAGAATACCACCAGGGGACACCTGCAGCAGGAAAGGGAACAGCATAGACGCTTACTCCCTTTGAAATTTCTGTCCCAACTGGGTAGGTGCCCCATGAGTCTCAGAACCATGATACCATCCTCAGCTACAGTCTGCTGAGAAAATGCTAAGAAGAAAAGAAGTTACTGCTAGGAGCACTGGGAACTTAATACGTTCATGGGGCCAAGTCACCTGCGTACTGCTGATTGGCAGTTCATGTCCCTCGAGGAACTGTCAGATCCCGAAGGACCGGAATTTACCAGGATTGACTTTACTAGCTTCTCATGGGCAATTTGTTTACCAGTTTGTGGAACTCAGAGGGTCATCAAGCTGGAGCGGGGGCTGGTGGGAAGGGAGCATGGTCCTACGAAGCTGACTTTTTCCAGTGGAGGCAGGTCACCAAGCCAAACACGTCTCTGCTCTCTTTGTAGTACCGAAGATAACGGCCAGGGAGGAAAAGGCGGGCCAGGCCCCGGGCAGACTTCAAGAGACCCTCATCCCCTGGGATCTCTCAACTTTGTCCCATCTCGTTGCCATCAAGTTGAGTTGTGACCAGCGTCCTATTCAAGCATCAGCCTCCTGTCAACATTTCTCACACTTTATGCTAAATGTAGATAAAGTGGTTTAGTTGTGGCTTCTCCACCTCTCCCACCCATGCGTTAAATTTTAATCACCTGTTACTGACATCGGTTTGAAAATGAATAAACTTCAGCACCACGGACAGAAGCTGGAGGCTTGGTGTGATTTCTTTCATTTCCTGGGGAAGGGAGTTCAGCCTGATAGTCCTTATCATTTTACCTTTTGTCAAAGAGAATAATGCTCAGTTCTTTTCTTCCTCCTTTTTTAAAAAAATAATAAACCTATTTTGGGGAGCAGTTATAGGTTCACAGCAGAATTGAACAGGAAGTAGAGATTTCCCACATATCCCTGTCTGTCCCACGTGTACATCCTCCTCCATTATCAACATCCCTGCCAGAGTGGGACATTTGTTACCATGGATGAACCTACAATGACACATCATGATCACTTAACGTCCATAGTTCACATCGAGTTCACTCTTGGTGGTGTACACTCTATGGGTTTGGACAACTTCGGCTTCCTTTCGTTTCTCCCTCCGTGAGCACGTGTGTGTGTGTGTGTGTGTGTGTGTAGGGGGTCGGGTCTCAAACCACAGCTCTCAACTTGCTCTCACTCACACTGCAGCCTCATCATGGATCCTGAAAAAGCCCCTGGAGACCAAAAGGGCATTTATCTTTATATTCAGATTTGCTCACATTCAGGGCACTTATTTATTTATTTATTTATTTATTTATTTATTTATTATTATAATTTTTTTTTGCAGTACGCGGGCCTCTCACTGTTGTGGCCTCTCTCGTTGCGGAGCACAGGCTCCGGACGCGCAGGCTCAGCAGCCATGGCTCTCGGGCCCAGCCGCTCCACGACATGTGGGATCTTCCCGGATCGGGGCACAAACCCGTGTCCCCCGCATCGGCAGACGGACTCTTCACCACTGCGCCACCAGGGAAGCCCAGGGCACTTATTTATTGAAAAGAAAATTTACAAACATCTGGGCTTTTTTTCTGGTTACATCGAATGTAGCTTGTACTCAATATGACACTTTTTGTACACTTAGTGTTTTTTCGTTACTGTTATTATTATTATTTTTTAGAGGCACGTATGTAAAATGAGGGCACTAACTCTTCTCTGACACCTTTTGAGAGGTAGTGCGGCAGCTGAGTGAATTGCACTTTTAATCTGAAGAAGAGTAGGCAGGATATTTGGGTTTAAAAGCTGAGCAAAGTGAAGAAAGAAATATTTGCTGTGCTGACAAACTTCATTCAAGTTTATGTGCCTTTTGGGCACTAAATTAAAAAATTAGCCATTGGCTTTCCCAAATTCAGGTCCAAGGTGTTTGGACTTGTAGGTTTCACCAAGGTGGGAGCCACTGGAGAAGTTTCTTTGTATCTGCTTCTGAAAAGGGTGCTGCCCAAAGCAGAAAATACCAGGCCCTGAGTTCACCTGCAACATGAAGCAGTGCTCTGACCAATTTTCCCAGCCGTCACCCCCTGACACCTCACTCTCTGAATCAGATTCTATGACACTCTTCCGACAACCCTCCACCTTCGCTTCCCCGCGCCCTTATTCATGCTGTTCCTTCCACCTAGAATGCCCTCTATCCAGAGCCCTTGAGACCGTTTTGCTCATTTCTCAAGGCTCATTGAGAATGCCACTTCTTCCCTGAAGCCTTCCCTGACACCACATGCCCAGGACAAATCGAGCTCTTCACTGGCAGCATTTTATAACTATCGTATAGCTATTATCATAGACCGCAATTTGTCTCGGTATGCGACTGCGTCTGTGTCCCTGAACTGCAAGCTCCTGGAGGGTCAGTGCCCCTTCAGCAGCCCCTGCAGCACGTGGCACATTGGATGCTCTATAAATGTCGGTCACAGTGTCTTGTTCTGGTGCAGAAATTGAGAAAAGAGGAAATAAATTAGCAACTTGCTCCTTGTAGAGGGAAGGGGAGGCCAGGAGTGAATTGATGGATAGAGAGGGAGGTGGGGAAAGAACACTAAGGTAACCACTTCTCATAAAGATGCTCCTTATGTGGACTCTGAACACGGAGGGTGGAAAGCCAAGAACAGAGGACTGACGAGGACCAGGAGGGTGGAGAGCAAGGAAGCAGCGTCTGTCCAAAGCCGGCTCCTGAGTTCCGGCACTGGGGAAGTGGGAGCTGCTGAGAGGAGAGGAGTGGGGACCTGGGCTCACTGCCAAGGTGTCGCAGTGACACAGCGGGTGCTCGCCAACGGAATTCACTGAACGTGCCAAATACCCAAACGCACGAGAGACGCCCCTGGAACTCAGAGGACCCTTGGGGATGGGTGGACGGGGGGGATGGGTGGAAGGGGGGATGGGTGGAGGGACCTGAGCCGACTGAGACCGTTTGCCACTGTGGAGTGGCAACTCGAGGCAGAACAACTGGAGACCAAGAAAATCACGTGTCCGGCAAAACAAAATGTGAGCAAAGAGCCATGGCAGGTGGCAGCGACGAAGCTGGCTGCAAGGGCTAAACATCCTCAGGCCCAGCACCAGGTCCATGTGCTCTGGTTGGACATCGGGGAAATCTGCCTGTGGGGCAGCTTCCTAAACGCAACACCAACAGGAACCGAATGGCTTCCCCACCTACTGCTGCGGGAAGGAACGGCTGGAAGGACAGGTGGCTTTATAGGAGGAAAGGACCTGTACACTGGGCCCAACAGCGTCGACGTGAAGGGGGAACAGGAGAGGGGGACACCGGTGGTTTTTGCTAAGATCCTCAGGACTAAACTGGTTCTTATACTAAGGTGGTAAGCGGCACCCTGTGGATGCAGAGTCCTGCTGGGAAAGCTATAAAGACCTGAGACTACAACCCCCTCCCCAGCTGTGCAATTTTTACATAGTAGAAAGAGAGAGGGAGTGAAATGAAAACCAAGTATGTACCACTCTAAAGAAAGCGCACGGTGGAGACAAGAGGATGATGGAGATGAAGACATTGTATTCTGACATGTTACAGTTACAGTGAGAACTTCCAAGTTCCAAGAGTTCAAATAAAAATAGAATTTTACAAATTAAAAAAAAATACAATTCATATACACAGTAGAATTAGCTAACATTACCATTTAAACAAACAGTGCAAACAGAAAGAGGGAAGCTGCTACTGTTGAAATGACCAAGGTCCACGAGCCGTGGGGCAATACTGCACATCAATACTGCAGGCCTGGGAGGGCGCTGCTGGCCTTTCCGGAGGCTTTCTTGTCCCCCGAAGGCCGTGTCAGTGCGTGAATTTGCATCAGAAATGTCATATGGTCAGCTGAGTCAAGTATGCAAGTGTCCATCCCAGTCCGGAACTGTTAAACAAGGTCACAAGCAAATCGTCCCCCAGAGCACAAAGATCCCCCAGTCGGGTGGGGACTCTTGGCCCCCTCCCCCATCACCTCAGCCAGGAAAACAGGAAACCATCTCTAGCCAACCCCAGCCCCAACCCCAGCCCAGGCCCCAGCCCCCGAGGGTTTCTGTTTATCCAGGTGCCAGGTTCACTGGGAGGGCATCAGGCTGGTAAGAGGCGGGATGCTGAGATGCAGATTTCTAAGTAACAAATCAGAGGAGGGAGGCTTACAGCTATTTTGTTACAAGCGGAGCCACGCTTGTCTGTGGGCTTGTCTGCAAAGGGCAAAACGCCAGGACAGGACAGGAAATAACGTGCCTTTCCAGAGGGGCTGGGTTTGGGTCCTCCTTGGTGGCCGTCCAGTCCGTTCTGGGGGAGGGAGGCGTTTGCACTCTGCCGTCTATCTCTGGGCTACACTGAAGGGAACAAAATAACTGGTGACTTAAACACGACGTGATGTGCAGGAGGCATAAACCCCGACACCCCTCACCCAGGGTGTCCGGGAGGCCAGCAGCCTGGGACCCCGCCCTCTGGAAGCGGGAGATCCTTGAGCAGGACCTCAGTGCTACCAATTTCAGGAGAGGAAAGGAGAGGGAAGAGGAAAGCAGGTTCCTGGTACGGGCGGTCATGCCACTCGCCTGACTTCGGCATTGGTTTCCTTTTTAATAAAAGGAAGAAATAATGCGGTCAAGTTCCGAATGCTGCCTTAAAATAGTGGCAGCTGGTTGAACGCAATCACATTAGAAGGGCTTGCCCTTTTGGTCCTTGGGATTTCCCGAACTGCTTACTGGGAGTTTCATCTGTGTTTCATAAGTCAAGTGCACCCAAGGAAGTTGAAAATTTTATAGGTCGAAGTAATCTTGGTCAAAGAGATGAAGAAAATGGAGGAATGGAGGGGCCAGAGTCATTGGCAATGATGCTGACGCAGCCTCCGGCATAGGTGGAGTTGTTCCCTAGAGTGTGTGGAGCACAAGACCTGAGCCAGCAAAGCCGGGCAGACACCCACCCCCCAGGCTTAAAGGCGGCAACAGAAGTCAGGAGGCTGAGGGGAGAGAAAGGCATGGCTGAGGCCTGGCACTGACCTCCTCAGGCAAATTCCATGACTTAAAAAAAACCCCAAAAAACTAACGTAATGCAAATGAATGCCACCTTGACCCTCAGAGCACATGTGCCACATGGTTGCACGATGGGCCTAAGACGTTGCTCAACGTGTAGAGCGAGCACAAGAGGAAAGTAACGCAAATGCCTCTGGTGCCTCTTCAGAGAGGAACAACCAGCCCAAAGGGAAACTAAGTCACTGAAAGAAAGAGGGAGGCTTCCTCCGCTTGATGTTAAAACCCCGGGGCACGTGCTGGCAAGAGGCACCTCCCTCTCCCCGCGGTTAACCCCTCCTGAAGTTTCCACTGTTGCACCGCTGGGGGTGGCCAGCAGGCGGCCAGTGAGAAGTGCTCGAGAAAGGCAGACACCCTCTTCCTCGATTAAACATCTGCTGTACTGTCACACTCTGGCTTTTTAAGCCACATCGTGTACCTGTGAGTGGACCTGGCTCAGGATTCACTCCTTTCCATCTTCTGAATAACTGCACCATTGCCCAGAGTCAAGTGAAGCAGCTTTATCTAGGGGTGCCCTGCTTTTAGGGGTGATGCCAAGATCCTCTGGGCTGGGGTTGCTTCACCAGGAAGATGCAGGTAAAACTTAAGGAAAGTTTAGTAATTCCATGGAGAAGAAAAGGACCAGAGTAAGAACGTGGCACTCGGAGACCACGGGTAATTTGGAAAATGGAGAGGAAGCCGAAATGCTCCAAACTAGGGCAGGTGTAAATCTAACCCTACTGTCAGAGCTATTGTTCAGGAACTATCAGCGGGATTTGAATGCTTTGTGCTTCTAGGGTTCTAGATTCACAGCACAGCGGTGAGACCAGAGCACCAGCTCACACCCAGAAGCAGAACTTCCCTCAAAATGAACTGCTGAAGATGTCAACTTAAGAGTCCCAGTGAAAACGGGCCTCCCTGAAACATGCGTAGTTTTCTCAGGACCCAATTCCTCAATTTAGTAATTGACTGAATTCTGCAACTGGCATTCCACCCAGTGTTTGCCTCGGTCAAGGTCCCTCCCATGATGGTTTAAGGCAACAGCTGGGTTCCCTAGGAAAGGAGCAAAGAGGTGGTGGGGAACCTGCTCCGTGCGCCCGCCGCCAGTGGGTGAGGCCTGACTTCCCCTCTGGTCCTGGTGCTAGCGGGGAGGAGGGGCTGGGGCCTGTGCCAGCACTGGATGGGGGCGCGCAGGGGGCAGGAAACGGGAAGACACTGGCTGAGAGGTCACACAAGTCCAGACTCTGATGGCTTGACACTACCCCCAGGAGCTCTGACGGCAACGTGTTCGATGATTGTAGGCTTTCCAAGTGAGCGGGCGACTGGGAATCTTCCATGCCCGGGAACATCCCTCGCCAGCCATGGCGGCGGAGCCCGAGCTTCAGCTCCTGGAGAGACGGGCTGGCATGTGGCGGCGAGGCCGAGCCGGGCCGTCATAGGGTCTGGTAGTGCTGCCGCAGCCGTGCCTGCAGAAACTCGTGTGTCAGGTTGTGCCGTGTGATGACCCCAACGATCTAGGACGAAGCAAAAAAAGACCCAGGTCACCTGCAGAGTGAACCCCACTGGGACGAGAACACGAGGGACAGGGGTGGACAGAGCTTGCCCAGCCCGTCTCAATCAACGGCAGGGCCAGAATCAGGTCCCGGAAGGCCGGGGACAGGCCTGACAACATGATCAGGACACTCATTTCAAAGGCCACCTAATTTCTAAATGGGAACAAGATAAAGAGACAACTCGCGATTGCAAGCTGGAGGCCGATGGGACAAATTTAGCTCCAAACGGTTTTAGTTGGGCCGGCTAGAATCTGAATGTGAATGTCTTTTTAAACAGGGCCCACGCTCTCTAGCTTCTCAGCCACCACACCCAGCCCGTTTGGTGTGCGTGTGCAAGACACAGAGCCCAGGGGAGGCTTCTGAGAGGCGGTGACCCCTGCTCCAGCTCAGAAATCCCATCTTTCAGAACTACCTGAGTCACTGTGATATTGGGATTTATAATAACACATATCTGGACTTTGTCCTAGTTCCTGGCACAAAGCTCTTCAAACTCTTGGCATTTCCTAAGTGATGAGTAATAAGGGTGTCTTATTATTCATAACAAGCCCCTTTCAACCACCCGAGTTTATGTTAATGAAGTAACTTTTAGAAAGCCCTTAAGGATGGAGGCTGGTTTCCCAGGGAACCAAGTGTGTGACTGACTAGAAGATTGGAACTTTCATTCCCAACCCCCTAGCTGGGGGAGGGGAGGGCTGGAGGTTGAATCCATCACCAATGGCCAATGATGTAATCAATCATGCCTAGGTCATGAAGCCTCTGTTAAAATCCCTGAACTACAGGGTTTGGAGAACGTCCAGGCTGGTGAACACGTAAGATGCTAGGTGGTGCCAGAGAGGACGCAGAGCTGGGCACGCCTTGCCCATCCCACATCCCTTGCCCGGTGTATCTCCTCCATCCGGCCGTTCCGGGGTTACTGAATTACTGTTTACTATAAAAGGATGTAAGTCACTGTCTTCCGGAGTTCTGTGAGCAGGGGGTCATGGGAACCTCCTATTTACAGCCAGTCAGGAGCACAGGTGACAACCTGGACTTCCCATTGAAAACTGAAGTCGGGGGGAAGGCGGGTGTGATGAACCGTCTTGTGGGGCTGAGCCCTCAATCCGAGGGGCCCGACGCCGCCCCCAGCATACAGCGCCAGGGCTGAGTTGAGTTTAGGATGCCCGGCTGGTACCCGGAGAACCAGAGAACTGCTTTGTGTGGGGAACACCCGGCCTCCTCCGCCAAGCCAGTGACAGGAGCACAGCAGAGCAGGAGAGTCCAGAGAACCAGCGTCCTCCCTAAACGGGTATTTTCCACAGTCGGCGCGGTGACTCACAGCTGTCACTGAGGTGGGTGTCCCACACCATAAACTGCGTTAGGACTGTCAGCGCGGCTGTACTTCAAGGAACACGATCTGACTCCCTGCCGCTAAACCCGTGTAAGGACACGCCGTGCCGTCGGAGGTCCTGCTGTGACCCTCACTTTGGAGAGGCGTCACTTCCTGGAGGGCAACGAGGCGACACCCACCGAAAGCCTCAAACAGGTGACCATTTATGGTGAAATTTAACTAGATATTGTACAACAGAGGACAACTGAATAAGTGACTGGACTGCCACGCAACGGAATGCTCTTGAGCTGTCAAAGTATCCCAAGTGAACACTTTCTGTTGTGGAAAGTCATTTCCTATAGATTAATTGAAAATTTAAGGTATCAAACAGGATAAATAGTATAAACATCTTCACTAAACCTTGACATATAAAACCTCTATGTCTAGACACAGAGGAAAAAAACAAGATATACTCTGAAAAGTTAACGTGGCTGCCTCTACAGAGGTAAGGGTTTGGCATTTCTTTTTCCTGCCTATCTGTATTTTCATATTTTTCTACAAACACCAATGTTTGTGGAATAAGAAAAACAGTTCTAATAAAAAGAAAACAATGGAAAAATCTGTAGCAATAATTACTAGGTATTTTACCTTTCAAAACTCTCCAAGTATTTTGTCTGAAACTCCCTCATTTACTGCTACAAATTCCCATAACAGGTGGGGAACTGACCCCCTCCTCAAGGAGGCGCCATCAGGTCAAGGGTGGAGAGGAAGCTTTCAGGACGGAGACAAGGCCCTAAGCGCTTCTGGGCCTCAGGAGGGAAGACCAGTGAGACGCTGGCGACATCTGCCGGCCACACAGGAGACGGCGTAGAAGAAACACCCCGGAGGCAAAGAGGAAGGTTCCTGAAGCTACCCCAGTCTCCCCCTCCACCCCTGGGCCCCTCACTCCCGGTGGGGAGCCACAGAGCAGGTCGGGTCTGAGAAGCCTCCCTGCGGGATTCTGCTGCTCCTTCCTGGGTGAGAGGCCCCGCCTCCCCGGCAGCACTGCCTTTAGAGGGTCTTTTCCAGAAGATGCGGCCGCAGGCACACGCGCCCTCACGCTCACCTCTCCCACCGCATTCACCACGGGCAAGTGCCGCAGGCCCATCGTTCTGAACAGGTTGAAAACTTGGGAGACGTGGGTGTTGGGGGAAACAGTGAAGGGCGCGGGGTTCATGTACGGGGTGACGTCCTGCAGAGGAGACAACACAGGGGACCTGTGGCCTGTCCTGCCCGCCCAGGATCAGAGGCCAACCGTGCGGACGAGCAGCGGTCCACGCGGGACAGGCCCTCGGCCTCCGTGCCTGGCCCCGTCCCCAAGGGAAGCCTGTCTCACCACGATCATGCGCGGGTTCAGCAGGGTCAGGTCCAGGTCGTGGATGTCGGGGTACCGCGGGTAATCCTCGGCCATCTCAGCGTAGGAGAGGCGCGGCTGGCTGGCGCTCTGCAATCCCAACCGAAACAGTCCTCGCACCGAATGCGGCAACTGGCAGCGTCACCTTTAGAGGCCCCCTCCCTCTGCGTCTGAGAGCGGGGGGCGGGGCAGAGCAGGGGCCAGAACAGGTGCTGCGCAGCCAGCTCTCCGCCAGTTCCCAGCTGTGCCTCCCTGGGCCAGTCCCCTCGCCTCTCTGGACTTCCCTTTCATTTGTAAAACAGACCTGAGCTATTCCAGAGTTTCAAGGAGAAAAGTGCTAACTAATAGTAGCTGTGTGGGGTGACTTGTGTCACCCCAGGAGGTACGTCCGAGTTCTAACGCCTGGTACCTGTGAACGTGGCCTCATTGGAAACAAGGCCTTTGTGAATGGAATCAAGTTAAGATGAGGTCATCCTGGAGTAGGGTGAGCTCTAAACCCAATGACTGCTGTCCTTATGAGAGAGGAGAGGACACACAGGGAGAGAGTGGGTGACGAGGAGCAGACGTGACTGGGGAGCCTCCAGTCGAGGCAGCCCGAGGACTGCTGGCCCCCACCACAAACGAGGAAGGCGCCTCCGGAGGAAGCACGGATCTGCTGACACCTGCTCTTGTCCTGTGGCCTGAGAACTCTGAAAGAATACCCTGCTGTTGTTTGAAGTCACCCAGTTTGCGGCGACTGGAAGTGGCAGCCACAGGAGACTCACACGGGAGCTTCGCTACTCCTCCTGCCTTCTGAGCCTCCTGGACTTTCCCTCAGTTCTCACTGCTGCGGACTGTCAGTGGGCAGCTGGGCCGCCACTACCAGCTCTCGAGCGGGGCTCAGGAAGCACAGGTGCTAGTCACTGCCCTGCCCCGCTCTCCTCCCCTTAACTCCCCTCTGCATACAGCCCTCCCCATCCACCACTGACTCGGGCCAGCTCTGGCGGCTCCTGCGTGCAGGCAAGGCCCTGTGTAGTCTGGCCCACTTCATGCCTCCAAATTCTCTGTCCCCCGTGCTCTGCACGTGACCTTTCCCCCATTTCAGCAGGGCTGGGCCTCCTCACAGGCCACACCCCCAAGCCTGAGCCTCTCCACCCATGGCCTTTTCTGTCCTGCCCATGTGAGCTGCTCTTCTGCAGGCCAGTGAGACCACAAGTGACCTCGGCTGGCTGCCCACAGGCAAGACCCAAAGCAGGAGAGTCAGTTTGGAAACCAGTCCTCTGCGTGACTTTTTCAGGCTCCATCTGCAGGGGTGAAGTGTGTCCCAGGTCGCTATAGGGACCACTTTGAACACAGCCCACCCATGCCTGCTATCTCGACAAAAACCAGAGAAAAAAGAAAACTACAGGGGAATTGATGAGAAGAAGGGTATTTCTCTGGATGACACATGTAACAAAGTTCATTCATGGCAGAGATTAAAGGCAGAAACTATATTAAGAGCCCACCGGCCAGAAGGACACTTAGCCACGGGTGAGGAGACTACGGGAAGAGGCGCTGGAGGGCAACTCGCAGCCCTGCTCGGTCTCAGCGCAGGGACCCTGCCTGCAGCGGGGGCCACAGGGCCACACACACCGCTGGATGGCAGGTGCAGGGACTGTGCTCCTGCCACCCTCGTGCCTTCCAGAATCCTGGTGGGAACAAGAAAGGAGACTCACCGACTGGCTTTCAGAATAACAAACTCCTCGGACGAGCAGGGTGACAAGCTGTGAGCGCAGGATCAGGCCGTGGAAGGTCAGTGGGCGGAAGCGCTCCTCCATGGTCCAGTCTTCGCTTGGGGACTGGTCAGGGTATAGGTTGGGGTAGGGAGTGTATCTGTTATACAGAAACCAGACGCTGCCTAGGACACCCTCAGCAGGATCACTTCCCGTCCACGTCCCCGACCCCCTCCCCCAATTCCGCGGGCGAGAGGCTGACGGCCCTGCAGGCGGCCGCGCTCCCTCACCTCCGCTCGAGCATCTGCTGCAGGAGGTCCTCCTTCTCGCCCGGGTCCTCGGAGGTCAGGTGCTCGTCGCACACGTTCCGCAGCTCGCTGGACGGGTAGGACTTCATGGACTGGCTCCGTCTGCGCTGCTCACCGGCGCGGGTGAGGATGCTGCACTTCTGTGGGCGGGAGGGGTGGCGACGACGGCCAGCTAGTGCGGGCGCACCAGCACCCACTCAGGTGAGGATGTGGGTGCCAGTGCGGGTCAACAGCACAGGCCTACACCGTAACTGCAAGAAACCTTCACAGCGGCTCAGGGGCTTGTGATCCAAAGGAGCCCCTCGGAGCCCAAGGTTTTTGCCAGCCCAACACCCCTACTCCTTTGATTTGGGGACAGCGTCTCAATGCTCCTACGTCATGCCTTGGTGGTCCTGTCAACTGACGTGCCCCCCAGCCTCCGAAGCCAAGGGTGGGCACGTGACCCAAGTGGGGCAGCGGGACTCTCCCTCAGCGCAGGTGCCTCCTGGTACCTGCAGAGGGGCCACCCACCACCTGCTCGCCCAGAGTGCACTGCTCCTGGCGCCTCGGCTTTCCTGTCCATCCTGCAGTTTCCAATGGACTTTTTTCTTTCTTAAGTAGGTCAAAGTCCATTGTTGGCAACCCAGAACCCTCCCTGATACAACCTGCACTGAATACTCAAAACTGATGTTTAAAACAACAATCTATCCACGTGCTGGCTGGAGTGGGAAGGAACACACGTCCTGATGGCCTAACACAGTCCTGACTCACTGCGTGGTCTATACTCGCTGTCCAGTCCACACTCACTGTCGCATGCAATGAAAAGAGTGCTGACTTTCACAAGAGCCAACCGGGGCCACCCCATCTACGGGGTGTGACAAGCACGGGATCACTGTGGGCGGCAGGGGACCACCTGTCCATCGCCCACCTCTCCTGCGGGGCCGTTGCCTTTACCTTGTACTTGATGTTGTTACTGATGAGCTGGTTGCCCTTCATGAACTCCTTCTCGTTGCCCCGGTTCTCCGTGACCACTGGGAAGGCGTGGTGGACAGTGGTGCGCAGGATGCTGACCAGAGACTGGATGCGGGTGTGCGGGTAGACGTAGGTCAGGTTGGGCTCCATGATGTCGCTGGCTCGCAGTCTGGGAGAGGGAGGGAAGCGGTCCAGACTCACGACAGAGTCCACGGTGCCGGGAGCAAGCCACGACGGAGCTGCGCTGCCTCTCCTGCACTGCCTGGACCACCTGGGCCCCTTTTCTGAACCATCTCTAGCAGCTCCTTGAACACACCCGTTCCCTGGTACTTCCATCCCCTTCGCACATGCTGTTCCCCATGCCTGGAATGCCCTTCCGTGCTCTGTCAGACGCTTGGGCCAAGACCCTCAGCTCGATATGAACGTCCCGCCTCCACAAACCTCTTCCGCTTGCTCAGGGGTTTGGCCATCGCTCCTCAGCACCCCCTGGAACATGCCAGTATCACCACTGAACTGCTCATTATACTGGAATTAAAATAAAAATGTTTGGGCGTCCCTTTAGACCAGGGATGGCAACTGTCACCCACAGGTCCAATCTGGTCACGCTCGCTTGTTTACAAGTTGTCTGTGGCTGCTTCTACACTAAAGCAGCAGGACAGAGGGCACATGGCCTGCAGAGCTGAAAATATTTACTATCTGGCCCTTTCCAGAAGTTGGCTGACCCCTACGTTAGACTTTAAGCGCCTTGCACGATCCCAGACATGGGAGGCCTGAACTATCTGTTGGCTGACGGATAAGCTGGTGATTATGCCCAGAGGAATCACTGCTGATAGGACGACACCTCGCTGGGCACACACGAAGCAGCTAGTTCTCACTCACAGGGCTTGGACCCTAAATTTAAACATTCAATCATAACACTTCCTATTTAACCAGAATGCCACAGCGGCCGAACCATCCACGAAGCGGCCCTGCCCGCCCCAGTCCCCAGCTGCACGGGGCCGCTCCACCAACCCGAACACACTTGGGTACAGACGTGCTTGCTGTTGGAAGGACCTTGCTGTTGTTACTTACCTTCTTCCAACCCAAGAATCTGAATGACCATTTCCTACCTAATACAAACATTCCTGGGCCCTAAAGTCTGTAAATTCTGGAACTAGGACATGAAGAGAAATCCTGGCCTTACTTGTCCATTTCTACCTCCGTCTCCCATTCTAGAAGCGGCACGCCTCGCAGGCCCACGTGGATGTCATAAATGCCCTTATTGAAAAAGTCCCCTGTCCATTTGGCCACCTGAAACACAAAGCAAAGGCTTGAAAAGAGGCTGCTGTGGGAGAACGTGGCCCTGAATCTGAAGGAGGCCTAGACGGGGGGCGTGCTCACCATCAGGGTGATCATAACAGGGAGGCCGTACGTGATCTCGTTGGTGGACTCAATCAGGATGACCGTGAGACTGATGCTCATACGGACGACCCCGCCCAAGAAAGCCGCAGCACCAATCAGGGCAAAGGTTCCCGAATAGATATGGCCCAATCCAATGTAGCTGGTGAAGAAAGAAACCAAGAACATGCCTTAGAATCATATTGGGGGTGAGGGAGGGAGTTATGATTTGCACCCTTGTGCATACGTACTCAAGTGCACGCTCAGGCGCATGCACGCACACACACACACACACACACACAGTACCTTTTGAGAACGTTGGCAACTAAACGTCCAAAAGCAGCTCCACATAGCAGGGAAGGCACAAAAAGGCCACTTGGAACAGAAATGCCGTAAGTCCAACATGCAAGCATGAAATAGAGGACGAAGAACAGCGCCAGAGTGATGGGGCTAAAAGTACCTGCAAAGCCAGAACAGATCCACCTGAGTCCCACTGAGATGCCTGCCAAGGCCCACCAGACTGCGTTGGCTCCCACCAGGTCCTTCTGCGCCCTGACCGGTTCACCTCCAGCACCGGAGGCAGACACCCCAATCCTGTCTGGGTTGGCGTTACCAACAAAAAGCCCTGTTCTCGCTCAGAATGAAGGGCATGTCTGGCTCTGTCTGACAGAGGAGTAACCATTTGTTCCCTGCCCCAAACCCCACCCTCCCGGATACTCACTATCCTGGTGGAAAAGCTGAAGGATGCCAGACTCCTGGGGGTTGAAAAAGAGTGTGGCCATGTCATTGTAGGTCTCATTGGGACAAAAAAAGGTCTTGATGCTGGAATTCACTTCTTCTGATGTGACCTAAGAAAAAGGAATCAAAAAGTCAAGTAAGGGCCCCTGGGTAGGGCATTTGAGACTTCAAGTGGGATGTCTCCAGCGAGGTCGAAAAAGTCTGGTGTGCAAGCTTTACCCGTAAATTAAACAGGCAGCAGGAAAAAGATCGATCCCCAAGAGCAGCCAACCGTGAGACGGTGTATTCCTTGCGTTTTGAGAAAGAGTCAGGAGGAGGGCTCTGTTCGTGCACGTTTGTAACAAACGTGTGACTACACTTAGGGTTCACCAGGGTCTGGCTCTGCCTTCTCTCCCAGGGCTGATTTTGTCAGTGGTACTGCGGGAAGCCTGGCCCCAGAGCACCATGGACGGTGGAGGACGAGGCAGGGGACCGACAAGTGGTCGGGAGTGGACAGGCATCCGCGGAGGAGAGTCCAGGGCACGGCCTAACCTAACGCCCCAACTTTGTCCCAAATGGAAAAAGCCTCCACCCGAGTTTGCTGCAGAAGAAAACCCACATACATGAGGCCCGATGCAGACGCCACGCTCCTGGCTGCCTCTCCCACCTGGCTGAACAAAACCCAAGCTGGGAGAAGAGATTTTCTCCACATCCCAGCCCTCTCATTCTCTTCATCGTTTTGTGTGAGCAGATGAGATCTGGGCACTGCTGGACTCATTATAGGGCGAGGGTATCTGTTTTCTGGTTGGCGATGTACAAGTAGCACAGGGGGCAGACCTCACGCCTCTCACTGGGCAAACAATTAGAGAGTGTTTCTTGCAAAGTTAACTAAGCATATGCAGACAGACTTTTCCTGGATTCCATTCTATCGATATTAATGACACTGTAAAGATGCCCTGATGTGGACCCTGTAACAATACTAGGTGATGGGTTTGTATAACCCTACCAGGTGGACCTGGCTGGGCAACACGGCCCGATGAAGGCTGCTGTAGGAGACAGGAGAGCGCCACCTATCGGCAGAACCTGGCAGGGAGGAGCTGGCAAAGGAGACGCGTGTGCAGAACAGTGAAGGGGGGACAAGCTGAGGCGACCGCTTAATCACCAGCACATGCAGTGTTTCCCAAACTATGCCTGGAGGAACCTAGTCCTGAAGGTGCTCTGGAAAGAGTCCTGTGGTCAAACGCATACAGAAGTATCACAGCACTTGCTGGAAATCGGTGTATCTGTGAAAAGCAGAGAACAGCCTCCATGATCAGGCGGATTTGACTCTCACGCTGCCACCCTCTAGTGACCTTGGGAAAGGTCTTTCATTTTGTGAAGCTTCCATTTCCTCATCTATGAAATGGGAATAATACCCACCTCATGCTATATATTACTAGCTGGGTGATCTCAGGCAAGGCCTCAGTTTGCCTCAGTTTTCTCATCTGTAAAATGGGGACAATACTAGCCAACGTGGCAGTGGTAAGGACTAAGTGAGGTCATGTATGTACAGTGCTTAGTAGAACACCTGGCACACAACAAACATTCCAAACATTCCTAACACTTACTGGAACTTCAAAGGCCCTGAGAAATCCTGTATTAAAGAAACCTACTCAACTCTGGTTAACCCATCTGACCACAGAATCCTTTTCCATTTGTTTGCTCTTGAATCACGTGTATCAGTGTTCCTTAGAACACACTTTGGAAAATACTGGTCTGGTAACGAGGTGGCCTTGGGGAATAGCCAGTAACAGGGATCAACAAACTTTTCCTGTGAAGAGCCAGACAGTTAATATTTGAGGCTGTGCAGGTCACATACAGTCTCTGTTACATGTTCTTCTTCTTTTTTTTTTTCCCAACACTTTAAAAATGTAAAAACCATTCTTAGCTTGGGGGCTACACAAAAACAAGCAGTTGCCAAGGGCCAGATTTGGCCCATGGACCGCAGTTTGCTGACCTCTGACCTAGTACATTCTAGCCGTTCACTGACTGTTCCTGGGGACACAGAAGAGGCAGCCACTCAAGACAAAAGCCCAAAGGGGCTCAGAGGGACTCGAGTGGCTCCCCGGGGGCAACAAGACATGTACTTAGAGAACCTCCAGCCTCCACCCTAGAGGCCAGCTCTCAAATCCACCGGACTGGACCGAAAAACACAGGGTACAGTAAGCTCCAATGCCTACCTCACTCAACCGGCTCTTTCGGGGAAAGGTGCTAGAAAACATCACATACTCCTAGGAAAGGAAAAGGAGAAATGCAAACAGGAGGCATGCGAGTAAATGACCTAAACCCAGAAAAACTAGAAGATGCAAGAAGAGCCAGGACCACTGTGTGCCCTGAGGCAGGCATTCCTTTCTCCAGTCTGAGGGGTGCCTCTCACATCCCGAGGGTAAGGCTGGCGGGCACCTTTCAGGGGTGGGGGGGTCGAAGAGTAAACTGAGGCTCGGAGGAGAAGCAGACAGTCAGCATCCTGAACGTCTGTTTCCAATTAGTTTCATTCAACAAAGAGAGAGAGGGAGGGAAGGAAGGAGGGAGGGGGACGTGGGGGAGAGAGAGAGGGAGAGGAGTCCCCTCTATGAGAGCCAGGACTATTCACGAAAGTGAGAAAGACAGGGCTTCCCTAGTGGCGCTGTGGTTGAGAATCTGCCTGCTAATGCAGGGGACGCGAGTTCGAGCCCTGGTCTGGGAGGATCCCACATGCCACAGAGCAGCTGGGCCCGTGAGCCACAACTACTGAGCCTGCGCATCTGGAGCCTGTGCTCCGCAACAAGAGAGGCCGCGACAGTGAGAGGCCCGCGCACCGCGATGAAGAGTGGCCCCCGCTTGCCACAACTAGGGAAAGCCCTCGCACAGAAACGAAGACCCAACACAGCAAAAATAAATAAATAAATAAATTCCTACCCCCAACACCTAAAAAAAAAAAAAAAGTGAGAAAGTTTGGTGCACATTCTCTCTTAGGTAAAAACACTACTACTATTCACAAAAGTGAGAAAGAGAAAGTTTGGTGCACATCCTCTCTTAGGTAAAAAGACTACTACAACAGCCGCCCCACCCCGGGCAATCTGAATCAGGTGTGGAACAATGAACCCAACACATCTATTAGCTCTAAACCGAGGCAAGCCATACACTTCTGGATTCTTCTGCTTCGCGTGTGTAGGACAAAGGTAGCAGGTGCACCAGGGTTACCTGGAGTGGGAAGGAGTCATTACCGACTTGACTTGCGGAAGACATCTGTCGGCATTCTCCTAACACCATGGAGGCCACAAACACCACCACGGTGGTCACCAGAGACACCAAGAGGCTCTCCAAGACTCTAGGAGGCAAAGTACAGCTGTTACTGTGGATAAAAAGTCACCTGGTCCTGGGAACTCAAAAACTGCCTACCCCCAACCCTCCTTCCCCCCAAGAGCATGCAGAGCAGCCCCTGCTGTTAGCGCGTGTGCAGAATTTATCAGTGACTTGATGCATTCCAGCAATTTGCATGTAAAAAGTGGGTAGCCAGTAACGTGGGCTGCTGCGGCCACATCATCTCTCTCCGAGGAATGAAAGGCCTTCCATTTTAAGTTCTGGGGTGAGAGTCTCGTGAGAGTGCACCCCGCGGCGGGGCCAATACTGACTTTGTCATGTGTCCTGGTGGCCAAGTCCAGAGAGGCTGGGAGTGAGCCAGCGGCTCTGATATAAATTAAGCTCAGCCTCAGTCTTTTGGCCCATCTGAGAAACAGATTTCCATTTTCAGTCTTAGACATGACATGAAAGCTGGTGTGGAAAGTGGGGTCCATTCCCCAGGAGAGATGGCCCGGTCCACACGGGGCCTGGGGGGCCACGGCAGGAGGGGAGGTGACTGCGTGGGTACCTGACGAGCTTAGGTTTCGGGTGCACGTTTCGCATACGGTACTTTGCGAGCCTCTTGTTCAGACAGTTGAATGTGGCTCCCAGGAGGCCCCCAACGACCCCCATCACGACGAAGAAACCCAAGTCCATAGCTGTCCAGAGATGACATTTTTTATCAGAGTCAGAGCACTGAGAGAAGGGGCAAGGGAGGGAGAGAGAAAAAACAGAGTGCCCATGAGAACAGGAAGGGACAGGAGCAGAAAAAGACAGAGACGAGAAGCGATCCTGCCTTCTCCCTGCGAGAGCCAAAGCAGTGCTGGAATCCTGCCCACACTGAGCCCAGGGCATGCGGGAGACGACAGGGGCAGAGACGCACCTACCCTTCTGACAGCTTCTCTCTGGTACTTAAGAGCAATTTTCACGGGTCAAGAAAGAAATTTGGGGGGCAAGGACAAAACGTACCTTAAACTCGCCAAAGTTCAGCAATCCAGGGAGCTGGAAGGAACCCCAACTTCCAAACTGAATCCCAGAACGGAAGAAGTTGAGGGTGAAGGTGGCAGACATGGAGCAAAAGAGCTAGGGGACAGGTGAGAAAACAAGAACACTTGGTGGGGACAGGTCCTGCCTCCTCCCAGACGTGTCCCCACCAACCTCCTGCTCTGCACAGAGACCGGCCAACTCCAGGTCTGGACCCAGGGCCCTGGTGACCACGGCAGTAGACACACCACAAGTGTGAGAAGTTGGCCATCAGGCTATTAGGAGTTTTCATTCAGCCTTTTGTGAAGGACTCTATTCATTTACAGCCTATTATGCACCAGACCCTGTGCCAAAAAAGGAGCAGTAAAGACCACAGGAAGAACGTGCTCCCCTGCGGGAGGAGACGGGGGTTCCCATCAGGACCACAGCCGGTCTCACCCATCGGGTCGGATGGTTCGTCAGGAGAGAATAACAGCAGCTTGACTAAGGATGGGAAGGGTGTTAATACGGGAAGTATGGAAAAGTCCACAGTTTGGAGGTTATGGGCGTCTAGAGCAAAGGAGTGTCCAGTAACGTCAACTCTCTTGGTCTCATCAGAAGCACAGGTTAACTATCGATTAAGTGGAGCCTTTTATCACGGTGAAACGTCCCTCATTCACTGTGATTCAAGGTGATTCCCCTTGTCTCAAAGTCTCCTTGAACATGAAGAAACGACCACACCAGCCTTGTTTTGCTGAGTGTTTGCGTGGTGCACCTTTCCTGCTCCCCTTATTTTCAGACATTTGTAACTGTATTTAAAGTATGACTCTGGTAAACAGTGAAAGAGGAAAAAAAAAAAAAAACTACTGGTAAATGTAACGGGTAAGAGGTGTCCAGTTTAAATCTGGGGGGTGTGGTTAAGCTCAGGGGAAGGTCTTCCTCACCACTTTCCACGTGAGCCCTTGGTTCCAGAAGGATGAGCCCTCCTCCAGACTGAACAAGGTACCCCCAATGGGGGCCCCGAAAGCTGCAGCGACCCCGGCGGCTGCCCCTGCTGATACAAAATCCCGCTTGTCTCTGAGGAGAGAAAGGAGAGACGGTTTATCTGAGAAATAGCCCTCAGGCTGCAAAAGGCAAGTTTTCACCTCCTTATGCACTGACATTTTAACATCTTGAGACCCACTAACAGTCAGGGCTCATGAAGCGCAGGTCTCTGGGGAGGCAACTCGGCAGCCAACGCAGTTCACCTACGAGCCAAACGCTCTCCCCAGGAGGAGCTCCGCCAGGTGGGGGGACTCCCTGATGCCCGCCGACTCTGAACATGGATTCTCAGGAGGCAGACTGGAGGGTTCTGGTGTCACCGCTGAGCCACTGGCTCATCAGACCTTCCTTCCAGAAAGCTCAGCACCAGAGAAAACGTACAAGTGTGGCTGTGAGCAGAGGGGCAGGTGACAGTGACCGGCAGGAACGCCAAGGCGAGAAGGTGGACCGCAACCCGGACCCTGGGCCCCTGACTGCAAGGGCCTTGCCAGGTGTGCAGGTCAGTAACACACGCAAATACCATGGGCTGAAGAGTGCCCAGAAGCAGCCTTCCAACCCCGAGACGCGGCTGACCAAGCAAATAAACTCCATTCTTGATAATATGCCTGTGGACTTTCCTGGTCGTATGTTTGATCTTGGACCACATTCTTCGTTGTCTGAGATGCTTCTAGGCCTTACGTTATGACAAAATGGAAGCCATGATGCCTGCTTGGCCCTTGTGCTCCTAATCTTCAGAAGAATAATTCAAAGCCCACCTCCTTCTGGACGGTCGGGTTTTGCATGCAGCCCGCCCAGCAGGGGAGAGTGTGAGTCGGACTAGAGCAAGTGTAGGGTCTCAGTGGCAGTAAATGAACAGCTTGTTTTTTTCAAAAAAACCCCCAATTTCCAACCTTTCCATACCTGTCACTTCGGAAATAGGGGAAGTTAAACTGGATCTTCCGTAAAGAGATGCTCTGAAACTAGAACAAGAGAAAACAAAGTCAGAGAGGGGCCCGAAGCCGCAGGCATCCACAGCGCCAGGGAGTCCCTGTAGCCTGAGCGCGTCTGGGCAGGGACTGCGAGAAGGAGTCCAGGGCAGCAGATGGGAGAAGAGAGGTGGCTTCGGGGAGGAACTGCTTTTCCTGCCCCCCAATTTCTAGGTCCCTCAGAAACCGCATTTTGTACATAGAGAGCAAGTCCGAAAGGAAAAGGGGAAAGAGCTGAGCGAAGGGTTGGGTGGAACTGAAAGCTGCTGCAGACGTAACGGGGTACAGTCACCGGGGAAGGGCCAAGGGGGCCAACTCTTAACCTGCGTGACAAAATCTCAGGCCGCCGCACAGCAACTCCCTCCCCTTAGAACATGAGATGTAAACGTCTGTAAGTGACAGTTCACAAGGAACTGAGGCTTCTCCACGTGGATCAGCCCGTGAGAATGGGGTCCCGGGCGAGCTCCTTGGCCTCCCTAAGCCTCAGCTCCTCCTCTGAGATGGAAGATGATAAGGACAACTCAACCCTTGAGGTGGCTTTAAAGAAAGGAGCCAGCATATGAGAGTCTGGCCCGGACAGCACTAACGCTGATGAACAGCAGCTGTTACTCCTGCATTTGCTTCCAAAGGAATCGGCGGAGACCTGCACCTGAGACCATCTCAGCCAAGGCTTCCAGCCTCTCCTGAGGTGCTCCACAAAGCCACCCTGTGTGGACGTGCTCGGCAAAGGCTGTGGGAGCACCGGGTGACTTTCATTTGAACAGACTTTCTCTCTGTCCCATTCCTACTCCTAGGACTCAGCAAGGCCTCGTGAAAGCCTCGAGATACCAGCTACCTGCTCTCCTGGGAGATAGACCACATCGTTTACTCGTCAACCCAAAGTGACAGGAGATTCCGAAGCCTTGCTGGGATGCTCCCGATGGATTTTTTCCAAATTCAACCACAGACACGC
This sequence comes from Mesoplodon densirostris, assembly GCF_025265405.1. NCBI lineage: Eukaryota > Metazoa > Chordata > Mammalia > Artiodactyla > Ziphiidae > Mesoplodon > Mesoplodon densirostris. The sequence goes on along the minus strand of NC_082662.1, from coordinate 9,188,129 downwards.
CCCTGCGCAGGAGGCCCACGCACAGGGGTAACCCGCCCCCGCAGACCATCAACCCTTACCTGCGGGAGGCCAGCCCCTACCACTGCTCCACTGTGGATCATGGGGCCTTCCTTCCCCACAAAGAGCCCTGGAACAGGTAGAAAAGGGGGAGGCCATCAGTGAGCACAGAACGGTCTGGGTCAGGAGACCTTTGTTACGTAGACCTTTCTCTTGACAATTATAAAACAAAGATGATCCTATGACTTTGTACGAGAAAGAGTGAGTCAAATTCCCATCAAACAGGAGAAAATAATCTTGAAATTCTACATCGGGGGTCAGCAAACCATAGCCTGTGGGCCAAGACAGCCTTGCTGCCTGTTTTTATACAGGCTGAGAGAGCTCAGAATGGTTTTTACATTCTCACATGGATACATTTTAAGTTTATGTAAGTTTAAGCACCTACCTACTAGCTTCTTTTCTTGCCTCTTGGCCCACAAAGTCTAAAATATTTACTATCTGGCACAAAAACTTGCCGACTTTGCTAAAAGCCAACTCCACAAACCAATTAGACATTCGTTCTACTTCAAGACTCAGTGGTGTGCTGGTCAGATATCTCTGAATGGTAACTAATTCACAGCGTCTGCATTTAAAAAATAACCCATCAACAAACAGTGAAGAAACCCGTTTGAGGCCGGGGCCTTCAAATCCGAACCTACTCAGTGTACACACATGATGCTTCTTGTCATCTTCGCCCCTTGAACGCTTCAAGGATAAAGGTCAGAAAGACGCTCCTTACCTCCAGCCACACTGAACAGCACTCCAAAGACTTTGCAGAGGAGGGTCCGGAGACGCACGATTCCGGGCACCTTCACACCATTCAGATAGCATTTGATCTCGGGTATCCCAGAACCCACTGCCACTGGCTGATGGGGAGAGCAGGGACACCCAGAAACTCAGACTCCACTGGGCCTACGGTTCACCCTGGACAGCCTCACTAAAGACAGCGAACTGACCCTCTTCACCAGAGCAGCACCCACCCCCCTGCCCCCCGTGGGCCTGTGAAACCAGAGGCTGCCCCTGCCCCCCGGGCTTCTGACTCAGTAGGTCTGATGCATTTCTAGCAAGTTCCTGGTGATTCAGCATCACCTGGGGGGGCCTTTCAACAATCGATGCCAGGCTTCACTACCGAAGAGTCTTACCTCATTCGTCTAAGCTGGGTATCAGTCACTTTTAAAGTTATTTTAAAGTCTTTTAAAGTTTAAAGTATTTAAGTCTGAAGTGTTTTAAAGTTATTTAAAGTCATTTTTACCATTCCCCAGGTATTTCTAATGTGCTACCAAGGTCGAGAACCAACCTCCTCGTCTGGATTGTTCCTCTTTAATCTCACCAGAGGCTGAAACCACTTTCAGAAAACATCTCTAAGTGAACGAGAGACCACTTTTTCTATGGGAATCTATATTCGAAGTCTAAATCAGTTTCTTGACATTTCAAAAATGGAGATGGAGAAAATGAGCGCAAAACCTCATGAGCAAAAAGGCAACACCCCACCACCTCACCTCAATTAGGACAAGAAGGCTCGCGAAGAAGACAAAAGTCAAGTTGAAACCCAAGAGTTCAAGGAGGGACAGGGCGAGGCAGCCTTTCTGGCTGCACTCCTCCACCGCTACAGACATGGGGTTAAGGAAACTGTGCCCGCTAGCTGGGGCGGTCCTACCGTCACTTGAAGTAAAGCACGTCACTCTCCTGAAGCATGGTGGCTGCTTACTGCACACCTTCCTGTTCTCCGTATATAAACTTAAAAAAAACACAACTGCCTGAGATGCCTCCTACATTAGGAACCATTTTTAAACTATGAAATACTTAAAACGTTATGAGAGGTAAGGTACAGACACCTGTACTCCCACAGCCCATGCCTTGACAAATCTCAGTGTTACGCCACATTTGCTCCAGGTATTTTTTTAAAATGAAAACATCAGATACCATTAAAAACAACAACGACAACAACAAAACCCTTTCTGTTTCCCTCTGTCTCTCCTGGAAGAAACCACTAAGCTGAAACTCTTGCGCATCCTCCCCTGCAAGTTTCCATGTGCATCCACATTGTTCTAGGTGCTTCTAAAATTAAAACAATGGCAATTGCACTTGATGCACATTCTACAGCTGCCTTTTTTCTCTCCCTCAACGCTTTCTGAGAATTAGTCATGTTGATATAAAAGCTCTGGTTCATTTATTTTGACTTCTGCATAAAACTGTATCATGTGAACATCAATTTTCCCACTCTCCCATTTGGTGTGATTTCAATCCTTTGCAATCACAGAGCTGCAATGAACATCTCTGTGCATGTCTGAGGGTCACATTTAGAACAGAAACTCAGGAGTCAGGAAGGTGCACCTTCCTATGTATTTAATTTTCATTTCCCTGCTGGTGGTGAGGTGAGCACTTTTCCACAGGTTTATTTACCGGCTAATTTTCCTCTTCTGAGAATTGCCTGTTCACATCCTTTGCTTGTTTTTCTATTGGGCTGTTTGGGCTTTTTTCTTACTGAGTTGCAGTTCTCCCTCTATTCTGGATACTAATTATTTGTCTCTTAAATGCATGGGAACAACCTCTCCTAGGCTGTAAACTTGTTTTTCAGTTTAGTTATGGTGTTTTATTGCTGTTTGGGGTTTTTTTGGTGTGTGTATAAACAGAATATTTACTTTGATGTGGTCAAGTTTATTGAGCTTTTCCCCTTCACTCTGTGCCTCCTGGAGCCCTTAGAAATTATTCTGTACTCTCAACATTACATAGTCTCTTCAAGTTTTGTTTCACCTATTGACATCTTTAATCTGGAATTAATTTATAGTACAAAGAATCTAATTTTGTATTTTTCCAGGTGGATAACTGATGTCCCAGCATCTTTTATTAACTAATCCATCCTTCCTCACTAATTTATAACACTAACTCTGTCAGTCACCACATCTCCACATGTGTGGGCCAGTTTCTGCTTCTCTATTATTTCCCACTGGTCTAATTGGGTATTCCTGCACCAATATGATACTGTTTCAATGACTGTATCTTAAATGATATGTCTTGACATCTAGTATGGCTAGTTCCCTGTCTGTTGTTCAAAACTGTCTCAGCTACTTTGGGCTCTTTACTATTCCACACAAATTTAGGAAGAGACTTTTCGAGTTCCAGCAACAAATCTATTGGAATTTCCATCGGAACCACATGAATTCATAGATTGATCAGGCAGAACAGGCATCTGTGCTTCATGTCTTACTAACCATGAACATGAGCACCTCTCTATTAAAGTCTTCCTCTCATGTCCTTCGATGATAATGAAAAACCTCAAACCCAAGTGGCTAATACGTAGCTCTTCAAAGATCACGTCTGCTGTTAGACTCACTTCTAGACAGGAAAGCAGAGTCAGCAACTGCTGACGTCCGGAAACACCAAGACCCGTGAAAAGGATACACGCCTGCACCACTCCGAACTTGAGCTGGGTGAAGAGCCGTACAAAGAAGTCCACGAAGAGACCCACCTGTGAAGAGCACGTGGGCGGTCACCCAGGTCTCCCCGCTGTCACAGGCACTCCCCTTGAGGCACCGCCCCTTCCCCCCACTGCCTGTTCTCGCTGGTCACCTGTACCAATGTTACCAACAGGCCACGCGTGAACAGGCTTTCCTTAGTCACTGTGGCTACAGGAGGGTCCCACCGGAGCCTGGCGCCACAGCCCCTCCAAGCACAAAAGAAAGAGGTGCAGTTAAGTTCTCAGAAGGAGAGTTAAAGCACAGAGGGAAAAGGATGGTAAAAAAGATCGGAGACCAAGGAAGACCACCGGTGCTTGGAGAGGAACAGTACAGTGATGTGTGAGGGCCTGCTCCGCTCTTTCCAAATGCAGGTTCAAAAAGCCTTTGCATGCGTTACAGGGCATCAGAGTTGCGTGGCAAGAGAAGTATGAAAAAGTGTCAGGATTATGATTTTAAAAAAAGGAGCGGCGGGGAGGGGAAGGCAGTCTCTGTCATAAAGACAAACAACTTATTCGCCGGCTGGAGCTTGCCCTCTGACCCCCTCCGCCCCTTGGCCCATCGTCTCCCCACGCCCCGCCTGCTCACCAGCCCTGTGCAGACTCCAATGGCAAACACCATCATCCACTTCACCGCCTCATACCTGCGACCTTTCTGTTCACAAAGGAAAAAAATGACTCCATTTATTGCAGGCTTACGATGACAGCAGGGAGGGAATACATCTCAGCCAACCAGTTTTAGACTAAATCCCATCCGGACAGCAAGCACGGTGATGATGTCTGGGGTGGCAGGTGCTTTACAATGCAGGAATGAAGAACGCTAAGGGCCGGGCCAGGAGCACTGGCAGTGGGCACTCTGGTTGGCAGGTTGAAGGACTAAGTAATAAATGCAGATATCTCATGAAAAGGGTTAAGAGGCCAAGGGGTAAAGAAGTTTACTTGAGTATTTAGAACAGAAAAAGAAGCTGTCCTAAGACCTACTTGGTCCCAAGAGATCAATAAGGGACTCACCTTATTATCCATGGTCTCCAAAACTTCCAGGTAAGGGTCATTGATACAGCGATCATAATCCAAACTCTGAAAGAGGGACGCGTGTGAGTTAAAAAAAAAAAAAAAAAAAAAAAAAAAAGTCACAAGCCAATAGGAAGAATTACCAAAACCTGGAAAGGGATAAAACTCCCGGTTCCTGCCACTCAAAGCACAGATGGCACAGCAGCACCCAGGAGGCACTTGTTAGAAACGCACACCCTCGGCCCCCTCAGACCTGCAGTATCGCAATCTGTGCTTTATACGGACATTTCAGCAGCACTGCTTTAGGTGTATACCTCATGCTTTAGGAAGTTTTTTGTTTTATTTTTAATAAAATTAAATTAATCAATTAATTAATTTTTGGCGGTTTTGGGTCTTTGTTGCTGCGCACAGGCTTTCTCTAGTTGCGGTGCGCGGGCTTCTTACTGCGGTGGCTTCTCTTGTTGCGGAGCACGGGCTCTAGGCGCGTGGGCATCAGCAGTTGTGGCGCGCGGGCTCTAGAGCTCAGGCTCAGTAGTCGTGGCACATGGGCTTAGCTGCTCCACGGCATGTGGGATCTTCCCGCTCAAACCCTTGTCTCCTGCATTGGCAGGCAGATTCTTAACCACTGCACCACCAGGAAGTCCCAAGAAGTTTTAAACTACGTATTTTTAAGTGTCCTGTTTCTGCCAAACATTAAAAGACCTTCAGCTGTCACTAGTGTTACTCAACTTACTCTATTAGATGAACAAATACTTCAATTAACCAGAACCAAATTAATTTAGAAAGTTCTAATTTTAAGTTTTTTCTGCAGTTCGTGTCTGTGAAAAGGAGATTAGTCTCGAGACAAACGTGGAGACTGTTTTCCTTAAACTTTGCAGAACACAGCTGTTCTGCAAACGCTTTGCAGGTGGGCCAGAGTCATTTCAAGAAACAATTCAAAGGAAATAATTTTATTTCTACATCTTGCATGAGAAGCAGCAGTTCGGCACCAAAGGAAAACAGTCTTCTGGGTGCTCTCTCCCCATAACCTGATGCTACCTACACGTCAGCTAGTGAACAAACTGGACACTGGCCCGGTGGCCACACTTCCAGGCAGGAGTTCAGAGTCAGCCAAACAAACACAGGTGTGACACGTGACAGTTTTTTCCATTTATATGACTACCCAACGTCCAAATTCCTTTTTTTAAAGGGTCCTGGAGTAACAACAGGTGACTGATTAAATCCGTTATCATCCACCCTAATACAGAAGACTATATAGCCATAAAATAATTCTGACAGGTCTACAAAGACAGATGGGGAAAATGTGCAAAAATTAAGTAAAAAGGGCAAGATGCAAAATAAATAAATAAAGGCAGATGCAGAATAAAATGTATAATATAATCCTATTTTGATTAAATAAAATTAAGATTTGTATGTCAGCATACAATGCAAAACATTTGGGAAAACTGTTAACAGTGGTTCTCTCTGGTGTTTTAGGAGGCATTCACATCTGGATATGATTTAAAATTCTCCCAGCAAACATGGTGTACTTTTTATATTAGAAACAAAATTGTTTTCCTGATTACAAAACAAAAAAACCCCAATCTGTAAACTATACTTCTGCTGGGAAACTAGACCCATCCGTGAATGACTAAATATATATATGTATTTATTTAAAAAAAATTTTTTTAACATCTTTATTGGAGTATAATTGCTTTACAATGGTGTGTTAGTTTCTGCTTTATAACAAAGTGAATCAGTTATACATATACATATGTTCTCATATCTCTTCCCTCTTGCGTCTCCCTCCCTCCCACCCTCCCTATCCCACCCCTCTAGGTGATCACAAAGCTGATCTCCCTGTGCTATGTACGTATGTATTTAATGATTATATATGTATACACATACATATTCTACACATATACGTACATATAGTAGACCCCTGAACAACGTAGGAGTTAGGGGAAGCGACTTCCCACACAGTCGAAAATCCGAATTTTGCTGTTTCTGCCTCAAAAATGAAGAAACTGATAAATGACTCACCCAAGGGCAAGAAGCTGAAACAGTTTGGATACCAGTTCTTTTGATTCCACATACTGTGATCTCTAATGGAACACAAAGTTTTCCCCACACTTAGTTAATTTAAATATCTGTAAAATGAAAATACAGGCACTGTATTTATTGGAAAAAACCTGCATATAAGTGGACCTGAGCAGTTTAAACCTGTGTTGTTCAGGGTCAGCTGTATGTATACACACACATATGTTCGTGTATATGTGTGTGTGCATATATACACACACATGTATATATTTTTTAATCAATTAACTGACATCACATTCTAGGAACAGAAAAAAATGAACATGTTGAAACTATGACTATCCTTCATACCAAATATATATAAAAATCACTGGCAATTAATTATTTGCTTGATGGTTCTGTCTAATAACACTATGACTCCATAAACATTGAAAACGCTTGTAGGGCTTCCCTGGTGGCGCAGTGGTTGAGAATCTGCCTGCTAATGCAGGGGACACGGGTTCGAGCCCTGGTCTGGGAAGATCCCACATGCCGCGGAGCAACTAGCCCCGTGAGCCACAATTACTGAGCCTGCGCGTCTGGAGCCTGTGCTCCGCAACAAGAGAGGCCGCAATAGTGAGAGGCCCGCGCACCGCGATGAGGAGTGGCCCCCACTTGCCACAACTAGAGAAAGCCCTCGCACAGAAACGAAAAGCCAACACAGCCATAAATAAATAAATAATAAAAAAAGAGTAGCCCCTGCTCGCAGCAACTAGAGAAAGCACGCATGCAGCACCGAAGACCAAAAATAAATAAATTAAATAAATAAAATTAAAAAAAAAAAAAAAAAAAAGAAAACGCTTGTAGATGTCCAGAATAGGCAAAGGTATAAAGATAGGAAGTAGATTAGTGGTTGCCTACAGTCAGGGGCAAGAAGAATGGGCGGTGACTGCTAACAGGTGCATGGTTTCTCTCCGGGTGATGAAAATGTTCTGCAATTGCTTCGATGATTGCACAACTCTGTGAATATACTAAAAAAACACTGCACTGGGGCTTCCCTGGTGGCGCAGTGGTTGAGAGTCTGCCTGCCAATGCAGGGGACACGGGTTCGAGCCCTGGTCTGGGAAGATCCCACATGCCGCGGAGCAACTAGCCCCGTGAGCCACAATTACTGAGCCTGCGCGTCTGAAGCCTGTGCTCCGCAACAAGAGAGGCCGCGATAGTGAGAGGCCCGCGCACCGCGATGAGGAGTGGCCCCCACTTGCGGCAACTAGAGAAAGCCCTCACACAGAAACGAAGACCCAACACAGCCATAAATAAATAAATAAATAAATAAATAAATAAATTTTTTAAAAAGGCAAAATTCCTTTAAAAAAAAGCAAAAAAAAAATTGCACTGTACATTTTAAATGGGTAAATTGTATAGCATGTGAATTATGGCTCAATAAAGCTGTTAAAAGGACATTTAGAAACAAATGCAACACCAGAACACCAATCTTTTTTTTTTTTTTTTAATAAATTAGCTGAAAGCTTGACACTTGGTAAACAGGTACCAATGAACTATATGATCTGTTATTAAAACCTGATATTGTTACTTCTCCTTTGTCATGACTAACTTCCTTTTTATTTCTGCTGTATATGTTGCTCTTTGGGTTGGGGAACTAAGAACTTTCTTAAAAATACAATTTGCATAGGTGGCCTGCAGGGCTGCTGCCCATGGTTATGAGCAAAAATGCCATCTGGCCATGAGGGCATATGGGAACTGAGATGTAGGCCAAATTCACTCAGGAAGGGCACCTTAGTGCTCACACAAAAAGCACCTTCAATGGGCCTTTAGCTGGGGTGCTGCAATGGCTCAGAGGGGGAGGCCTTTTATTCTAAGTCCTCCCAGCTCTGAGGGGTGCCTTTTTCTAACTCAAAAAGGCACTACAGGCTCTGTGACCCATATGAAAACAATACTGTTTGGTAATGGTCCATCCCACAAATAGGGAGTTGTTATTATTCAAACCACTTATAATGAAAACAGATGTCAAAACAGGGACTCTAGGGACCTCCCTGGTGGCTCAGTGGTTAAGAATCCGCCTGCCAATGCAAGGGACACGGGTTCAAGCCCTAGTCCGGGAAGATTCCCACATGCCGCGGAGCAACTAAGCCCGTGTGCCACAGCTACTGAGCCTGCACTCTAGAGCCCACGAGCCACAACTACTGAGCCTGCAGGCCACAGCTATTGAAGCCCACACGCCTAGAGCCCGTGCTCCACAACAAGAGAAACCACTGCAATGAGAAGCCCGCGCACCACAGCAAAGAGTAGCCCCGGCTCACTGCAAGTGGAGAAAGCCTTGGTGCGGCAGCAAAGACCCAACACAGTCAAAAATAAATAAATAAATTTATAAAAAAACCCAAAAACCTCAATTAAAAAAAAAAAAAAAAAGCAACAGGGACTCTAACATCTTGTAAGACCCCCTAACTTATCAAAGAGTCAAGTATGTGCAATGAACTCTTTCTAAGGCAAGAAAGAACACATCTTAGAAAGAGCTTCAAAAGAAAGGTTTTCTAGTTGATCCCTCATAAATAAAATCTGGGCAGACTTTCCTGATCACGTGCCTAGCTAAATTTGCTCTTACACATAGCAAATGCTCTCAAGAAGCTCATATGCAGAGATGGTTAACTGAGAAATATTAACGACTCACACAAAAGAACATTAGCCCATAAAATTTACATAAATATGCATATCAGCTGAAAGGAAATGCATTACAAATATGAGTGCAATATAGTGAAAGGAGTGAAGGAGCTGGGGGAACAGTAGGTCAATGGAGCACAGATGCCTTAGTGAGCTCCCAGGAGTAGGATGAAGGCTGAGACAGTGTCAGTCATAGGAACAGGATGGTATCACCAGGCTCAGGCTCAATGAGGGAATGCAAGGTGACAGCACAATATGGACTGTCTTATACTAATTCCTGCAAGTCTCTCAACTATGTACAAGCAAACAAATATTTAAGAAATACGAGACGATACATCAGTGGATACAGTGCTTTTTCATTGATTAAATGCACTCACATCAGAGCAGCACATTACACTATACCACTGTGGTACAGCTGGCAAGTTCTAGACTCCTAAAATTATTTTGTTAAGTCAATTGCAAGGGGAGAAAAAAAAGATGAAGGTGGAATCTACTTCATCTTAAACCTACTTGACTTAAAAGATGTATCACACAAATGCAATGTGAGGACCTCATCTGGAACCTGATTCAAACAAACTATTAAAAAGTACATATGGGGCTTCCCTGGTGGCGCAGTGGTTGAGAGTCCGCCTGCCGATGCAGGGGACACGGGTTCGTGCCCCGATCCCGGAGGATCCCACATGCCGCGGAGCGGCTGGGCCCGCAAGCCATGGCCGCGGAGCCTGTGTGTCCGGAGCCTGTGCTCCGCAACGGGAGAGGCCACAGCAGTGAGAGGCCCGCGTACAGCAAAAAAAAAAAAAAAAAAAAAAAGTACATATGACGTTTATAAGACAACCGGAAAATCTGAACACTGGTTATTTGATATCAAGGAATTATCGTGAATTTCTTAGGTATGAAAATGGTATTGGGTTATGCTAAAAAAAAGTCTTCATATACTAGAGATATGCACTGAATTACTTATGGGTGAAATGATGTGATGTATAGAATTTCCTTCAAAATAATGTGGGAAGGGGGAAGTGGATGGGAGCATACATGAAACAAGGTTAGGCATGAGCTGAATGACTGTTGAAGTTGTGTGATGAGTACAGGGGGTTTCAATGTACTATTCTGCCTATTTTTGTCTACTGTTCTGCCTATTTTTGTCTATGTTTGAAATTCTCTACAATAAAAGTTTTTAAAAAATTCCATGCGAAGCTATAAATCATAATAGTTACACTAAATTCTACAGCCAGAGTAAGATAAAATATTAGAAAGAAAATTAGTCTGGGTATGTTATTGCTCTAGGATATTGATTTTTTTAAGTCTACCTGACATTTTCTTTAAAGCACTAAACATAGACATGACTAAGCCCACTTCTTGGAATTGATCCTAAGGAAGCAATTAAGGATGAACAAGAAAGGATGGTCACAACGATTCAGTTCATAATATAGAGAAGTCAGATTAAAGAAAGTGTGGCACAATGAAATGCTATTCCCCTATTTAGAAAGATATTATAGAAGAGTATCTATTGTTACAAAAATTCTTATCAACTGGGAGGGGAAAACATGTTAAAATAGTGTATTTAGTAGAGTCTCACTTTGTTACTTAAGAAAAAAACATGGGGCTTCCCTGGTGGCGCAGTGGTTGAGAATCTGCCTGCTAATGCAGGGGACACGGGTTCGAGCCCTGTTCCAGGAAGATCCCACATGCCACGGAGCGGCTAGGCCCGTGAGCCACAACTACTGAGCCTGCGCGTCTGGAGCCTGTGCTCCGCAACAAGAGAGGCCGCAATAGTGAGAGGCCCGCGCACCGCGATGAAGAGCGGCCCCAGCTTGCCACAACTAGAGAAAGCCCTCGCACAGAAACGAAGACCCAACACAGCAAAATTAATTAATTAATTAATTAATTAATTTTAAAAAGAGTAGCTATTATCGTCATTGAAGGGAAGTAAAAAAAACTAAAACAAAAAAAGAAAAAAGAAAAAAACATGGAAAAGGACGTTTAGTAAAGTGAATAATCATCTTTTAACGAGAAGTGTTATGGGTTTTTCCCTAGCTTCTTTTTATAAATCATCTACGAATCCTCTATCACAAACATGGCTTGTTTCTGCCATTTCAAAAATCATAGAAATGTCATTATAAACTAATTAAATGATAAAAGGCACTCCAGCAGCACTGGCCTTACTACACACACACACACACACACACACACACAAACACACACACACACAGACTTTCAGAGTCCCATGCTTGAAATCCGGAACTATAACCAAGAACTGACAATTCTGAGAGAAGCTGCTTGGGCAGGAAACAATCATCTGAAAACTCAGTTCTCTTAGAAGATAAGCAAGGTCTCCTGGCCCACACCCGTTACGAGCAAACACTGTCAGTGGCTTTGACTCTGGGTCTCTACAAGTTGTAAAAAAGCAAACAGGGACTTCCCTAGTGGCACAGTGGTTAAGAATCTGCCTGCCAATGCAGGGGACATGGGTTCAATCCCTGGTCCAGGAAGATCCCACATGCTGTGGAGCAACTATGCCTGTGTGCCACAACTACGGAGCCTGCGCTCTAGAGCCCATGAGCCACAACTACTGATCCCGCGTGCCACAACTACTGAAGCCTGCACGCCTGGAGCCCGTGCTCTGCAACAAGAGAAGCCATGGCAATGAGAAGCCCGTGTACTGCAACAAAGAGTAGCCCCTGCTCTCCGCAACTAGAGAAAGCCCGCATGCAGCAACAAAGACCCAGTGCAACAAAAAATAAATAAAATTAAATTGATTCTTTAAAAAAAAAAAAAAAGCAAACAGTCTAATGGCAAACACATGCTCTATCCAGGTTAAGGTGCCACAGATCTATGAGAGCCTGGGGACACACCCAAGACCCTGCTTTGGGGCTGAGGTGAGAAAAGGGCTTCTTAAACAGGCCCCTTCCCACAAAGAAGTTACATCTTACCCACTCACTCCCCGGGAGAGAAGGTCAAAGAGCATCTCTGGTTGGAATCCTAATGCTTCGCTCTGAAGTGAGCAGGTCACTCACTACTTATGTTACCCAAGACAGCATCTAAGAATCTTACCTCATAGTCTTTCCTTGGAAGGATCTCATCCTCCTCCTCCTGTGTTTCTCCAAGGATGGTCTAGAAAAACAGATCCAGAGAAGGAAGACCTTTTTAATGGTTTTAAAAGTGGAAAGAGGCAGAAGTATTTACTGAAACCAGCTACTAGTTTCTAAATCATCTGGGGCCATTATCATCAAATGGGAACAAGACCTAAAAAAAAGAAAAAAAAAAAACCTTTTGGGATGGGGGTGATGTGGTGGGGACCTACAGTCATCAGGTGAGCGCTTCATTCTACTTATACATTCTCCAAATAACTTCTCATCTTCAGGACACTTCAAAGATGTCACTTGCCAGTTTAAAGGGGAAAGGGGAAAGAGTTCAGGTTCCGTCTGATAACGTGCCAAGTCTGAAATCAGGAGGGACTTGTCAACTCTGGGGACGCAACAACTTCAATTTTCCCAGGGTGCTTTGCAGAGGGACGCTGGATTATCAATGACCCAGAAAGGGTGAGGGATAGAGTGAGAAAGGGCTGGAAAAACTAAGCCAGCTGCATGATATGCACAAAGTCCAGCGAGGGGGCTCACTCCGAAAACGCTCGTTTCATTCAAAACTCCTTTCAGATAGAAATAAAAAAAATAAGGATGGGATTAACTGAAGCTGGCCTGGGCTCTCCCTCAGATTCCAGGGAGGGGTTCTGAGAAATGACCCAAGACTTGGGCACGTGAAGCCGGGCAGATGCTTCGAGAGCCCAGGCTGCGGTCCCCAGGCCCCACCCGCTGCCACCTGCGGGCCCAGCTCGGCCCGGCCCCACCCCCGGCAACGCCTCTCGCCGTCCTTAGCAACCGCCCCCTCCCCAGCCCGGCTCCACCCGTTTCTTACCAGCTCCTCGGGGGTGCGGGTCTCACGCTCACCGCAGCAGCAGCACCACCTGCAGCAGCAGCACAGGGACCCCCTGCACCCCGCCATCTTCCTCCTTTACTGCCACTCTGGACCCCTCCGCCAACCCCCTCCCACCCAGGATCCGCGCCTCACGTGACTGGCCTCGGGAGTGTCACGTGGCCCTCTCGAGCTTGGGACGGGGACGGGGAGTGGCTGCAGACGGGTGAGGCGAGGGCTCGCGTCACATGACGGTGGAGGGACGGCTTCCAACGAGACTTCTGGGCGCCGCCATGTTGGGGGCGGGGCTTCCGGGCGCCTGCAAGGGTGGTTTCCGCCCTCTGGCCCCGCCTTCCTAAGCAACCTGACACCGGCGCCGCTCCCCTACCCGAGCCGCGCCCCCTCTGCTGGCGCCTCCTTATCAGCCACGCAGCTGCGACGGGCGCGTGCTCTGAGTCATCCGCGACCAGAGGGTGAGTGACGGCGAGGCTTGTAGTCGCCGGGGAGAGAGACCAGGGCCTTGGGAGCCTTGGGGGCCACCCACCCGGGGGCGGGCTCTGCACGGAGGGCGGGGAGCGGTGGTGGCCGGTCGGCCCGCCCCCTCTGCGTGCACGCCCTCGGCGGGGCTAGAGTAGCGCCCCCCTGGCTGCCACCCCCGCGATCCTCGACCCTGAAGCGGAGACTCACTTTCGGCCCCCGGCCTGGACTGAAGGACCGCAGGGCTGAGGCGGCCCTGAGCTGGGGGTGGACTTGGGCCTTCGCTTCCGCCCCCTCCCGTGACCTAGTGACCCGGTAACTAGATTCGTGGCCCTCGAGCCCCCGGCGCCAGAGGCATCTCTCCGGCTCCCTGCCGAGCACCTGGAGAAGAGCCGTGGGCCACTGACACTGCTGTCCCCGACGCCCACTGCATCGGGCGGCTCACAAGTGCCCACCGGGACCCCTCTGGGAGTGCTGGGCTCCGTATTCCCCCACTGCTCGGTGCCTGGCACCCATTAAGTGCTCATCTAATGGCAGAGGGTTGCTTTGAGGACGGGGTGACAGCGCCTGGCCCGTCGGCGCTCAGTGAGTGCTGGCTGTCACCGGGTGCCAGCACGGGGATACCATAGGCAGAATACCCGGCCCTGGTCTCAGGGAACTGGGAAGAGGGAGGGGAGACAAATATGTGAACCCACAGTTGCAACCCAGGGTGCTATGGGATCCTAGCTTAAAATGGTTTAAGTGGTAGCACGTGAAAAATGTTGGAAGAAGGCTAGTGCCTGGCACATAGTAGGAATTCAGTAAGTCTTAATGAACAAATGAAAGAGCATTTAGTTTGTGGGTGGTTCGGCCTCCTCTCCCCTCTTGGTTTTGTTCCAGCAGACAATTAATGAGGCACTCTCTGGAATTCGGAAGAAAGACCAGACTAGGCTGATCTTGACACTCTCCCCTCTCTTACTCCTGACGTTCATCCCCACAGAGAAACTGGAATTTTAGGTCAGAATCAAAATGGGCATCTCTGGGGGTGGTCTGGTCTCAATCTGGTCTCAACTGCTTGACGTTGGGTGTACCAGGGTGTGTTACGTGCACTTGTGTGTGTTTTAGGGGAGAGGAGCATTGGATCTCATCAGTTTCTCAAGAGTCTAGGACCCCCAAAATGGTTAAGAACACGGGCTTAGCAGTGGACATTCCCTGAAAGACGTGAACTTGGCCTGGTTGCTCCTCTAATGCTCCAGGTCACCACACCCTGGATTTTCACTACTGTGTGTTTGCATCTTGCTGTGCAAGTGTAGTGTTTTGTTTTCGTTTTTGTCTTATTTTCCCCACCAAACTGCCCAACGGCGCTGTGCCCTCTTGTCGGCCAGCCTGTGGTTGCCGTGGTTCAGGGCTTCAACCGCGGTGGCTTTGCAGTCGCTGTAATCACTTGAACTGACTTCACTGGTGTGTGTAAGGAGAACAGCCTGGAAGGCAGGCGCAGACTGTTCAGCCTTTGTTCTGAGTTGGACATCAATTCATGCCCTTATTGAATTGGGGTCTGGCTATTTTTGGAACCCAGCCAATGTCTAGTTCTAACCCATGACATGGTCTTTTCAGAGAAGCACAAAGTCGGGAGAAATCAGGCTGCTTTGTCAAGCTCTCACCCCTTCCAGCCTGCACGCATACAAACTGTTCCAAGTAACAGGAGATGTTTCCATGGCTGAGCCTTTCCTTCCTTGGCATGTGATCCAGTCACCCTGAACATCTGTTGGCCTCATCACGCCCAAACCCTGCAGTCTGCAGTCCCACGTCCCCCTCCTTCCATCCGCCTTCGGCCTCTAGAGCCTCAGCCCTCCCCCTCGCCGGGAAGCCTTGCCCCCGCCCCTTCGCGCCGGCCCCAGCTACTGCTCTCAGCTCTTCCTTTGTCACAGCTCCGCCCAGTCGGACACACCCGCTGGGGAAGGTTCCTCCATTTCTTCCCCAGTGGTCTGGGGTCTGAGTTTACACTGGCAGAGATGGACCGTCCCAAACCCAAGGTCCTCCCGGCGGGGCACTGCTGCCCCTCCCTGGGAATGCGGGCCTGGGAGGCTGGCAGCGCGAGGTTCTCAGTGCCACCCTCCATCAGGTAGCGGTCACGGAGGACCCACGGGCTGAAGGAGCATGGTTCTGTGCTGGGTGGGGGCTGTCACACGCGGAATCAGGCAGCAGCGGAGGGCAAAGCTTGGAGCGAGGCAGCGCAGACGGTCGTAACTGGCGTGTGGAGCCACTGGGTGGGCGCGTTGTCACCCGTACCCTCACCGGCCTTCCTCCTGCGTGGAAATGCAGCATCTCTCGCTTGACCCTGCCTTGCTGGGGCTCGGCTGCCTGCCTGCCGTCTCACGCCCCCTGCCTCACCCCGTGCAGCAGGAGCTCGGCCATGGTGAACGAACCCAGAGAGCATGGCGGCCCCAGCCCCCGCTGGGAGGGCAGCAGCAGTGGCAGCGAGAGCTCCAAGGATAGTTCAAGGTGCTCCACACCCGTGCTGGACCCTGAACGCCACGAGAGGCTCAGGGAGAAGATGAAGCGGAGGATGGAATCTGGTGACAGGTGGTTCTCCCTAGAATTCTTCCCTCCTCGAACTGCTGAGGGAGCTGTCAATCTCATCTCAAGGTGAGTCAACGCAAGATAAGGGGTAGGGCCAGACCGGGGGATGGGGGCAGGGGGAAAAGATGAACTGTCAGCCCCGAGGCTGGGCTGCACTTTGACCCAGCAGGAAAAGGCAGCCATAGGGGGTGGAAAAAAGCAAAGCCAGGGTAGATCCTCTGATAGCAGCTTCTGTTGTCTGTAAAAGCCCCTCCAAGCACCTGGAATGTTTAGACACTCTCTTCCATGTGCTAAAAATGTTGATTCTCTCAGACTAAATTCTTGGGCGGAACTTGGGGCTGGATCGTGAGGAGAGTTTAGGAAGTTACAAAACAGGCGGCTTGGAGAACATTTTCAGCAAGTTAGGAATTTGGATTATGCATCTAGAAATCTAGAAATGCCAACCGGATTATGTTGGCACTTGATGAATTGCAGTTCCTTTTTTAAAGTTTATGCTTTTTATCGCTTGCACTTCTTATGTGTCACTCCCAAGGTTGTGAAGTTTGAAGGCACAAAGATGTTTCAATGCACCACGTTATAACCTGTAACACAGCGCATGTGCGCACGTATAGCTCTTGATTCTAGTTATGGAAATGTGGCCGTGCTCTGCAGGACTCTTGGCTGCTGCGCTGGAACTGGGGGGCGGCAGGGAAGAAACTTGTGTCTGCTGACCCTCTTTGTCCCTAGAATGAGGCCCTGCTTGCCACTCTGAGGGTTCCCCGAACCCTTGACCATTGAAATGTCTTAACTCACCCGAGATAATAAATGTGCAAACACTTTGAAAAGTCCAAAGTGCTGCCGTCACGCAAACTGGTTTCATTGTCATTATATATTATCTCCACAGTAAGAGTAATCATAATGACAGCACATTGATTTCGTGTTTGCCGTGTACCCAGCGCTGTTTTAAGAGCTGTGGAGCCATCTGTCATGATATCCTCGGAGTATTATTATGAAGTAGGCACTGTCCTCTGCCACATTATAGAAATCAGGAAACTGAGGCTCAGAGAGATCAAGGAACTCTCCCAAGATCACACAGCTAGTGAGTAGCAAAGCCAGGATATGAATGCAGATCCGTCTGATTCCAGCCTGCATGTGATGCTTCTCTAACTCCCAGACCCCATGGGAAGGTGGTGAAGGGTGATGTACCCCCAGGAGCCCCTCTTCAGAAAGAAATTCCCTACAGGTTTGACCGGATGGGGGCAGGTGGTCCCCTCTTCATAGATGTGACCTGGCATCCAGCAGGGGACCCTGGCTCAGACAAGGAGACCTCGTCCATGGTGATCGCCAGCACCGCCGTGAACTACTGTGGCCTGGAGACCATCCTGCACATGACCTGCTGCCATCAGAGCCGGGAAGAGATCACAGGCCACCTGCACAAGGCCAAGCGTCTGGGCCTGAAGAACATTCTGGCACTGAGGGGAGGTGTGGAGCCCGCACTCTGCTCTCTGGGGTCTTGCTTTCCTGCAGACTTCTGTCCCTGGAACGGTCCTTTCCTTTTCTTCAGCTCCCACACTGAGTACGCTCAGGGTCCCGTCCCCGCCAGTAGCATCGATAGGCAGTGTGGGGCAGGAGGACCCTGGGCAACACACAGATGGAGCCACTTCTTGACCTCGCAGTAGGAGTTCAGTGGAGCCTGCGGCCGGTGCCTGATAACCCTCTGTCCCGATGTACACAATCAGTTAATCAATTAATCAAGCAATTAATCGATCCCTGGCTGCACCTGGCCTTTGGCCCAGTCGAAGAGTTCAGCTCTGGCACGTGTCCTAGGAGTGAGAATAGCTGGTTATGCCTCTGGCGCGCACTGTCACTGGGCCACACGAGTGTGGGAAGTGGGAGCCTGATGGGTGGGCACTTGTGGCCCCATGCTCCCCACCCGAAAGACCACTTCTCACTTGAGATGAGTGGAGGATTCTCCCGGGAGGTGAGGGTTCCAAGGGGGTGGGAGAAAAAGCCATGGGCTTGGGTGAGGGCGTGTGGACACACCCAGGTGTGAGCAGGGAAGGGATCGCCGATGCTCCAGGCTGAACGCAGAGCTGCAGCTGCTCCCTGTCTGCTGCAGCCAGCACAGGGCCCTCGGAGTCGGCGCTCAGGGACTGTTTGATGGGTTGGCTGCTGTCTTCCCTCCCACTGTTTACCAAGTGCTACATTAGAAAGCGGAGACACCAACTTGAGTAATATGAAGGCTCTGCCTTCGAGGCGCTCACGGTCCTGGGTGTGGGGGGAGAAGGAACAGAGAGGCTACCTGGAGGTTGGGTGAAACCCAGCACTGTGACCTCCAACCCCACAGATCCCATAGGTGACCAGTGGGAAGAGGAGGACGGAGGTTTCAACTATGCCGTAGACTTGGTGAAGCACATCCGAAGCGAGTTTGGTGACTACTTCGATGTCTGTGTGGCAGGTGAGAGGCTGGAGTGTCCCAGTGGGTGGGACCGGAGAGGGGAAGGAAGGAGAGGCACAGAGAGCCCCCTCGGCACGGCATTCAGGTCAGGCCCCGCTAGCTCAGCGCACCGCCGGCCCGCCTGCGCCGGGTGACGGAGGCGCGGGGGTGAATCAAACAGCGTCTGCCCTCCCATCATTCTGTCATCCGCTACCCACCCAGGCGTGCCACCACCCCTTAAGTTTTCGTTCCTCTGCCTTTAATTTTTATTATTTATTTATTTTTCTTTGCTTTCTTATTTTAGGCTGCGTCTGGTCTTCGTCGCGGCACGCGGGCTCTTCATTGTGGTGTGCGGGCTTCTCTCTAGCTGTGGCTTGCGGGTTTTCTCTCTCTAGTTGTGGTGCACAGGCTCCAGGGCGCGTGGGCTCTGTAGTTGTGGCGCGTGGGCTCTGTAGTTGTGGCGCGTGGGCTCTGTAGTTTGCAGCACGCGGGCTCAAGTTGAGGCGTGCGAGCTCAGTAGTTTTGGCTCGCGGGCTTAGTTGCCCCGCAGCATGTGGGATCTTAGGCGTTGCAAGCCATCCGGATTCTTTACCACTGGACCACCAGGGAAGTCCCTTCCTCTGCCTTTTCTTGCTCTTAGCCTACTTCCCAGCCCTATTCTTCCTTAAACAAAAGAGGTATATTTATTAAGGTTCCGGGGGCAGGGAATCTCAGAACAAGGTCAGGAAATGGCATCAGACCTCATTAAGCGCTGGAACCAGGAGGCAGGCAGAATCCAAGGCCCTCCCTCATTCTCTCTGCCCCCCCACCCCCCACCCCCCGCTGCTTCATGCCTCATCCAGTAGACCTGATATGTACGCTTTTTCTGTCTCTGATACGTACGGTACACATGTGACCCGCCGCCTGCTCCTGGTTCCGCCAGACTGATTGACAGGTCTCAGCATCAGTTCCAAACCCTCAGGAGAGAGAACCGCATCGGCTCAACTCTAGTTTCTTTAGCTACAGCCAGGAGGCAAGGTTCACCTGCTAGAAACAGATGGCGTGGCCTTCCCTCTTGCCCCGACTCATGGGGTCTGGGCCTTCAGCTTCTCAAATGGGGGCTTGGGTGTGGTGAGGCAGTGTGTGCCAGGGACACAGGAAGTCCAGGGACTAATTTGACATATCACCTTGGCATGACAATTTTTCTTAAATATTTTGGGGAAAATCATATCATATTAAAATAAACATGGCTACATTATGGAGTAGCAAATCAAAGTGATCTGAATTTAAAAATACAAGCCACGTGGCTTCAAGGAAATTACTTGTTGTGGAGACTTTGGGCTGCGTCCCCAGGCCCCCATGTACATGTCCGCTCTTCTTAGTGTTGAGAAGAGGGCGTTGAGGTGGATGAGTCTAGGAGGCCCCGATGAGGAGGTAGGAATTCAAGTGTCATTGGTCGTGCGGCCACGAGACAGTCGGTTGATTGGGGAATGTGCCCACGTGTGGTGGGCATTGGATGGTCACCAGGGGAAACCAGCAGAGCTGTGAGCGTACAGTTGCTGAATGGTTTGGTGCTTTGCTTATGGTAAAGTGGATGAAAAAGAGGACCAGTGGATTAGAAGGCACCCAGCTGGCCATGACAGGACAAGAATATAGTAAAACTGAGCAAAACCCAAATGTAAGCAATTGCTGGACTTGTTGGGTGCTGTTGAGGTTTTGTAGAGTTTCAGCTATTAAAACCTCTGTTTCTCAAATTTTCTGCTGGAAAAATCGCCTTGTTATTGAAAGTATAAAGCTCTAGTGTTTAATCCTTCCACGCCTATCCCCGAAACAGTAGTTTTTATATCCAGTTTTG
Organism: Mesoplodon densirostris; assembly: GCF_025265405.1. Lineage (NCBI taxonomy): Eukaryota > Metazoa > Chordata > Mammalia > Artiodactyla > Ziphiidae > Mesoplodon > Mesoplodon densirostris. The sequence goes on along the minus strand of NC_082662.1, from coordinate 9,167,759 downwards.
ATGACTCAGGGTTTCTTAAGAACGAAACTGCATTATCACAGCAAAGCAGCCTGGCTACCCAACAGTGTGGGTTCAGGTTTGCCCCTTCCTGGCTTGGGGTCCTGCCCTGGCCTCAGGCTGAGGAAGCCGGCACTCTGCTTGTAGTTCATTAAGGCCTGTGGTCTTTCCTGTGCAGGCAGAGGCACTAGTAAGTTCAGTCGTTTAGGGAAGGGAGCACACCGTTCCTGGAGCTAGTCAGGAACCTAGGGGACGTCTGGCCCCGCCTCCCAGGCATCCCCGGCACAGGGTCATCGCCCTGCCGCATTGTTTGGGAGTCCATTCCTCTGTGGGGTTGCTCGGTCCACTGTCAGGCAGCTCTCTGAAACTGATCCTACTTGTGCCATCAGAAGCAGCACAGAATATGATGAATGAGGAACTCGACTAAGGTGACAGACTTGTGGGCGTCTAGAAATAGTTACCGTATTCTCTGCGTTCTTTTCTTCAAGCAGAACATCTCTACTCTCTTCACTTATTCCTTGTGTAACGTGGTTTCTGACTTTGCACTGTCTGGGACCCCTGAGTAATTTTAATGTGAAATTACAAGCACTGTTTTAATCCAGTACCTAGAGTCAAGCCCATTACCCCAAAGCTGCCTGGCTGGTGTGAATGTAGCATTTCCTCTCTTCTGTGGCCACAAAGTGCAGGCCAGATTGGCCTGGCTGATTGCAGGACAGTGTGGGTGTTTGGGGGCAATCCATCCCCACTCTTGGGAGGGTGGCTCTAAGGCAGCGTTCACCGAGGGTCACCTCCAGGCTGAGGGGCGCATCAGGTGAGCCCAGCCATCACCGACCGCTTCAGCCTGTCCATGCTACGGGGTTGGAAGGTATGGATCCAGAGCTCTCCGTTCCCGGCTCTCTGGTTGCTTCATCACTCCCCTTGAGCAGGCAGAACCAGTCTCTCCCTACTGTCATCCCTGTTGGCAGGTTACCCCAAAGGCCACCCCGACTCAGAGAGCTTTGAGGCTAGCCTGAAGCACCTAAAGGAGAAAGTGGCCGCGGGAGCCGACTTCATCATCACCCAGCTCTTCTTCGAGGCCGGCACTTTCTTCCGCTTTGTCAAGGCTTGCTCCGAGATGGGCATTACTTGTCCCATCCTCCCCGGGATCTTCCCTATTCAGGTGAGGGTCCCGAGAGGGCTCATGGACTCTCACCACCCCCATCCTAGCACAGGCCAGGGCCTTGGTAAAGGCCAAAGTGAACCTGAAGTGCCGAGTTCAGACCGAAGTTCTTCTTTGATGTTCATTAGATTTTCGTCAAACAGGTGCTCAGTCCTTGTAAAATGTCGTCTTGCCACCCTCTTTTTTTTTTTTTTTTTTTTTTTTTTTTGCGGTACGCGGGCCTCTCACTGTTGTGGCCTCTCCCGTTGCGGAGCACAGGCTCCGGACGCGCTGGCTCAGCGGCCATGGCTCACGGGCCCAGCCGCTCCGCGGCATGTGGGATCTTCCCGGAGGGGGGCACGAATCCGTGTCCCCTGCATTGGCAGGCGGACTCTCAACCACTGTGCCACCAGGGAAGCCCCCGCCACCCTCTTTTGATTACCTCTTATGTCTCCCCAAAATAGCAACAGTAACTGTTGGAGGGGCTTATTGATAAGTGTCACTAAAAGGGATTATTACTCTCATTATAAATGTGGGTTAAATCAATGTTTCCCAAACTTGGCTGTCACCAGAATCATTTAATAAGCTCTTTTAAAACATGGATTTCCAGATCCCATGCCTAGAAGTTCTGATTTAACAGATCTGAGGTGGGACCTGGGAATTGGTACATTCCTGAAGTTTGGCAGGCGATTCTGGTGATCGGTCAGGCTTGGGAACCACTGGCTTAGATGACCCCCATTTATCAATAGATACATCTAGGGGCCAAAGGGTCGGCTCAGACCAATGGCAGCAATGCTGTGGGCAGCTGCTGCACCCTGCAGAGTACAAAAAGTGCTGGTACAATATGGTCTGACTTTCCTGGGTCAGTCTGTGTCACACTACAGAGCCAGGAGGCCTGGTGGGGGGATAAGGATTTGGGGTGAGAGACGGGCAGGAAGATGGGACCCACAGCCCCCTGTGTCTTGGGCAGGGCTACCACTCCCTCCGGCAGCTTGTAAAGCTGTCCAAGCTGGAGGTGCCGCAGCGGATCAAGGACGTGATCGAGCCAATCAAAGACAACGACGCTGCCATCCGCAACTACGGCATCGAGCAGGCGCTGAGCCTGTGCCAGGAGCTTCTGGCAAGCGGCTCGGTGCCGGGCCTGCACTTCTACACCCTGAACCGCGAGGTGGCCACCACAGAGGTGCTGAAGCGCTTGGGCATGTGGATCGAGGACCCCAGGTGAGGCCAGTGGCCCCGACTTCAGGCCCTGGAGCCACAGAGGAGAGTCGGGTGGGCAGGGAGGTCAGAATGAGTGCGCCCTAGCTGGCAGTGCTGGCTGCCACGGGGGCACAGAGGGATGTCTGTGCCGTGGCTGGTGGCACCCTTAGGGCTCCAATCTCAGTGGGAATGCCATCCGGCTTGACGTTTGCGAGTCAAGATGGAAGAACCCAGGTTCAGTGGTTCCCCCTCCCTCTGGCCAAGCCCTGACCCTTTCTGTCTCCATTCTCACCCAGACGTCCCCTGCCCTGGGCCATCAGTGCCCACCCCAAGCGCCGAGAGGAAGATGTCCGTCCCATCTTCTGGGCCTCCAGACCAAAGAGTTACATTTATCGCACCCAGGAGTGGGATGAGTTCCCCAACGGCCGCTGGTGAGCCATTGCAAATGAACTGTTTCTTGGGAGGAGGGAGACCAATCATGGTGGAGCCCTCGGGACAGGATTCACAGGAATGCCCCCCTGGGGCAGGTGGATGCTTCTCTCTGGAGTCCAAGGTCAGGGGTGTGCCTTGACCTTCGGGCTCCTCCTCCGCCAGGGGCAATTCCTCCTCTCCGGCCTTTGGGGAGCTGAAGGACTACTATCTCTTCTACCTGAAGAGCAAGTCCCCAAAGGAAGAGCTGCTGAAGATGTGGGGGGAGGAGCTGACCAGCGAGGAAAGTGTCTTTGAAGTCTTTGCCCGCTACCTCTCGGGAGAGCCGAACCAGAACGGCTGTAAAGTGAGTGCTGCTGGGATGGGATCCCTGGGTACCTCCCCTCGCCCCAGGGGCCAGACGTGGGTGTCACTGCCCCACCCTGAGCCTCATCGCTGTGCCTGGAGGTGGCACCTCAGCAAAGGGAGAAGGTGAGTTGGGGGGTCCCCACGTGGGGTGCCTGGCAGGGGCTTACGGAAGCAGAGACAGGCTGGGCCTCTGATGGGGACCGTGACAGGGAGGGACCCAGCCCGGCTTACCCTCCCCAGGTGACTTGCCTGCCCTGGAATGATGAGCCCCTGGCGGCCGAGACCAGCCTGATGAAGGAGGAGCTGCTGCGAGTGAACCGGCGGGGCATCCTCACCATCAACTCGCAGCCCAGCATCAACGGGAAGCCGTCCTCTGACCCCATCGTGGGCTGGGGCCCCGGCGGGGGCTACGTCTTCCAGAAGGTGTGGCAGGGACACACAGGGCTGCCCTCCCTTGACCTGCCTGCAGGGGTTCCCCGGGGCTGGGGACAGAGGCCTTCGTCTCAGGGGCTCTTTGTTCTGAGCGGCCGGGGATCAGAGTGGATGCCATCTCAGGCTCGGAGTCGGACAGACCTGGGTAGGCTGGTCACTTGACCACTCTGGGCCCCAGCTTTCCTTTCTGTAAAATGGGGATATGTCACGTCGTGTTCTGGGGATGAAACGTGACAAAGCACATAAAGTGCTTAGCACGTGGGAAGCATCCCCTAACTGGGAGCTATTATTACTGTTCCTTGTGGACCCCTTTCTCCTGGGGCTGCTGGAGTTAAAATTACATTCTAAACTAAAGCCTGAGGGCTCTGGGAAGTGAATTTAAATAAGCCCAGCTTAATCCCTGGTGGCCAGGTGGTGCTGGAGAAGCCCTCCACCCAGCAGATAGGGGGATGGAGTGTGTCAGGCCTCTCTTGCCTTACTTGCCAAACTGGGCCCCCTGTACAGCTTCTGGAGCGACTTCTCCATGGAACCTTTCCCAACTGGACGGAGGGTTGGCAGACGTCCCTCAGACCTGTCCAGACCGAGAAACCTCACGTACCTGCTCCCCTCCCTTTGCTTATGGGTTCACCTCCCAGCTAGTGGCCACCGCTAGTCCCGACGCCTTAAGTGTTCTGCTACGAGTGTCCTCGTGGATGCCTCCCTGGGACGGTCAGGAGGGCAGGCGTCTGGTGTTTCAGAGCACGTGGCCCACTCAGCAGCGCCCAGCGAAGGCGTCCAGCGAGGACTGGGGGTTACGTGATGGCACCTGTCTCCCTCCCGCAGGCCTACCTGGAGTTCTTCACTTCCCGAGAGACAGTGGAAGCACTTCTGCAGGTGCTGAAGAAGTACGAGCTCCGGGTGAACTACCACATCGTGGATGTGAAGGTGGGCTGGCCGCGGGTCAAAGGGCGCTCAGCAGGGCCGGGGTGAGGGCGCCACGTTTACTCCACCATTCAGCAGTCACGGAGTGCCCAGTGGGGCCACGCATCGTGCCAGGTGGATATGCAGACAGAGCCAGGCCCCTGCCCTCCGAGAGCACCCAGCCTAGCGGGGGAAGCCATCAGGGAATAATTATGAATAGGTGTAAGCAGTTGCACTTTATAACAGTAAAGTTGAGCATAGGAAGAAGCTGGGGATCCAAGGGAGGGACGTCCAGCTTGAGAGATCAGGGGAGGTGTTTGGACAGTTCCTGTGTGGCCTGAATCTTTAAGGATGAGGAGTAAAAAGGCATCCCAGGGAAAGGGCAGAGGGCGTGCAAAGGCATCGCTGCCAAATGGGGTCAGAGTGAGGCTGAAGCGTTAAGCCGGGGCCAGGTCCTCAGGGGTCTCCATTGTCCTGCTTGGAACTCGGGTTTTCCCGTATAGGCAAGAGGGAGCCTTGGCTCCATGTTTTATTTTGGGCAGGTCCCAGGGGACAGCTGTGTGGATAACAGGGCCAGGGGAGACTAGAGTCAGCAGCCCTGGTGGTCTGGGTAGCAAAGAGAGGCCTGGCCAGGCTAGACACAAGGCTAGACACGAGAGGAAGTGAGCAGCACCGCTGGGTGTGAAGCTGATTGGAGCACAGGAGGAGGAAGGCAAAGCCCGGGATGACGTCTGGGTTTCAGGCTCGCTGCCTTCACCGAGCTGCAGAGGCGGGGCAGGGGTGGGGCAGTGACAGCGGGAGGAGGGGCGGAGCTGTCTGCACCCCAAGGCTTCCCCTAACCACCGCCCCCCGCCCCGCCCCGCAGGGTGACAACATCACCAACGCCCCCGAGCTGCAGCCCAACGCCGTCACCTGGGGCATCTTCCCTGGGCGAGAGATCATCCAGCCCACAGTGGTGGACCCGGTCAGCTTCATGTTCTGGAAGGTAAGGGGGGTAAGCAGGCCTGCCCTGCCCACCTCCAGAGCCACGGGCGGGTGGGCGGGGCAGCTGGGGGCCGCACCCCCAGGGCTGGCAGCGCCCTGTCTCTGACTCATGGTGTTTACTTCTGGGCTGGGGAGCAGGGGTGGCGCTGGCAGTGGGCCAAGTTCTGTTCTTGGAAACGTCTTGTTGGGCAGCAGCAGAGGCCCTTGGGGTGCTGAGTGTGGAGCCCTGGCCCTAGGGCAGCCCTGTTAACCTGGCCGGCGAGTCTGAGTGTGTGTCTGTGTGTCTGTATGTGGGACCATGTATATACCTGTGTCTTTCTGTGTGTGTGCCGGTGTCTCCGTGTGTGTCTGCACGTGCGTGCCTGTGCGTGTGTGCAGGACGAGGCCTTCGCCCTGTGGATCGAGCAGTGGGGCAAGCTGTATGAGGAGGAGTCCCCGTCCCGCATGATTATCCAGTACATCCACGACAACTACTTCCTGGTCAACCTGGTGGACAACGAGTTCCCGCTGGACAGCTGCCTGTGGCAGGTGGTGGAAGACACGTTTGAGCTTCTCAACAGGCCCCCCCAGAACAAGAGGGAGACGGAGGCGCCGTGACCCTGAGCCCTGACACCCTTAGCTTGAGGCCACTGTGTCCCGCCTTCCTCCTCTCCGTCCTGGTTCTCTGGGAGACCCCCGTTCTCCTTCACTTCCCCCCACCTCCTGACACAGTGATGGCAGCTAGACTGGTGTGAGGATTCCAGGCTCTGGCTGGACCGGAGTCCGCCCCACATGGGAGCCAGGTGTTCCCTGCCTAGCGGAGAGTCTGTGCTCCGGTGGGAAGCAGCCCCATCCCCCAGAGGAGCACGTGGGCAGAAGGCATCCTTCCTGAGAAGCGTTGTTGCCGACGGAACCCCTAGGAGCCAGCCTGGGACCGCCAGTGACCTTGCTCTTGGGGCCTATGGAGGACAAGCAAAGCGAACGTGGCAGTGGGCTCTGTGGGATTGCAGAGGAGACATGGCAGCGTCAAGGCGCTGCAGCCTTCCACCTCCAAGGCGTTGGCAGCCAGGCACGACCCACTCGGGAATGAAGGGGCGGACCACTGCCCTGCCAGGCACTGGCCCCTGGATGGACCTTGGGCTGAAACCTAATAGTTGTCGCCTCCTTCTAGCCAAGAGCTCAGCTGAGCTTCTCCCTTTTCTACAGCGCTGCTTTTTGAAACAGTTGTCTCCGTTCCCGTGGCTCGAGAAAGTGCCTCTTAAGGGATAAAGGTGTCTGAACCTTTGTGCGTGGTGGAGCCCTCGGCCTTCCCTATTCTCCCCTGGCTCTGAGGGGTGAAGGGATACCTGCCTGTTACCATCGAGGGCGAAGATGAGGTTGGCCCGAGCAGGACTGACCTTTTCCTGGCTTATTTTTCGGACAGACCTCCTCCTGCCCGCCGCTCCCTCCCGTCCATGCACCCTGTCCCAGAAGCTGTCTGTCTGGCACTGCTCCCCAGGCATCAGCTCTCAAGCCCCACTACCCAGGGGCTGTGACTGACACGTGCACGTAGGCTGGTCCCTGTCCCAGTCCCTGCTTGCGGGTCTTCACCAGCTCAGGGCAAGGAGAGGGGGCCGGTTGTCCACAGGGCGGCAGAGGAAGCAGGTCAGAGGGACTGGTTGGGTGGGGCAGAGGGCAGCCTTTAGGAGAAACTGAGAGAAGCAGCTGGGGCTAAGACGGGCGTTTTATTGTCCTTCAGAGCTCTTGGCCTGAGCGCCTTGTGCCTGCGCCTGTACTCCTCAGGTGGGTGGGGCTCCGATCTGTTTTCCTTTCCAGGGGAACGGGTCACAGCTGCTGCTGGGCCCCCTGCTTCACCCCAAGTCCGCCAAGCACAGGGGCTCTGGCGGCTTCCTGCCTGCTCCGAGGCCTCCCACTGCTGCTGGCTCTGCCCCTCAGGGCCCTGGCTGCCAGACGCTGGTGCCATGTTTCAAAGGCCTGGAAGCTCTTTGGCTCCCTCCTGGGTGTGTGCTGTCAGAGCTGGAAGAACTCCGGGGCCAGCTCCTGCCCCCGAGGGAAGAGGAGGCCCTTCCCTCAGCCCCAGGCCAGACGCACAGGCCCGGAAGCGCTGTTGCCTGCGATCAGGGAAGCTGGGATCGAGTGCACATCAGGGAGGGGCACTCAGCGACCCACACCCAACACGGGCGGGTGTGAGCAGCCTCTGTGCCACAGGCCAAGCCCTGTCCCCGGACCAGTGACGGACCAGGACTGTGCTCAGCACGAGGTCACCAGCTGGATGAAGGGCTCTGGAATCCAGGCTGTTTTCTCTAACTGAACTGACCCCTCCCCTGAAAAAGAAGGGGTTCTGGGGGCAGCAAGCAGGGAGGGCTGCAGCTCAGGAATGTGCAGGTGTGGCACGGCTAGGAAGGGCCTGCTGGGGGGCGGGGCCGCCCCCCAGTACCTGGGAATGGACCCAGCGGTTTTCTTGTTGCTGTAATCGCTGAGACGCCTGCAGCCGCAGGGCCCACCGTCACCAGGCCCGCCTCAGCTGCCACTGCCTGAGCTATGGGGACAGTCGTGAGGAGGCCCCGAGCTGGGCCTACCGCTGTCCCCGGCCTGGCAACCCCCAGCCCCTCTGCTGCTTCTCCCTGCCTGCAACTGCGGCGCCAGGAGGAAGGGGATGTGACGAGGAGGTGTCATCTGAGGTGTGTTAACAGTGCAGATTCCTGCACCTGTCCCCGAGGTTTCAGGCTTGGTAGGTCCCAAGGCCTGAACTTACTTTCAGAGACTGCGTTTCCAGGGGTTACGGCTGGGAATGGGACGTGATGGGAGGTCAGCGTGAGGGTGGGGAGGGGCCGCCCCACTCACCAGCGTCGGTGCCAGCCGTTCCGTCCCCTGAGCATCTACCCAGCGCTGCCATGCAGCTGCCTGGGCCTGGCCTGCAGGGAACCCCGGTGCCGGCGAAGCAGTGCCTCAAGGCGCCCGCGCTGCAGGTACTTCCTCCTGAGGGGAGAGGCCCTGGTGTGTGTCCTGACAGCAAAGGGCATCACGACCCCTTCATGGCCAGGAAAGAGGGCAGAGCCATGGGCCTGGGCCTGCTGCGGGATGAGCACCGGCCAGAGAGGGCCCAGGTCAGGCAAGCCCCTCAGCCCAGCCCACGCCCTCAGCCCTCCCCCTCCACCCCTACCCTCAGCCCTCCCCCTCCACCCCTACCCTCAGCCCTCCCTCTCCACCCCTACCCTCAGCCCTCCCCCTCCACCCCTACCCTCAGCCCTCCCTCTCCACCCCTACCCTCAGCCCTCCCCCTCCACTCCTACCCTCAGCCCTCCCTCTCCACCCCTGCCCTCAGCCCTCCCTCTCCACACACACACACACACACACACACGCTCTCCTCCCACCCCAGACACCTTTGCTCGGCCTCGCCTTTGCCCTCGAGGTCTTTGGTCTCAGAGCTGCAGTCCCCTTCTGACCCCGTAGGTCACTGGCCCTGGGCCCCTGCAGCTGGAGCTGGGAGGCGGGGCAGAGGGGAGGCTCTCTGTCACCTGGCAAAGGGGCGTCGGAAGAGGTTAACACATCATTCAGGGGAGTAAGCTCTCCCCCCCGGTACTTCTGGAAGCTGAGCCCTAGGAAGAGAGTTAACGAGAAATGGTGTTGAGCTTGTCCCTGCTTCCACCATCTCTGCCCAAGCCTCCTGCAAAGGCTTGGGCTGTGGCCCCAAAAGGGGGGGCAGGAGAAATTGTAATTGTTTTCTCAAAATTGTGAAATACTCCAGAAGAGGAGATGGGTGGGGAACACAGTAAATACATAAGACAGATTCGCCAAGAGTTCAGAGCTGATTTCCAGGCCCGTGAGGGCTGGTGACGGTCTCATCCCTCCACTTCAGACATGTTTATTCCCTGAGGGAGGGTCTCCTTACTCTGAGTCCGGGACGTTTCTCTCGGCTTCCTCTGTCCACTGGGGCTGTGGTGCTTGGTTGGGCTGGGCAGGCCGTGGCCTGTGGCCTGCAGCTGCGGGCCTGAGGGAACAAAGAGGAAACCCTGAACCAATGGGCTTGGACATCTAGGGGCCCAAGTGACCTGGCAGGATTCCTGTCCCGACCAGTAACAGGGCCTCCTATTTGTGTGCACACAAGTGGGACGGATTCTCGCGCGAGCCCTGAGGCTCCCAGAGGAGACAGGAAAGGCCCGAGGGTAGTATGGCCATCAGTACACGCCACTGCCTCTTTCCCCGTAGTCCCACATGGCTCGAGACTCAGGAAGGTGAGTGGACCAAAAATGGCTACCAATCAGAGCTTACCTGTGCCAGGTACACCCTGTGCAGTGGGCATTACTCTCCCCACTCAGAGCTTACCTGTGCCAGGTACACCCTGTGCGGTGGGCATTACTCTCCCCACTCAGCCTCATAAAGTCAAATTACTTGTCTGAGGTCTCACCTCTGCAGAGTGGTCTGACTCCAGGGCCCGAGCCCCCAGCGACTGTGCCATACGGACACCAGGGGCTCTCTAAGGGATGGCATAAAATCCGCCCTTGTCATTAGGTGAGGGCTGCCTGGGCGTGCGTGTGCGTGTGGTAGAAAGAGGGGGGCCTGGAATTCAGCCCCCCAGTTACCATTTACCATTCCTGACATTTACTTTGTTTCTACAAGTCTCAGTTTCTCCATCAGTAAACGGGATCCCTGCCTGCCTTTGCTGACAGAAATGGAATGGAAGTGTTTATAAACATACTCTGAAAATAAAATTCTCTTGAAACACAGATCTAGAACTAAAATACCCTGAGACCCCAGAATCTGCTGTCGCCATAGCCCCACATAGGTAAATATGTGGATTCTGCAAATAACCAAAGCCAGTCCGTTTCAATTCCATTTAAAACAAACCACTTTAGCCTTTTTTCTTAGCTTTTCTAGAGTCTATGACATATTTTGTGGCACCCTGAAACGGGATTCTTAATGATGCCAGTTCACCTTGAGGAACACTCTGTGGCCTGCCAGTAACTCTGGGGCTATGTGTCCCGCAATGACATGTCCCTAGACTGCCATGCAGTGTCACTCTGTGCCCGGGTTTCCTTGTGGCCTCTTCCCTCGTGCTAGGCCACCCAGCTCTTTGTCACCATTTGCTGGTATCAGAACTAATGCTTCTGGTCTGGAGACGGACTGGCAGTTATCTTTGGGTAGAGAGAATCACGAAAGAATATTTTTTCATTTATATTTTCTGGGTTTTCTATAATGAGCATGTTTCATTTTCTAATTAAAAAAAAATGACAAAAAATTTCTACTGACCCCAATTACCTCTCTTGATCCTAGACTGTACCATGACTTATAATGAGTTTAGGTGTCTGTCTCCCTAACAGATGCGACCCAGGGTGCTTCTTTGTAGTAGACCAGCCTTGGGCTGGCACTCGGTGCTCAGTAAGTGCTGATGGACCTGTAATTGGCTGGCTGCCCGGCCAGGAGGCTGTTGAGAACCCATAGGGGTGCTGTCCACAAGGCCGCTGGGGTCCTGGAAAAGCATGCAACCACCCTCACCATGGGGCTGAATCAAGCTGACTCTGAGGCCAGTGGCCCCGAGGTCATTTTGGACCTCCCACCTCCTCAGCACCAGGGGGTGCCCTCTGGCGGCCAGCCTAGGCCAGTGCCTGAGGCTGGCTCTGGGCCTGGGGTGGGCTGTGCCGGCCTCCTGGGCCTCGGTCTGTGGTTCCAGCCACACTCTGAGCAGCGCTGTAAGGCACTGGGCCCAGTGGGTTCGCAGGAGGCGCCTGGGCCCAGCCCCGCTGGAACTGGGTGATGGCAGTTCACTGGACATGGCCCCGAGTCGCTGACTGGGCGCAGGCCTCTAGGACCCTGGGGGCGAGGGAGGAGACCACACGGAGGCCAGCGGGCTGTGGGGAGCCCTCCTCTGCCCCCCGCCCAGCGCACTGCAGGAGGGGGACCTCCAGGCAAAGCCCCGCCTGTGCTCCTCATCCCCCATCCCTCTTCTGGGGAAATCGCGTTCAGATGGGCACAGAGCAGCAGAATTATCTGTCACATGACGGGGACAGGCATCCTGTTTAGGGGACACAGAGAAAGCAGTCCTGCCAACTCCTCCTTCCTTCCCATCCCCCCACGAGCACTGGTTTACATCATCCAGGACCTGGTGTGTGTCTGGCCCGAGCTGAGCGGAGAACTTGCACACGTTGTTTCTTATTCTAATCCCCGGGACCATCCTGCAAGGCAGGCCTGTAATCTTCCTTGGACCTTCAAAGTTAGACTTGCCAGGAATAAAGACAGACCTACTAGAGAATGGACTTGAGGACACGGGGAGGGGGAAGGGTAAGCTGTGACAAAGTGAGAGAGTGGCATGGACATATATACACTACCAAACGTAAAATAGATAGCTAGTGGGAAGCAGCCGCATGGCACAGGGAGATCAGCTCGGTGCTTTGTGACCACCTAGAGGGGTGGGATAGGGAGGGTGGGAGGGAGACACAAGAGGGAGGGGATATGGAGATACATGTATACATATAGCTGATTCACTTTGTTATAAAACAGAAACTAACACACCATTGTAAAGCAATTATACTCCAATAAAGATGTAAAAAAAAAAAAAAAAACAGTTAGACTTGCCCAAAGAGGGGTAGCATAGCTGGAAAGTGCAGAGCTGGAATTTGACCCCAGGGACCAGGACCTCCTCTCCCCATCACCCCCTAGCCCCCTGAGACCTGCCACCAGCCGTCAAATTCCCTCTACCCTGGCCCCAAACGAGCTCAAGGCCTAAGCTGGAAGCACAGTGCGGGGCTGCCCTCAGGCCATGGGCACCCACCTGGCGCTCAGCTTCGGGGCAGCACGGTCTCGGCTGACCTGCTGCAGGCAGGACTCACGTGCCCACAGCATCCAGCACAGGGCCTGGGCCTGGGTTCTCTCTCCTGCCTGCTGGCGGGCCTCACAGCACTGGCCCGGGGCCGCTTGCCTTACAACGAAGGCCTGCTGGGCCCGGGCCCTCCTCAGCTTGCTGTCCACCTGGTGTCCTTGTTCTTGGCTTCTCCAGCAGGAGAAGGAGGCCTGGGCCACGCACTGCTCCTGAGCCCGGGCTGCAGCTTCTGGGGCTTCACTGGCAAATGTGGCCCCTGGTGCCCATCTCCTCAGGCCATCCTGGAAGGCTGGACCCTTGGCCCGGGGCATCCCTGTGTCTCTCACTACTCCACACCAGGCCTGGAAGTGGCTGCAGAACAGGTGCAGAGAAGGGGCCCAGCCGACTTCCCAGTCAAAAGTCACATTAATTCAAAATTACACCTGAAAATTCCCCACAAACTATCACTGGTTCTTCACAGTTTTGCCTACACAGCCCTGTGCCTTAAGAATGTATGGATGGATGTATAACAGGTGAAAGCTCTGGCTTTCATTTAGGGGCCTTGGCAAGCACTCACCCCTGCTCCGGGGGCAGGTGCTGCCCGGGAGGGTGTAGGAACCTGGCAGTTGTGGGTTCAGGTCCCCCTCCACCAAGAGAACATCCACGCCCTGCTTGCCCTCACAAGGCCACTCTGGGGCAGGAGGTCAGTGAGGAGAATGTGGTCCCCTGCTCCAGATGGACCAAGAAAACATCAGCCACTCTGCGGTGAATGGTTCAATGCCCCCGTGGGGACACTGTGAATGCGTGTGAGTTTGTACAGAACCAACCCTGGGAGAAGGTGTCATGTGTCCCCTCTGCTTTTAAACATGCACCCATGAACGGTTTATGTGTGTCACTAGACCATCTCTATTTCAGATTTCTCTCTCTTTGTGGTGGCTGTTTGAGGAGTTGATTTCCCCATCTTTTTCTCTTTTTTTTTGGCCTCAAGGCACGTGGGATCTTAGTTTCCTGACCAGGGATCGAACCCGTGCCCCCTGCAGTGGAAGCGCAGGGTCTTAACCACTGGACCGCCAGGGAAGTCCCTGATTTCCCCATCTTAACTGTGAGCTCTGAAACCAAAGGGCTGACCTGGCCAGGAGGTGGAGACCTGCGGCTTGTCAGGGCATCGGGTGGGGTTAGGGGCTTGCCATCCCGCACCTCCCAAGCAATTCATATAATGGAAGCTTGGTGGTTTTGACTCCAGGCTGGGGTCTCCCTTCATGCCCATGATGCCCGGGTCCCAGGCCTCCAGCCTGGCCTGCCCCTAGAGCTGCAGAGGCCACCCAGCTTCCCATCCTTGGGCTCTCTCCCTGCTTTTCCTGGGGTGGGGGTGACCCTCGCTCTCCCACCCCCAGGCCCGGCCACCTCCGCAGTAGGAGCTGCTCTGGACCGGCCGCCGTGGGTCTCTGACGAGCTGCAGCCTCCTGCCAGCCCCAGAACACGGCCCTGCGCAGGCCCTGGAGGCGGGCCCGCACACACCGCTGGTACTTTTCACGCAGGAGCTGCTGTCCTGTGGCCAGAGAGATGCTGAAGGGTCCCAGGCGCTCATTCCAGCCTCAGCCTGGGCCCCAAGGAACCGTGGGCCCCTGCTCTGCCAGCTTCTGCCCTCTACCCAAGTGGGAACCAAGGAGGCCACCTAACTGTCTGGGTTAAGATGCTCCCATTACAGGCGTCCTACTGGTGACCAGGCCTACCAACTCAGAGTTTTGTTTTGTTTTTTAAATTTCTTGACAATGTTTAGGAGTCAGGAGAATTCACATAAAAATACAGATTTCCAGCTTTTCTGTAAAAACAGAGGTCTGGCAACACTAGGTCAACATTCCTGGACAACGATTAGTCTGGGGAAGCAGCTGTCCGCAGTGGACAGGACACGAACTTTCCAGAACAACCAAATCTCCACCTGCCAGCCCACTGATATGATAGCAGTGGAGTGAGAAGCCTCTAAAATTGCCCCCAGTGATCCCCGCCTTCTGTGCTGGGCTCTGAGGACACTGTGACTCCTGAAGGCCAGGTGAGGATGACAAGGATGAAGATGAAGATGGTGATGGTGATGGTAGCATCCCGAGGAGCTGGGTTCTGAGCCAAGCACTTTGTGTGGATCGTCTCACAGAATTCCTGCAATCACTCTAGCGGGGGCAGGGAGGGTACCACTGTTATCCCCATTTTACGGATGAGTAAACTGAGGTTAAGTAGCACACTTAAAGTCCACACAGCCAGGGAATGGAAGAGCAGGGAACGTGAACCCAAGCGTCCACGCCCCCCGGTCCTGCTCTGCCACCCAGTCCTGGGGTGGGCGAGGGGTGGGCTGTGGGAGTGTCCCATCACTAGACTTTGTGCTAGAGGACCAGAATCTTGGGTGTCCCTGACAGACCTGGGTCCCCCCTCAGCCCTGGTGCCCCGTCCCAGCGCCCGACTCACTCTGCCAGCAGCAGTGCCAGTGGCCCAGTGCACGTCGCTGCTGTCCCCACCCCACTCCCGGGCCCACTGTTCCGTCTCCTGCTGCTGCACCAGCTGCTGCCGCCACAGGCCCAGCGCGGCTCTGCAGCTCTGATCCCAGGCCCGGCGGGCAGCCAGCTCTCTCCTGGCCCCCTGGGCTGTGGCCCAGTGGCTCCAGCCAAGGAGGATGCTGGGAAGGGGAGTGTCCACCCTCAGGTGGTCACTGCCACCCTGGGCCAGCCCAGCCCTCCCCTCCCCTCCCCTCAGAAGCAGGGAGGGCTTGGGGTGACTCTTCTCCCTCCATCCATCATGGGGGAGAGTGGGTTGCTGGGGGCTGGGGGCCACACAGTTGATGGGGGGTGGAGCCGAGCCCAGGCCCAGGGACCCAAGACTCAAGAGCCCACACCAGTATTTCTGCCTCCACTCGGTTATAAAGGTAGGGAAACTGAGGCCTGGGGAAGGTCATTTCCCCAAACTCCAAACAGCAGCAGACCTGGGATCCAAGCACTCATCTCAGGCTACAGGGCAGCCTCAGATATGTTGCAGGGAGATATGGACTGTGACCCGGTACCCAAAGGCCAGAGGATAGACTAGGGGAGGGAGGGCTACATTCTGAAGGATCATGGTGAACTGCGTTTCCTTAGAGTTCCAGGGACGCATTAAAAGAGACTGAGGGTCCAAGTGGACCAAGTGGACCAAGTGGGTGTGGGGCTGATGGATGCCAGGTGTATAGCTTTTTTTTAGTTTGTTTATATTTTTTTCTTGTTTTGTTCTTTTTTGTTTGTTATTTTGGGGTTTTTTTTGTTTGTTTGTTTGTATCTTTACAACCCCTTGTGTCAAGGGCTGACTTTCAATAGATCGCAGCGTGGGAGCTCCTCTGCTAGGTGCATAGCTTTTAAGGACAGAATTCTTAACCCTGCAGCTGCTGGCTTACATTCCTGCTGACATTCCATCAGTGAAGCTGGCCCCTCCTGACCTCCACTGGCTCTCTCACCCATAACCATCAGCCTGGGCTCTGAGTCCCAGCATCCCATCTTGTATAAAAGCATCACAAGAAGGTCTCACTATAGGGACCTTCTTGCTCCTGATTCAGTGTGATTTAGAGCAAGCTGCTTGACCCCTCTGAGCTTCAGTTTCTCCAGCTGTGTAATAAGGCAAATGGAGGCAGGGGAAAAAGTGGCTCCTTCACTGATTCATTTACGGTATTTGTTCTGTGCCTTCCTTCAGCAGCCTGGGCATCTGCAAGACGCTGGGAGACAGTGGTGAGGAGATAGACACGGTTCCCGCCACCAGGGGGCTCCCACTTAGCCAGGAGATGGGTGAGAGGTGGGTCCAGATTCTGGGGAGGGAGACGAGCATTAAACCAACCTCCCCATCAGGTCCAGCCACCTTGGCAGGACTCCGTGTCTGTGCCCCTGACCACTCCCTGTCCCCCACAGCTCTCTGCTCAATCACTGACTCAGTGTCCCTAGGCTACCTCCCCAGGCCCCATGCCTGCTGGGCACCACAGGGTGCCAGGCCCCATGCTGGGGCCACAGAGAGGAGCAGGAGGTGGCCCATTCCCTATGGGACACTCCATCCAGTGCTGAGGACTGCTCACCTTCCCACCCCATGTCCTCCAGGCCCAGCCACAGGTCACAAACTCACGGACACCTTCTCCGCCCACTGGCGCTGGGAGAGCTGCGTCCTCCAGAGCAGTAGTGCCCGGTGGAGGGCCAGCCTCCGGCCGGCTTCCTGCAGGGAGCCCCGGCCTTGTTCCCGGGGCAGCGCCTGGGCCTGGGCCACCCCCCCCCCCCACAGGCCGTGGGCTGTGCCCCCCCACCTCCAGGGGCTGAGCTGAGGAGGGCCATGTTCCCTGAGAAGCAGACAAGAGATGAATCAGTGACCACCCTCTGCTCAAAGCCATTGGTGGACGCTGCCTCAGGCCCCTTAGGACCTCTCCCCTTGTGGCTACTGCCCCCTCCCACCACCCCCAAACCCTCCCCACCAGGACACCTGGAAGATCCCATCTTCCTCTGTCACGTTTTGGTCGGTCGGGGGCAGGGGTTGTGCATCCCCCTAAGACCAGGAGCTTCCCAGAAGCAGGGGCTACGTCTCTTCCAGGTGGAAGATTGAACAGGCCTCTCGCCTAGAGGAGCTCATGATGGAGGTCAGGATGGGGCCCACCAAAGCCTGCTGCTCCAGGGACCCCTCCGGACCCTCCCAGGCCTGCCAGGCTTCATCCCTGAGAAAACTCCCAATCCCATCACCTCCCACCACAAGAATCCATAAATCAACTGGGCGACTGCAGAAGGAGCTTAAGTGATGCTGTTTGCTGGGGTGGGAGAGAGAGGGAGCCCCTCGGCCCGCCACTCGCTCACCTGCCTCCCGCCAACAAAGGGACAGCTGGGTCACCTTCACCCCATCTGAGGCCTGGAGCTGCTTCATCTGCACCCACTGCTGCAGGCACATCCTCAGGGTCCCTGCCCGGCGGTTGGCCATGTGGTCCCGGTACCGGGTCCCTTTTTGCACGAACAACTGCCAGGCCCCAAAGCACCTGGAGAGCCAAGAGAACGTGCTGGTGCTCATCGTAATGACTGCAGCTACAGCCTCCTGCCATGTGCCAGACACACCACTGAGGCCTTGGGCAAGCCACTCACCTCTCTGAGCCTCAGCTTTCTTGTCTGTAAAATGGGGCTGCTGTAAGGATGGTGTAGCATGCCATCTGCTCAGCCCACACCGTCACTTCTGGGTGCCCGGATGGCCTCAGCAGCCTCCTACCTGCCCTCCTGCATTCACTGTTGCCCCCGCCCCTCCAGTCAGTGCCTGCACAGTAACCAGAGTGATATTTTTCAAATCTCAAATCAAATTATCTTACTGTCTTGCTAAACTCCGCCAGCAGCGGTCCCCTTGCTCTGATGATAAAATTTTGACTCCGCCCCACTGACAGCAAGGCACTCTCTGCACGGTCTGTCCCCCACCCACCATGACACACCTTTCCAACTTCATCTCAAAGCACCCCAGCCCCCAACCCCATACTAACAGGGTTCCGACTGGACTGCCGTTCTTTGCATTTCCCATGTTCCTCTCCCTGTCAGAGGTCTTTGCACATGCTGTTCCATTCCCTCTGCCTGGCATTCCTGTCTGCTGTCCCTCCAGCAGTCAGACATGCACCCTTCCCATCTCTGCTGAACCCTGGTCGAAGTCAGCTCCCTTTGTCAAAAGTTCTCATGGAAAACTCTATCGGGGACATCCCTGGTGGTGCAGTAGTTAAGAATCCGCCTGCCAATGCAGGGAACACGGGTTCGATCCCTGGTCCGGGAAGATCCCACATGCCGTGGAGCAACTAAGCCTGCGAGCTGCAACTACTGAGCCCTTGTGCCACAACTACTGAAGCCCACGCGCCTAGAGCCTGTGCTCCACAACAAAGAGAAGCCACTGCAATGAGAAGCCCGCGCACCGCAACAAAGAGTAGCCCTTGCTCGTGGCAGCTAGGGAAAGCCTGCGGGCAGCAACGAAGACCCAACACAGACAATAAATAAATAAATAAATTTATGAAAAAGAAAACTCTATCGGGGGATGCAATCAGCAAAATGCAGACAGTAGGAAACTCTACCTGACAAGCAGCCTGGTTTCTTCAACAGGTAACTTGCAAGGGAACAAGCAAAAACAACAGAGGGGAGTCCCTGGATTAAAAAGAGCTTAAGGACTCCTCAACCAATGACAGCATGTGGGCCTTATTTAGATCCCAATACAAACAAACTATAACAACAGGGACTTCCCTGGTGGTCCAGTGGGTAATACTCCATGCTCCTAATGCAGGGGGCCTGGGTTCGATCCCTGGTCGGGGAACTAGATCCCACGTGCATGCCGCAACTAAGAGTCTGCATGCCACAACAAAGATCCCATGTGCCGCAACTAAGACCCAGCGCAGCCAAAATAAATAAATAAATACCAAAACCAAAAAAGAAAACCCAAAAAACTATAACAACATATTTGCTTGTAAAACAATTGGAAATTTGAATGCTGACCAGATATTTGTTGGTATTAAGGAAGTATTCATTCTTTAGGTGTGATCCTGGCATGGTGATTCTGTTGTTAAAAGACACTTTATGTTTTAGAGATGCTACAGAAATATTTACAGATGAAATGGTAGGATGCATGGGATTTGCCTCAAAATTATGTAGTGGGGGAAGTAGCCAGGGTACAGATTAAACAAATTTTCTCAGGAGGTGATTTTTGTAAAACTGGATGATGGGTACACTGAGGTTGATTATCCTATTTTCCCTACTTTTATGTAAGATTAAAATGTCCCATAATAAAATAGTTAACAAGGAAAATAACAACTTCATGTAGATCTGTGTTTATTCCCTTCACAACACTTAACTTTGGTGGTATTCACACACACACACCCTTTGTGATTGTTAATTTCCTGCCTGTCCCCACACTGGGCCATGGGTTCCATGAGGGCTAGTGACAGTGGGCATTAAGCTTTGCTTATAACTAAATCCCAGCCCCTGGGTGGTGTCTGGCAGGTCTTAGCATCTCAGTAAATGGCACATGTATTCATTTTTTATTTTCATCATTTCAACCCTAGGAGTCAAGAATTGACTTAAAGTGCATCTCCCAGCTGCATCTCACCTTCTGCCTCAGGGTAGGCGGTCCCCATTCCCACTTCCCCCTAACTGCAGAGCCAGGCCCTCTGGCACTGGGTGTCCAGTGGGGACACCCAGGCTGCATCTGCAACAGGAGAGCACCAGGCCTGGTCGGGGGGGCCTCTCCATTCTCTGAGTCCTCAGCATGGCCCTGGAGGCCTCTCCCTGGACCCCCTTCTCCTGCCTGGCCCATTCCTTCTGATGGCACCACAGGAGGAAGACGACAGGGAGGGAAGAGAGGGGGAAGAGAGAGTGAACGGAGGGGAACATCAGGGCCAGGAGGGACCACTGACTCCTGGGACCCCAGGCCGTGTGGCCTCCGGCCAGTCCCTCTCCATCTCTGGGCCTCAGTTTCCCCACGAGTGAGTCATGTCTAAGGACTTGCCAATTCTAACACTCAAGCTTCTGTCTGGCCCGTACCAGCATCCATGGCACACAAATGCAGGATGTGCGCCTTTCATACTGTGTGTCTTTGAGCTGGTCACTTCATGTCTCTGTGCCTCAGTTCCCCATCAGTAAAATGGGCACAATGCCTTGCTGAGGTCACCACGAGAGAATCAAATGAGATCTTGTCTGGGAAGTTGCCAGAGTAAATACTCGATAAACATTCATTCACTCACTGAGGACCCCCTGCCCTGCCTGGCTCCGTCTGCCCCATTTCCCAGCGCCCCACATCTTACCAGCCAGCTGTTGCAGAGCCTGCAGGATCTGGACTCCCCTGTCTCCTCCATCTGGCCTCAGCCCAGAACACAACGGAATCGGCTGGCCTCCCGCCTCCTCCCTCCAACCCCTTGGACTGAGAGTAAAATTGCCCAGAGAGAAACTGATGCCCAGGCAGAGGGAGGGCACCTGGTCCCAACCCATCCACCCCAGTCCTGCAGTGCTGTCTGCCTGCAGGAACAAAGGTGTGCTGAGCCACCCCTGTTCTGTTCCAGACAGTACGTTCTACTCCTGATTATGTAAGTGATTTGGGGGGAGGGTTCTGCTTTTGCTGAATTCTCGTCAATACTATTAGGGTTTTTTACAACACACATGCATTAAAATAAATATTACTTAAATAATTATTTTAAACACATTTGTTTCATTTAAAAATAGGAACAAAAACAATACATCACTGGAATGGAAAATTGAGGAAAAGAAAATCACCACCTTTAATCTCACCACTCCAAAGATGACCATCATTTTAGCATTTTTTGTGGGGGGGGAATGGGGGATGACATTTATGTATTTATTTGTATTTTTAATAGTGGTAAAATATACATAATATAAAATTTACCATGTTAACCATTTTTTTTTAAGGAATACTGATGTGATTATTGTGACTTTCTTTTTTTACTTTTTGAATTTTTTTATACATCTTTATTGGGGTATAATTGCTTTACAATGTTGTGTTAGTTTCTGTTGTACAACAAAGTCAATCAGTTATATGTATACATATATCCCCATATCCCCTCCCTCTTGAGCCTCCCTCCCACCCTCCCTATCCCACCCCTCCAGGTCATCACAAAGCACCGAGCTGATCTCCCTGTGCTATGCAGCAGCTTCCCACTAGCTATCTATTCTACATTTGGTAGTGTATATATGTCAGTGCCACTCTCTCACTACATCTCAGCCTCCCCTTCCCCCACTGTGTCAAGTCCGTTCTCTACATCTGCGTCTTTATCTCTGCCCTGCCACTAGGTCCATCAGTACCATTTTTCTAGATTTCATATATATGCGTTAGCATACGGTATTTGTTTTTCTCTTTCTAACTTCAACACTCTGTATGACAGACTCTAAATCTATCCACCTCACTACAAGTAACTCAATTTTGTTCCTTTTTGTGGCTGAGTAATATTCCATTGTATACATGTGCCACATCTTCTTTATCCATTCATCTGTCAATGGACATTTAGGTTGCTTCCATGTCCTGGCTATTGTAGACAGATAGTGCTGCAATGAACATTGTGGTACACGACTCTTTTTGAATTACGGTTTTCTCCGGGTATATGCCCAGTAGTGGGATTGCTGGGTTATATGGTAGTTATATTTTTAGTTTTTTAAGGAACCTCCATACTGTTCTCCATAGTGGCTGCATCAATTTACATTCCCACCAACAGTGCAAGAGGGTTCCCTTTTCTCCACACCCTCTCCAGCATTTGTTGTTTGTAGATTTTCTGATGATGCCCATTCTAACCCATTTTTAAATTAATTAATTTGTTTATTTATTTATTTTGGGCTGCGTTGGGTCTTCGTTGCTGCGCACGGGCTTTCTCTAGTTGCGGTGAGCAGGGGCTACTCTTTGCTGAGGTGCGTGGGCTTCTCGTTGTGGTGGCTTCTGTTGCTGCGGGGCACCTGCTCTAGGCACGCGGGCTTCAGCAGTTGTGGCACTCGGGCTCAGTAGTTGTGGCGCACGGGCTTAGTTGCTCTGCAGCATGTGGGATCCTCCCGGACCAGGGCTTGAACCCGTGTCCCCTGCATCGGCAGACAGACTCCCAGCCACTGCGCCACCAGGGAAGTCCCCGTCTTAACCATTTTTTTTTTTTTTTTTTTGCGGTACGCGGGCCTCCCACTGCCGCCACCCCCCCACCCCCCGCCCCGTTGCAGAGCACAGGCTCCGGACGCGCAGGCTCAGCGGCCATGGCTCACGGGCCCAGCCGCTCTGCGGCATGCAGGATCCTCCCGGACTGGGGCACGAAGCCGTGTCCCCTGCATCGGCAGGCGGACTCCCAACCACTGGGCCGCCAGGGAAGCCCCATCTTAACCATTTTTAAGCGAGCAGTTCAGTGGTATTAAGTAATTCACATTGTTATGCAACATTTTAGTATTTTTGCTTCTGGGTTTTTTTTCTATGCACCGTTTTACGTTCATAGGAAAAAATATTTTAGGTACTACTTTTTTATCCTCTTTTTGTTTTTCATTGAACATTGCCATAACCCTTTTCCTTCTCATTAAAAATTCTATGCAAGGGCTTCCCTGGTGGCGCAGTGGTTGAGAGTCCGCCTGCCACTGCAGGGGACACGAGTTCGTGCCCTGGTCCAGGAGGATCCCACGTGCCGCGGAGCGGCTGGGCCCGTGAGCCACGGCCGCTGGGTCTGCGCATCCGGAGCCTGTGCTCCACAGCGGGAGAGGCCACAACAGTGAGAGGCCCGCGTACCGCAAAAAAAAAAAAAAAAAAAAAAAAAATTATATGCAAATACCCATAAACCTACTTCCAGGAAGGGGAATAATATACATAAGGAGGGAGGTGAAACTTTCAAATTAATTGAAATATTTCCATCTATCTCAAATGTTTTTTTCAAATCAAACATGCATTACTGTTATGATTAGAAAGAACACCAGTAAAGCTACCGAAACAAAAAATAAAGAAAAAAAGAGTGGGGAGGAATTTTAAAAATCTCAATAAGCATCATACTGAACTGTTGCCAAATGTTTATCACATGGTTAAACTACAATTTTCTCTCTCGCTGTTGGGTATTTAGGCTGTTTCAAAGTTTTCACGAAGTGTAAATAACGCTGTGATGGACATCCTTTTGCACAAATCTTGGTCCACATTTGCTGGTTTTATCCTCATTCTCTTGTGGGGGAGGGGAGAAGGGGGACAAGGAGGGAGGGAAGGCCACCAGCACTGCCCAGGTCACACTGACCAACCTGGGGTGTCCCAGACTACCTGCTTCTCCAGGCGGTGTCCACCACCGGCTTCCTTCCTGAGAGGCCTCAGTCCTGGCCTCCCCCGGAGGATGGGGGTCCTGGCCCAGCCTGGATGTGAAGCCGCCCTTGTTTCTGCTGCTGAATCAAGTTTCTCCACTGGGACAAGAGAGAGGGGAAGAGGGACGTTGGCTGTAGCCTCAAATGTACCCTGAGCAGCGGGGGTGGGGGTGGGGCACCAGGAAGGGCGGGGACACAAATCAGACGTTGTGGTTTTAACCATTAGACTCCCCTGCCTCTTTGGGAATGAATGAATGAGTGAATGAATGAATGGAGAGATAGAGCCGAAGAGGCAGGGTTTTCCTCGGGAGACAAAACCTGGAGCTGGGCCCTCCTAAAGCACTTTTCCCAAGGAGGGAAGAACATAGAAGTTCCCTCCTAGTCCTGGCTGGCAAACCGCTAGTAAAAAATAACAACTGGGACTTCCCTGGCGGTCCAGTGGTTAAGACTCTGCACTTCCACTGCAGGGGTCATGGGTTCTATCCCTGGTTGGGCAACTAGGATCCCGCGTGACACACGGTGCAGCCAAACAGAAACAAAAAGCAAAACAAACAAACAAAAAATAGCAACCACTGAAACAGTAGAGCGCTTGTTATGTGCTAGGCAGGGTTCTGAGTTCCTTATATTTATTAATTTAACCTCACAACAACCCTGAGAGGTATGTACTATTATGATCCCATTTTAAAGCTAAAGAGACTAAGGCACAGAGAGGTTAAGTAACTTGCCCAAGCTCACACAGTGAGAAAATGTAGGGAAAAGGAAAGTGGCAGAGACAGGATTTTTTTTTTTTCAGTTTCTGCTTTATAACAAAGTGAATCAGTTATACATATACATCTGTTCCCATATCCCTTCCCTCTTGCGTCTCCCTCCCTCAGAGACAGGATTTGAATTCAGGCAGAGCTCGGTCATGTCTGGGCTGACACTGCTTCCCCCTACTGCGAATCACTCAGGAGGAAAACCCTGCGCCCCAGGAGAGCCTCTTCCTCAGACGCACAGGCACTTCATCACCTCCCCATGGTCCAACCTGGAGGCCCCTAACCTTTTGGAAGGTCCGAGCCAGCAAGGCCTGCATGTGTCGTCCCCATGCCGCCTCCAGCTGGGCCTCCTGGAGCCGCAGTGTCCACCGCGGCGCCCGTAGAACCCTGTGCGACAGCTACCGGCAGCCCAGCGCCATGGCTGCTGCCACTGCCCACCGCATTTGCACCCAGTGCCACCACGCTCTGAAACATCTGGATGGCCACTGCCGGCTGGGGACAGACCAGGCTGACCAGGAGATGGGCCTGGTCCCCAGTCCCAGGGAGAGCTGGGGGCTCAGCAGCACCCACGTCACCGTTCCAGCATGGAGGGTGATGCTCCACGCTGTGGCAGGAGAGCTGGCTGGACCCCGGGAGAACTTCCCTCTATGGAGGGCTAGCCTTGGGAATCCCAGACAAGAGAGCTCCTGGGGGCAGGGGAATGAATGCAGGACAGCCTCACAGGTTTAGGATTCCCAGGAGCCGCAGTCCCCGCGTTCCTGTCCTTGGGGCCCGGGAGGTTCCCTCCCCCTGAAATTCTGCAAGGATCTGCCATCCGGGCCTTATCTCTGTCAGGCCTGAGCCTGCAGGCAAATGGGAGAGGAGGCGTCCCAGGAGCATGGCCCCGGCTCCCACCCCGGCAGCCCATGACCTCACCGGCCTATCTCAGACTCCAGGCTCACACTGTTTCCAGCTTCGTTCTTGGAAAACAAAGGGACATGACATAGCACTCAGGCCAAGAAGCAAGCAGGACTGGACACCCCCTGCTAAGCCTGCCTGCCCACGGCCTCCCTTTCTGAGGGAGGGTGACACAGGAGTGACAGCCAGCTTGGAACGAGAATTCCTGGGAGGCAGCCCTCCCCCCACAACCCTGAGTCCCCCAGTTCCCATCCCAGACCCCTCTGGCCTCTACCTGCAGGGCATTCCTCATGGGGCCGTGTCTGGCGGACCGGAAGCCGGCCTCTCTTCTTCCCTGCCGACCTGCTCCCGTGGGGTCCTGTCCCCTCCTTCCCGCCCAGGGAGGATGCCCCGGGCTGAACTGGACGAGGCTGAAGAGCAGAGCCTGGCCTCCCTGCTGCCCGCCCCTTGAGGGGGCAGGGGGTCCTCCCTCTGTCCCCTGCCGTATGTAGTCCCTGGGGAGCACTTCTCGCCTTGTCTTACAGGGTGGGCAGGAAGGACCCCTTGCTCAGGGTCAAGGGCAACCCTGGGCAGCATCTCCAAAGTAGTGTCCAGTGATGCAGGCTTATTGCTTGCCTGCGAGTCTGAGAGACCATCCTGGACCCCCGGTGCTTCTGGGAAACCTGCAGTTTCCCTGAAACCTTGGGAATGTTTCCTCCTCTCATCCCAGGAAGCAAGAACAGGCTGGCTGGGCTGGGGGTGAGCAGGGAGTATCTGTCCAGCTCTGGTCCAGGGCTCCTGCCGCACAGGGCCTGGGGGTTCCCGGGATGCCTGGCACCTGAGATGGACCGCCTCACGCTCCAGGCATTGCACGGAGGCCAGCAGCTGGTGAATGGCAGGTTGGGACGGAGCCCAAGTCCGGCTCTGGGCAGGGACAGCCAGGTCCTCTAGGGTGAAGTGTTCCCCCACGAGCCTGGAGGTCCAGCCCCCCAGGCCACACTGGGATCTGGGGTCCGGCCGTGTGTGCCCTTCGAGTGGGCCCAGGCCTGCAGCAGGCCCAATGTCTGGGCAGGGGGTATTGGTGGACAGCAGCCAGGAACACCTTGGGTGGGAGGCTGGGGAAGAAAGTGGCCCTCGGGGTAGGGGGCTTCCCTCGGGCATCCTGTGCGGCCAGAAGCTTTCCTGATCCCCCAACCAGAGGCGACGTCCCCACTCAGTCACTCTGGTCTCCCTGACGCTCAGGTTGCTCTGCTGGATGGCAAACGCCTGGGCTCTTCTTTGGGGCCTCCCGGCCAGGGGCTGCAAGTTGATCTGCTGTCGGAAGCTTGAGTTGGTCAGCTGGCCAGTCGTGTCCCTCAGGACGAGGCCCAGGCTGGGGCTGGTCAGGTTGCTCTGGACTTGGCAGGGCTCCTGGCACAGCGCTGCCCCAGGGGATGGTGTGGTGGCAGCCCCCCTGCTCTCGGCCTGGCCCACGGGCACCCACTGGCCATGTCTACTGGCCAGGCTTTTCCGGAGTCTCCATTGCTCTAAAAAGAGGACAGACAGTTATGCCCTGGGGGAGAACTTGGTGGTCAGTGCTGGGGAGGGACAGGTGGGGAGGGACAGGGCGCCACATGGGAGGGAGCCCAGGCTCCAGAGGTCTGCGTCAGCTCTGTCATCCCAGGTGGACCAATGGATGCACCCGGGGGTCTTGAGCCAGAGCAGCGACCTGGTGACAGTGCAGGGACTCAGAGCAGGGACAGGGCAGAGACAGGGAGGAGGGCAGAGGGAAGCAGGGAGATAGTTGGGAGGCTGCTGAGGGGTCCCAGGCAAGAGGTGATGGGGCTGGGATGGGGGCAGCAGGAGGGTGGAGAGGAGACAGATCAGGTCTCCTGAGAAGGCCTAGAAGAGGGTGAAGAAAGGAGAAGCGTCACTGATGGCTCCCTGGTGTCCAGCTTGAGCAAAGAGGTGCTGGGGTGAAAGCAAGACTCAACATATCAAACAGCTAAACGTGGGCTGCTCTGGCCCCGAGGGGGTGGCGCTCCCTCCCTGCTGGTCTCCCCAGCCCCCAGGCCATTCTGCAGCTGGGAGACAAGGCCTCTTGGGGGCGGGTGAGATGGGAGGGCCTGGCAGGTAGTGTGGGCCATGAAAGTTTGTAGATAGGAACTAAAGGTCAGAGAAGTTAAGCACCTTGCCCCACGGTCACACGGCTAGAACACAGAGAAACCGGCACGTAAATAGGAATCTGAATTTGTTCTTGGGATGCTCCCACTCTTTTTTTTTTTTTTTTTTGCAGTACGCGGGCCTCTCACTGCTGTGGCCTCTCCCGTTGCGGAGCACAGGCTCCGGACGTGCAGGCTCAGCGGCCATGGCTCACAGGCCCAGCCGCTCCGCGGCATGTGGGATCTTCCTGGACCGGGGCACGAACCTGTGTCCCCTGCATCGGCAGGCGGACTCTCAACCATTGCGCCACCAGGGAAGCCCGCTGTCCCCACTCTTGGCTGCACCAGCTCTGTGGCCTTCTGGAAGCCCCAGGAACCTGAGCAGGTAGGTTCCCAGCCCACCAGCGCTGCCAGAAGACTGACCTGTGAGGGCCCCTTCTCTGCCAGGGGCCCCAGACAGGCCCACTCCTGCGCCCCCCCTCCTCACCTCATGTCCTGACTTCCTGACCCTCCCTCGCGCCCCAGGCTGGAAGACTTTGTCCTGGCCCAGCTGGCCCTGAACAGCTAATCTCTGGAATTAGCAAGGCCCTGGGCTGGGCTGTCTGGGAAAGGGGCGCCTGGCTGCTACCCGAGGGGACCTTGCTCCTGCCACCTCTGACCCAGACCCCCTGAGCCTCTTGCCTGGCCTCAGGGGGGTGGCCAGCCTGGGGGGCACATTCTCCTTGTGGCTGGTGTCAGGGCTCAGCTCCATGGGCTCCAGGGCAAAGCCAGGGTGGCAGTGACCTTGGTCCACACCGCAGCCGGTCCTGTTTGATTAGGGGGACTCTGAGGGGTGAGGATAGGGTGCCCGCCTCCTACCAGCCACGCCCAGCCCTGGTCCCCACTCCCACGCTTCACCAGCATCCTTGGTTGCCCTGAGTTCCAGCCCCGGCTTTCCTGTTCAGGGCCCCTTGGGGTCTCCTCTCCCCAGCCCCTGTACCACCCCTTTCCCTTGTAATTTTCTCGTGTCTTCTGGCACCCACTCCTAACCCTGATGACAGATCCCTGTGGACCCTGCTTCCCGAGCAGCCCTGTCAGGTGAGGGCTCTTTCTCTCAGACCTCTAGGCAGGAGGGGAGGCCCTCTTTGCTTCCAGTCACCGCTTCCCGACCATTCTCCCTCTCTCCTCTCTAAAATGCTCGGTTTGAAGTTCCAGGCAGGCCAGGAAGGAAGCCCTCGTCATTTATTCCTTGATGGTTTCAGCTCCCAGCTCACTGTCACTTTCTGCAGCACACACCTAACTTCTGGGTGGTTTCACCCTGCATGTGGACAATCCCTCCAACTCCTGGTCTGCGAGTCCTTGACCTTCTAACCTCCCACCATCCTGTCCTTCACCCAACCTCAGTCACCTGCTCCCAGGGTCCCCCCAGACTTTGTCATCCTCCAAAACTGCACCCCCTCCCATAAGTTCAGCTTCAGAGCCACACCCATCTTTCCAGCTCCCTCCCTCTGTTGCCACATCCTTCCTTCCATGAGACCCAACCCTCTGTCCCTACCACCCTTGGTCCTCCGACCCACCGGACCCACCGTGATGTCTCTCTCGCGCCTCCTGCAGTTTAACCATCCGGCGTTATGACCATCCCCCTTGCACACCCCGGCTCCCTCTCTCTGCCGCTCACGCAGCAAAATCATGACATAGGTTAAAGTGACTAAAGGGAAACCCTACAACTGCACTGGTGGCCTCGCTCCGAAATTACCACCTTCAATCTCAAGCAGGCCCCCAAGGCTGCTGGAGAATCAGACTCTAGTCCCCTCCTCCCCACCCTCTAGAAGCTATTTCACACTTTCTCTGCTATCCTCAAGCCTCCGTTGCCTCTTCTCCTCTCATCCCCTGCAGCAGACCTTGTTCCTATTTCACCCACCAAAGAGGGCCATCAGAAAAGAAGAGCCACAAGGGTCCCTGCTCACCAGCTTCGTGTCCATAGCCTCTCCCACCCCCTCCCCCATCCTGTGTGGTCCCACCCCCCAGGCTGACCCTCCTCTGTGCCCTGGGGGTCATCCCGTCTCCCCTGCCCAAGGCCAGCACCCAGGGCCACCACCGGCCTCCGAGGTCCCATTCTGTGAATCAGGAAAAGAACCCTCGATCCCCACAGCTGACTCAGCCCCCCAAGCCCACCAGGGCACAGAGCGGCGGGGGCGGGACACAGGCTATGATGTGTCCGGGCCCTGTCTCTGCTCCCAAAGTCACTTCCCCCATCGTCAACACTTCCTCTTGCCTGATGGATTCATTCACATCAGCACTTCAACAAGTGGTTATTTTTTTCCATCTTTAAAAACAAAAAGCAAGGGCTTCCCTGGTGGTGCAGTGGTTGGGAACCCGCCTGCCAATGCAGGGGACACAGTTTCGAGCCCTGGTCCAGGAAGATCCCACGTGCCGCGGAGCAACTAAGCCCTTGCGCCACAACTACTGAGCCTGCGCTCTGGAGCCCATGAGCCACGGCTACTGAGCCCACGTGCCACAACTACTGAAGCCTATGCACCTAGAGTCCGTGCTCCGCAAGAAGAGAGGCCACCGTAATAAGACCGCGCACCGCGGTGAAGAGTGGCCTCTGCTCACCGCAACTAGAGAAAGCACAGCAACGAAGACCCAATGCAACCAAAAATAAATAATAAATAAATTTAAAAAAAAACACACACCAAAAAAAACCCCCACTCCTCTCTTGAGCCTCCAGGAAGGACTCAGGCCATTTCTCCCCTTCTCATCACCCCCAAATCCCAATTCCTCCCCCACCTCTATCTCTGCTGACCTCAGTGCAGTTGGGCTCCCCTCACCCCAAAGAGCCTTTCCTCCAGGTGACCTCTGCAGTGCCAAGCCCCTGGCTATTTCTCAGCCTTTGGCTTGTTGCAGGATCTTAGTTCCCCGACCAGGGATCGAACCCGGGCCCTCGGCAGTGAAAGCGCAGGGTCCTGACCACTGGACCGCTGGGGAAGTCCCAGCCCTCAGTTTTCTTGAGGCAGCAAAGGCGGCAGGACAGTGATCACTCAGCCTCCTCGGAGCCCCTGCCTCCCTGACTCCAGGCTGCCACCTCTCAGTATCCCTCCCTCCCTCCTGCCTGCCCGCTCTTTCCAGCCTCCTCTGCTGGTTCCTGTTCTCCGGGCTCATCCCTGGGACCCCTACTTCCCTGATGCTCGCACCCCAGGTGACCTCAGCTTCAGATGTTTCTCATGCAGACTCCCATCCCGCTCTTCTGGACATCCTGACTCCTTCCTCCCTCCCATCACGTGCAGCCCATCAGCTAATCCCATCTGTTCCACCTTCCAGAGACACCCAGAATCTGCCCCAGCTCACCACCTCATCCTCACCTCCCTGGGTCAAGCCACCCCCTCCTCTTGCCTCCTAACTGGTCTCCCCTCTTCTGCCCTCTGTCCCCACATCCGACAGCCTCCTCCCAACAGAGGGCAGAGTGGCCCTGTGAACACTGAGATCAGGGTGTGTCCTGACTCACCTCAAACACCCGCAAAGACTCCCCAACCCACTCAATCCTCAACCAAGGCTTCGAAGCCCTCTCTCAGAGACCTTATTATTATGTACACAGTGACGTCGGCACACAGCCTCATCTCTTTGGTTATGCTTGTCTATGGCTGCACACATTTACCCTCTGGCCTTTAAGAAAGTTGGCTGACCCCTGCTCTATGCTATCTGCTCCCCACCCTTACCTAACCCACCCTCCCCCTCTCCTCCCTCCCCTTGCTCTCTCTGCTCTGAACACACTAGCCTCCTCACCGTTCTTCCAAAATGCTGTGCATGTTCCCACCTCAGGGCCTTTGCACTTGCTGTCCCCTCCTCCCAGAACCCTCTCGCCCTCTCTCCCTCCTTCCTTCCAATCCTGCTCAAACGTCCCAGGGAGCCCCTCCCTGACCACTCTGCCCACACCCACACCCACCACTCCCGCCTCTTTTTACCCTGCATGATTTTTCTCCATGACTTATCACCACCTGACAGACTGCAGAAATTTGCTGTTCTCTCTGCAGTGGACTATGAGCCACTGTCTCTTTTTTTCCCTGCTGTATTCACAGCACATAGAATAAATAGTATGTGGCACACAGTAGGGGCTTAAACATTGTGTTAAAGGAGTGACTGGATCGGGCTAAGCATCATGCAGCCTTTAGGATGCGCCCTGTCATTTAACCTACACCGCAGCCCTAAGAAGTAGGCTGCTCGTTTTAGAGATGAGCTTAAAGAGACTACCTGCTATATAAGTACCGCGCGCTAACCGATTGCGCCACTGGAAGGAGGGAGACGCAAGAGGGAAGAGATACGGGAACATATGTATATGTATAACTGATTCACTTTGTTATAAAGCAGAAACTAACACACCATTGTAAAGCAATTATACTCCGATAAAGATGTAAAAAATAAAATAAAATAAAAAAAGAGACTACCTGCCCAGCCCAAGGCCTTATAGCCGGTCAGCAGTGGCAGAGGGCTACCCCGGGGGCTAACTCCGCAGCGCATGCTCCTAACCAGGACCGCCCCGAACCCCACCTCTTTCCAAAGGAGATTTGAGACAGCTCAATCCGCAGTATCCCTTCCTACCCCTAACTCCCTTCATCCCACGCCTGGGCTCATCGGCCCATCGATCTGCTCTTCAACCCCCACCCTGTCTGCCCCCCGCCACTCCACCCTCATCCTCGTCCAGTTAAGGTGATAAGAGTCTCTCTTCTCTTCCCACCAGGACTCAGTTTTCTGCCCTCCTGGACCTGCCCTCCCACGCCTCTATCTTCCTCTGGTCCACCTTCACCCAGTCAAATTTGAACCTGGAGGGGATCTCAGGCGGGACGGCTAAGATCCAGGCAGGTGGAGGCGGGGGAGGTGGGGTGGGGACATCAAAGATCGCGCCTGCCGAGTGCGGGGCTGCCGCATGGAGGGTGCCCCCTGCGCCTCCACGCGATCTGAGAGCTTGGCGGCGCGGGTCTGTGCGCGTGCGCGCTCGGGGATGCGCGTGGCCGGGGGGTGGGTGAAGCTCGCGGTCCTCGGGTTCTGGCCCCACGCGGTGTGCCCGGGGGCAAGGCAGGTGGGCATCGTGCAAACTTCTCCACGTGCAAGACAGAACTCTGCCTGCCTTCGGCTCCCTCTGAAACGGGCTGGACTACCCACTCCCCTCCGCGCTGTGTCCTTGGCGCAATCATACTTTTCTCCGGGCATTTTCTACCTGCCAAACCTCTTTGCCCATGCTGTTCCCCACCCAGACCTGACCTGCTCTTTACTTTACGTTTTCTCTTTTCTAAACAGGGAGAGCACTGGGCCTGGAGCCAGAAGACCTGTGATCAAGATCAGTTCCCTTGCCGTGTGACCTCAGGCAAGTCCCTAAATTCTCTGAACCACAGGCTCCTCCTCTGTAAAAGGGAAGTGGTGACACCTACTGTACTATCTCATGGGTTTGATGGGAGAATCAGACGCTTAATAAATAAATGCCAAAGAGCCTTTAAACTCTAAAGCAATTCTTGAAGGAGGGGATGATTATTACTTCCTCTTAAGTCCCCTTTTATGTCTAGTAATACTTTTTGCCTTAGAGTCAAGTCGCTCTGATATGAATTTAGCTATACCAGCTCTATTTCAGTCCTTATTTGCCTGGCTTAACTTTTTCATTGATTTATTTTCAGCCTTCCTGTGTCTGTATATTTTAGGTGCGTCTCTTAAAACACAATGTGGCTGGAAGTTTTTAAAAAGTCATTTACAAATGTATGATTATGATATATTTATATAAACCATCTTATTTTTGTGCTTGCTAATGGTCAAACTTCAGGTTTTTTTCTCCTTTCTTGCCTTTTTTTAGAATTGACCAAGGTTTTCTTTTTCCTCATTTTTTTCCCCACCATTGTTTTGGAAATTACACATTTTATTTCTCTTCTTTCAGTAGGCATCCAAGACATTTTTTTTTTTTTTTTTTTTTTTTTGCAGTACGTGGGCCTCTCACTGTTGTGGCCTCTCCCGTTGCGGAGCACAGGCTCCGGACGCGCAGGCTCAGCGGCCATGGCTCACGGGCCCAGCCGCTCCGCGGCATGTGGGATCTTCCTGCACCGGGGCACGAACCCGTGTCCCCTGCATCAGCAGGCGGACTCTCAACCACTGCACCACCAGGGAAGCCCCATCCAAGACATTTTAATATGTATATTTAATTCAACAAAGTGTAAAGTTAATCCAGTATTTACCTTCCTTCCAGACAAAAATGGACTTTGTAACACTGTGTCTGGTCAGCTCCTCCTGACATAGATTATTATTGTCTCGAACACTAAACCACATGTTTACTATTTCCTTCATGCGTGTCAGATCTTCCTTAAAGAAAAATTTCCTTCTTCCACAAAAAGGTTCTTATACATTTTGGTAGGGAAGGTCTGTTGGTGATCACCCCCACTGGTGTTCCTCTGAACATGTATTTCATCCTGAAAGCTAACTCATTAGTACACAATTTAGATTGACAGTAATTTTTTTCACCACTTTAAAGATACCATTCCTCTGTCTTCTGACTCCTATTGTTATTGTTGAGACATCAGCTGCCAGTATAATTGTGTGAAGGAAAAAATGTTGCCTGCCATACCAGTAAACAAAGAATGCTGCAGCCATCAAGCCACCACATTACAGCTGCCCCCAAAGGTGCGCCCTGAGGAGACTCAGGATGAGAAAGCACGTGATACTGGCCCCAGATAGCTGAGGTGCATATCAAAGGGGCCCAGACTTTTGCATATTCCCATACATAGAAAAGCGCTAAATTCATTAACCTGAGATGTCTGCTTTTCTTTAATTTTTGGTGATCTTTTGATGTTCCCAGTACCTGGTCTTTGTTGCAAAAACTCCTTTATATCCTGGTTCCCCCCTCACCTTGTCGAAGCAGTCCCTCAGAGCTATCTGAGAGGCTGTGTCCTGAGTTTTAGTTCTCAGTTTTGTCTGTGAAATAAAACATAATTCTCAACTTTTAGGTTGTGCTTTTTTTTTTTTCAGTCGACAATTGTCATTCCGTTTAGGACAATAACTTTTCTGTCTAACTGCTTTTGGGATCTTAGTGTTTGTCTTTGGTGTTCTGCTGTTTTCATTCATCTATTCATTCCATAACTTTTATAAAGCACTTACTGGGTGCCAGCACTGTTCTAGGTGCTGAAGATACATCAGTGAGTGAACAAAGTTCCATTATGATGACTGTAAATGTGGGTTTCCTCTTATGTATTCTGTTTGGAGATTGTTTGACTCCCTGGATCTGGGGCTTGGTGTCTTTCCGTTTTGGAAATTCTCCACCGTTATATCTTTGGATGTTGCCTCTCTCCCACTGTCTCCCTCAGAAACTCTGACTATATTTATATAGGACCTTCTGACTCTATCCTTTGTTTCTTCTCCTACTTTCTTTTTTTTTTTTTTGCGGTATGCGGGCCTCTCACTGCTGTGGCCTCTCCCGTTGTGGAGCACAGGCTCTGGACGAGCAGGCTCAGCGGCCATGGCTCATGGGCCCAGCCGCTCCACGGCATGTGGGATCCTCCCGGACCGGGGCACGAACCCGTGTCCCCTGCATCGGCAGGCGGACTCTCAACCACTGCGCCACCAGGGAAGCCCTCTTCTCCTACTTTCTGTCTGTTTTTGCTGAATTCTGAGTAATTCCTTCACATCTATCTTCAAGGCTACCGATTCTCTCCTCTGGTGGATCTCTTCTATGAATTAACCTATCCATTGACTTTCTAACTTCAGTCACTGTGTTTTTCATTTGTAGAAGTTCTATTTATTTCCTTTGAAGCTCTACCTGGCATCCCAGCCTCCACACTGTCACACTCTGCCTCTAAAATCAAGAGGTTTCCATGTGCCCTGTCCAGGTCTCCTCTTTCTGGGCTGTGTCCCCAGCTGCGGAATAAGGAGGATCTAGGGGACCAGTTTTCATATTGTGCTCCAGGGACCCTACCTTAGAGTGGCAGTGGTAATGGGGTGAGGCTGGTGAGCTCTGTCAGACTAGCTCTGTTTCATATACTGGGTAAGATGTCTTTTGAACAAAGTGTTTGAAATAAAACAGACTTTGCAAATCGCTGGTCTGGGGAGCTCTGAGCTCCCTTCAAGTTCCAATCTGTGATTCTGAGTTTAGATCTCCGATATAATGTTTTATAACAATCTGTTGACCTCTGTCTCCTGACAATTTTTTCAATCTTTTGAAAACTCGTAGGACGCATTCAATAAATGTTTATAGAATTAATAATAAACAAATAGATAAATGGTCAGACATGCTATCCCCAAATATGGCACCTTGGCGTATTGAATATTTTAAGCTGAAGGAGTTTCTTAAAAACTATTAATTAATTAAGTTATTTTTGGCTGCCGTGGGTCTTCGCTGCTGCACATGCACTTTCTCTAGTTGCGGCGAGCGGGGGCTACTCTTTGTTGAGGTGCATGGGCTTCTCACTGCGGTGGCTTCTCTTGTTGCGGAGCATGGGCTCTAGGTGTGCGAGCTTCAGTAGTTGTGGCACGCAGGCTCTAGAGCGCAGGCTCAGTAGTTGTGGCGCACGGGCTTAGTTGCTCCATGGCATGTGGGATCTTCCCGGACCAGGGCTCGAACCTGTGTCCCCTGCACTGGCAGGCGGATTCTTAACCACTGCGCCACCAGGGAAGCCCCTGAAGGAGTTTTTGAGAAAGCAGCAGAAGCAGGAAGGTCCCTCTGACCTTCCCCCCACCCCCCGCCCTGCCCTTCTTCCCTGAAACAGGTCATAAAACTCCCATGTGCAAGGAACCCCCCTGTATCAGGAGGAAAGAAGACATTCTTATCACCAGAGACAGGGAATTTCTGGCCAAAAAATTTGTAAAAACCTTGTTAAACCCTTATCTTCCTAGTTACTTCTTTACCATTTACAACCCCAAGCCCAAACACCTTTGTCTTGTCAACTCTTCACAAATTTCTTGTTTTTCTTTGTCTAAAAGCTTCCTGCTCTGGTCACTTCTTTGGGTCTCCATTCTCTTGTATACATAAAAATTCAAAAACTTTGTATGCTTTTCTGTTAATCTCTGTCAGTTTAGGGACTTCCCTGGAGGTCCAGTTGTTAGGACTCTGCATTTTCACTGCCAAGAGCGGGGGTTCTATCCCCGGTCAGGGAACTAAGATCCCGAAAGTACAGCCAAAAAAACCCAAAAAACAAAAAACTGTCCATTTAATTTTCAGACCCAGCCAGGGACCCTAGGAGGGTTGAGAAAAACTTTTTCCTCCCTACATTGGCCATCCCTCCCTCTGAATAATTAACACAGGCAATGAGGTGTATTATTTATCTAACTGAGGCTCAGTGAAGTTGAGACCATCCAGTCACTCACACCACCAGTCAGAGGCTGCATTTAGGATTAAAACCAAGACTCGCTGGCTCCAGAGCTGGTTTGGAGAGTTGGAATTTCCAGGCTGACTTGGAGACTCTGAAGACGTGCCTGGTGGGCCCCTGCTCTGGTCTAGTTTTGGCCAAGGGGAAAAGACACTGACCTTCCCAGGGCAACTCCTCTGGCTCCTTCATCTGGAAGGCTCAGTTTTGTGAAGACAAGAGATACAAGATTTGCAGACAAGATAAATGACTTTAGCCCTGGCCAGCAGGAGACCAGAGACAAGAGGAACTTGCCTCCTGTGGTTGACAGTTTCTAGAATGTGAGAAAACCCTATAGACTAAAATATGGACGCTTTCCAAATCCCTTTAGAAACTGGCCTTTTAAAGAGAATGTGGGGGAATTCCCTGGCGGTCCAGTGGTCACGACTTGGTGCTTTCACTGCTGTGGGCCCTGGTTGGATCCCTGGTTGGGGAACTAAGATCTCGCAAGCCACACGGTGCGGCCAAAAAAATAAATGAATAAATAAAAAGAACACGGTAATGAGAATGTCTGGCTGGAAAGCCCCGTTACCTCAAGTGCGGCCCACTGGAGACTTGAGTTCCTGGCCTTGCTCATGCTGAAAACTCAGCTACTGTGCACCGGGGCCAAGTCAAATCTCGGAGACAGTTTTGGGTCAAGTAGAAAAGTATAGCTTTATTGCTCTGCCAGGCAAAGGGGGCCACATGCATCATTGCCCCAAACCTGACCTCCCTGTCTCCTCTTGGTGAGTGGCAGCTCCAGCCTCCAGTTGCTTGAGCCCCAAACCTTTTTGTTTTTTTAATTTTTATTTATTTATTATTTATGGCTGTTGGGTCTTCATTTCTGCACGAGGGCTTTCTCTAGTTGCGGTGAGTGGGGGCCATTCTTCATCGCGATGCGCAGGCCTCTCACTGTCGTGGCCTCTCTCGTTGCGGAGCACAGGCTCCAGACGCGCAGGCTCAGTAGTTGTGGCTCACGGGCCCAGTTGCTCCGCAGCATGTGGGATCTTCCCAGACCAAGGCTCGAACCCGCGTCCCCTGCATCGGCAGGCGGATTCTCAACCACTGCGCCACCAGGGGAGCCCCAAACCTTGCAATCTTGATCTCCTCTTTTTCTCCTACATCCAGTCCATGAGTGAAGCCTGCTGCTCTGCCTTCGAAACAGATCCAAGAGCTGCCATGTTGGGAGAGGTAATCTCCGTCACGTGGCCTTTCCACCCCGCTTGGCCTGGGACACTTCCTCACCAAGAGACAAAGAGCCCACACAGCCTTGCCGAGCTTGGTGCCTGGTGTGGGAGCATCTTTCCCTGTTTCAGGCCCAGTGTGTGCTCTTTTGTTCTGCTTAAGCCTGTGTGTCATATGGCACCCGGCCAACCCCACTGCTCTATCTGTCCTCTTCGGGGAGGGGATGGGGTCTTTCCCCTGCGCCATGAGAGGGCCGAGCACAAGCACACTGCCTGTCAGCTGCCGGGAGAGACCCGCTGGCCCCCGGGAGACTGATGCCACTACTGAAGCTGATCTTGCTGTCTCTTCTCAGCGTGAGTCCAGCGCCGTCCATCAGTGTTTGAGCGTCTGATGTTTTCCTTGGCGCCTCCAATACCAAGCTGCCGTGGGCAGAAGTGCCTGGAGGACTCCCCTGGATTGACAACCGGTGCCCGGTGCTCTGCTTGCCCTGACCACTCGTCACCACCTCCACCTCTCCATCCAACACTGTCCTTTTAGAATGTAAGTCAGACCACGTCCGACTCTGCCCAAAGCCCTCCAGCAGCTCCCGTCTCACATTCAAAGTCCTTGAAATGACCTTCTGACCCATCTGGCCCCTGCTGCCTCCCTGACCTCATTCCTTCTTCCCATCCTTGGCTGCAGCCACGCTGGCCTCCTGACCGTGCCCCCAGACTGGGCAGGCACACGCCCGCTCAGGCCTTCCTCCGAGCTGTGCCCTGCCTAAAACCTCCCAAGCAAAATGGAATCTCCCAGGTACTGGGGGCTTTTTCCCCTCACTGGGGTATACCCAGCATCTAGGACACTGCCCAGCTCCCATCGACTCTTGACTGCTTGTTGAATGAACGTTAGACACTCTCCCTTATGAGACCTGCTGGGTGGAAAGGGGCAGCCACCCTAGTGTCCCTCACTGTTCCCATGTGCCTCTGATGGCCTCTCCTTGCAGGATGGCCCTTGGCTTCCTGGGGCCAACTTGCCCGCATGGTCAGGGAGCCAAAGCAGCCTGAAAGTTTAAGTCAATGTCCCCCAACCCTGGAGTAGCTTTGGCAGATGACCAAGAAAGCCCAGCTCCCCTGTTTTGCAACACATCGCACGCTTCCTTCAGGGTCTGCTCCTGGGGAGCTCCACCTCAGACAGGGGCCCTGCTCTGCCCTCTCCCCAAAGATCCGCTCAACGTGGGGCCCTGGGACTATAAGGAACTGGGGTCTCTGAATATACTCCCCCTCTGTTTGACACAGCCTCTCCTATCTGTAACCACCCCCACCACCCGCCTCTTCCTTCCTTGAGAAATCTGACATGCTCAGGATCCAGATACAGGAGTATATACGCTGCAAGCCTCCCATGTGCCAGGAACTGGTATAAGCAAGAGAACTGGAACTTGAGTGTTAGCCTCCTGTCCCCTACCCAAGGCCATAGCCATGCACTTGACATGGGTCCTTCTAGCTGATGCTTTTACATCTTACCACATATACGCCACAAACAATACAGGGTATTGCTGAGAGGTTTTAAAATTCACACTAACACTCTCATATCACGTGTGCCATTCTGCAACCAACGTTCGGGGGGAACCAACATTGATAGAAACAGGCCTGGTTGGGCTTCCCTGGTGGCGCAGAGGTTGAGAGTCCGCCTGCCGATGCAGGGGACGCGGGTTCGTGCCCCGGTCCGGGAAGATCCCACATGCTGCGGAGCGGCTGGGCCCGTGAGCCATGGCCGCTGAGCCTGTGTGTCCGGAGCCTGTGCTCTGCAACGGGAGAGGCCACAGCAGTGAGAGGCCCACGTACCGCAAAACAAAAA
Source organism: Mesoplodon densirostris (assembly GCF_025265405.1). Classification (NCBI taxonomy): domain Eukaryota; kingdom Metazoa; phylum Chordata; class Mammalia; order Artiodactyla; family Ziphiidae; genus Mesoplodon; species Mesoplodon densirostris. The sequence goes on along the minus strand of NC_082662.1, from coordinate 9,128,644 downwards.
ACAAAAAACAAAAAAGAACAACAACAAAAAAAACGAAATAGGCCTGGTTTATTCATTTGAACGGCTGAACAGTATTCCTTAGAATGAACGGACCACGGCTTATCTGCCCGCCCCTGTCTATGAGGCTGTTCCCAGTTTTCCACAGCTTCAGCCACCCAGCATCCCTTGGCCCCAGAGCACAAGCCCCTTCCCTGGAGGCCCATGTTCCTTCTTTCAGGGCTCTCGCCTCCGGACAGAGGACTCCTAATGCCTCTTCCCCCGTAGAGCAGGACCTGAGTTCACCCCTGTAGCTCCAGGCCCCTGCACAGCATGTGGCAGGCACTCAGCTTCTTTGGATGGATGGATACAGAAGAATGGGGGGAGGGGACTGTGCACCAGGCCTTGACCTCTTTGTGCCAGGGACGAGCCACAATGGCCTGAAAGAGCCCAGATACCTGGGGTCCAGTGATCAATGCCATCCCAGTGGGAGTGGGGTAGGGCCCTGGCCATGGGATCCTTGGAGCTTCTGGACTGGTGTCCCCGTCTGCTCTAAGGCCAAGACACAGGGTCTGCCAGGAGCCAACTGCCCCTGGCCTACTGACCCAACATCATCATGGGATCAAGGAACAGCCCCCCACCCCGACAACCTCGCCGTCATGCAGGGAGCCGTCCCGAGGGCCAGGCACCGTACATTTCAGCCGCGTCATCACTCTCTGGGCAGGCATTAGCCCTCCTCCAGAAGACACGGGGGTCTGAGGGGCACACAGTCAGGGGCAGGGCAGGATTGAAACCAATACCTGAGCTATCTGAATTCGGAGAAATGGACACCCATTTGCCGCAATGAACAGTGCCCTCCTCTGCTGGGGCCTCAGCTGGGCTGGAGCTGAGCACAGAGCAGGCCCAGCTGGTTGTGAGCCCCTGCTTCCTCCTGCCGCAAGAGAACGGGCACCTAAGGCCTGGTGCCCTGGGGATTCGCTGGAATCTTCCCAGGAATGGTAAGTCCAGGCTCCAGCCCGGACGGGAGATTAAACGTGGCTCAAGACACACTCAGCTAGAGGATTCCCTGAACTTTAATGCCGTGGCTCTGAGGAGGGCCGCTGGAGGCTGTGGTGGATCTCTGAGGCTGCAGACACCACCAGCCTCCAGTGACGGGGTCCTGGGCCCCAAGTGACTAGGCAGTGAGAAGCCGGGGGTCCTCACCCCTGCACTCCAGGGGCTGAGTGTGACCAGAAGCTCTCAGAGCTCCTGCGGGAGGGCTTGGCCAACTTCGGGAGAGGCGCAGGGTAGGGGCATCACTGGCTCTTAGAGGCCTGACCCCGCCAGGCTCAGGCACGGCTCGACCCAGGGCCTGCACGGAGCAGCTAAGGGTGGAGGTGACAAAAGCGACCACAGTCCCCAGCCTGGCACCAGTGGGATACCTGGAAGGGAGGAGAGGCCTCGAGGAGTTTGGGACAGGTGTGCACAGGGGCTCCTGGCCTCTCAGGGCACTTGATTCAGGCAAGCCCTGAGATGGGGAACCGGAGGACACATCCCCCATCAGTTCTGAGAAAGGTGGGGGGACGGGAGCGCCCCAAGGATGACATCTAAGGCACCAAGAAGGTGATGTAGCCCCCTCCCACGCCTCCCACCCCGTTTGTCAAACTGGCCCCTAGGCTGGGGCCAGGTGCAGCAGGGCTGGCTTCAGTATCCTTGGGGGACGTGAGCCCTGCTCTCCAGGTCGTCAGAGGCTTCTGGAGAGTCAATCGTCTGGTAGGCACTGTGCTCCTGTGAAGCTCCAAGGAAAGCTAGGGGGTGGGGGAGATGGGGGGAAAGAAAAAATGAAGGGTGAAGACTTAGGACATTCCACAAGGCCAAACCAACATCCCCCTACCCCTCGACCAGAAAGGCCAGAGCTGGGCATCCCAGCACCCGGCAGTGACAGTGGCAGCAGCCCCAGGCACCAAGCCTTTAGCATATATTATTTAGTCAGTCCTCCTGTAACCCTACAGAGCAGGTTTTTTATTGTCCCCACTTTACAGATGAGGAAACTGAGGGTCAAAGAGATAAACTGACCCGCCTGAGATTACAAAGCTTGAAGCAGAGGACACCAGGATTCAAACCTAAGCAGCACGACCCCAAAGACAGGGCTCTTAGCCATTATGCCTCAGTGGTTCTCTGAGCAGCACACGCTCAGGAATCTGGCCAAGGGACGCCCAGCCCTGGGCCCACGGGCTCCCCTCCGGCTCCTCTCCCAGACAGAGCGGACACAGCGTGACTGTCCAGAAGGCCCCAGAGCTGGCACAGTTGCAGAGCCCAGAGGGTGCAAGGCAGGCTGTAGGGCTCTCAGTGCCACACCCCTCACTCCCATCTGCACTCTGCACATCTGTCCTGTGCTCCCGAACCGGCCCCAAGGGCCCTGGGCCTCAGTTTCTTCATCTGTCTAATGGAGGAACGTCACTGGCTCCTCCCCGCCCCTGGGCAGGCCTGGGCGGTACTGAGGTTGCCCAGGGCGGGCGGCCCCGGGCCATTCCTGCCCTTAGCCCAGCAGCTCTCCCAGCGGGTCACGGGCCACTCTGGGCCTCTCTTCTCAGAAGTGAAGGGTGGAAGACCACACCTCTCTCCACTTCTCTCAGAGACAGAGAAAGGAGGTGAGAATGTGCATCAGAGAGGGCAGGAGAAGGGCCACCACGAGAAGGCGTACAGCTCAGAGAGGCCGTGGGAGCGGACAGCGGGTCTGGGCTAAGGGAAAGCACCTGCAGTTCAGGGCTGGCTTTGGCCGGGGCCCCCACGGCCTAGGCCAGCACCACCCCTCCCTTGGCCACCCAGACCCCGTATGTGGCAGGAGAGGGGGGTTCCAGCGATGGGGCTGGAGGGAGCTGAGAGGGGAAGCTGGCCCTGCAGGTGCCTACAAGCCTCGGGCCACAGACTGCCCAGAGCTGCCTGGGGCACTGGATCACGCCCCAAGCTGCACCCATGTTTGAGCTGACAGGGGGACCTGGCACTGTAGCCTGGTGCAAGGGAAAGGTCATACCAGGTGGGGACGGCCGGGGGGACCCCTGGGCTCCTGCAGCAGAGACCAGAAACTTGCACACGGTCCAGCCTGGCTCCCAGAGCCCACGCCAAGCCCCGCCCTGCACCTCGAGCCCTTCTCTCAGCGGGCAAGGTTGGCTCCCTGGGGCCGGGGCTGGGGGGTGGAAGGTGGAGACCGGGGAGAGGTGGGGAGATGGCAGCATGCCAGCACCTGGGCCAGCGAGAGGGGAGTCGGGGAGCTGGTTGGAGGCGCTGGCCTCACCAGTGTGGAGGAGGCGCTCACCCCCGCGCTCCCGGTGCATTTGGTAGACGAAGCAGCAGGAGACCGGCTTGAGGAGTGCGCCGACGATGGCCATGCCGGCGCTGAAGCGCTGTGTGTCCGAGAGGCTGGCCCTTGGGTAGAAGATGCTGATGTGGATGATGTCCAGGAAGATGGTGACCGCCAAGCCACCCAGAAACTGCAAGACAGGCCGGGCGCAGGGCCCAGGGGTGACCACGTGTCATCCGGGTTTACGAGCCCGCTGCCCCGTCCCACCCCCTCACTCTCCCACCATATACACCAGACCGGAAGCTCCACTTGTGCCCTACTGTGTCCTTGGGGTTTGCTGGAGAACAGATCAAGCCAGCAGGCAGGACTCTGTGGATGAGATGCCCGACTGGGGGCTGTGAGGCCGCAAGCAGGGATGCGGGGCCAGAGCACCTTCCCCCACCTCCTCTCATCCTGAGGCCACGACGAGGTACAAGACTTGGGTCCAGAGCCTCTGAGATGGAAGGCCCCTCAGAATTCACTTGCTCCATCTTCACCACCAAAGGAATCCCTTCTCAGCCATCCCGAGAGGCCGGTGCTGGTGCTCACAGCCATTTGGGTCTGAGCGGGTGTCGGGAAGCTCCCCTGTGGGACAGTTCAGCCAGACCGTGTCCACTCTGACCTCACAAGGTGGTGGAGTTCCCTCTTCACAGGCCTCCCGGCCACATCCCTCCCTATTAAGAGGGCCCTAGAGGTGGGTTACTGGCGCGTGCCCCACTGCCCTCGGGGAAGGGCCAGTCTGGGACACCGGTGAGAGCCCACCCCATGGCCCTCTTGGGGAAAAAATGAGCAGACTCCGGGCTCTCTGAGCCAGGCAGGCAGGGAAGCAGGCCAGACTAGTGAAGGTGCACATGGGCTGGTAGCCTGGGTGGGCTTACTTAGCAGGCTCTAGAAAGTGGAAAATGGGGAAAAAAGAAGGGAGAGGAGATTGGATGGAGCCAGGCCCACAATCACCCTCAAGCCAGTTCTCCCCCAGCTCACCATACTTATGGCGTCGACGGAGTCCCGCTGCGCGACGGCCCACACGCCCAGGGCCAGGATGGTGAAGTTGGACCACGCGTAGGCGCCCGGGAACACGATGCAGCCCCTGCGGGAGGAGGAGGCATCTGAGTCAAGTCAGGAGGTGGCCGCCCCACAGGTGCCCACCCCTCCCGCAGGTCACCTCCTAAGGCTCTCAGGTCTCAGGGCCCCTACGAGCAGAGACCACAGTCTACGGCCTTGTTGCTTCCCACCCCCCGTGCTCCAGAAATGTCAGCACATTCCACCACTCTGCCTCCCAAACGGATCCGGAATCTGGCCACGTCCCTCCGGGTCCAAACCACCATCCTCTCCTACTAGCCTCTCCCCACTGGTCTCCGTACTTCTGCTCCTGCCCCCTCCTGGCCATTCATAAACAGCAACCAGTTAGGTAAATCAGGGGACGTCACTGTGCTAAAAGTTCTCCAACAGTTCTCTTGGAATAAAATTCAGGCTCTTGACCATGGCCTATGGGGCCCTGTGGGATCTGGTGACACAGCCCAGCCTATACCTCCCATTCATTGCCTTGCTGTCCCCTCTACCCTGAACACTCGGTCCCTTTTTGTCATTTTAGCCTCACCTCAACTGTTAACTCCGAGACTCCTTCTCTGACTGCCCCATTTCAAGTACCACCTCACCGCTTTCGACCACAATGCCCACCCTCTTTTATTTTGTAGGGTATAACTGAACTGTTTACTTGTTTGTCAACTCAAAGAAAATAACAGTTAACCCAGGGCCCTTACTAGTATCTGGCACAGTTATAAGTGCTTTAAATTCGCTCATTTATGTGCATTTGTCTTAACGAACCCAGTAAGGAGGCACTATTGCTATCCTCATTTTACAGATGAGGAGACAGAGGCACAGAGAGGTCAAGTAACTGCTGAAGGTCACACAGCTGCTAAGTGGCAGAGGTGGGATTTAAACCCAGGCAGTCTGGCTCAAGAGGCTGTGCTCTTATCCACCGTATTCACTCGGCTTGGATGGCCGCAGCACACAGTGGGGTGCTTCATAAATTTAAATGGCATTCCCTGAAGTGTACCATACAGAAAACATGTGCAAAGCACTTAAGTGCAGGGCACAACGAGGCTTACTCAGAATAAGTAATCTCATTTTTTGGTTTTGAGAAAGCAGGCCTCACCAGCTCAAAATCTTGGGGAGCGAGACTGAGAAATCTGGATTTTGACTCTGCCCCTCGAGGTCATTAACCATGATGATCACTGTTCCCATTATTCATACCCGTTAACGTGTGCACTGCACTTCCACAACTGCAAAACGCACACGTGAGCTCAATGGTCTCCAGTCTTGGTGTGGCAAAGAAATCTCCCCAGAAACTCAACAGCTAAAGCAGATGGTAATGATGAAAATCAATCCTGAGGTCCTCAGGCCTCCCTTGTGCAGGCCTGGGCAGCGTCCGGTGAGCAGAGCATTGCCACGCTTCTCCCTCACAGCTCCTGAGTGGTGTGATTCCTTGCACCCATTTTACAGATGGAAACCAAGGTCCCGAGAAGTGGAGTCACTTGGTCAAGGTGACCTGGCTGGAATATAGCAGAGCCAGGACCTGAACAGGGTCAGTCTGAATCCCGAGTCTGCCGTCTCTGGGCAGGGGGTGTGAAGTGAGAGTGAGGGTCCACCCCTAAGCAAGGGACCTCACCCCTGTGTCAGGCGTCTACTTGCTGAGCCGCTGAGCTAAGCCCCAGAAGGCACCCAGCCTGGCAGCTGGTCTCTGGACACCCTCAATAAAGGTTAGCAGTTTTACAGTTTCAGAAGTTACGCTTTCACCTTCCGATGACCTTACAGGACAAGTGGGAGGGTCAGTAATGCTCTCACTTTGTAGGTGAGAAAATGACTTAGGGGGTTTAAGTGACTCACCCAAGGTCACAGACACACAGAGCTCTACCTGACATCCACCCCAGCACAGTATAAGAGACCGGCCCCCAGGCTTCAGCACCTCAGACCCCCCAGATGGGAAGGCCTCGGGGAAGAACCAGAGGGGTGACAAGCCCAAAGGGCTCGGGCAGTGTCTGGAGGAAGGTTGAGCGGTTGGTACTGCCCTGGGCTGTTGCCTCCCTGAGGATGAGGGCTCGAAGCTCCTAGGGCAGTGATGGCAAAGGCCTCTGGGTACTGCCTGCCCCTCTGACATCCTTGGAACATGGGGAGCTTGCTGATGATGCTCTTGACAGAGGTGCTATTTAGTCTTGGAACGGGCTGGGAGATGTGGACACATGGATGCAGACCCAGGACACACACGGACAAGACCCCAAGGAGACACATGGACCCAGATCCTGGGAGACAGGTGGACATAGAACAGGACACTCAGAGAGTCACTCACCAGATCGTCAGCAGCCAGTGAACCAGGAGGATCGCCTGTGGCACACAAAAAAGAGGGAGTGGGTGGAGGAGAGATCTGTGAATGTGACCACCATGGTGGCAGGGGGTTGGGCAAGAAAGCTTTTGGAGCCAGAAAACACCGGAAGCCCCCGCCTAGCACCTAAGAGGCCTTCAGCAATGTCTGTTGAAATGAAACACCAACGGTGACAGAAGAGAAGGTAGAGAAGGAGGAAGAGCACAGGCCAGGCGATGCTGCCACGTCGCCCTCCCCACTCCCTCGGGGCAGCTGACACCCACAGCCCTTCCTGCTTCCAAAGGCGGGAGGCTCCTTTGGGGAACCTGGGAATCTGTTCTGGAATCAGAGGAGCCTCAGTGGGAAATGGGGGTGGGGGGGAGCTCAAATGAGGCTGATTTCTAAGGACATTGGAGCTGAGGTGCCGTGTGGGGACGGGGTGATGCCGGGTGCGTCCAGGGAATGGGAGAGCAGCCCGGTGGCAGAAGACCAGAGGGGAGAGGTGGGCCTTGAGGGCCCCGGCAAGGAGCGTGGATTTCAGCCCAGGTGCATTGAGGGCTTTCCTGCAGGAAGGTAACACGCTATGATTTGTTAAGAAAAGAAATCCCCCTGGCTTTTTTCTAGAGTTCTGCACTATCCCACCCTGTTTGTTGCCCCCTATGTTCCTCAAAGACAGCCCTCTTTACTGGAACTGGTCTCTATTCCTGGTTATCAGAAGGGCCCTGATGGCAAAGCAAGCAAAGAAGGAAGGAACAGATGCTACGGGGAGGACAGGGCAGCTGCCAGCTAGAGCTTCCAAAGAAGCAGGGAACTCGGAGCTGGTGCTAAAGGGGACGCAGGGACCAGCCAGGCAAAGGAGAGGGAGAGCGGGGTGTCCCAGAGTGGACACCCGGAAGCACAGGCAGGGATGCAGGACCCAGAGCCCCGAGGAGGGGTGGCGCTGAGGCTGCGGGAGGCCAGGAGCCCCAAGTCGGGAGCTTCAGTGGGGCCTGGTGGTCGGCGGGGGCCCTTGAGGGGGTTTGCTCCCGGCACTGAGCGGTCAAGTTGGGAAGGGGAAGCCAAGAGCCTGGGGCGGGGACGGCATGCTGGGCCCAGACGGCAAGGGCGGATGGCCAGGACTGCAGTGGTTTCTGGTCTGGTGCAAGGGGCTAAGGAGACGGAGCCACCTGCAACAAGGAGCTCTGGCTGCGTTTCTAGAAGGGTTACCATTTATGGCACACCTGCGATATGCGAGGCCCTGGGCCCAGCGCCCCACGTGACCTTCTCTGGGCCTCACAACAGCCTCTGGAGCAGATACTAGAATCAGTCCCATTTTACAGTCAAGAAAACTAGGCTCAGAGGTAAATTAAGTTGATTGTGATTCCACTGATGGCAAAACTCAAATGAAATTGTAAGTCTGACTCCAGAACCAGGGCTCCTTGCCTTCACGCTGGATGCATGGCCTTCAGCGGAGAGGAGCTATTCGGGCTTGAGACAGACGCAGACATTTTCCACATGGGGGACAGGTGACATCCGGGGCAGACGCCCGGGATACCCCACCTTCACCCCCAGCGCACAGTGAAGTGAACAAAGCCCAGAGTATGGTCCACAGCGCCCAAAGAATCCCTCTTCTGGCTACAGAGGACTAGAACAATTCTGTAAGGACCAATGCACCTGACTTTACACAGGTCTTGAGACTCCAAAAAAGTTGAGTCTACATGACAGAAGGCTACTCTGGAAGGAATCTTTGCCATCACCTTCCCTCGTTTATTACCGAGTGCCTCCCATGCGTCAGGCAGCACACTGAGATTTTTGTGCACAGGAACGCATTTCATCCTTACCATCCTCTGAGGTACAATTTCCCCCATTTTACAGTTGAGAAAACTGAGGCTCAGACGTAAGCAACTTGCCCCAGGTTGCACAGCAGAGCCACGTTTCAAACATGACTTAGCCAGGTGTTGTCCGACGCAGGGCCTGGGCAGATGTGCCCTCTCGTTACAAAGGTGGGGAAACTGAGGCAGAGGAGGCCTAATCTTCCGAGGGCTTCTTTTCCCAGGGGCTGAAGAGGAGGGGTCAAACAGTGCTAAGTTTCTGAAACGTGTACAGTTTAAGCCGGCATCGCTGGCACCAGCTTGGCCTCCACCCTGGGGATTCAAAGGCGAGCTAGGTAGATGCAGCACTAGGCTGCCCTCCCAGACCTGACACCTGGGGTGGGCGGGACACTGTGAACCAATCACCTTAGGAGTGTGGATTTCCAATGAGACAGCCTGCTGCAAAGGAAGTTACAGCAAAGGAAAAGGAACCTCACTCTGCATCAAGGGAGAGGTGCTTAGGAGGCTTCTCTGAGGGGCAAAGGGGGTGAGAAGGGGTTAACCAGGGGCAGAGGGGAAAGAAGAGCATTTCAAGCAGAAGGGACAGCACCTGCAAAGGCTCTGTGGCAGAAAGGAGCATGGAACATTCTGGAAACGGAAAAGAAGCCCATGTGGCTGGAGTGGAAGAGGAGAGTGGAGAGGAGGAACAGGAGGCTGGGGGTGGGGCAGGGCTGGGCCTGGACAGTGTGGGGCGAAATTCTGATCTTTATCTTAAGAGCAAAACACTGTCCCCCTCTGTCTAACAGGAAACCCTGCCCACAGAGGGGAAGGGACCTGCCAGAGGCCATGACACGTGGTCCACGGTGGTCCTGGTGTCGGGTTTTTAACTAAGACAAGACACCAAGGAAGGAGCCGCAGGGGAGGCAGCCCACATCGCCACTCCTGAAAATCAACACCAAATCCATCCCTCCCTTGGCTTCTATTTCAGAAACGGTCTTCATTTCCAAGTGCTCTGGTTCCCACCTCTAGACTGTGCACACTGCAGGTCTTTAATAAAGGGGTGCTCTTGGCCTGCAGAGCCCAGCTTTATCATGGTAAGAGGAAAGGCTGAGACCCAGGGAAGCCTGTGGGGGAAACCATTCTGTTTAACCTGCGGGATAAAGTTTTTCCTGGAGCCAGAAAAGCTTGTAATACGGAGTGAGCACCTGCTAAGGTCCAAAACTAGGCCCTCTCTTTTGGGCGGAACAGAGTATAATCTGGAAATCCTGCAGATCTTTAGCAGACACACATCCCCTCGGTGTGACATCACTTTTGTTTTCTAAATATTTAGGAAACGGAGCATTAGTGGATCACTTCTCTTCAGCCCTGGGAAAAGAAACCCACAAAGACTAAGCCTCCTCTGCCTCAGTTTCCCCATCTTTGTAATGGTAGGGCACACCCACCCAGGCCCAGAGGGGTCTAACGTGCAGGAAAGCTCCAACAAGAAACCCAGCCAAGATTCTAAAAAAGAGTGGATATATGTGTATGTATAACTGATTCACTTTGCTGTACACCTGAAACTAACACAACACTGTAAATCAACTATATGCCAATAAAAATAAAGAAAAGAAAAAGAAACCCAGCCAAACCGGCTCTGCCCTTCCTGACAGCCCTCATCTCAGCACAAAAGAACTGTCTGCTGGCTCTGGGGAAGGCTTCTGGTAACCAAGGGCGTACCGGGGATTCCCAGGTACTGCCATAGAGAATGAGGGAGGCAGGGGCCTGAGCATGGGCCTGGGCAGCCTGACCGTTCTGACTGGGTAGGAGGAAACGGACTTGAGCTCCTGGACTCTTCCTAAAGACTCGGCCCAGGGGGGCTGCCCCGCCCTTTCCCAGCTGGTGTCCCATGTGTCAGAAGACTGGGGGACGGGGAAGGCCAATGGGCCAAGGCAGCAGGGGGTCGTAGGATGCTGGACTGGGGGCAGGAGACCTGGGTTCTGGTCCAGGGGCCACGTCCCCCTGTCTGAGCCCCGGGTTCCTACCCTGTGAAATGGAGGCAGCACCCACGTGTCCCATGGGGGTGCCTCAACCGCAGAGACAGGCATCTGACGGTCACTGGATGCACCCGCTTACTAACCGTAAGTACTGTGTGGAACAGGCATCCAGAAACAGCGTCAACCACATCAACCCCTGCTACTGATTAAGATCTGCCTGTCACGTGTCTACACTACCCTGAACACTCGGCCCATGTCATCCTTGCAACGGTCTGGCGTAGAGTGTTAATCCTGTTTTACTTATGAAGAAACTGAGGCTGTGAGAGACTAAGTAAATTGGCCCAAAGGGTAATGCTTATAAACAAGAGAGCCCAGATGCAAATCTCAGAATAGGTCTATCTGGTCTGAGTTTTCCTGCTAATAAAAATGTGAGGAAGGGGCTTCCCTGGTGGCGCAGTGGTTGGGAGTCCGCCTGCCGATGCAGGGGGTACGGGTTCGTGCCCCGGTCCGGGAAGATCCCACATGCCGCGGAGCAGCTAGGCCCATGAGCCATGGCCGCTGAGCCTGTGCGTCCGGAGCCTGTGCTCCGCAACGGGAGAGGCCACAACAGTGAGAGGCCCACGTACCTCAAAAAAGAAAAAAAAAAAAAAATGTGATGCTACACCACCTCCTGGACCACTAGATCCTCCCCTTATCACCCTAGAAGTTAGGGTCTAATTTTATGCTCTTTTTATGGTGAGGAAACTGATACTCAGAGAGGTTTAGAAATCTGCTCCAGGTCACACAGCTAGTAAGCAGCAGAGTCTGGCTTTGGACAGAAGTCTGTCTGGCCCCAAAGCCTGTGCTCTATCCACAGTGCTGGAAGAGCAAGGGAAGGGTAGATGGAAATGAGGAGGTTTGACCTTGAGAAGGCTAATGGGGAAACCGCAGGGTCCTGCGGACCAGGACTTAGACCCTTCGTTTGCCACTAGAGGGCCCACAGGGGTGGGGGTGGGACTTCCCAGACGGGTGGTAGACAGACCTGAGGTCACCATACAGTTTTGTATTTTTTCAGCTTGCAGGATTGAACCTGTGCCCTGGGCAGTGAAAGCGCTGAGCCCTAACCACTGGACCGCCAGGGAATTCCCAGGAAAAATATACTCTCTATATTAATCTGGATGGAGGGAATTCCCTGGCGGTCCAGTGGTTAAGACTCTGTGTACTTTCACTGCCGAGGGCGCGGGTTCAATCCCTGGTCAGGGAACTAAGATCCCACAAACCGCACGGCATGGCCAAAAAAACCCATAAACAAACAAAAACAAAAACACCCAGAATATATTTTCCTGGTCCTGTGCAAACACCCGGTGGCCTGTTGCATGAGGCAGCAAGATACCCGGGGACCCCCGAGGGCTGAGGCTAGGGGACAGCACTCAGGGCTGCCGGAGAGCAGAGGCAGAGGTGGGCAGTGGTTAAGGGTGTGGGCACTGCAGCCAAGTATGTGGATGGGACCCCAGCTCTGTGACTTAAGAGCTGTGTGACCTTGGGCCGGTCACCTGAGCTCTCAGAACTGCTGCTTGCTCTTCTGTAAAGTGGGACAATAATGCTTCACGGGTGTGTTGCGTGGCTACAGAGAGGTGGAGGGATGTGCGAAACATTCAATGCAATGCCTGCCAGGTAGTCAGCCCCCCAGACGTGGCCATCCTCATTACTATTATACAGTCAGCTTCCAGAGTTCTTAACCCTCATGCTACACTACCCCCTGCACCCTCCTCCAAAGGGCCTTTCTCCCAAGATCTCACAAACCCAAGCCTAGTGCCTTCAAAGCTTGTCACAGTGACATTCCTCCAGCTCAGGACTTGCCTCACGGGTGGGGCTGGGTTAGCGACTGCCCAGAGGGCCTGGGGCACTTGCTTCTGCTCACCTGGCACCACTGCCCACTCCAGCTGGGCTGGGCACAAGCAGGCATTGAGCCACTGCCCAAGGAATGTGTGAAATAAGGGAGGGGGTAGTGCAGGGCCACAGGGGTGCATCTCCCCAGCTCCCAAGGGGCTCTGGTCTCTGAACACCCCACTCAGACGGCAGTGAACAAGGATCAACAGCTCTCTCCACAGGGAGGCCAGGTTTAACGACAAAAACACAGAGCTCCCAGTTAGTTTTTACTTTCAGATAATGAATAATTTGCTAGAATGTCCCAAACATTGCCTGGGATATACTTATACTAAAAAATTATTCATTGTCGATATGAAATTCAAATTCAACTGGAGGTCCTGTATGTTACCTAGCAACCCTAGCTGCTCAGGCCCTCCCAGCACTTAGTTGTCTCTGATTGGTATCAGCTAAGACCCTCGGAGAGATGATGTTTTATTTCCCAAGTCAAGGGAAGGACCAGACATTTCATTCCGGGCACCCAAAGCCAGCACAGCTCACACCTGGGGTCGTGTGTGGCCTGTCCCACCCATGAAGTTGCTCAAAAAAAAGCCCCAAACAGACTAAGCCCATCCCCCGTGGACAGAAAATGTCAAGGCAGAAGTCAGTCCTAACTAATTGGTGGCCAGGAAAGGACACAGCTTTGAAGTCTGACCCTGATGGGTTCAAATCCTGACTCTGCCACTAAATCTCTGTGGGACCTTGGCAAGTTACTTACCTGGTCTGAGCTGAAGTTTGCTCATCTGTAAAAATCTCAGAAGGTTGATGTGATTAAATAAATAACCTGGCACACCACAGATGCCCCCAAAATGCGGGCTCTCTCCCCTCTCAATTCCTGCGGCTCTGACCCTCATTTCATTCCCTCTTAGCAATTATTTTAGGCAAATCTCTAATTAGAGAAAAGGCGGTCAACATTAACCCCACACAGGCTGGAACAGAGTATTGACACCAACAAACCTCAGCTGCCCTCATGTAAATTTCTTCCCAGCTAAACCTTCAATCCAAGTCCATTCCCTTGTTGCAGCCATCTCTCCCCCTAGCCGTTGACTGAAAGCTTTGGGGAGGTTTGCTGAAGCAAGTATTAAGGAAAGTATCAAGGGACGTCTTCCCATGTGAAGTCACAGCACAGACGGTGTCTAATCATCCAAATATGGATAACGTATTGCTCTGTAGTCATCTATCTCTTAGATTCCTTCAGTACCAGACACCACGGGTGCTAAATTCTTTGTCATGCGTGAGTAAAAGGGCATTCCTGGATACTAGTCTCAAAGGAAACTGCACTGAGACCCAAAATGGCAGGTTTGGTGCAAGGTTCATACCTTCCTGACCAAAGCTAACGGCTTCAGCCTCTCAGTGGCAAACAGAGCCAAGAAGCACTGGGCATGTGGGGCGGGGAGGAAAAAAAAGAACAGCCGCTGGCATCCTGACAGCTGAGGACACGGCTCAGGAAATGAAGACACCCCAGGAAGCTCCAGCGTTTCCCTAAATGCGCAAAGTTGGCGTTTTCTGCTTTTAAGTAACTTCTATTGGTGTCTGTGCTGTTTACGAAATAAAGACGTTGAATTTATAAACTTTGAAAAACCACTCGTCCGTGATCACAGCTGCCAACAAAGGAGGCTACCAGGTTGGTGTCTGAGGTGCAGGTGAAAGGTTTAGCCCCTCTCTCGGTGGAGGGGAGGTGTGCCGCCTCTAAGTCCCCCCTCGGGCTCTCGGTGGGCCCCTCCCCCCCGTGCCTTCCTCTTTCCCCAGGGGAATTCTGGGCGCGCAGGCCAAAGCGAGCCTCAGGGGCCCGGCGCTCCCAGCTGGGCCGGTCTGACTCCGGGAAGAGGGGGCCTCTTCCCTCCCTTCCCTCCTCCAGTTTCCTCTCGGTCTTTCCTGCTGGCCTTCTGTATCCCCCTCCTTGCTATGGTCTATCCACCCACCTCCTTCTCACCTGGACTCTGTACGTTCTCCCTCTCCCTACCACCCCTCTTTCCCCAAACGCTCGGTCCTCTCACCTCTAAACTCCTACTTTAAAAGCGCAAACGCCCAACACGCTCGGGGAGACCCGCCCCGCGCCCGCGCCCGCCCGCCAGCCCGCCAACCCGCCAGCGGCTGGGCCACCCCCGCCCCGCCTATCTCCACCTTCAGGTTCACGGCGGGCAGCTCCATCCCGACCAAGCTGGAGGGAACCTCCGCGACAACCGCGTGGGCTCCTGGTCTACGAACTCGGGAAACGAACTTGCCCGGCTCCGCCCCGCCCGCGGCCCCGGCTCCAACCGCCCCCCGGGGTGGGGGGGGAAATGGGCACGTGAGCTGGGTCACGTGACTGTTGCCCGGTTGCTAGGCGACGGCGTCCGGCTGCTAGCGGCTTAGTCCCCCCACTGCCCAGGTAGTTCCCGGCACCGCTGGAGAACATCCAGATTTGCGTCGCAAGGGGCACAATGTCTCGCCGAGTTGAAGTCCCTGCAAGTGGGCTGATGGGACCACCTGCAGCCAGGAGAGCTTGGGGGAACGTCCAGGTACAAACTGCAGATGCGGCAACAGCTGATGTCTCATCCCAGAGGGCACCCTCTCTCCTCCTTGCTTCTCCGGTGAAAGTGGAGACAGTTACGGACCTCAGAGGATCCTTGTGAGGATAAAGGAACTAATTCATGTTGAAGAAAAAATGATTCTGACACTTGCTAAAATGGTAAGGAAAACGTATTCAAGACTACTGGGGCAGGGGTTCCACAATAGGGGAGGGAGAGATCAAGCCCAACTCGGAGTACCCCAAGGATAAGTGGGGGGTTATAGGCAAGCAGCAGAGTGAACGGTCAGTGGATGGCAGAAGTATTACTACGAAGAAACATCAAGGATAGGGTGATTCTTGCTAACCTGACCTAACAGGATCCTTGCTAAAGGCAGGCCAAAGACAGACCTCTAAAGTGGGGGCTGGGGAACTTGATCAGATATGGAGGGTGATCAGATATCAAGGGTCGGAGGGATTCTTGCTAAACTGACTTAGCAGGATTCTTGCTGAAGCTGTTCTATGCAGGATGCAGAAGGCTGGGTTGAGGCCTAGTCAAGAAGAGGGCTCAGAGGAGCCTAACTACAGTTTGGTTAAAGATACAGTCTTCGTCCAGACTTCCCTGGTGGTCCAGTGGGTAAGACTCTGTGCTGCCAGTGCAGGGGGCTGGGGTTTGATCCCATGTCAGGGAACTAGATCCCGCAGGCATGCCGCAACTAAGAAGTACTCATGCCGCAACTAATAAAAGATCCTGCGTGCCACAACTAAGACCCGGTGCAAACAAAATAATAAATAACTAAATAAATATTTTAAAAAAAAGATAGAGTCTTTGTCAACGTAAAGTGCCCAGAACATATGCCTGGCACTTAGTAAGTGGGCAATATACATAAAATATTGTTATTATCAATACACAAGGGGCCTACGGTTGGAGCCTTCTTGAGTTAACATACTAAAGCTTCAGAAAAATCCACCTGGAAGACCAGCAGAAAACCTATAGTCACACTTGTCTTCAGAAGGAAGAAGACTCGAGAAGATTCTATCAAGACACTGTCTGGGGCTTCCCTGGTGGCGCAGTGGTTGGGAGTCCACCTGCCGATGCAGGGGCACGGGTTCGTGCCCTGGTCCGGGAGGTTCCCACCTGCCGCAGAGCGGCTGGGCCTGTGCTCCATGGGATAGGCCGCAACAGTGAGAGGCCCACGTACTGCAAAAAAAAGACACTGTCTGCCCCCTCAGCTGTGAATGGAAGGGATCGAGGAAAGAAAGGGCTCTCCCACCTGGCATCTCTCTTAAAGATCGTTGCCCTCCAAAGAGTCCCTCCATCCTCCTCCCTGGCCCATCCTCCACCCATAACCAGAGGACGCTTTCATTTGGATAACTCCGGCTTTCATTTAGAGGGTCCCCTCGAGTCTGTCTGAGTGTTTATTCTTATTTCCAGGAGGGGAGAGACCACGTGGAAACTTGAAAAACTGCCTGGGTGGGTCCTGAGATCATATCAAGATGCATACTCTCTCCAGATACAAAGAAGGACTTTTCTAGGTGGGTGTGGGAACTTTTGCAGGGCTTCAGGGTCCGCTGGCCTAATTTAATGTCCCTTTTGGAGACACAGTCATCCAGCCGGGGCGCAGAACAACACAACATCTGCCAGAATAACCGAGAGCTGGTAAGCTTTAGAGACCAGACAAATGGCTCCACTGGGTAGGATTGTTTGGGATTCAGAGCCCAGGGGACAAGCTGGACCAGAGTAGCAAGAGTCTGAGTCCTATCTTTGTCCACTTACTGGTTCAACTTGAGCAAGTCACTTTGCCTCTCTATGCTTCAGTTTTCTGATCTGTTAAATGAGGATAATAACAGTATCTTCCTCAACGGGTTGTTAGGATTTGTTAATACACAACAAATGTTTAGAACATTGCCTGGCAGACAGTAAGCAGTCAATCGGGATTTGCTTCTATTTTGTTATTCATTATTAGTTAATTATCATTCATTACTGTTACCGGCATAGTACCTAGAAAAGAGGAATTCCTCAATAACTGGTGGGTATTATAACATTATTATCATATTATTTCCTTCTAAGAGATGTTCCCCATCCACCCCAGATCCTAGAGGTGTTTAATCCAAACCTGCAGGTGTGTAATAAAACCGTGATCACCTTGTAATGAGAAAATGCAAAACAACTCCCGGGATTAAAGCTGACATTTATTAAGTACTATTTTGGGGTAGACAGTGTGAAAAGTGCTCATAATACATGTTCACAATAACTGCTGTGGTGTAGGTGCCATTCTCATCCTGATTTACAGTAAGATGACTGAGGCTAAGAGGAGTTAAGACACTTGCCCAAGGGCACATCACTAGTTGGTATTAAACTGGGCTGGGGACCAAGGAGGTCTGGTTCCACGGCTGTGACATTCAGCCTCTCAGCTCCACAGCCTACATCACAGGAAAATACAGCCCAGGCTGAGATGCAAACGATGAAGCAAGGCAAGGAGGGGAAGACAGATTGGAGCCAGATGAAGCACGAGGCTGGGCCTGTGAAATGTCCGTGCAGCTCACACGGTGACACTGCCTTCACCCCGACCAGCTGGGGCCAGAGGCACTCGGGGATGGGGGTGGGGCAGAGTGGGAGCAGACCCAGCAGGGGTGGGGAGGGAGCCCACAGGGACAAAGGAAAGCGAAACTGTTCTTAAAACCAGAGTTCCTGGGGCTTCCCTGGTGGTGCAGTGGTTGAGAGTCCGCCTGCCGATGCAGGAGACACGGGTTCGTGCCCCGGTCCGGGAAGATCCCACATGCCGCAGAGTGGCTGGGCCCGTGAGCCATGTCCGCTGAGCCTGCGCATCCGGAGCCTGTGCTCCGCAACGGGAGAGGCCACAACAGTGAGAGGCCCGCGTACCGGAAAAAAAAAAAAAAAAAAAACAGAGTTCCTGCCATGATCTATCCTGACTGTGGAAAGACAAGGGGACCCCCACAAGGCACATTCCACAAGGCTTTGGGGTCATATATTTAGGGGGTACACTTCTGGAAGTTAAGTTTAAATTTTTCACGTCCCTCACCAATCCTGTCTGTCTCAGCCGAGCTTTATCTTCATACCTTCAACAAAGAAAATGTCATCACACAACAATGTGAATGTACTTGACATTACTGAACTGTACACTTTAAAATGGTTGGGATGGTACATTTTATGTTATGTATTTTCTTGTTTACCGTAATTGAAAACAAAACAAAACCAAAAAACTGACATGCAGAATAGATTCATTCATTTATTCATTCAGTCATTAAGGGAATAGTTATTGAACACCTACTTGGGTGAATATCCAGGAATGGAAGGGCGGGACCACACGGCACGTGTGTACTTAAATTTTTAAGAAATCGCCAAACTGTTTTCCAAGACCGTGGTGCTGTCCTGTTTTTTCTTCGTAGCCCTTGTCAATACGTGAAGGTATTGCCCTATCAATTTACTTGTCTCCTTGTTTATTGTCTGTCCCCCCATCTAGACTGCAAGCCCTAAGAGGGGCCTGCAACCTTGACACTCGCCTGGTGCATAGCAGGTGCTCAGGGAATACACCAGCTGGACCAGTATGTGTGCACCACTTCCTCCCATCACGGGCACCAGGGAAGACCTGCCACCCAACTCTCCGCTTGTCCTCAGGGTGCCACTAATAGCCCAGGTTCTGCTCTGGAAGCCACTCAGTCAATGTTGTTGGTTATGCAAATGGCCGATGAAGCAACCACTGCCGTTTCTTCCCCATAGTTGCTTGTGTCCTTCAGACAAAGATATTGTTTGGATCCCTGCCCTGCCTCGCCTCCTCCTAGCAGAGTGATCTTAAAGCTCGGGGTGATGGTGGGGATCGTGTGAGATAGTTTACCCAGCATGCCTGGCACAGCTCCTGGCACTTTGTAAATGCTCAGTAAGCAAATAGCTGCCCTGCTGCTATGAAAAAACCACAGCATCTTTCAGCGTCCCTCAGGATCTCCTGGCCCCTGATAAATGCCTGCTGAATTGGAGCAGCAGAGAAAGGCCCCTTGGATGGGGAGAAGATGCCCAGAGCCCTTTCCTATGAGCAAAGCCTGGGAGATGGACCTCCGTGTTTCAGCATGCTGCCGCCTTCCCAACCTTGACCCACCCCCAGCGCTGCCACTCTGTATCTATGTGACCTTGGGTTAGTTGCTTAATCTCTCTGAATTTTTTTCTGCATCTAGAAAATGGGGACAGTGATAATCAGTCCCCAGGCAGTGTGAGGCACAAAGGAGGCACTGAATATGAAAAGGCTTTGAAATGATTTCCAACTGTCCTTTGGTCCACAGTGTACTAGCCACCCAGCAATTCTGATGTGATCCGGCCACTTCCTTCCCTGAGTGGGTGCATCAAACTGGAAGAAACAGAGCAGAGAAAATAACCAAACCACTGTCTGAAAATCACAGGCCCCTGTGAGAGAGCAGGCCCTCCATAGGAAGCTCATCAGAGAAGGGCCTAGAAGGCAGAGCCGTGGACCCTGGGTGCCACCAGGATTCATGCTGGATCCGGATTCGATCTGGAGACCTTTCCTCCAGTGCTTCTTCTTGGCTTGACCCAAACACGCTGTCTCTGTGTTTCTTGGCCTAAGGTCTGGCAGGGTGGGGGAAAGCCCGGGTATTGTTGGTCAGGGTTGTTCCTTGTATCTGAGGATGTGATCTTTTCTCTTTCTGAGCAAAGACAGCAGGAAAGGAGGAGCAGAAGTGAAGGAACCGAGTGGAACGCTGTAGGGTTAGAGTCGGGGCATCTCTCTTAGGCTCCCAGATCCTGCGGCCCATTCTCTGGTTGATGCCAAAATTCTGAAAGTATCGAAGCTCATTATGACTTGTCAGTAAGATCGTCTGTATCCACACATCATTGACTCAGAGCCGGGAAAAGGATGTGATCCTGGGGAAGCACATGCCCGGGGGGCATTAGGGTGGGCGATTCTGCTCCTTCCCTCTTCCTGGGTTTTCTGGAGGAGCTTGGACATTGCTGGGAGGTGTGAGAGTCCCCTCTCCAGAGAGGCATTTGTTTGTGTGACTGATCAAAAGGGGGGCGCTGATTCTGAAATATTTGTCCCAATGGCACAGAATTGAAACTTACGGCAGCATCCACCGCTAACTTTTATAGGCCACAGTCAGGCTCCTTAAATACTCCTCCTTGAGCCTTAAAACGCAGCCAATAATTCCTAATGTTCCTATTGCTTTGCCGCCTCATCAGGGTCCTATGAAAATCACTGCTGGGTGAGCCCCATCCTGGGACGGCTTCACTGAACACTTAGTGATATTACCGTGTCCCTCCAGAGGCTGGTGTGCTCAAGTCGGGCATCAGAGAACCCATCGGAATGCCCTGTGGACCCCTTGGTGAGCATGGAAAAGGCAGAAAGGAAATTGCCTGTGCCCTGCCGTGTCCCAGGAAACAGTGATCATGTTAGACACCAGCCAGAAAGAAAGCCATATAAGTGGGTGTTGCCCAGGACAAAGCCAGCCCCGCCCCCCACTACACTCTAATTCTCTGTCCTGTGGCATTTTCTTCATCCATACTCCAGCAATCCTCTTTATTTTTATTGAAGTATAGTTGATTTACAATGTTGTGTTCATTTCTGCTGTACAGCAAAGTGATTCAATTATATATATATGTATACACATTCTTTTTCATATTCTTTTGTATTAATGGTTTATCACAGAATATTGAGTATAAGTCCCTGTGCTCTGCAGTAGGAGCTTGGTGTTCATCCATCCTGTATGTAGTGATTTGCATCTGCGAGTCCCAAACTCCCAATCCAGCAATCCTCTTTATGTCACCGTGTGTATGCATGTGTGTGTGTGTGTGCACGCGCACCCGCACGAGTGAGCTCACAGGCCGTCACTGAATGTGTGTTGACGGCCTCTCGCCTCCCCCTGCCTGTGCCGGTTCTGTCCGGAGTTCAGGCTTCTGCCTCCTCTTCTCTGTCAGGCCTCCCATCTCTCCACGTGGGTAGGTTGGAATTCCAAAGGAGGCATCTGAGGGCTCCGGCCGCGCCGTAATGATCGCTCAGAAACCCAGACAAGGCCAGTTATGGCTGCTGAGGCCTGCGGCCCCCAAGATGCCTGTCTGCAGTGGGGTTTATCTTGGTGTTTGCTTTCACCCGCTGCCCGCCGCTGGCTCACCGCCGATGGCCTTCAGTCTCTGCGGCAGGCAGGAGAGATAAGAGAAGAATGAGGACGCAGTGGTGGGGCCGGGCAGGGTGCCTCCATGGTTCCACCAATTGGAAAGCCCCTGGGAGGAATCCCGAACGCTTTCCTCTCCGAGGAGTCCCCCAGGAGGCGGCCTGAAGGTGAGTGCGTGACCTTCGGCTCAGGCAGCCCAGGGCTGGGACCTTCCGGCAGAGCTCCTGCCCACCCCGCCCAATGGCCCTGACAGCAGCCTTGATGGTCCTGGGAGAGCTGCACAGTCCTGTGATGGGCAGGGTGGGGGCAGGGGTGAGGATCGGTGACCCACTCCCAGTAGGTGCTCAGTGAACTGGTGGCCTTTGAGAGGAACTTGGGGTTGGTGGACATAATCAGGTTTCAGACTCAGAGAGACTCGGGTAGGGTCCCTGGCACTGCCATTAAGTAACTATGTCACTTTGGACAAGTGACCTT
The DNA here is from genome assembly GCF_025265405.1 of Mesoplodon densirostris. Classification (NCBI taxonomy): domain Eukaryota; kingdom Metazoa; phylum Chordata; class Mammalia; order Artiodactyla; family Ziphiidae; genus Mesoplodon; species Mesoplodon densirostris. Next base: position 9,107,226 of record NC_082662.1, on the reverse strand, counting down.
TGTTTCTTAGTGCCTTAGTTTTCCTCCTCTGCAAAATGGGCTCTAACAATTTCCGGCTACACCAGAGGATGGGTGCCCCATGCAGGGGACTCAGCTCAGTAAACAGAGGTCGGGGTTTTGTTTGGATGAATGCATTTCCTCTCTAACCCTGGATTTCACTCTGTGCTGGGAGCTGACACAAGGTCAAGGCTGGGAACACAGCGGAACAGTTCGGGACCGCCATGTGCAGAACTGACTAACCTGCCCTGCTGCACTGACCAATCACCAGTGTGGAAGGAGCCCGGGTGTCCTGAGGCTGGTCCAGTGGCACAAACAGGTGGGTTTCAGGATGAACCATTGTGAGGGGTGTGATGAAGGGAAGGGGCACCTCTGTTAGCCACTTGCTTACATGGGTCCACTCACACCACCCTACCCCACCCTAGGCATCCCGACCAGAACTTCACGTCCAGGCACTCCTCCGGGCACCCAAAGCACCCGCCCACATACGTGACAGATGGTGGCCGCTGCTGCCACCTGATGCTAAAGCTAGCAAACAGACTGTGGAAGCCCAGGGCCTCGTGACACACCACAGACAACACTACCACACACCCAGGTGTTGTGATCCAGATCTGGAGCTGGGGAGCCCAGCTCCAGGAGCCTTCCTGTGATGGTGAGTTTTCTGTGTCAACTTGGCCAGGCTGTTGTACCCAAGGATTTAATCACACACAGATCTAGGTGCTGCTGTGAAGGCATTTTGCAGATGTGGTCAGCATCGACAAGCAGTTGACTTCAGGTAAAGGAGATGGACGTGCCAGAACGTGGGTGGGCCTCACCCAATCAGGTGAAGGCCTTCAGAGCAAAAACTGCGGTCTTGGGGAACAAGAAATGTGACCTCAAGTGTGCAACATCAACCTCTGCCTGAGCTTCTGGCCTGCTGGCTGGCACTACAGATTTCAGACTTGCTGGCCCCTACAATAGCATGAGCCAATTCCTTAAAATATATCTCTTTATATAAATACATATATAAAGAAGAGATAAATACATAGACATAGACACTTAAAGATACATAAATATATTGGGACTTCCCTGGTGGTGCAGTGGTTAAGGATCCACCTGCCAATGCAGGGGACACGGGTTCGAGCCCTGGTCCAGGAAGATCCCACATGCCGCGGAGCAGCTAAGCCCGTGCGCCACAACTACTGAGCCTGTGCTCTAGAGCCCGCAAACCACAACTACTGAGCCCGCGTGCCACAACTACTGAAGCCCGTGCGCCTAGAGCCTGTGCTCCGCAACAAGAGAAGCCACCACAATGAGAAGCCCGTGCACCGCAACGAAGAGTAGCCCCCGCTTGCCACACTAGAGAAAGCCTGCGCGCAGCAACGAAGACCCAGTGCATCCAAAAATAAATAAAATTTTTAAAAAGATACATAAATATAAATATTCTATTGGTTCTGTTTCTCTGGAGAACTCTGAGACACCCCCAATCCAGCCACCTGATCCCCTGAGGGGCAGCACCCACGCTGCCAGGAAAAGCATCAAAGTGACTGTGGCCTCGGGTTCAACAGGTCTTTACCTTTCACTTCAGCCTGCTCTGACTCTCGTTAGCAGAAATGGGTTTGAGTTGACATCCCACGACAGAAGGGGTTTTTAGAAGCCCATCATGCTTTTTGCAACCACTGACCCTGGGGTCAGCAGTATAGACTAGGGGTTGGCAAACTACAGACCAATGGCAGATCCAGGCCGCTGCCCTTTGGTGTAAATAAAGTTTTGTTGGAATACAACCGTGCTCATTCATTTGTGTTCATCTATTTCCGTGTTGTCTATGGGGGCTTTTGCACTACAACGGCCGGGTTGAGCAACTGGGACAGAGAGGGTGCGACTTGCGATGCCTATATGAAGGGGGACCTTCTGGGCTTGATTCCTGAGACCCATCCCCAGTGGGAGGTTTGCCAGCTACCTGGGGCCTAAGCAGGGAGGAAAGTGAGTTCTCAGGAAGGTGTGGTGCAGTAGTTCTCAGACCTGGGGGATGAGGGGAGGTGATTATCAAACATGCAGATTCCCAAGCCCACCCCTGGAGATTCTGAGTCAGAGGCCCGGGTAGGCTCAGAAACCTGGGTCTGCTCCCCCAGAGGATCCTGATGCTGGTACCCCAGGCCCGTTATAGGAAACCCTGGGTTAGGGGGGTTTCCCTGTCCAGGCTGTAGGAGCCAATCCCTCAGTGGTGTCTGGGCAGGGAGATCCCCACAGGTACACTAGGCCTTTAAGGGCTTCCCACACCTGTGGTTACCCTGGCCCCCAGGAGAGTCTGGACCCTACCTTGGCTTTAGGATGCAGAGCTGCTGAGAGCCATGACATAGTCTTGCTCTGATCAGATGGCTTAGGGGGGTCTGGTCTGCAGAGCTGGGTGGTGCTGGTTGGAGCTGCTGGCTGGAGATAAGGGACGTCTTCTCTGGTGCTAAGCCAGGCTGCCCGTCGCCAGTTCACACCCTTTCCCAAGACGGCATCTGAGCCTGCCCAGGCCTGGCCTCAGGCGGTGGTGCTTTGTTCTTCTGCGTTCTGCCCAAGCTGGCATCTGCTTGTCTCTGCACTCTGCCTGGAATGAGCCTGCCAGCCTTGTATGTGGCCAGCCTTGTAATCCCTCTGGGACCTTAGCTGCCCCAACTCTAAAGTGGGAGATAAAAATATGAAACTCCCACCCAAGAGGTCTGGTTAAAGGACCAGGATGCAGTCCAGGTGAGGGCAGAGACCCTGTCTGCCTGTTTACTGCTTAGCCCTGAGCAAATGCTCAATCCAAGGTGTGGAGTGAAGAGTAAGTAGCTGGAGAAATACCAGGCTCAGAGTCCCCTCCAAACCCCCTGACAGAGCTCACTGCCTGCACATCTCTGGAGGGGCAGACAGAGACAACACGGCGGCTTGTTAATCATCATCTCTTTATTTACAGCTCAAGAGAGCACATGCAACACGCCATCACAGGACTACAAGGGCGTAGCACCTCCCCCCTCCCCTGCTGCCCCAACACCTTAAAGAGGAATGACAGCCCCCCTCCGGGAAGTTCCCAAGAGTCAGAAAACCCAACAACTGAGGCCCCAGGCCCAGGTGCTTCAATTCATTTCCTCTAAAAATAAAGGCCAGTTCCAGCCCGGGAGACAGGGCCTCAGAGACAGCGAGGTGGTCATTGCTGGTTATTAACTAGGCAAAGTGGATCTCAGATTTGCCAACTCACACCTGAATGCAAACGCCCCCAAATCATCCAAATGTCCCTGACCGTCTGACAGTCCTGTCTCCTCCTCTGCATCGTAGGCCCACGTCTCTGAATCTTTATTGTGCACAAGCACGGCCTGGAGAACTTGAGGTTCAGTAGGTCCCGGTGGGACCGGGATCCCACATTTCTGCCAAGCTCCCAGGTCTTCGTCCCTTTTCCCACAAGAGTGTGGAATGGACATTGACAGTGGGGAATTGTAATAGGGAAGAACCTTTTGTATCCTATGACAAGTTAATCACTAAAGGGATGTTGCCTATAAGCTCAAATTGTACACAATGGCCCATCTCTGGGAACCCTGCTTCCCAGACAATGAGCATTAAGCTAAAATACCTTTGTTTAGCTCACAAGAAACATCCTGACCAGGCCCATCTGTGAATGACTGCAGGGAGGAAGAAATTAACACATCTCTTCTGGAGGCTGATGGGAACCAGGAAGTGTTTGACTTTACTCGCTCCCCTTTTAGTATAAAAGGAGCCTGAATTCTAACTGGCAAGATGGTTCTTTGGGGCACGAGCTCACCATCTTCTCGGTTTGCTGGCTTCCCAGTTAAAGTCATTAGTCCTTTGCCCCAGCAACAGCAATAACAACCAAAAAGGATGGAGGGACCAGAAAGCCTCTTGCATCCAAAAGAGGCTGCTTATCCTCCATCAGACCAACCGTCCTGACTTAGGATTCAGAAAATACACTCCCTGCAATGGAAGCCCCTGGCTCTTCAGATTGGCAAATCCTGTCACCCCTCCCCAGCACACACCCTCTTGTCTCCCATAGGAGTGAAGGTCATCTTGAAGGCCATGGTGCACCTTTCAACCCCACGAAACCCCCAATGAGTAGCCTAAATGGTTTGATCTTCCGGCCCCTTCCCGCTGTCTCTTCCAGCACGTATTTTTTCCCTGCTGTTCTGTTGTTTTATAAACGTGTTCCTTGCAGGTTGCATATATGTTTGCTGTCTCTCCAGCTGCAAAGCGGATCCCCTTCCAGGGAGCTGATGTCCACCATCCTGACATCAGATTTTATTGGATGTGTTGAATATGGCTTGAAGTAAGCATCGACTTGCAGCTTCTCAGTGGTGGAAGGGATCGTGGCTTTGGGAGGTGACTTGTGGCTCCGTGACTCCACAAGGGGCAGGTAAAGCTGTCACGTTCCCATGTGGCGTGGCTTTCATGTCCTCTGACCTTTCACTCATTCCCAGCAGGCTCAGGAGCCCCTCTTGGCATCACCAGACAAATCCCAGAAAGGCAGCCCCATGGGAACGGTGGGTATCTCTGGGGGGTGGCTGGAAGACTCCCGCAGGAGGAATGCAGGGGTCACAGGTGACCGTCCCTGCAGCTATTGGTTTCCACTTGGCCTCCAGCTCGGCTCTTCCCGGCCCCGGGGTGGGGTGGGTATTTTTAGAAAGTCCTGATCTTGTTATTACTGCAAAGCCACTGACACCTGCATCTCTGCCGTAGTGGCCAGAATCTGTACGTGCTGCCTCGGGCTGAGCCCGGAGCAGTTTTCCAAACCTCTTTGACGCAGAACCCCATCCCCTCTCTCCTAACGGAGCATCTCACGGCCCCCGTGTTCCAGGGGACACACCTTGGGAAAGGAGCCTGAATGGTGATCTCTGAGTACGTGACGGATTGTTATCTCAAAAAACACAACACCTACTAAAATCATCCTAAAAATAAATTAGCTAACACTGAGGGCTTATTATATGCCAGGCACTGTTCTAAGCATGTTACCAGGATTTTGTGTTTACATCTCACAGCACCCCTATGAAGGAAGATTTATTATCCCTATTTTACAGATAAAGAAATCAAGGCACAGAGATCTTAACTAAGTTTCCTAAGGTCACCGAGGTGGTGAGCGGTGTAGTAGGCCGTTTGTTGGCAGCTGTACCCGTGCAGTCAGCAGGGTGAGGGAAGGGTCTCGGGCCCAGTGTACATCAGAGTCACCTGGACGCTTTGCAAACGCATGAAGCCCAGAGACAACCCAGACCAATTAAACCAGCATCTTCGCAGGTGGGCTCGGGCATCGGTACCTTTGAAAGTTCCCCAGACTGTTCTAATGTGCAGCCAAGGTGGAGACCAGCAGATTAGAGCAGGGATCTGCAAACTGTGGTCCGGGGGCCAAATCCAACCCACGGCCTGTTTTTGTGTAGGCTGCAAGTTAAGAGAGGTTTTTACATTTTAAAATGCAATTTAGAGGGCTTCCATGGTGGCGCAGTGGTTGAGAGTCCGCCTGCCGATGCAGGGGACACGGGTTCGTGCCCCGATCCCGGAAGATCCCACATGCCGCGGAGCGGCTGGGCCCGCGAGCCATGGCCGCGGAGCCTGTGTGTCCGGAGCCTGTGCTCCGCAACGGGAGAGGCCACAGCAGTGAGAGGCCCGCGTACAGCAAAAAAAAAAAAAAAAAAAAAAAAAAAAAAAAAAAAAAAAAAAAAATGCAATTTAGAAAATCAAAAGAAGAAGAATGGGTCTGTGACAAGTTAAAATTATATGAAATTCTGTGTCCATAAACCATTTCATTGGAACACAGCCTAAAATATTTATCTGGCCCTTTACAGTAACAGTTTGTTGAACCCTGGATTAGAGGAAATTGGCTTATGTTCCAGCAAAAGAAATTTAAGATAGACCAAGGAAGAACTTCCTGGTAGAGAGGTTTGTTAAACACACAGGGGGCTTTGGGATCCCTGACTCTGGAGTTATGAGGATTCCACCCACCCTGCCTTTGCAAATGCAAAATGGAAGTAGCTAGGGCAAAGAGATAGGCCTTGAGTTTCTAGCTATGGAACTCCCTTGGTAGTCAGTGGTAGTTCTGTGGGGCCTTTCAGCTTTGTCCTGATCTTCTGTGTTTTCCATCGTTTCTGGGTTCCCCGCCTGCAGCCACCCCTGCTAGGGTTCTATCACTATCTCGAATCTTCCACTCCATGTGAGGCACACAGTGTGGGCCTTGTCTGGTCTCAAACAGACAAAACTGCCAGTGGATTCAATTTACAAGTAGCCGGCTTTGATCTCTTGCAGTCCCCCTTCTCCCCAAGATTCCCATGCCCGTCGAACTTGAATAGGGCAAAAAGAGCCAGTGTATTTGGTTTCTCCTAGATCTGTCTGCTTTCCTTGGTGCCGGACCCTTGACCCCAACTGATTTTCCCAGTGGAGTAAACAGCCCTGGCATCTCGTGGGCGTGGTCCCCCGGCTGGGGTCCAGGCCAGCAAGGACTCTGGATGGAGAAGGCTGGCAACCTTCTTTGCCCTGGACCTGAGGGTTGGCCAGGAGTGAGATGTCAGGTGGGGGGATTGAAGTGGCTCTCCTGAGGTGGCCACTAAGTCACATCTGCTCAGAGAGGTGTTTGGGGTAGGCATCATGAGTCTGGCCTGTGGGGGGCTGTTAGGAGAGGTGTCCCAACTCCTCAGTGGGCTCTGCTGCAGAAGTGTAGGCTGGGGGTCCTGGGATGGTCTCTGGGGGGCCTGGGAACCACTAAGACGTATGCAAAGTGGGTGCACACGGGCAATGTGCGTACTTTTTGAGTCCATGCTTGCATTAGATTCTCCAAGGACGTGAACTACAAAGGCCAAAGAACCCCCCTGGGGTGGCAGGTTTCAGGCAACTCCAAAGTGCATGTCCCGGGACGGGGTGAGCAGGGCCATAGACATAAGAAACAGCTTTACCGTTTACCCCAAACACTTCATGTCCCAGAATACCAGCTCCCAGAGGGCAGGGGTCAATCTGCCCAAATCATGCCTTATAGGCAAGCAGGTGCTTAATGCACATTTTCTCTTGTTTTTTAAATGATATACCTTTGTCCAGGGAAAGAAGAGAATAGTCGGTTATTCCAGCCTTCACCACAGTGAAAGGAACTACCAGGGAACACGACTCTCTCACCGAAAGCCGTGGAGAACCTGAAATGCGTCCTTAGTTGTGGAGGAGCAAAGACGTGGGCCTTGGAGCTGGTCGGACCCAGGTTCAGATGCCAGCTTCACCCTGACTCTCCAGGACCTGGTGCTTTCAGTGGGGTCTTGGGTCCAGCAGCATTGGCATGCCCTGAAGCTTGTTAGAAATGCAGAATCGACTGAATTGGAATCTGCATTTTAACCAGATCCCTGGGGATTCTTACACAGGTGAAGATTTGAGGAGAATTGATGTGGGACCCTGGACAAGTCATAAAACTTTGCCTCAGTTTCCTCCCCTGTAAAATGGTGATTATGTCTACTTTAAAGGGCTGTGACAAGTGAGATAATGAGATAATGTATGCCCCTCATTTAGCACAGTGCCTGGTACATAGGAGGTGCTTCGTACTCGTCTCCCGCCCTTGGTTCCCCTATCTCTCAGGGAGTTTCCATTCTTTTCCAGCTCGAAAACCTCTTCCTTTTTAAACTTGAAACCATTGCAGTGCTGCGGTCGGACGGTAGAGGGCGCTCTCGACATTGCCATCGCGGAGAACGCGGACACCGGGATGCGCTGGCGGTGTGGGTCTCCCACTGGCCGGGTGGTGGCTGCAGGTGTGCTGCTGCTCGGCTCCTGGGCGGGGGCAGTTCGCCCAGGGCTCCCCTCCTGGGGCTGAGTGTCCTGGGTCTGAGCCTGCAGCCTCAGTCATCTGACTCCCTATTTGATCTGCCACCGCGAGTTATAAACAAACTGCCCGGCTTCTCCAAACCTCCCGCGCTCAGTCCCCTGGCCGGTGGGGAGGCGCCTCACGCGGCCCGCTAGACATTGATGAAAGATCCCTGGTCGCCGTTGGCCGTTTCGGGCTCCACGCAGCGCCCCTTTCTCCGGGTGACCCTGCGGTTCCGGTGGAATTTGACGTAGCAGCGCAGCCCTGGGTGAAGAGAGGCAAGGGGGTCAGGGATGCGACCAGCCAGACCCCTCCGCGCCCTCTGGAACCCCCTGCATCCTCTCACCACCACTCCCTTCTTTTTTCTGTCCTACAACCAACTCATCCCCTGCAGAGCAGCCTGAATGGGCTTAAAAAAGCGAATCACAGAGGGAGAAGGGAAGAGTGAACAGATGGGGCACAGGGGATATTTAGGGCCACGAAACTATTCTGTGTGATACTATAATGGTGGGTACATGTCTATGCATTTGTCAAAACCCATAGAATGTGCAACACAAAGAGTGAACCCCTAATATAAATTATGGACTTTAGTGAATAATGTATCACTATTGGTTCATCAGTTGTAAAAACTGCACCACACTAAAGTAAGATAATAGGGGAAACGGTGTGTTTGGGGGGGCATATGAGAACTCTGTATTTTTTGCGCAATCTTTCTGTAAACCTAAAACTGCTCTTAAAAAATAGTCCATTAAAAACCTTTTTTAAAAGGGATGCAGATTCTGCCCTCCCCTATGAAACCTCCCATGACTCCCCATTGTACTCAAAAGGAGATCCAAACTTCCTACCCTGGCTTATAAGACCCTCTGGGACCTGGACCTGCCTCCTGTCTGCTCTCTTCACCTCCCACTCCCCTCCTCACTCTAACTCCAGCCACACGCAGTTTTCTTGCTTTTCCTCGTAAACCCATTCATTTCTGGCCCCAGGGCCTTGGCACTTACTGTTCTCACAGCCAGAAATGCCTTCCTGAAGTTCTTGGCATAGCTGGCTCCTTCACAGCCTTCAGGTCCCAAAGGGGCCCTCCCTGACCACCCTAATTAAAGTAGTCATGGCCCTCCTGGCCCACCAGTGGGAGGGGTTCCTGGCTGTGGCTCTATCATAACCACATGTCAGGCATCCCCTGACATACATGGGTAGACATGTTTTTCATTTAAGGCCACATCCTCCTGATTGGGGGTGGGAGGGTTAGGGGAAGAGATTGCTCGGTGTGGCCTGAGCAATCCCTACATTTCAGGTTAGGAGTGACCACAGGGAGAGAGGAGGACATCACCTGCTTAAGATGTGCTTATGTCACTGTCAAGAGAATAAAGGAATTGCTGTGAAGTTTGTGCTTTGGGGTCTAGAACTGACACCTGGATCACAGCTTTCAGACCTGTGGCCACACAAAATACACTTAGGAGGGGGGCAGGGGATTATGAGCAGGAGTGGTTGGTAGCCACAGAAGCCCTTCTGGAACCCTCCAGAATCCAGGCTGGCCTAGACTGCAGCCCTGGAACCTGAATTCAACATTTTGGGATTTCTCAGAAGTCCTCAGGACACTTGGTCCTCAGAAGGTTCCTGACAACCTCTTCCTGGACCATCTTTAATGAGTTGTCATTTCTACTCAATTTATTTTTCTGGAGCCTGAGTCTCCACGGAGGAAGCAAGAATTTTGGTGGGACCGACCAGGGTGGGAGAGACCACGGGAAACGACCAGACGGGGTTTTGGCTGCACACATATCTTTTGGATGCCTGAAAAGCTACCCCCTCCTACCTGAGGCCCTGGGGAGGAAGGAAGGAAGCCTTCCTGGGCAGAGGGGCTGCCCAGTGAGCATCCAGCTGGGCACCAGCTGGGCACCAGCTGGGTGTGTGAACTCAGTCGGGCCATGTCCCCCTCACCTAGGCAGGCTGGATCTGGAGGCCCTGGTGCTATTCCGGGCTTCCTGGACTAGAGCGCCCTCCGGGCCATTCTGCACCTCAGTCTCCTCCTCTGCGAAATGGGCCCCCAGCCCTGCACACGGGTAACAGAAGGCAGCTCCCCAGCATCTCCACCCCTGAATGCCTCCATGCCCTCACCTCCCAGCTGGTCCTCTGTGTCTCCACTCCTGCCCCCAACAGTACCGCAGCCAGAGTGAGCTGTTACACTCATAAGTCAGACCAGGTCACTCCCCTGCTTAAAACCTGCCGACACCTTCCCATTATAACTCTATAAAGTCCTGCATGATCCTCCCCGCCAGCTTCTCCTACTTCCCCTTCTGCCACCTTCCCCGTTGGCTACTGTGTGCCAGGCGCCCTCAAACATTCCAGCCTCATTCCTGCCCGAGGCCCTTGGCTTTGCTCTGCCGCTTGCCTGGGACTCTCTCTCCATCCCCCCACCCCTCATTTTCAGGTGGCTGGTTCTGCAGTCCACTCCTGTCCACCCTTTCTAAAACACCTCCCAGACTCCTCATCAGCCCAGTCTGGATTATTTTCTTTACAGCCCCTATTCCTTTCTAAAGACATCTTATCTACTTATTTGCTTATTGTTGCTCATCTCACTAGAATGGAATCCATGGGTGCAGAACTTGCTGGTTCTCTTTGTCGCTGAATCCCAATGTCCTTATCAGAACCCAGCACATAGTAGACACTCAATAAATATTTCTTGACAGACTAGATGAATGAGTAATTGGACCTAAGCAGCTTTATTGTTCTCACAGCAGATAATTTTTGAGGCTAATGTGAGAAAAAATTGGGCATGTATCTCAGAATGGTCAACAGAGGGACTGAGACCAAATCCCTTCACTCAGGAAATGTGAGCCCTGGATGTGGGATGACACTGAGTAATTATTGTGCACTTTTGGTATTTCGTTTTTAAAAGAGTACTTATCTCTTAGATGTGATAGTGAAATATTCACAGATGAAATATCTACAGTTCCAGGAGTTGCTTCAAAATCTTATTGCAGGGACTTCCCTGGCAGTCCAGTGGTTAAGACTCTGCGCTCCCACTGCAGGGGGCACAGGTTTGATCCCTGGTCGGGGTAAGATGCTGCATGCTGTGCAGCGTGGCCAAAAAAAAAAAAGATTAAAAAAATCCTATTGCAACGGGGGAAGCAGATGGGGAGGGGGAGACAGTACAGATTGGCCATGAGTGAGAATTACTGAAGCTGGGTGACGGGAAATGGGGGTTCATTATACTATCCTGACGACTCAATATATGTTTGAAATTTTTCAGAATACAAAATTTAAAATGTTCTCCCACTTTTCTAGCTATGTAGGTTTGGGCAAGTGGCTTAACCTTTCTGTGCCTCAGTTTGCTTTTGGGTAAAATGGGGAGAACAATAGCTCCCTTCCTGGGATCGTTGGGAGGATTAAGGAGATAATGGGTAAAGGGCTTAGCACAGAGCCGGGTACACCTGGGCCCACCTGGGCAGGAGGGCACATACCGCTCCACGTGGGAGCTCAGAGGAGTTAAAGAGGGAGCCAGCCGGGCAAGTGCATCCTTCCCTGGGACAGTGCTGGGAAATCCACCCCCCACCCCTTGTTATCACACTTGGAATGTCTCCCCTGGGATAGAATTCTGGTGTGAAAGCACCAGGCTTCTCAGGTTTGATCTTATTTTAAAAGATACTCTCCTCTCTCCTCCCCTCTCCCGCCTCCAGATCATGGGAGATCATGCCAGCTTGTATTTCAAGAGGTGAGAAAAGCAAATTTGAGCAACGATGCCAGGAATCGAGACTAAATGAGTTCACAGATTGTGAAGGCACCGAGCAAAGCTGTTCCTGCTCGTGTCCTCAGCTCCCCAGGGATTCTCCCACCCCCTTCTCTGCCCACCCCGGCTTGGAGGAGAAAGGGAGGTTGCGAGGTCTCGGCACCGAGGGAGCCCCCGACGTCGGGCTCACCTTCCACACACATGCAGTCGTCAAAGCATTTGTTGTTCAGGCCTCGGTTGTGGGGCGTGCAGAGATGCTCCCGGAGGTCGCAGCAGGTCCCTGCCCACACAGCAAAAGCACACTCGGTCAGCCACGCCGAGCGGACCCTCCCTGCGCCCTGCACATGCTCCCACTGGACAGGAGATACATCATCTCCATGGTGGGGCCATCCCTGGCAGGATGGACCATCTGGTGCGCAAGGCTCCCAGCTGGAACCACCGACAAATGTCACGGCCGAGGCCCCTGGGGGCAGGCGGCAGAGACCCCAGACGCCCCAGATGGGCAATTGATTGATCATGGGAGGAGCGAGGGCGCTGTGGGATCCCCCCCTGGGTGGAACGGCTGGGGGCTGCCAGGTGTGAAGTCAGCACAGAGCTGGGAGGGGCCTCGGTGATCATGGAGCCAACGTCCTCTTTGGACAGATGGGGAAACAGAAGCCCCCGAGAGGCAGGCCCTCGGCACGGCCTCGCCCACCATGGAGCCAACTCTCAGAGCCACTGTTCAGTTGGCCCAAACTTGAGCCTTTTCTTTCTGCTCAGGGTGAAAACAATGGTTTGGAAAGAAAACAGCCTTTCAGGGAGCTGGCGGTCTGGCTTCTCCGATGCCAAATGGCTTGTTGGGTTGCTGTTTTGTAGAATATTCTGGTCACTGAATTAACGAGCATCGTGGAGGTGTGCAACTCAGATCTCCCTCCAGAAGGCACTTGCCATCCATCGGCCAGGAGAGCAGTTAGCTGCCAGCCTCCAGCTGTTAACACCTGCAGGAGCCTCCTGAGCCAATGTCACACTGTTCCGGAGCAGAACAGCCCAGGCAGTGACTGGCTCAGTGGGGGTGCCAGGGCCTGGCTATCTGCCCAGCAGGGGCCTCTTCTAACAGGCAATCTTTGCTCTGGAGCTCCCTGCTGGGCCGGCGGGCGACTGCATCACAGTCTCCTGTCCATTCCTCCTTCGTTCCACTTTTATTGTTCACAGGCCTTACCCTAACCCCCACCCCCAGAAAACTCCTGCCCTTCAAACTCCCCCTCGCTATCGTCTTCCCAGAAGTTCCGACTGGCCCAGTCAAGGGCCAGCAGCTTAGACCATCAATCAAAACCCCAGGCCTGGGGCTTCCCTGGTGGCGCAGTGGTCGAGAGTCCGCCTGCCGATGCAGGGGACATGGGTTCGTGCCCCAGTCCGGCAAGATCTCACATGCCGCGGAGCGGCTGGGCCCGTGAGCCATGGCCGCTGAGCCCGTGCGTCCGGAGCCTGTGCTCCGCAACGGGAGAGGCCACAACAGTGAGAGGCCCGCATACCGCAAAAAAACAAAAAAAAACCCAGGCCTCTGTTTTCAGACTGTCTTAATGGACTCAGCTGCTGAACAGGTCAGGATGTCATCAAAGTATCCCATCATCAAAGTATCCCAAGAAGCCCAGCAGTGTCATGATGGGACAAAGACAGAATTAAGCCCAAAAGGACGTTAGGAGAGAGAAGTCGAGAGAAGGGTCATCATGATTGAAGGCAGTGTGGGGCAGCGGTTCAGAACCAGGCCGACTCAGGTTTGAGCCACTTCCTAGCTGTGTGACCTCGGCTGAAACACTTAGCCTCTCTGAGCCTCAATTTCCTCGCCTGAAGATGGGGAAGGACAAGGTCTCTTTCTCTGGGTTGCTGTGAGGATTAAATAGAACAAAGTATGACAGCAACCCTCAGTAAAGTGGTAGCCGTGGTTGTTACTATCTACCATCCCTCAAGGGTCCTGCTCATGTGTCTGGGAACACCCGCCCCCATCCCCACGCAGGTTCCCCCAGAGCCCGGCCTAGTGCCTTGAACACGATGCTGGTTCGGTACCTGGCAGGCAGTCCTGGTGATGGTCGCAGGGCTCCCCGTCAGCCGGTGATGTTTCATTCCCATCGCTGGAGAGTTTGCCCCGGTGTTTCTCTGGGGAAAACAGGATCTGTGGTCAGAGGCTGAGGCTCGGCAGGGCAGAGAGATTAAGCACAGAACACCAGGGTAAGAGCGCTCACACCACCACTCCCACAGCGTGGCTTGGATAAGACACAATACCTCTCTCTGCCTCAGTTTTCTCTTCTCTAAAGTGGGATCAACAGCAGAACAGACCTTTTTTTTTTTTTTTTTTTTTAAGGTTAAGTGAGTAGCTATGTAGAAAGCGTTTGCCGCACGATGAGCACTTGAGATCAGTAAGTCCATTTCAGGTGTCTGTTCCATTATAGACTCCAGGCCCCCCATCCCACCTTGGACATATGTAGGTCAGGCTGGAGTCACCGAGGCCCCTACCCCAATGGATGGTGGGAGAGGGGAGGGAGCCCAGCAAGGGGCTGGCGGGGTGGGTAGACATACCTTTCTTCTTCGTAGACGGCCAGACCTCAGGCTTTAAGTCTTCATAATCGGTCCAGTCAAACAAGGCCATATCCAGTGTGGGCATCACCTCCCCGTCAGGCCTGGGATGAGCCTGCAGAAGGGGGTGGAGAGGAGGGAGCTTGAAGATCCCAACAGGTGAAAGAAGAAACGTGGGGCCCCAGGACCAGAGAGCAAAGGAGGGGCTCCTCAGAGGCCAGCTCATCCTGGGCTGGACAGCCTGCAATCCCAGCCCGGGGACATTGAGAGGGCCGCCCAGAGCAGCCACCCCCAATGTGGGACGGTGCCTATAGGCAGCTAATGCAGTCGGGCAAGTGATCCACCAGGCCCTCTGGGGGAGGCGGGGGGAGGCAGCTGTATCCGCTCAGGAGGAAGCCCAGCTGCTTGTTCCCCTGCCCATTCTCTCCCCTGCAGATGTCATCAGCTCTCTGTGGCACTGTTGAGGCCACGGCCATGGCTCAGTTCCACTCACAGCCCTCGCCAGCAGTCTCGGCACAGCAAATTCTGGCCAGCAGTTCCACTCACAGCCCTGGCCACAGTAGGATGTGAACCCACCTTCTAGGGCTGGGTTCTCAACACATGGGCTTCAGGGGCCCTGCGACAGCATGGGTAACCATGGATTCATCGGAAATGGCCCATAGTCTTATCAGAATCTCAGGGGGGTGCAAGACCCAAAAAGAGAATAAGAAAGATCTACTGCTAAGAAAAAGTTTTATTTCTTCTACACATATATTTATTTTTGATCATTTTTAATGATTTTATTTTGAAACAAATTTCAAAGCCCCAGAAGAGGTGCAATGATGCACCTCATGTTAATTGCAACAATAAATACCCTCCATCTAGACTCACCAATGGTTGGTGTATTTGCCACGTTTGCTGCCTTGCTTCCTCTCTGTATACCTTTTTGTTTCTGTTCTTGTTTTATTGTCTGTGCCACGCGGCATGTGGGATCTTAGTTCCCGGACCAGGGATCGAACCCACGCCCCCTGCAGTGGAAGCGTGGAGTCTTAACCACTGGACCGCCAGGGAAGTCCCTTCCATATATCCTTTTTAAAGGTCTGAAGCAGATGGGTCAACATGTTAACTAAAGCTTGTTAATTCTGGATCATGGGGACATGGTTTTAAAGATTATTATTCTCTGTACTTTTCAGCATGTACAAAATCCTTCCCCAAAGGCCTTGCTCTTCTAGATGCAGAGACCAGTGTGCTGAGCCGGCACTGGCTTCCTTGGCATTCCCTAGAGTGAGCCCCCAGGACCACTGCCTGGACAGTGGCAGCCCTCCCTGGCCAGTGGGCCCACTGGCCCGAGCTGGGCTGGACCAGCTCCTTCCTGCCACTGTGCCTCAGTCCCCCTAAATGTACTAAGAGGGGTTTGCATGACATCATCTCAAGGACCCTTCCGTCTCCGAGGCCACCCCGGGCCCCTTACCTGGGGCCACAGGGATGTGACGGGCAGGATCAGGGACTCTTCTGTGGCAGGTGCTGCCTTAGAGGTGGTGAGGTAGAGTATGGTGGGGGCCAGGCTGGTGGAGGATTCCTCCATCGCAGCATCCGGGGCCTGGTCTTCTGAGAGCTCCACCTTCTTCATCAGGGAGCTGGGACCTCTGACCAAGGCTCGGCCTGAGACAAGGAGCAGGAAACACAGCAACTTTATCTGCTTGCCACCCACCACCCCGTATCGGCCCACAGCAGGACCCACATTTCCTGCTGCGAACAGGGGGGGCGGCAGGAACCATATGACAAGCTATTGGCTCAGCCGACATCACTGCTGCCCACCCTCCTGCGGGGGTGGAAGCAGGAGTCTGGGGGCAGGATGAGGGGGAAAGTCTTGGATGAATTTGCAGTGTTGCTGGGGAGATGGCCCAGGATTCTTGCTCTAAAGCAATATTCCAGCAAGTTCAAGTCTGGGTTGGTTGGGTGCAGCCATTAGTGTAAGTGCAATGAATAGAACTTAGTAGGATTAACCATGGAAGGCTTCCTGGAGGAGAGTAAGTTTGACTAGGGGAGCCACGTGATGACGCTGAGAGGCATTGCAGGGAGGCAGAGGCCTTTGAGAAGGCTGGGAGGTGAGAGCTCCCTACGTGGTGATAATGACCCTGTTTATTGAGTACATGGTGTGTGCTGGGACCACGATGTACGCTGGGTCCTGCTTTATAAGCACTATTTCACCTAACCTTTGCAGGAGCTCTGGCAGGGAGGTACTCTTTCAGCCTCATCTACAGGGAAGGAAACTGAAGCACAGAGAAGTTAGGCAACTTGCCTGAGAGCACACAGCTAGTGAGTATCAAAGTCTGAGTTCGAACCCAGGTCCATCTGTTGCAAAACCAATACTTTTAACCACTGATGCTGCCTTCCAAGATATATGGGCATGGGGTAGGATGAGTGTGAGAGGGGAGAGTGTGCAGGGCTGGGGGGTGGTCGGGAACCAAGGGGCTTCAAGAAAAGCTAGAGGCCCCAGGCTCATCCTGGCCTCTTTTTCTCAGGCAAGATCTGACTTTAATGTTGGTTGGGTCAGTTGGGGCCTCCCCACCATCCAGAGATGAACCCCAGAGTGTAGGAAGGGGACTCGGGGACCACTGAAACTGCTCTATTCATTTTACAGAAGGAAACTGAGGCCCCATCAGGCTGAGACCTTACAGCTGGTCAGCAGGCCTGGGCCTGGACTCTCGTGGGAGCGCCCTGCTGGTCCACGGGAGCTGGGGCTGGGCTGGGCTGAGTCCACGCCCCGTGTAGCCTTCTTGCTTGCTGTCAAGGCTGCCTCTGCCCCCACCCCACCTGACACGTGATCCCTAGGGGTGGGAGGCCGAGAGTCTAAGCTGGGCCCACTCCCCTGTGTTCTGTCCACCTGGGGGGTCTCAGCGGGGCTGGAAGGGAAGCAAGCCCCAGCTGTTTGCAGGAGAAGGTGGGGCTGAGGATCCATCACCCACCTCCTGCAGAGCCCCCGCCCCCAGCCATGCCTGTGGCACTCGGTCTGCCCCTAGAGGCACTCATGTCACACGTAGAGACTTGGAAGCCGAGGTTGCCTGCCTGGGCTCTGGCCAGGGGAGACAGGGGTGGAGCCTGCTGGGTGGGGCTGCTGGGACATGTTTGTTCTGGGGAGGCTGGGACCAGTGGGTGGTGCGGCTCACAGGGGATTTGGGAACGTGGAGGGAACTTGAAGGAAGGTCAGAAAGACGAGGAAGAAACCCCATCAAACACACAGAGCAGAGGCAGGAGAAGTAAGGACGTGACCGCTCTCCTTGGTCAGCCGTGTCCAGGTCGGAGGACATTGACTCAGCACTGAGAGAAAGCTGAGAATTAACTAGTAACAACCACTGCCCACTGCCCCTGCCAAGTGCCAGGCACCATTCTGGGTACTTCAAATAGCAAGCCGTCTCTGAATCTACCCCAAGGGCAGAAGGGGCCATTACACTCACTTTGCAGAAACGGAGGCACAGAAAGGTGACTTGCCAGTAAGTAGTGGAACCAGAATCAGACCTGGGGCAGATCTGGCTTCAGAGTCTAAGCTCTCGGCCTCTGCTCTGTGCCTCGGAGTTGATTAAGTGATGGGCTTGGAGGGCACCGAACTGTCCCATCTCTATTCAGGACTTACAGTAGGATGGATTTAGGTCAGATGCGAGGTAGAACTTCCTGATTTAGGAGGATGATCTATTGATAAGACTGAGCTCCTACGGCCACATGTCCTTCTCTTCCTCCCATGCTCCATGCCCAGGCCTTTCCCAGCGTCCTCTTCATACCAGATTCCTCTGACTTCAGTGAGACCCCTCCCTTCCTCTGGGGGTCCACTACCTGCCCCCTTTGGGGTCTCTGGATGTCCTCCCAGGGACCTCACACCATTGACACCTCTGCCCACCCTTTCCCCCCCTCCCCCGCCTCCCTGTCCTGTCCCTGAAGTCCCCTTGGCCATTTGGACCTGATCCCTCTCCCCCACTCCCCCTCCCCCTTTCGTTGCAGGGCCCCACCCCCTCGCAGACCTCCAGCTACCTCTGTGCAGTTTCAACCTCTCCTTACGGCTCTTGTGCTCCCTGCCTCGTTTCTTCACCCTCTCTGACCCTGGAGACCGGCTCTGCTTCTCGGGGTAGGGCAGTGTCAGCCCCAGGAGCAGATCCTTGTCATGCAGCAGGCCTGCAGGATTCTGCCCAGGCAGCAGCCCCCCTGCCCCTGGCAGCCTGGAGGCCTGCCTGGTGGTGGCAACCACAGCCCCATCCTGGGCCCGGCCAGGTGTGCCTGGGCCACGCTCCTTCTTGCCCAGGCCCTGCCGGCGGTGGTGGCTGGTCTGGGGCGTCCACAGTGCTGGGCCTGGGAGGTCGATGTGATTCTCCGGGAGGTTCCGAGCAGAGCTTCCGGGTCCCAGGGAGACTGCCAGGCTCAGCTCCAGTAGCAGGAGGAGGGCGAGGAACAGCATGGGGGCAACGTGGGTGGTGGGCCCAGCCATGGGCTTTTCCCTGCAAGAAAAGCAGGACTCTAAGGGGGCAGCCCTCCTCCTCCACGGCCCCACTCCCCAGTCCCCTCACCCACACTATTATAGCCTAGTGTTTCTCAACAGGGATGGAGGGGGACTTGGCCCCCTTACCCCTCCAGGTGACATCTGGCAACATCTGGAGACATTTTTGGTGGTCAAAACTAGGCAGCACCACTGACTTTACTGGGTGGAGGCCAGGGATGCTGCTAAACACCCTACAATGCTCAGGACTCCCCCATGACAGGGAATCACTGTCCCAGTGCTGAAGCTGAGAATCCCTGGTTTCAATAGTTTAAGAAGCACCCAGGTTCCAGATTAGTCTAGATTCCTCTTTCTGTACAAACCACTACCTTTGGCTAAGTTCCCTGGAATGAGCTGAGTCCCCCCAAGCTCAGAAATAGGCCGTTGGTCCCAGGGACTTGACTCAAAGCCTACATTCAAACAGATGGAATAATAGCATTTGAGCACGTGCTGTAAATAAGAATCGTGTTCAGCGCTTGGTGTGAATTTCTATCACTTGGTCCTTTCACTGAGTCTCTGAAGTAATGCCTATTATTTTCTGAAGTGGAAATAAAGGCTCAGAGAGGCTGTCACACGGAGTATGTGGCATTTATGCAACTGCTATGCCTGTGCTCTGAGCTCCCACGTGCTGTCCTGTCCCAGGACAGCCCAGGCCTTGCCTTTTCTCTTCCTCCAAGTTCCAGTTCTGACATGGCAGGCACTGTCCCTGCGGGGGCTGGGGAGCTTTGGAGGCTGGACTCTGACCCTGCAGGGTGGGGTGAGCTACCTCTGACCTACACTGGGGACAGCCCATCTTTCTGCACCAGAAGTGATGTCTCCTCAGGGGACCTCACTGCTCCCCACTCTGTGCCAGAGGACGAGTCGGAACCCCCGGATGCTCCAGAAGGACTTGGAGCTAAGGCTCAGGAGACTCGTGGCTGGGGCACAATGGGAGTGTCCCACCCCCTGGGGCCCCTCCCCCATAGCCCTCCCCCCTATACCAACCTCACTGCATCCAGCTGAGCTGGGCACCAGGTTAGCCAGGCTGATTGAATTTTTATGGCCTCCCTGGGCCCCCTGCATATTCCATTAGGTTCACAAAGGTGCTTACACAACCGTTTCCTTGTGATTTGTGGCCTTGTAATTGCCCAGGGCTGAGGAAAGGCTGGTGGCCTGGGGATAACTGCTGGCGTCTCTCCCTCCAGCCCCCTCCGTTCCTGCAGCCCCCTCACTGGCCATCCCACCCCAGGTTCACCGTTAGCCAACGCTGAGTGAGGGGCCCTTGAAGTGGGTGGGGAGGACAGGCTGACCCACTCTGGGAAGAGTGAGGGGTCTGGGGGGAGGGAAATGGCTCCTCCCCAGCTTGCCTGGTCACCAGCCTCCTGTTATCCTGCTGTTCCTTCATCCCCCAGCTGGCATGTAGTGGTCCCCTGGGAGGTGCGGGCCTCTACTGCCCTGGGCTCTGCCCACCAGCCTCAGCCCCAGCCTTTCCATAATGAGGGCCCGGGAGGCCGGTGCTCAGGCAAGGCCTGCACTCCTGAGGCAGCCAGGTGGGAGAAGGAGGGGCCTTTGAGAGGCCTGTCAGTCAAGCATTGTTCTGCTCCCGGGGACCCCTCAAACCCTATTTCCAGGCCTCAGGCAGATGCCAGGCTGCACTTACCAGGCTCCACCCTCCCCTCCCTGTGGCTGAGAAAGGCTGAGTCTGTGTTGGATGCTGCCCTGACCCAGCCCCGCCTTTCTGTCCTGAGGGGACCTCACATCGATAACCTGGGAGAAACCCACAGAGCACCATCAACAGGGAACCTTTGGGACACTGGCCCGGTGAACAGAATCCCTCCACCTTGAGAGCACAGAGGAGCAAGGCGGGACACCCAAAAAGTGCAGGCAAGGGACCAGATGAGGCTTGGCAGAGGGGTGAGGGGTGGGCAGCCCCACAGCGTGTATGGGCAGCGTGCTGTCCCTGTGGACACACATGAGGGCGATCAGTGACCCCGAGCCAGCCTCTGAGCTCGGTGACCAGCCTCGGCACTGGTCCTGCAGAGCCAGGAGCTGAAGCCCAGCCCCATCCCAACCCTACACCCCTGTGCATCACGGATACTTGCCATCTCTCCCAGTGAAGTTCTCTTACCAAGCCCTTGCCAGTGGCCATGGGTCTGTTCATCATACCCAGGAACCCCAACTTCAGTGCCATCTTTGTTCCCTCCCACCCTTTGCACCCCACAAATCATGTACGCAGCCAGCCTGGGGCAGGGAGGGGGGATTTCAGCGTGCAGGCTGAAGCACCTGAGAGGCCATCCCTCTCCTGGATGGATATCAGCACCATCCAGCCCCCGGGGCCCAGCCCATACTGCTGCCAAACTACTCTGATCCTGACCCTCTCCTGCCCCAAACTGTCCATGGCTCCCTATCCCTTTCCCATTTAACCACAGACTCCTCACCTGGGTACTCAAGATCTCGTATAATGTGGCCCCAACCTAACTTTGCAGCCCTGACTTCTATTTCCTCCCTGTCACAGCCGATAGAGACTATGCCCTGGGCCTCGAGCACCTCCCATCTTTCCTGTCTCTCTCTTCTCCGAGGCTGTTCCCTCTGCCCGGAACAGCCTCTCCTCTTCACCCCCATCTCTCTCTCTGTGGAAATCCTGCCCATCCTCTGGGACTCGTCCTAAATGTCCCTTCCGGCAGAAAACTACCCCCTGGGGGCTCCCACACAGCTCTGCCCGGCTCATTTCCTGCTGGGGCAATCAGCCTTTTTTAAAGTCCCCGACTAGTGACTTCCCTGGTGGTCCAGAGGTTAAGGCTCCACGTTCTCAATGCAGGGGGTCCGGGTTTGATCCCTGGTCGGGGAACTAGATCCCACGTGCCACAGCTAAAAGATCCCGCACGGGGCCTCCCTGGTGGCGCAGTGGTTGA
Organism: Mesoplodon densirostris; assembly: GCF_025265405.1. Taxonomy (NCBI): domain Eukaryota; kingdom Metazoa; phylum Chordata; class Mammalia; order Artiodactyla; family Ziphiidae; genus Mesoplodon; species Mesoplodon densirostris. The sequence goes on along the minus strand of NC_082662.1, from coordinate 9,085,786 downwards.
GAGTCCGCCTGCCGATGCAGGGGATACGGGTTCGTGCCCCGGTCTGGGAGGATCCCCATATGCCGCGGAGCGGCTGGGCCCGTGAGCCATGGCCGCTGGGCCTGTGCGTCCGGAGCCTGTGCTCCGCAACGGGAGAGGCCACAGCAGTGAGAGGCCCGCATACCGCAAAAAAAAAAAAAAAAAAAGAAAAAAAAAAAGATCCCGCACGCCGCAACTAAAGATCCTGCACGCTGCAACTAAAGATCCCGCACGCCGCAACTAAGACCCGGCACAGCCAGATAAGTAAATAAATATTAAAATAAATAAATAAAATTAAGTCCCTGAGAAGATCTGGGGAAGATCCCTTTCCCCTCTGTCCCTGTCAGATTTACAAGACCCTGCAAATAATAGGCACTGATAACTACGGATCGGAATGGAATCAAACTGACACCTGAGCAGATCATAAAAAATTCCCAGGGAGGGTGTGCGTGTTTGTGTGTGTGTGCGACAGAGAGAGAGAAGGAGAGAGCTAAGTGAGGCTTGGGGATGCTGGCACCTCTTTGTCCCGAAGACCGCATGGAACCCTGTCCCCAAGCCCACAGCATTTGTACTTGAATCTTGGCACATTCCAGCAGCCAAGATGCCAGCCTGGCAAAGAGCCACTCAGGGAACGCGGGCTGCTAGAGAAGCGGCACCAAGGATCCACAGCGATGCGGGCTCCAATCCACTCTGCCGGTCTGGAAGCCAGCTGGAGCCTGCCTCCCAGAGCGCCAAGCAGCCGGGAGAAAAGGGGCAGCAGGTGCCCCACGTGCCCCACCCCCATCAGCCTGGGACGGTTCTGCCCGAGGTTTGCGCATAAAGCCTGCTCTTTGGGGCCTGGGTCGCTTTCCCCCAGGACTGGGGACACTCAACAGCTTTCAGTTGCCCGGGACAAGGGCAGTCGAGGGACATGAGAACCATCCACAACCCAGAGACAGCCGTCTCACAACAGAGATCTTCTAGTGACTCCTTAAAAACTAAACTGAACAAGAGCAATCGTCATCATAGGAGCTGCCACTCCCTGAGCGGCTGGAAAGCCCAGGCTCTTACAAGCTTACTTCATCCGTTTCTTAGTGCATCCTCTCAATTGCCCTGCACAGGGCAGGTTGTTCTCCATTATTTTCAAAATGAGGAAACCCAGGCTCTGGGAGGGTAACCCACAAACACAAGGTGACGCCACTGGTGAGTGGCAAAGCCCCACCTCAAGGCCTGGGTTCTCTCTGCACCCCATTGCCCGTGCACTGAGCTTCGTCGGGGGTCGCCTACCTCCCCCACGTAATCTCCTGCCATTGCTGTGAGAGCAGTAACGGCCCCGGAGGCGGGACCAGGCAGCTGGGAAGAGGAAACTGACAAAGGAGGGGGAAAGGGGCTTGTCTCGTGCCCTTATCCTGTCCCATACTGTGCAGAGTTGAACTGCCAGCGTCGTCTCCATCCAGAAGCCTGCGGGGAGGCAGTGTTAATGCAAATGAAGGCAGTTGATGGAGCCTGGAGCTCGCTTTGATTCCTGAGCCCCCTCCCCCCTCCCCACAACAGCCTTGCATTTGGGGGCCGGGCGACTAGGGGAGCTCCTGCCCACCTGCCTGGCAGACAACAGTGAGGCCTGAATTCCTCCTTTACTGATCAGCTCACCCGATGCCTGATGGGTTGGACGGGAGAAGGGGGCGGGTAGAGGGGTGGGAGGTGGGAGCAGTGCTGGCTGAAGGGGGTCCGATGGGAATCCTGGGCCAGGAATATCAGTGATGCTCTGATGAAGCCTAGGGATTATGACGCTCAGGCCAGGCTGTGAGCCAGACAACCACCCCCCAGGAGAACTTGGCTGTCAACCCCCCTCCCTGACTCCGCGTCTCCTTCTCGCGTGTGAAAGTGACGCATTTGAGCCACCATATTTGGTAGAGATGTTTCAGGGGTTCTCTAAGCATTTGATTCTAACCTCACTTAAAAAAAATATTTGTTAAACTATTTTGAAAACTGTAGGTAAAAACAACAGACACTCTCAAATGCGTCCTCTACACACTTTTAACTCGGGCACAGCCCCCCAGTAACTTGGCCTTCTCCCGGGTCACTGAAGAGTGTTCCAGGGATGCAAGGTGAGCAGTTTAAAAGAACTGTTGCCATTTGCAGCTACTTATTGACATGCTCCAGGATCTTCTGGACACCAACGACCAAAGCTTTATTAGAGGCTCAGTCTCATATCGACAAATGCAACTGACATCCATAGCCTGCTTTTTTTTTTTTTTGGCGGTACGTGGACCTCTCACTGTTGTGGCCTCTCCCGTTGCGGAGCACAGGCTCCGGACGTGCAGGCTCAGCGGCCATGGCTCACGGGCCCAGCCGCTCCGCGGCATGTGGGATCTTCCCGGACCGGGGCACGAACCCGTGTCCCCTGCATCGGCAGGCGGACTCTCAACCACTGCGCCACCAGGGAAGCCCCATTGCCTGCTTTTATACCATGAAGACAGCTTCTTTTTTCTCTTTGACTTACTGTAAAATAGGCAATATTGTACATTGGGGGCATAACAGTGGTCACACAGCATATCCATGGAGGAGAGGCTGAAGAGAGTCTGACGGCATGTAGGGCTTGAAACTGTATCCGCACGAAACGGAGAAAATTTTGGTTTGGGGAAGAGATTATTGGTGGTGTTGGTGAGGTGCTACACCACTCATAAAATGCTGACTTCATTGATTTTATATGTTGGGATTATGGATAAGATTTCATGGGAAATGATCTGTACTGCACAAAAAATAATGCGGGGTGGGGGCACTAGGGGAAGAAGACCGCTGGATCACTGGGTTAGATTAGATGGTCTCGAGGGCTCGGTCTGCCAAGGGAGCCTAGGAATTTATGATCCACAGTGACAAGACTCCTCCATCTGTCTGTCTATCCAACTGACAGCCCCCTGTGGGGAGGGATGACACATCCAGGTTCTGGAGTGAGCCCCCAGGGACCAGGGGCAGGTATTGTGAAGTAGCATGAATTCAGAGGACATATTTGTGAATGTTCAAAGACAAAACGTGGGAATTCCCTGGCGGTCCAGTGGTTAGGACTCCACGCCTTCACTGCCGAGGGCGCAGGTTCAATCCCTTGTCGGGGAACTAAGATCCCGCAAGCAGCTCGGCCAAAAAAAAAAAAAAAAAAAAGACAAAACACAGCCATGTGTGATGATAACAAGCCCATTCCTGGGCCATCCCTCCCTCTCACTCACTTTTGGAGGAGCTCTGCCTTGCTTTGGTCACCTCTCTAACTGTGACTGACCCCCAGCACCCAGATGAAACCCTAACCCACCGAGCCGCTGGGATGGGCAGCCTGAGACCAGTACAGGGGTCTCTGGGATGACTGGGACACTTCTATCTTTCAAGGGCTCCTCAGAAAGGGGTGCACAGTGCTGGGGGTCAGGGATCTGAACAGGAAGGGGCCCTGATTCCTGCCACTCCCCTGGCCACAGCTCAGGTCTTGAAAGGACCCTCCACATGGAAACATCCTAACCCTCTTTAGCTCATAAGAAACTGGAAGGTAGCTGCCTTCTGCTAAACCTGGACCAGAAGGGACCTCTACCCCTGAGAGGCCAAGAAACATCTCCAAGGGGATCTTGCTCCCTTAAGAGAACCCAGCCTTCCTCTGGGGCAATCTGGGAGCCAGTATTCTTAGCCACAGGTGATGAGCTCTCCCGGCTCATGGGGGAAGTGGGTCTGGAGTTTTGTGGCCTGCTGGGCGTCTCTGGGGACCCTGACACTAAGGGCTGAATTCTGTCCTTCACAGTAGCTGCCTCAGGCCAGACAGGGCCCTGTGTAGGTGCGCCCTGATCACAGAACTCTCGCCACATTCCCTGCCATGTTTCCAGTAACACAAACATCCTTCGGTGCTGCTGTCTGCCCAGGCCCCAGCTTATCACCCAAACATCCTCCACTCTGTGGTCAGAAGAACAAATCGGACACTAGCTTTCCTGCTTAAAACTCTTCAGTGGGGGCTCCCCTGGTGGCGCAGTGGTTGAGAGTCCGCCTGCCGATGCAGGGGACACGGGTTCGTGCCCCGGTCCGGGAAGATCCCATATGCCGTGGAGCGGCTGGGCCCGCGAGCCATGGCCGCTGAGCCTGTGCGTCCGGAGCCTGGGCTCTGCAACGGGAGAGGCCACAGCAGTGAGAGGCCCGCGTACCGCAAACAAACAAACAAAAACAAAACTCTTCAGTGGACATTTCTGCACATTTCATACAGCACACAAGAGATTAACTCCTTAATATATAAAGAATTCTCACTCCACTCTCATCCCTGGGAGCCCTGGGGGCAGTGTTTGTATGCCCAGAACCCCTAGTCAGCAGTGCTTAGGACAGATTTTGTGAGATGCAGGAATTATCTCTGATTTTGTTTCCATACTGCTGTGAAGATTTTAGGAATGCTCTAACTTGGAATTATCTGCCTGACTCTTCCCTCTGGCACCTCCTCATGACTTGACTGGACACTTCCTGGGATGGCTGGAATAGGACAATGGAGGTAGCCATCCCCAGGTACCCCCTTCTGCTCTTAGAACAGTGGGGCCAACTGGTAGTCAGCTCCACAAACCTGGAACTCGAGTTGGGGTCTTAGAGCATCTAAGACAGCAGGTTCCTGTCTTCTTTAGGGGGAGTGGATTCCCCCAGGGCTGGAAAATGAGTAGTTGTAATTGTTCAATCAAAATAGTTATGTCCCATATTTCAAAAAGAGTCATGTACCACAATGTTCATTGCAGCTCTATTTACTATAGCCAGGACATGGAAGCAACCTAAGTGTCCACTGACAGATGAATGGATAAAGAAGATGTGGCACATATATACAATGGAATATTACTCAGCCATAAAAAGAAACCAAATTGAGTTATTTGTAGTGAGGTGGATGGACCTAGAGACTGTCATACAGAATAAAGTAAGTCAGAAAGAGAAAAACAAATACCGTATGCTAACACATATATATGGAATCTAAAAAAAAAAAAAAAAAGTTCTGAAGAACCCAGGGGCAGGACAGGAATAAAGACGCAGACATAGAGAATGGACTTGAGGACACAGGGAGGGGGAAGGGTAAGCTGGGACGAAGTGAGAGAGTGGCATGGACTTATATATACCACCAGATGTAAAATAGATAGCTAGTGGGAAGCAGCCGCATAGCACAGGGAGATCAGCTCGGTGCTTTGTGTCCACCTAGAGGGGTGGGATAGGGAGGGTGGGAGGGAGATGCAAGAGGGAGGGGATATGGGGATATATGTATACATATAGCTGATTCACTTTGTTATAAAGCAGAAACTAACACACCATTGTAAAGCAATTATACCCCAATAAAGATGTTAAAAAAAACAAAAAACAGGGCTTCCCTGGTGGCGCAGTGGTTGAGAGTCCGCCTGCCGATGCAGGAGACACGGGTTCGTGCCCCGATCCCGGAGGATCCCACGTGCCACGGAGCGGCTGGGCCCGCGAGCCATGGCCGCGGAGCCTGTGTGTCCGGAGCCTGTGCTCCGCGACGGGAGAGGCCACAGCAGTGAGAGGCCCGCGTACAGCAAAAAAAAAAAAAACAAAAAAAAAACAAAAAAACAACAAAAAAAACAAAAAAACAACAAAAAAAAAACAAAGATAGTTATGTCCTCAATGAGAGTGGGGGAGGGGAGGGGGATCCTAAATTCTTGGGCTGGGCTCTTCCCAAGTCAATCTGGGACTAGATTCTGTCTCCCTAGCCCCTCCCATGATCCTCCCACCATCACACCTCATCATGAGTCATAATTTCCCTGTCTGTGAAATGGGATTATTAGCCTGTCATGAGATGTGACTCTTTAGGAAATAAGGACTTCTGTGTGACTGGGGAAGGGGAGGTTTCCAGGTATGGAAGGGACTCAGGCAGTGTAGGTGGGATGGAAGGCAGCAGAGATGAGCTCCCTGGAAGGGGGGAGGGGAGATAAGAGTTGAAGTATCTGCCCTGGGGGGTACTCATTGGTGGGTTGGCCTTGACAGTCCTGAGCTAGTCCCTACCCATCTCCCCTGCCCCCCTGAGGCTCTGTGCCCCCAAAGTGCCACCTGTCCAATAGGAAGGGGCCTCTCAGCCCCCCTAGGCCTCAGAACAGCCAGATCCCCACCTACCCCTCCGCATGCCTTTGTGCCAACCTGGCCTCACACCGAGAACTCTGCCTCTTGACCCGTGGAGCACCAGGGTGGAGACTGCCAGGGACAGTGGACCAGGTAGTCACCACTTGCTGAGCTCCTCTGGGTGCAGGACCTGGATGCCATGCAAGGGAAACTGCTCTAGTCTGAAGACCTTGCCCCTGCTTCTGGAAATTGCCAGTCTGATTGGGGACAATAGCCCTGGCCCTGGGGAGCTCCCACTGTAACAGGGAAGATCTCGGTCTTGCTTTGGAGGACTCTTAGACTGATGAGACACGGCTCCTGTCCTCAGGGAGCTCTCAGTCTGAGCAAGAAAAGCAGCCCCTGCCCCAGGAAGCCTCCAGTGTAACAGGGGAGATCCTGTGGCTGCCCTCAGGGATTTCCCAATCTGATAGGGGAGACACAGCTCTGGCCTTGGAGGTTCCCAGAACATGGGGAAAACATACACTTTGCTGGAGGGAACTTGTATTCTGTGGGCAAAGACACAGTCCTTGCCCTCCAGGTGTCCCCACTCTGACCTGGCAGGGAGGCCACAGGCCTCATGAAAGATTGAGGCACAGATGTAATTATTACTGATTCAAACACAAAAATATCAGCCCAAACCCATTAAGCTGAGGCACGGGAGAGCCCCCCTGACCAGAGTGGAAAGAGCTGTGTGACCTTGGGCAAGTCATTTGACCTCTCTGAGCCTCGGTTTCCTCTCCTGTAAAATGCTGGAGGTTGCGAGAATGAGGGGAGGCAAAGGTATACAGAGTGAGTGGTACCCAGTAAGGGTGCAATAAACAGTAGCTGTTGTTATTATGAAGAGGGGAAAGAGTGGGAGTGGGGCTTGGGGGTGGGCTGCTGGAAGTGTTTGTGCATCTGTGCCTGCGTGTGCATGGGGGCAGGCACAGGTGGCCACGTCCTCAGTCCTCGGTGGGGTGATGGATGGCTTCGGTCGGGCAGGTCAACACAGGCTCAGGCCAGCCTGGAGGGGACCATTGTCTTGGCAAATGAGGTTTGGCTTTCCCACAGGGGCAGCACCATCTGCTTTTATTATTTCCAATAGCAGCCTCGGGAATTCCCACCCTCCTAAGGCCTCACACCTCGAAAAAACTGATGTAGGGGTGTTGTTTTGGGGGGAGGGAGTGGAGTCCTACCTCCTGCTACATTACAGGTACTCGCCACCCCTCCTCCTCTCCTAAGCCATCCTCCTGGTCCCCTTTCCCCCAAATTTCATTATCTTGGTTCCCAGACAATTTGATTGTACCCATCACTTAATCATCGAGTGACAAAATGCCCACTGTCAGTTCTGGCAGAGGTCAGTGTGGAGTAGAAAGACACCTGGAGTCAGACAAGCCTGGGTGTGAATCCTGGCTCCAGCATTTAATAGCTGTGTGACCCTGGGCAAGTCAATTAACCTCTCCGGGCTTCAATCCCACATCTGAAAAATGAATGTCTGTTTGGGTGTCATTTATAGGGCATCAGCTACTCTAGGCTTAGAGCTTTATATGTATTATCTAGTTTATAATTCAGCCCATTGAAGTGGACAGTACTTTTCAGGTAATAACAGTAGTTACAGTGGTTCAACACTGGGACAAAGATTTGAAGGATTTGCTCAAGGTTACAAAGTAGAGTAAGTGGTAGAGCTGGGATTTGAACCTGTGGCCACCTGACTCCAAAGGCAGACTCTCTGACCACGCCTCATGCTAACTCAGTAACTAATACTAGTGCTGATGCTGTGACTTTCAGGGATGACACATGGTGGGGGCCTTAACCCAGAGCCTGGCACAGAGGGGGCCCCTAAAAACTTGAGGTCTGCAATTACTTTATCCCAACTGCTCTGGATTCTAGCACCGGTACCCCTACACTCACTCAGGGATGTGTCCCAGATGGTCAATGCCAGGCCATGGTGTTGCGGTGTGCGAGGCTGCCAAAGCTGGGAACTGGTGTGAGGGGGGCAGGGCCTCTAGTGGCAGGGTCCTTCCTGGGGAGGCCTGTGTTCCATTGGCTACGGTGGCCCACGTGAGAGGAAGGGCTGGGGTAGGACAAGCAGAGGGCCTGGAGCAGCAAGAGAGGCGGACCGCACCTGAACGGGCCAGTGGAGAGATGTTAGTATGCCACCTCCCCACCCCGGGAACATGCCCAGCTCCTGCTCTTCGCAGGCTGGGGAGTCAGGGAGGCCAGGATGCAAACCCCTGCTCTGCCATGTTTCTGGCTGAGGCAAGTGAAGGTCCAGGTCACATAGCTGCTGAGCTAGTCTGCTGAACTTGGGCAGTCGCCTCCCTATCTAGCCGATTTCCTCTGTTCGCATCAGGCACAGAAATCATCCTCACCTTCTGGAGGCGTGCAGAGCCCCTGGTACCACAGGGACTTTCCAGGAGGCTTGCTCCCCGCTCCACAACCTCACCGGTCTGCCCTAGGGCCAACTCTGCCCCTGGCCTGGCCAGCAGGACCCAGTGGAACCCACGGATAACCTGTGGCTTGCCATTGTCAGTTCATTCCTGTCTCCTTGGCCAAGGATTCCATACATTAGAACAAATACGGACAGAGCAGCTGCTGTGCTGCTGTGTGCCTGCTGGGTCTCAGGCACTGGGACCCCAAGTGGAACAAGACCCAGCCCCGCCCAGATAAGTGCAGACCATGGGAGAGACAGGGAGGCAAGGCGGGGCAGGAGGGCTCCCCACAGGAGGGGCCATCTGACCTTGGCCTGCAAGGGGAGACATGTTAGTTAGAGGGAAGAGCCCTAGCAAGAGCTCGGAGGCAGTCAGGGCGTGGAGGTGATTGGCCCTCCGTCATGGCTGAAACCCAAGATGCCGACGGGGGTGTGATGGGAGGCAGGCAGCGTAGTTAATTTAGTGGAAACGTGGAGCTATGGAGGGATTTAGGGAAGCTGAGCGGGGTGAACTGAACGGTGGGAAGGGAGGCAGAGAAAGTGGTGGGAAGGATTGTGAGCAGGAGTCTGGATGGTGTGTGTGTGTGTGTGTCTGTGTCTGTGTGCGTGTGTCTGTGTGTGTCTGTGTGTCTGTGTGTGTGTCTCTCTGTGTGTCTGAGTGTGTCTGTGTGCCTGTGTGTGTGTGTCTGTGTGTGTGTGTGTGTCTGTGTGTCTGTGTGTGTCTGTGGGTGTTTCCAGTCCCATTCTTACCTCTTTAAGGAGAAAGGCGCTAGTTGCTAGCTCTGGCTGTGGCTGAAATAAAAGCTCAGCTAGGGGAACCCAGAACTTTCCAGCCTGGAGAAGGTGTCCCTCTTCCAAAGTTGCCCTCATTATGGCCCTAAGCCCACATCACTGTCGGACTCCTGGGGTGGTGTGTCACTTGTCGCGATGACATAGATGACGGTCAGAGGGTTTGGGTGATTACACAACAGGTGCAGGGTCCAAAAGACAATCCCCCCCCCCCAGAGGCAAGGAAATGGCTCGTGAGCGAGAGCCATTAAAAAAGAAATGGGTGCAAGACAGAGATTCAGAATTGGGAATGAGTCACATGGATGCCTCATGATCAATGACCAGCTGTTGGCAACATCGACACAGCCACGCTGATTTCATTTTGAAAGCAGACACCCTTTTCTTTCTGATTTTTAAGCTCTGATTTTAGGACAAGCAGAGAGGAGGAGGGAGAGAAAGAGAGAAGAGTGCCTGTAACAGCGTGTAGGGGGAGGTGACCATGATACGGGAGGGACCACAGTCAGGTTTCTCTGCACTGTCTCTAAGCCTGAATGTTTGATCCATTTCCCCCTTTCTGTGGACCCCTGTCCCCACCCCACCCAGGGACTGGGACTGTAGAATCCCCCGTGGCCACCAAGTGTGTGCCTTGCTAGCATCCAATATGTTTTTCTCACTGCTTTCACATATATCCCTATAGGTAGGTGCTATTATCCCCGTTTTATGAAGGGGACACTGAGGCTCAGAGAAGTGCGCTCCTTTGTCCAAGATCACTCCCTCAGCCTCCATCTGCCTGACTCCAGAGGGATGGTACTGAGCCAGTACTGGGACACTTCTTGCATGCCACCAGGCTGGGAGGTGGGCAGCATGGAAGAGTGCTCCATGCAAGAGAGACCAGACAGAGGCGAGGGCAGAGGGAGCACCCAGTGGAGTGAGTCAAGACTTGGCGGGAAACCCAAGAGGTCTCACGACCCAAACCTCGGCTCCCGAAGGCATCTGAGACCCCGGCGCGCAGTTGGAGAAAAGCCAGCAGTGGAGAGGGAGGGAGCCTGAGCCGGGGCCAGAAGAGCGAGGCCAGCACTGTCGGGGTTGCTAGTGCGAGGAACTGAGCAGTGCTGGCGGGGGGCGTAGCCAGAACCTCCCTCTACCTGCAACACACCCCAGCCCCGTAGGCAGCCTCGAAAGAAGCAGAGGGCACTCCTGCCAGCTCTGTCCGGAGCTTAGGGAATCTTCCAAGCTTCTTCAAACGATGTCAGACTGGGGCCCCCAGCCTGAGAGACCACCCAGAGACTCAGAGACAGAGAGACAAAGAGAGACCGGGTCCCAGAGGGAGAAGGCTAGTGCCGAGGAGGAGAGTGGGCGAGAGGCGCGTCCGGAAGAGGGCGGCAAGGGCGCACGCTAGGCAGTGTCAGAACGTGGAAAAGTGAGTGTCCGGCGGAAGGCGGGCGGATGAGGGGCCCAGGAGCAGAGCCAGGAGCCGAGGGGAGACGCGGCGAGGAGCGGAGGCGGCGGACCCACTGACTGGGAGGGCAGGGAGGAAAGCAGCATCCTCACCTCCAGCCTCAGTCCTCGGCGCGCCCCGACCCTGAGCGCTCCAATTAGCCCACCTTTGTCCCGGCGCGCAGCCAGGTGAGGCGGGAGGGCGGAGCCAGGGGCGGGCCAAGGCCAAGCCTTACCTGTCCAACCGGCGGGGCAGCGGCCGAGGGGCGCGGGGCCGAGCGCCTGCGGGAGCCGAGCGCAGCGGAAGGCCGAGCCGCGAAGCCGGGACCGCGCGGAGAGGTGCGCGGGCAGCAGGAGGATGTGCCGAGGCTGAGCTGGGCTGGAGGGAAGGGGGAGGGGGCGGGCGTGAGGGAAGGGGGCGGGAGCACGCGGAGGGGACGGGGGAGGGGCGGCGGCGAGCGGGCTCCACTGCCCCCAGACGAGGGGCAGCCCCGGGCCGGGCCGGGCCGGGCCCCGCGCGCTCCCAGCCGGCGCGCCCTCGCCAGCTGCGCTTGGCGTTCGGGCCCCCTCCCCAGAGGCCTAGCCGCCGCCACCGCGAAGGCGCGGGGCAGACAAAGAATGCAGACAAAGGCGGGCGCAGCCGGGCGGCCGTGCAGACACCGGGAGAGGCGGGCCCCCTCCTCACGGTGCGGAAGAGCCGCCTTGGCGCGGCCCGGAGCGCGTGGGACGGGCGGGGCGCGGGCAGCGGTGGCGCATCTGGAGCGGCCCGGCAGGGAGCGGGCGACAAAGGGCCGCGGCAGGGGGTCACTGGCGGACCCCAACAATGGATCGGAGCTGAGCGCTCAGCTGCGGCCGCGCCTGGCAGCGCAGAGGCCGGCGGTTCCCCAAAAGGATTATTCCGCCTAGGCTGTCAAATGGGACGGAAGAAATGCCCTGTGCGAGGGAGGAGGAACGGGGCACCGCGGGGCCTCAGTAGCCTCCGAAAGTGCGCAGAGTTGGGGGCGAGGTTCTGGGAGGGGTCGGTCTTCGACGTGGGGGTCCGGGGGGGTCTTCAAAGCGCTATCAGGTGAGACTCGGGAGCACTGACGGCTGCGCTAGTGTCCGCTCCCTACTCACACGCCCTGGGAGGGAAGGGAAAAAGACAATACCCCAACACACACACACACACACACACACACACACACACACACACACACACACACACACACACACACACACACACACACACACACACACACACACACACACACACACACACACACACACACACACACACACACACACACACACACACACACTCCGCCTCTCGCCACGCCCCGTCCAAAGTAGGTCTGATGCTCCCCAACCCGGCCCAGGCAGGACAAAGCCAGCGCTAGGGGTGGCTCATCCATCACAGAGCAGGGTGCTGCGTCCTGCCAACCCTGGGAGTCCCGGAATGCTGTGTTATGGGTCCCGCGGCCCCCATAACTCACCGCGGGGTCAGGGGGGCCGCAAGCGCTGCAAAGATCAAAGAGCGGTGGGGCGGGCCCGCGTTCGCGGGAAGCAGCAGTCTTGCCTGGCGCCCAGAGCTGGCCCAGCGGCTTCCATTTCGACCGTTTTCTTCTTTCTCCAGTGTGGCAAATTATGGCTCAGAGTTTTAAGAGCTCCGCTCTGTAGTCGGGTTGATGCCTGGGCTCCTCTTCTGCTGTCATTCAGTCCCCGCATGCTCGGGCAAGGGGCCTAACCTCTCTGAGCTCACCGTTATCCATAACTCTCAGGGTTCAAGGATTAAGTGCAGTGGCCTGTGTACGGAGGTAATGTTCCTAAGGTCCTGACCCCACAGGATATGCTCTAGAAAAATTATCTGCTATTGCTATTGTAATATTATCAGCCTGACGGGCAGGCACCAGGATGGATTGGGTTGTGAGCAGAGCAGAGACATGATCTGACTTAGGTTTTAACAAATTCACTCTGATTCCCAAAGTTGAGAGTAGACTGCATGTGGCAAGGACAAAAGCAGGGAGACCAGCTAGGAACAGTGGCAGAGAAGAGATATGGTGGCTTGGGCCTGGGAGGGGGACAGTGGGTATGATTCTCTCTGTCAAGGATGAAGCTGTGGCCCAGCATTTACTGAACCAGAAGCAAGTTATTGGATCCTCTGGTTCAAATGCTGTTGCGATGGCTATTTGCCAGTGGGGCGATCGTTTGTCATGCCTGGACTCTCTGTTCTCTGGGTCCTCCCAGAGCGATGCTGCAGGAAAAGGTGGATGTTAGGAGAGAGGTCTGGACTCCTATCCCATCTAGGTTACGGTGACTTTGGGTCTCAGTTTCCCCATGTTTGAATGGCCAAAGTGGAAACAACTCAAATATCCATCATCTGATGAGTGGATAAAAAAAATGTGGTATATTCATACAGCAGAATATTATTTGGCCACCAAATGAATGAAGTACCAGTACATGCCGCAATTTTGGTGAACCTTGAAAACACGAATGCTACGTGAAACAAACCAGACGTAAAAGGGCCACATATTGTATGATTTACACGACATGTTCAGAATAGGCAAGTCCATAGAGACAGAAAGTAGACTAGTGGTTGGTTGCCAGGGGCTGGCAGAAGGCGAGATTGGGGAACTGGCTGCCAATGTATGTGGGGGTTTTTCTTTCTGGGATGATGGAAATGTTCTGGAATTAGATAGTGGTGATTGACGCACAACTTTGTGACTATATTAAAAACCACTGAATTGCATGCTTTAAAAGGATGAACTTTATGGTGTGTGAATTATATCTCAATAAAGCAGTTATTTTTAAAAAGTGGCAGTTGAGTTGGATCAAGGGTTCTTACCCTGTGGTTGAGGATGACTTCAGAGGTCCTGGCAACCCCTAAAATGGTGGAAAACATTTAGTGTCTCTGTGCATTTCTGTGGATAAAAGTTCAAAGTTTAAGAAGAGATGACCTGTAAGGTCCCCCTGACCAACAAGGTGTCAATGAGACCGCGGAGTCAGCAGAATTTCAGTGACGGAATGGCATGGGGGCATTGCCCTGGTTCAACTATTGGAAACCGTCCAGTGTTACTGGCCTAAGGTCACGGCTCTGACCTGGGTCTGAGGTCAGCAGTGGACCCCAGGATCTGGGGCAGCTGGGCAGGTCAGGCCTCACACCAGAAGACTAGATGAGCGGGGAGAGGAGCTGTCTTCAGCTGCAGCCACTTGTCTTTAGGCATCTTGGGCCATGAGGATGCATGCCCACCTTAAAGGCATCTTGGGGGCTGCCTGCTGCCTTGGGAAATGGAAATGGCAGGAGGGGCACAGCTACGGATGTTTTGGATGGTTGTTGTTGTGTTTTTTTTTTTGCAGTACGCGGGCCTCTCACTGCTGTGGCCTCTCCCATTGCGGAGCACAGGCTCCGGAAGCGCAGGCTAAGCGGCCATGGCTCACGGGCCTAGCCGCTCCACGGCATGTGGGATCTTCCCGGACCGGGGCACGAACCCGTGTCCCCTGCATCGGCAGGCAGACTCTCAACCACTGCTCCACCAGGGAAGCCCTTGGATGGAGTTTTGAAAAGCTTGATGGCTGGTTCAGAGTGTTTGCTCTAGGGGCTTAGACAGTGTGTGTGTGTGTCGATCTTTTTTTAGAATTTTTATTGGCATATAATAACATTGATTTACAATGTTGTTAGTTTCAGGTGTACAGCAAGGTGAATCAGTTATACTTACACATATATCCACTCTTTTTTTAGAAAAACGTGGAACGCTTCACAAATTTGCATGTCATTCTTGCACAGGGGCTACACTAATCTCTGTATTGTTCCAATTTTTGTATATGTGCTGCCGAAGCTAGCAAGTGTGTGTGTCAATCTTAATGTCATTGTCATAACAGCCAGTAATTAGGCATTTATGTGCCAGGCATTGTGCACTTTATATTTTTACAAGCATTATCTCACTTACTTCTTACTCAACTCTATGGAATTGGTGCTACCATGATCCCATTTTACAGATGAGGAAACTTAGAATCAAAGAGGGAAGGCCTCACAGCTGGTTAAGGGGCAGTGGTGGGGAGAGAAGCAGCAGCCCAGTGGGTGTGAGGGACACCGTAGTGAGCAATCCGCAGCTCTTGCTTCATCTGTGAAAGCAGCTTTTCTCTGCACACCACCACCTAGAGCCCAAGCACTGAAATCAGAGGTCTTTGCTCCTCATCTAGACTAAATTAGGATTCACGTCAGGCAAGGGGCAATGAGACACAGCCCACCATCATTTCATGCCTTCATTCTTTCATTCGCTCATTGGACACACATTCATTCAGAACCTGGATTTGGCCAGGCACTGGTGAGGTGCTGAACTAAGAGAATGAGTGAGGCTGGGCCTCTGCTCAGGGGGCATCCCAGCTGGCTGCGTTCCTGAATATCGTGGTATCAGTGGGATTGTCACCAGGCTATACGTGCTGACTGTGGCTCCTCCCACCTCCCTGTGTTTGGTGTCCTGGGAACCTTAGGCAGGGATGGGATGGATAATATGTCCTGTGATCAGGATGGTGAGAATGGTAGGGACTCTGGAAGGATCTTCGGGGTCTGGACACTTCATTGCTTGTTATTATACCCCATTCACTCATTGTGTGCTGTTCAGTGAACCCCAGGAATCTTCCTCCACCCATGCAGTCTTTGCAAAACTTTCTTGCATCTCACGTTCTCTTAGTTTCAATTTCAATGTCTCTAGGGAGTGATTTGCTCTCCGTTCCCATTGCAGACCCTCAGGAACCTGCTTCAGTTGGCAAATAAGCTCTCTCCTCCTAAACATCCATCCTTACCTCCCAGATGCCCTCCTACACATTGTCGTTATGTTGAAAAATATGCAAATACCTTTGGAAAACAGTCTCCCAGCAAGTGGGTATTCAAAAATGTAATAAATTAACCCCATGATATAATCTGGGTCCCGTGACCCTCCGTCATGCTGATGCAATTAATATATGAAAAACCAGATGCTGAATGGATGGAAGTAACAGATTACTTTTCACAGAGCTCCCCCATGGCCCCATGCTGATTCAGCCCCCTACCCCTGCCCCATGCCCAGCTTCTTGGCCCCCATGGAACCCGAGGCCATCAGAGGTTTAGGGAACATCTGTCCAGCCTGTTCATTTCACAAATGAGATGGAGGCCTTTTGGGGGCTGAGGTCGATCAATCTGATTCCTCCTTATCTGTCTCCTAGCCCCGCTTCCTCTGTTTGTGGCTGGCTCCGAATCCAAAGCCCCAAACTTAGGCATTTTTATCCAGGTTACAGTTGACAGGGTGGGTACCCCAGTGTCAAACAAAGCTGTTGGGATCTCAGTGTCCTCACTGGAAAAATGAGAGTTTTTGGGTGTATGTCCACCAAGGTTTCTCTGAAGTTCTTTAGCTCTGTGTGGCAGGAGACCTATGGGTGGCTTGCACTGTGTCATCTCAGGGTGGGGGGTGGGGGCTGGGGCTTAGGGCCCATGAAGGAATGCCTGGCATGAGCCCCCAGGTCGCTCACACTGTGCCTCGGAGGCCACTCCACAGGAGTAGCTGGGCTCTGAGTTTCTCCACCCTAGACCCCAATCCTAAGGGACCCTTTACAAGGAATTGCCCCCTTAAGACTGTTACTTTTCTGTTACCAGTGAAAATGCTGCTTGAGCGGGCTCCAGGGACGGGCAAAGAGGGACCCTCAAATCTCACCAGTTTCCAAAGCATCCTCAGTGATTAAATCTAAAGGAGCCAGGGGACACCTGTCTACAAGCAAGTGAGCTGCTCAGCTCTTTCCATATGGAAATGGTCCTCTTCTATAAGACATGGGCAGGGTCCCCAGGTCTTGGAAAGGATTGCTGTACCCAAAATGTGCTGCCAGGTGCATCCATTTCTGAAATAAATCATCCATTCCATTGGGTAAAGCATTGCAGTTTTATGAAATGCAGACTTTCCCTGGAAAAGCCCAAACCACTGTGGTTGCAATTCCCACACTTTCTTATGCATCAGGGCCCCTGGGAGCTTGTTAAAGGGCTAGTGCCCTGCTGTGCACCCCAACTGATCTGGTAGGTCCGGGAAGCCCAGGTTCCAGATATTTAATGGGCTCCCTGGGGATCCTGATGCAGATTTTCTAGGACTGCTTTTGAGAAATGCTCTGCTGACATTCTTGGCTTAATGGGCTAGGTTAGTTATTCTCTCCCCTGCCCCCACCCCATCAGAAGTGTGTAAATGCAGGTTTGAAAGCATCTGGGGTGAAGGAGATGCAGGTCTCCAGTACTAAGCAGTAAACGGTAAACATTCCTAGCTATATCTGTGTACCAGCAGATGGGCATGACTCCTAACAAGCTTTTGTGTCCCTGGAGGTCAGAGACAAGATCCCCGGACTTCTGGCCCTGATTTGTTGCCATAACTCCTCAGCCACTTCTGACCTTAGTTTTTCCATCTATAAAATAAAGGGGCTGAAAATAAGGTGAAGCCCTGGAGTTAGAGTAGAAGTCAGAACTGGGTTTGTATTCCAACTGTGTGATTTTGGCAAATTAGGGAACATCTCTGAACCTGTTTTACCATCTATAAAGTGGGACTGTAAAATGAAGGCTTAGCTCCTAGGGTTAATGAGAGAATTAAAGAAATCAGTGCTTGAAACATAATAAGTGCTCAATGCATGTTAGTAATTATTTTAATATTAATATTATTATTTCCCAGGGTCCTCTCAGCCCTTCCAGAGTCCATGCCTCTGAGGGACTTCCGAGCTACAAAGTGTAGTGGCAGAAGACAACTATGCCTACCGCCTCCCCCAATAGCTGGGTAACTCGGGCAGGTTACTTCACCCCTCTGAACTTCACTCGGCTCATATGTAAAACGGGGACAATCATGGCAACTGTCGCGTGGAATTGTTTTGAGGATTTAGTGAGCTGATCCACGAACACACTTAGCCCAGTCCCTGGCACATGGCTGGACCTCTATAAATGTCAGCTATTGTTATGATGCACGGCCCGGGAAGTTTTACCTTCTTGGGAGGTAAAGACGGGCTACATTTAGGCTCCGGGTGGGGGTGGGGACGGGGACGTCCCCGGTGCTCGCGGCCCTCCCCTGTCCCCGCCCCGGAGCCGGCGGATTCGCTTTCGGTTGGGCAGCTGAGGTTCCGGGGATGGTGACTGCGGAGCTAGCGGTAGATGTCGCTGTCCATAGTGCCCAGCTGTGACCTCGAGCTGGCTCTCACCAGCAACACGTACACTACCTCTTCCCGCGCCTCCTAAAGAAATGCCCTGGGTGGGGGGGAAATAACGTTGCGATCCGATGTGGAGACCAAAGTTGTCTCTTTTCGCGCCCACCTAAAATTGAAAGGAAGAGGCGTGGTGCAGCATCGGCCCTGGGATCACACCGGCGCCCAGGCAGGGCCCCGCCCCTCCCAAGCCCCGCCCCTCTGGCCGTCTCTCTCTCCTGCACCCGTGGTTGGCTGCGCGGGGGGTGGGCGTGGCTGGAAGCCGGCGCTAGGACCCGTCGGAGCGCCGCGGACGTCACGGAGCGGCGCCTGGGCCTCTGGTTGAGCGCGAGGCGCGAGTGATCGGTCGGTGGATTCCCTCGCGGGGGCCTGGCCCCGAGTCCGGAATCGAGGCCGGAGCCGGTACCGGGGAAGAGGAGAAGGGCGGGATTCCCTCAGGGGAAGAATCCAGCCTGGCAGGAGGTGAAGGCTTATTCCAGCCTAGTTTCGCTTTCCGCGTGTCCGGCTTCACGCTACCGGTCCTGCGCATCCAGCTGTTCCCTCTGCGGCGGTGCCCTTTTTATGCGGGCGCAGCTCTGGCCTTATCTACTCCCAGGAGGCGAGGTGGCCAGTGCACAGAGGCTGATCGCGGCGCAGCTGATGCCTCCGAGCTCTAACGCCAGCGTGGGGGGTCCTTCCCAGCTGCTCCGGTTCTGTGTGAAGGGAGGGGCGGTCCTGCCCAGATTCCCCCCAGACGGAGGGGAGGGGCAGTGGAGGTGGGCGGGCCTTGCGGCTGTAGGGGCCTTAGGAACTAGCTCCCGCTCCTGCCCCACCCCCTAGGTATCGGGAAGGATGACCACGCTCACGCGACAGGACCTCAACTTTGGTCAAGGTAGAGAGGCTGGACCTGCAGACCCTGGCGGGGGGCGAGGGAGGTCTTGGGCTGGCGGACTTCCCCGAGCGCACCGGGTTCTGCCCCCTCGCAGTGGTGGCCGACGTGCTCTGCGAGTTCCTGGAGGTGGCGGTGCACCTGATCCTCTACGTGCGTGAGGTTTACCCGGTGGGCATCTTCCAGAAGCGTAAGAAGTACAACGTGCCTGTCCAGGTGAGCCCCACATCCAGACCGGGTGCACTGGGTCACCCCCGTATCACAGAGTGGGTAGAGAGGAGATTTTTAACTTTCTTCCTTCTTCAGGCTCAGCCCTCTCAGTCCCCAGCGGCCTGGCCTTGCCTTCTAGTTCCCGGCAGCTGCTGATAGCCCGACAACCTCCCACCCCTCACCGCAGTGGCGTTTCCTCTGTCCCCTCTGAACTGGGAGTTCCCCTTGCTAGAAGTTAGGGACCAGGCCCTCCGATTAGAGCCCCCCAGCCCCCCATCTTTGTATTTTAAAGGTCTCCTGAAGCTGGTGAATGGTTGGTTTGGGGAGAGGATTCCTATAAACCTCAGGCACCTTCCCTGTCCCCTCATTTACCCTAATTGTAACGGGTTGCTTTAGGTTAAAAGGCAGACAAAGCAGTAAATATATGCTACTCTATCCCCAGCCTCGAGAAGTGCCTGTCCCTTAGAAAGCACTCAGCAAATATTAGAATAAATGACCGAATACTGGAAGGTGATGGAAGCTTAAAAGATATAGAGGGGGGGGAACCCCAAAAAACAAACAAACAAAAAGATATACAAGGAAAAAGAAAAAAAGAATCAGCACTTACTGAGCACCCACCGTGTAGTAGGTACTTATCTCACTTAATCCTCACTTTTTTTAAATGAGATCTTCCACAGATGAAGTAACTAAAGCACAGAGAAGTTAAGCCTGAGGCCACACAACTCCTTAGTTCCAGATTCTTTTTTAAATAAATTTATTTATTTATTTATTTTTGGCTGCATTGGGTCTTCGCTGCTGTGCGCAGGCTTTCTCTAGTTGCGGTGAGCGGGGGCTGCTCTTCGTTGCGGTGCGCAGGCTTCTCATTGCGGTGGCTTCCCTTGTTGCAGAGCACCGGCTCTGAAGGCGCGCGGGCTTCAGTAGTTGTGGCTCGCGGGCTCAGTAGTTGTGGCTCGCGGGCTCTAGAGCGCAGGCTCAGTAGTTGTGGCGCACGGGCTTAGTTGCTCCGTGGCATGTGCGATCTTCCCAGACCAGGGCTCTCCCCTGCATTGGCAGCCGGATTCTTAACCACTGTGCCACCAGGGAAGTCCGTTCCAGATTCTTAATGTTCGAAAATGGATTAAATTTCTGGATCCCGTCTCTGGAAAAATGCCTGTATGCTCAAACACTCACAATTTAAAGACTTCTCAGACTCTGGAGGAGCTCAGTGACCCTGCATTAGGAACTCCTAATGCTATATTAAATGCTAATGTTGAGACTGAATTCTTAGGATCTTCTAACTTCTCTCCCTCTGTGGATAATTCAGTTCTTAGCCTCGTGGTGGGAAGTCTGTCTCTTGGGTGGGGAGCCCTAGGGAACTGCTGCGCCACTCTCCGAAGGCAGACAGGCCCTTGGGCTGCTGGAGGGGGGTCTCCGACGGCTCCCCCATCAGTGCTGCAGCCTTACCAGCCATCATGGGGTTGTGTGCAGATGTCCTGTCACCCGGAGCTGAACCAGTATATCCAGGACACGTTGCACTGCGTCAAGCCGCTTCTGGAGAAGGTGAGGGCACCAGGTCCCTGGCCCACCCCACACCCAGTGCTCCTCCATGCTCCAGGATGGGGTGATGCTGGGACCATGCCGGGTCCCCATGACTGTTAACACCCAGAAGCCTGTTCCCTGCACTCTGGAGACCACCCCTGCCCAGGGACAGGCCCCAGGGCATGTGGGCACGTTCAGGGCGTGCTGGGCCCGGGAGCCCTGGTTAGTGGAGTTGGCTGACTGGAGCCTGCCCAGAGGGTTTTGGGTCCTTCTCACCTGTTCTTTTCTCCCCCTTTGTCCCCAAGCTCTGTCTGAGCTTGGCCCCTCAGGGCTTCCTTATTCTACCTTGTTCTGCTCCCTGTGACATCCTGGTACCCCTGCGGGGCCCAGGCATCCTCTCCTCTCTGCGCGTACCACTCATGTCTGGGGGCGCCTACTTCAACTTCTCAAACCTCTTTCTGGGCTCTCAGGGACTCTGGGCCTAGAAGCTGAGCAGGGCTGTGAGTGTACCTTTCCCATTCTTCCCTGGGCAGGGAGCAGGGGCTGGGGGGTGGGGTAAGGGGGAGGCAGGTGTCCAGTTCTGGAATAGGGGGCTCCTGTCCTTGCAGAATGATGTGGAGAAAGTGGTGGTAGTCATCTTGGACAAAGAGCACCGCCCAGTGGAGAAATTCGTCTTTGAAATCACCCAGCCTCCGCTGCTGTCCATCAGGTACGCTGCCTCGCCCCCCATCCACATGCTCGCTGGTGTGAGGTCCCTAGTAACACGGCCACCCTCACCCCTTTAAGGCAGCCCCTGAATGCCTTGTAAAGGCCTGAGAGGAGACATGGCAAGGTGTGCTGACCTAACGTGGCCTGTTAGTGTCTGAGTCACAGCCGGCCGCCCAGTGGTCTCTGTGGACATCACACAGGTTACACGGAGACCCTCCAGTATCACACCTGGAAAATGACAACGTTGGTGAATGGCTAGTCCCAACCTCATTTTATAGATGGAGAAACCAGGGTCCCGAGAGATGATCTTGACCTGGTCACCCAGAGCCAGGACACAGACCCAGTTTCCTGACTTCCCAGTCAAGCATCCATCCAGCCCCTAGTCAACTAGAAGTTGACCTTGGATGGGCGTGTTGGGCTGGTCAGCTGCCAGCTTCGTGTGGTGAGGTCAGGGCACTAGAATCTGTCCCCACTTGCTATGTGGCCTCGGGCAAGCCCTGTCCCTTCCCGGCTTGGTGTCCCGGTTCTCAGACTGGGCTGCACATTAGAACCACCTACAGGGGTTCCCTGTGCCCCTTCCCCCCACCCCCCCCGCATTCTGACTTAATTAGCCTGGGATGGGACTCGGCTTTGGTTTTAAACTCCCCAGATGATGTCAGCTGTGTAGAGACAGGTAGCCAGGGCCTCGGAACTAGGGGGACTCTGCACCCCCAGGGCTGCTTCCAGGGGTGCTTGCCTGCTGGTGGGAGGGGGACACCCATGTGCTGGGAGACCCTCCTCTTCTCTGCTTCCCAGCTCAGACTCCCTGCTGTCCCACGTGGAGCAGCTGCTCCGAGCCTTCATCCTGAAGATCAGTGTATGTGATGCTGTCCTGGACCACAACCCCCCAGGTGTGCTCACTCCCACCCCCTCTTCCCCGGGCATTTCCACGGCTACCTGTGTTGGTCTGTGTCCTCAGGTCCCTACTTGGCTGCACCAAGCCTCCTCTCTTCCTTCCTGCCTTTTAGAACTCTTCTGAAAGCCCACCTCCTCCAGGAAGCTTCCCTGATGGACTCCACCTGGGCTTTAGTCTCCCTGTTGACTGTGACTTGTCTGAGCACTGGGTTTACACTCTGCTTTGCGGGGCGTGAGCCAGCTAGGGAGGTGGGAAGAGGCTGTGCCACGCGGCAGGCATGGGGTGGCCCAGGCTTGACCAAACTCTGGCCTCTTTAGGCTGTACCTTCACAGTCTTGGTGCACACGAGAGAAGCCGCCACTCGCAACATGGAGAAGATCCAGGTCATCAAGGTGAGATGAGACTGGTGGGGGTGGGGAGGGGCAGGGAGACCGCTGGGAGGCTGAAAACCAGAGTTCCATGAGAGCGAGGGCGCTGCCTATGGCAGGGCATTCATTACACTTCTTACGGCAGCGCCTGGCATCGGTAGGCTCACTGTGCGCTAGCTCTGTGGCCACCTGCTTGTCATCGCCCCACCTGGGCACCTGGCACTGAGAACAGGGAGAGCCACCAGCTCACTGGGGGTTCTCAAGGGAGGGGATCCTTGATCCAGTTTCAGAACTGGTGTTTGGGGCTTGTTAAATCACCGGGGCTCTCAGCCCAGCTCAGATCTACAGACTCAGCCTCTCTCCGGTGGGGGAACCTGGCAATCTGCACGGCCAGCGACTCCCTGGTGATTCTGATGCTCCCCGAAGTCTGAGGATGCCAGCTCTGGAAGGGGAGAGGGTAGCCAAGTGAGGGCGGGCCATGGACCAGCCCCCTGCCACCCTTCCCTTGTCCCCTCCCTAGGACTTCCCCTGGATCCTGGCAGATGAGCAGGACGTCCACATGCACGACCCCCGACTGATACCCCTGAAAACCATGACCTCAGACATCTTAAAGGTAAGCTGCTTGGGGCCCGAGTGTGCTTTATTTAGGGTGTGCTGAAGCCTTGTCAGGCGGCTTGTGGATCAAGCCTCGGGGGAGATGACCAGGGCATGCCTGGCTTTAGGCTCCCAACTCCCTCCTTCCCTTAACCCCTGGCTGGGGCCACATAGCCCACCCTTGTCGGAGACCCCATGGGTTCTCCAGAGTAGCTGCCCTGGCTGTCCACCTGACCATGGTGTTCGTTCCTGTCCATTAGATGCAGCTCTACGTGGAAGAGCGAGCTCATAAAAGCAGCTGAGGGTGTGCCTGCCCACCGTGGATGCCACAACCGTCGGACTTCGGGGGCCCAGCCTAGGGCAGTGCGCAGGGTCACTCTGATTCCAGGTGCTCTTACTGCCTCTATGTGTGGACCACCCACCCTCCAGCCCGGGGCTGCTCAGGCTTGCTTGCCTTCACGGAGGAATCCTCCCCAGGAGGGCAGGGAAGGGTGCTGGGACCTCAGTTTCTCAGCCTCCTGGGATTCAGCTGGCCAACGCTGCCTCAAATACTGTGCCGAGTTGTTTCAATAAAGAGCCCCCAGGGCTGAGCTGGGCTGTCACTCCCTGGAGGGGAGGGAGGCTGCTTCTCTACCAAAGTGCCGAGGACCCTGTACCCTGACCCCTAGACCCGACCCCAGGCTGGTTTTACCGAAAACATTTATTACAACAAAATGTCAGAGCTACGTGACAGTTCAGTTCATAGACTGGTGGGTTTTGCCCCAGGTGGGAACTGGGGCAGGGGGCCTCGCTGCCCCCTACAGGCTCATGCCTTGCCTGGAGGGGACCTTTGGCACTTGGCTGGCCCCGATGGAGGACAGGCTGTCAGGAGGGCCTGGGGAGGGGGAGGGCAGGCGGGCCACCTCCTCTGGCCCCTGCACGGTCTAGGGCGGAGCCACGGAGGGGGCCGGGTTCCTGGTCATCCTGTGGCTGATGACGATGCTGCTGTTGGTGACGCGGGGACCGTACCAGCCTGCCCAGAACTGGGTGTCCTTGCCCCCGTGCTGGAAGAGGATGTGGCGGACACCTGGAGGGTAATCCGAGAAGGTGTGGGAGACCTGGGGGGGGGGAGGGGAAAGGAAGTGACCACCAGGACTGAAGAGGGGACGAGACAGGATGACCACTGAGCTGGAGAGGGGACGGCTGGAGTCAGGTCCTGCAGGGGAGAGCCTCCTGGCCAGAAGGCAGGAACTCCAGACAGAGGACTGGTACATTCTGGGCCCTGGGGCTGCCCCGTATTTCCTGCCATCCTGGCCTTGGGAGAAGTGGATGGCGAGGGGCAAGCAGGTAAGGCCTCACCTCTCTCCACCTGGCATCGTTCCACTGATGGACAGTCATGGGCGGGGGCTCGAAGGAGGCCAGGACAATGTAGTCGGCCGAGGCCAGCTGTACTCGGATGTGGTAGGTGCAGCCACAGTCTGCTCTGGCGGCGAACCTGGGGGAGGGGAGGGCTTGGAACTGTGTACCCCAATACAGAGGTGGCCCTGGAGGCCACCATCTCTGGAGGCGGGCAGGTAGCAGGCCCACAAATTGGAGCCCCGAGTTTCATTTCCCTGCTCTGCCCATGAGGCCCAGCCAGCTTCAGTGCTCCCTGTGCCCCACTGTGCCCCTGGGGTAAGCAGTCTATCTGCGCTGGGCCTCAATAATCCCATCTGAGAAAAGGGGCAACCCTTCTGGGTGTTCCAGTGAAGATGTCACCATAAAAAGCAAAAGGCTCTCTACAGAGATAAAGTCCTGGGCTGTCGGATCTGTGTCGCCGCCTGTACATTACAATGGAGCTTCGGGAGGGGTGGCCTGTGTGATGGGGGCTGCACAGAGCTCACCCTCTGGTCAGCCCTACTGCAGCCCTGCACACCTCTCAAGCCCCGACCCCCCCCCACCCTCAGAGTAGCGGCCCTGGGGCCTAGCTCGCATTAGGGTCCTGCTTCTGCCCTGGGCCAGGCCGGACAAAGTTCTGGGCACAGAGTAGGAGCTTGGGATAGAGTCGTGGGATGAACAGTGAAAGGGGTAGGGGAGGCAGACAGGCATGTGAGTATCTGCGAGGTCCAGGGAGGCTGGGTCCTGGTGTCTCTTGCTCCAGCGCCTGTCAGTGACAACGCATCTGTAGGCCTCAGTCTCCCCATCTGTAAACTGGGGTTAACATCTGCTGATGCAGGGTTGGTGCGGGGGGCAGTGTTGAATAAGTGCTGGGCCTGTCGGTAGGGAGGGGGGCAGCCCTTGCCCCAGGACTCCGCGGGGTTCAGTGGGCACCTCCCGAGAGGGATTCTCAGGAAGAGCAGAGGGAGGGATGCAGAGTGTGGGACTCGGGCGTGGGCCCCACTCACCAGTCCTTAACCATGATGTCCGGCCGGAACTTGTCCAGTAGCTCCTCCCAGTAGCCCTCGGCTTTGAGGTCTATCAGCTGGGACTTGAGACACATCCTGCGGAGCAGAAGGCGAGGCGTGCGTTCCCAGGCGTGGCCCGGCCCCAGGGAGGCGGTGCAGGGGCTGCAGGACAGGACTCTGGCTCCTGCCTCCGTGCAGGCCCGCGGGGAACGTGCAGGGAGTTTGACCCACTCGTGCCTGGGTGGCGTTCATCCCAGTCCTTAGGCCCAGTGTCCCGGGCACCCAAGGAGGGCGCCTCCGTGAACTCAGGCCCCTAGACTGGGGACAACCTCCACCACCCCTGACTTTACCCCAACCACCTAACGGGCTCCCAGCCTCCTCAAACTGCTCGCCTCCCCCACTGCCTATTAACCCAGCCACTGAGTTGCCTCCCGCCCCAGGAAGCGGTAGATGCTGAGCTGGCTTTGGAACCCCCTTTCTGGAGCTTCACACACAGGCCCTCACTTAGGCCTGGGATTTGGCAAAAGGTTGTCCGGACCCTCTTCCCTCCACACAGCTTCTCAGTTCAGTTCGTCTTACTCATAGGACGTGGCAAAGTACTTCTTGACTTTGGGGTCAGGGAAGTCTGTGCCATGCGCCCCGGGGAGGCTCTCCACCTTCCACTGGTCCCCTCCATTGGAGTCGATTTTCCAGGATCTCATATCCTCTAGGAAAAACAGAAGCGGCAGTGAGACCCTCTGGGTGTTCAGCCTGGCCCTCTCCACCTGGTCCTGGGGGGGAGCGGGTAAGGCTCAGATCTCAAGGCATGCACCCATGGCACCTTGGAGCCGCCCTACAAAGCCCCCCTCCCTGCGTTCCCACCTGTGCCCACCACATTAATTCTGATCTGGGCCCCCTGCCTCCTACTTTGTCCCTGAGCCGGTCAACTCCTAACGTGAAGCTGGAAAAAAAGAAAAAAAGAGTATGACCAGAAATTCTAAACGAACCTTTCCTCACTTCTACGTTGCCCAGGGGCTCTGGAAATACCCAAGTTTCAGTTCTTGAACCATTAAATTATGAAGGGCCTATATGGGTAATTCTGTTCTTTTTTTAAAAAAATAAATTTATTTATTTATTTATTCAGTTATTTATGGCTGTGTTAGGTCTTCGTTGCTGTGCACGGGCTTCTCATTGTCGTGGCTTCTCTTGTTGCGGAGCATGGGCTCTAGGCGCACGGGCTTCAGTAGTTGTGGCACGGGGGCTCAGTAGTTATGGCTCGTGGGCTCCAGAGCACAGGCTCAGTACTTGCGGCGCACGGGCCCAGTTGCTCCACAGCACATGGGATCTTCTCGGACCAGGGCTCGAACCCGCGTCCCCTGCACTGGCAGGCGGATTCTTAACCACTGCGCCACCAGGGAAGTCCCCGGTAATTCTGTTCTTAATGGCTAATGTGAGTTTGTCCCAACTCAGGCCACTTACTAGACGACTGGCATTCCCCTGACATCGATGTCCAGGAGGTTAACTACGTACTGGGATCTGAGGGGCTTTGCTGGTGGGTCGTGGGAACCTACTGTGCCCACTCGGACCCCCTCTGCCCAGGGCAGGAGGGAGGACTGGGGGGCTGGGCATCCTCTGGGTTGGTGGCATGTAGTAACCCCGTATTGGTGGAAGGGTCCCCACCAGGTTGCCTTGGCAGGTTTGTAGGCGTAAGGCTGTCCCTCCCATCTCCCCCTTCAGACTGAGCTGAGAGGACCTCAGGAAACAGTGCTTCTCTACCCAGGCTTTCCAGAACAATCACCAGGAGAGCTTTTCCCAATTATTCCTTTGCTCCCTCTACTAGGAGCCCACATCTATTCCCCAGGTGCCCCAGGAGCCCCCCAGTAGAGAACCAGAAGAGGAATTCAGAAATCCAGAGTGGGCCAGTGCCCAGGGCAGGCCCAGGGGGAGAGCTGAGCAAGGCTGGGTGGTCGGCTCTGCAGGGCGGTGTGAGCTGAGCTGGTGGCCCGGCCCGGCTGGGCAGCTTCTGAGCAGAATTTGGGGCAGGCCAGGAGACTGAGTGTCTGGGGCACTGCCTGTGGGGCCTCTAAGAGGGGCCTAAGGGCCTTCGGCAGTCAGGACTGGACCCCAGAAGCTGGGCAGTTCTAGATCTTTGAGAAAGACACTCATCTTGGGGGTCTCATGCTCCCCATCTATAAAATGGAGCCAAACCCTTCTTATGTGGCTAACTCTCGGGATCTTCATGAGGATAAAGAGAGGAAGGGATTATCTAAGTGTACAAACTATGCCTCTTAATCAACTGCTGCTATACCCAAACAGGAAGCACGATGCCTGGTACTAAATGAAGATGCTAAATGAAGAAAAAAAAAAAGCCTGGCAAATATATAAGAGAACATAAGCAAGATAGGAGCCTCAAACCACATGATCATAGTTACCTCTCAAATTCCTCATTTTCTTCCTTGTATCATGGGGTGACGGCAGGATAATGACATGGCTAAGGCCTCAGACTAGTGCCTGGCACACAGGAAGCCCTCCCTCAACGTTAGGCAGCACAGACTGAACTAAAGGGCAGGGGGTCTGTAGTGTGTTTATTCATTCAACAAACGTTTCCTGAGCACATGCTATGTGGACACAGGGTGCAGAGTGGCAAGATGTGTCAGGCCCCAGGAACTTGAAATTTGTGGCAGAGGAAAAAAAAAAAAAAAAGATTCAGTTATTATAGGTTATGACCAGTGCTATGAAGGAAGGAAATGGGGCGATGTGATAGACGCGGGGAGCACTGTTTTCAGATGGGGGATCAGGGCACATCTCTGAACTGAGGCCTGAAGAATGAGGAGAGGGACCACGGGAGCATGACAGGTGTTGGGGGGAGTGCTGGTGATGAGAGAACATTCCAGGTAGTGTGGGAACAGCAAGTACAAAGGCCCTGAGGTTCAGGGAAGGGACGGAACCAGCCCAGCAGCAGGCCCCGGCCCACCTTCGGCACACGGGTTGCGCAGGAGGTTCCTGCGGAGGTTGCACAGAAAGTAGAAGACCTTCCAGTCAGCCACGGCCTGGTCCCAGTCCTCAGTGACGTAGCCCTCATGCAAGCATTTGCGCTTCCAGAGGGTCACAAGGTCGATGAGGTCTCGCCAGAGGCTGCAGACAGGGCGGCAGTTCAGCAGCAGCTGGCGGGCGGGCAGGTGCGTGAACACCTCCAGCAGGATGCTCTCGGGCAGCTGGTTGATGCTGACCAGGGCCATGGCCGTGGTGGGGTGAGAAGCATGCACAGGCCTGTGGGGAGCAACAGCGGTCATGAGCTCTGACCAAGGAGGTGGACCCCTTAGATCCCCAGGGACCTGGGCCAGGGAACACCGGAGCCCCTTTCCAGTACATGGTAGACCCTCAAAGAGTGGCCACATGTTATGCAACTTTGGAAGAGTGCAATAAAAATACTGATAAAGTCTTCAGGGACTAATTTTTTAAGAGGCCCCACCCCCCAGTAAAAAATTGCTTAATTTTCACTTGGGCCTGGAGAACTGTAAGATTTTGCCAAGGCCATGCTGTTGTCTGTAAGCTCTGCAAAGGCTTTCAGTGATGTTATTTTAATACTATGAATTCACCGTTAGAACATAAAATCTTGGGACTCCCCGGTGGCACAGTGGTTAAGAATCCGCCTGACAATGCAGGGGACACGGGTTT
This sequence comes from Mesoplodon densirostris, assembly GCF_025265405.1. Taxonomy (NCBI): domain Eukaryota; kingdom Metazoa; phylum Chordata; class Mammalia; order Artiodactyla; family Ziphiidae; genus Mesoplodon; species Mesoplodon densirostris. The sequence continues at coordinate 9,056,722 of NC_082662.1, read as the reverse complement.
GAGCCCTGGTCCAGGAAGATCCCACATGCCGTGGGGCAACTAAGCCCGTGTGCCACAACTACTGAAGCCTGCACGCCTAGAGCCCGATCTCCACAAGAGAAGCCACTGCAACGAGAAGCCCACACACCACAAGGAAAAGTAGCCCCCGCTCGCTGCAACTAGAGAAAGTCCACACACAGCAACAAAGACCCAATGCAGCCAAAAATAAAAATATAATAATAAAAAAAAGTGTGAGGGAAAGAATATGTATATAAAAAAAAAAGAACGTAAAATCTTTATTACATCCACAGACTAGCTCACAACTTAAGTGATGGGCTGAGAAACAAACTTTCTCTCCCCAAATTGCCCACTTTAGCTGTGATAAAACATCCCAGTGAGGAGGCTCCCCACACAGTTCTGGGTTGGGCATCAGGCCACTCTGAAACGCCCAGAAATGGAAAAGCACGTTGAAGGTGAAGAAGCAAGATTGCCTGGGTTTGAATCCTGGCCTGGAGTGACTCGCTGGGAAGGCAGTCCCCCCCAGAAAAGGGTGGTAACTGTCCCGACCTCAGAAGGGCTGGGAGGACTGAGTTAGTACAAGCAAAGCATTTAGCACAGGGCTGGTTGAGAAGTGCTCCACAGCATCATTAGCCACACTCCTAGCCTTAGAGCAAAACAACTCTCCAGTAGTTGCAGAGGTACCGGCCCCCAAGAACACATTCCTCCCTCTACATCTGAATTGCACAGGGTTTTGGGAAAATTACAGTGCCACCACCTTGGCCTGAATCTTGCCTGGGGGAATCCTGGTTATCCAGCTGTCTAAGGGGATTCCCTCAGGTGGGTGGGAGTGGGCCTGTAGCCACTGTCACTCAAGATGGCTGGAGCAGATGGGCCTTATCTACTTATGGGTGGGGAAGGGAATATTCTCCTGGGACATGTAGGGACACTGGGAAGACTTTTCATTTTTCATTGTGACTTGGCCAAAGAAGCAGCTGTTAACTTAAAACAATAAAACAGCCAGATATTGTACCAGCAAAACAGATTTATTTGGGAGCAGCAAAGAATTGAAATTTGGGACATGCAACTGGTGTACCACTTGTAAGTCCTGTTAAGCAAAGCAGAGGGAATTCTTTTATAGAAGAGATGGGGAAGTTGGGAGGGACTGTTATAAACAAAAAGTCTGCTGGAGGAAACTGGGAGTTCCAAATACAGTGACTTTTCAATGGCTGAGTTGTGACAGTCTACCATTAGCTAAGCTGTTGCCAGGAAAGGAGAAAATCTTTCTTCCTCCTGCTGGCACTGGTAGTGTTACTTCCTGCCAGAGATCTGTATTGATTCTTCCTGTATTGACTGTCAAGTACTCCCCCCTTCTGGCCTCCCGACTCCATTTTAGTGAGGTTTCCCTGCATTAATTTTCACATTTCCCCCTTTTGATCAAGATCTTTCTCCAAAAGCATCACTGATCAAGAGTCAGGGTTTTTGTCTGTTTTTTTAATCAGCATTCAGTGGCCTTTTGTCCCTTGATGCCAGGAAGGATCTTTTCTGGGTGTCCTGTCCCATGTCAGAGGGAAAGTGCACAGATTGGAAACCTATTGTGGTCACATTTGAGTAACAGGGAGGGGTAGGAGGGAGATCTCTCAGGAATTTCCCATCCAAAAGTCTGTATCTTAGAATAGTGGATACAGCAAGGGCACACTCAAGACTGAAGGAATTAAACAAGAATTTTGTAGAAGATGTGGTACATATATACAATGGAATATTACTCAGCTATAAAAAGGAATGAAATTGGGTCATTTGTAGAGACGTGGATGGACCTAGAGACTCATACGCAGTGAAGTAAGTCAGAAAGAGACAAACAAATATCGTACGTTAACACATATATGAGGAATCTAGAAAAGCAGTACAGATGAACCGGCTTGCAAGGCAGAGATAGTGACACAGATGTAGAGAACAAACGTATGGACACCAAGGGGGGAAAGCAGGGGGTGGTGGTGGTGGTGGTGGGATGAACTGGGAGACTGGGATTGACATATATACACTAATATGTATAAAATAGATAATAAGAACCTCCTGTATAAAAAAAATTAAAAAAAAAAGAATTTTGGAATGACACAGTGTAGGAATAAACATGTAGTAATTAAACAGGATTGTTATCTCAAAAGAAACTGTTTGGAATCAGATGTTTTATCAATGACACAGACTGTAGGTTGAAAATTCAAGAAACTGAATTTGGATAAGAATCCAGAGTCAGTCTTATAGTCTAGATGAAAGAAAGACACTTCTGTGAATTCTAAACCTTCTAACAGGCCTTGTCTAGACATCTTGGGCAAGCTGTCTCATCAGATGTCATCTGCTTCAAATCCAGGAAATCTTTACCTTCAGGTCACCAGATGGTGTGCAGGTCCAGTTAGGGTCTGGTGTTTTCTTAGATGTGTCACATGAATCCAAGAGTCTGTTCTCTGAAGTCTGGAGGCACAAGGGTAGGTTAGCAGTACCTGATGGGGCCTTTCCAGTGAGGTTGAAGAGAGTCCTTCTTGAGGTATCTTTCCCAGTACATGAAATCTCCAGGTTGCAAGGTGTGATGCTTAAGGTCTTTGTCTCCCAAGAGCGCACTATGAAGAAGACTGCTCTACCAAGCACTGTTATTTTTAATAGAAGCAATCAGGCCTTTACAATATTGAAATATATCTCCTTTCATCAGCTGTGGGTCAAAAGTGGGTGGGGCAAAGAACACTGGGTGTCCTGTGACTACCTCAAAGGGCGAGAGTTTGAGTTCTGAAAGGGGTGGATCTGAGATTTAGAAGGACCAATGGCAATGCTTTTTTGGGGGAGGGTTTCTATGAATTTTGCCCACTAGGTCTTAATAGTGCCATTAGTATGTTCCACTAACTCTGAGGATTGAGAATAGTAAGTCAAAATTGTAGCCACAGAAGAAGCAGTGGCCTGTCTGCAAGGGAGGGCTTCAATCCAATGAGAAAACATACAGACCATGTAATAAAATATATTTATATCCATGAGATGGGGACAGCCATGTGAAATCCATCTACCAAACTTTTTAAAATTGGAATATAGTTGATTTACAATGTTGTGTTAGTATCAGGTGTACAGCAAAGTGAATCAATTATACATATATGTATACCCACTCTTTTTCAGATTCTTTCCCATATAGGTCATTACAGAGTACTGAGTGGAGTTCTCTGTGCTATACAATAGGTCCTTATTAGTTATCTATTTTATACAGAGTAGTATATATATGTCAATCCCAATCTACTGATTTATCCCTCCCCCCTTCCCCTCTACATCTACCAAACTTTGAATGGCCCATTAGGCAATTCAAAGTGTCTGGGAGCAGTGCAAACAGGTTTCCCTGGATTGTATTTTGGACAGGTGGGACAAGAAGGGAGGTACTTTTTGTGGCCTTATTAATATTTCCCCACCAACATTCATTCATGAATGCTATCATTCTGTCACTGGACCAAGAGTTCACTGCATGTACAGTGGTGAGGTGTGGGAATCAGAACTTCTGGTAGGACCAGTTTGTTATTTGGCCCAAATCAGAGTTTTCTCTTTCTATTGAACCAGCAGTTCCTAGACCCCCAATACTGTTTTTCCTTTTCTGGGGCATTGGGCATTTCTAGATTGTTATCTTGGGAAGCATCCTTTTGGGTCATACCGGAAGTTTGGTCATTGGTTCCTTTGAGAGCAGCATTTTGGGCAGAAATATCAGCAAGGTGGTTTCTTTCAGCCTATAGGGACTCAAGCTTGGAATGCCCAGGGATCTTAATAATAGTCAAGGCAGCTGGCAAGAGTATAGCACCTAACTGATTTTGGATATAAGAGCCATTTTTCATCTTTTCCCCATTAGAGGTAGGGCGACCTTGTTGTTTCCATGTTATTCGAAAGTCATGGGTTGCTCCAAAGGAATACTGACTATCAGTATAAATGTTTGCAGTTTTGCCCTTGGCTGAAGTACAAACCTCAGTGAGGGCATATAATTCAGCCTGTTGCGTAATTAAGCCATAGGTAAAGGCGTTGCTTCAACAATATCAAAAGGAGTTGCAGTGGCATACCCAGCACAATATTTACCACTTTCTCCCTTTAAATAAGAACCATGAGTAAACCATGAAAAATCTGCATTGGTTAGAGGAATCTCCTCTCTATTATTACACGGAGTCAAAGGGTGACCAGTAAGGGTCAGGCAGTGGTGAGGGGTTGCGTCAGTGAAGGAGGGGAGAAGAGTAGAAGGGTTGAGGTCATTACAATGTGAAAGAGCTATGTGAGGAGCAGTTAGCAAACGGATTTCATGAGAGGTGAGGCAACTGACTGAAAAGGGTTGAGTGGACGAGAATTTAGGAGGGCTTCCACCGCATGGAAGCATGCAGTACGAAGATGGGGTACGAAGATGGTTAAAGGGGATCCCATGGTTGTCTCTTTGGTGGACTTAACCAGAAGGGCAGTAGCAGGAATGGCTTTGAAGCAAGGGGGATACACCTGTGCTACAGGGTCCAGCTGTTGGCTACAATAGCCTACGGGTCGTTGATGGTCCCCCTGTTTTTGGGCTCTGAGGACATTCCCTGCCTTCTCACATACAAAGAGGGAAAAGGGAGGCTGGTAATTAGGATGCCCAAGGGCAGGTAGTCTCATTAAGCTTTTCCTTAAGTCTTCAAAAGCTGTGTCATCTTCATCTCCCCAGTTAATGGGGTCAGATTTGCTGGTTTTTAATAAAGCATGTAAGGGCTGAGCCAGAAGAGAGAAAATTGGGATCCAATTTCAACAGTAGCCAGATAGCCCAAGAAAACCTTAGGAGCTTAGTTTTTGATTCTGGGCAGTTCAGGATGTCATGGAGTCTATCTAGATCCAGTAGTCCCTGTTCTGAGACCACGGGCTCTAAATACTGAACCTGAGTTTGAGCAAAGTGCCATTTTTCTTTGGAGACTTTATGTCCCTTTAAGGCCAAAAATTTTAGCCGGTGGATGCTGTCTTCCTGTGAGGAGGTTTGAGAAGGACAGCATAGGCGCAAATCATCTATATAATGTAACAAAGTAGAACCTGCAGAAGACTTCACATCATCCAAATCAGCTTTCAAGATTTGTGAAAAGTAAGAAGGACTTTCTGTGAAACCTTTGGTCACTACTATACGAGTATATTGTTGTCCGTCCCAGGTGAAGGCAAAATGATATTGGCTAGCCTTATCAACTAGAATAAGTTGAAAAATACACTGCATAGATCAGTCACAGTGAAAAACTTGCTTCAAGTGGAATGGATGTCAGTAGCATGCAGTGGTTAGGAACAAATGGGTGTTGAGAGATAACAATGTTTATTGCTCAGAGGTCCTGGATAAACCTCCATCCTCAGTCCTTGGGTTTTCTCACAGGTATACCAGGTGAATTACAGGGACTTGTGCAAGGGATAATGGGGCCCTGAGCCTTGAAATCTTCTATCATGGGTTTTCTATCTGAAGGGCTTCTTTACTTATAGGGTACTGATTAATTCTTTTTTAAAAAATAATTAATTAATTAATTAATTTTATTTTTTTGGGTGTGTTGGGTCGTTTCTGTGCGAGGGCTTTCTCTAGTTGAGGCGAGCAGGGGCCACTCTTCATCGCGGTGCGCAGGCTTCTCACCATCGCGGCCTCTCCTGTTGCGGAGCGCAGGCTCTGGACGCGCAGGCTCAGCAGTTGTGTCTCACAGGCCCAGTTGCTCCATGGCATGTGGGACCCTCCCAGACCAGGGCCCGAACCTGTGTCCCCTGCATTAGCAGGCAGACTCTCAACCACTGCGCCACCAGGGAAGCCCAAGTACTGATTAATTCTGAAGAGAGTTTAGAGGGATCTATTTGAATCTTAATGGGAGGTACACTGTGAATTTTGCCAATATCAGTTGGAGATTTTTGCCTATAAGGAGGGTGGTAGCTGATTCAATAGGGACAAATGATCAGTGTTTCAAGAATCAGCCCCAGCAGTGCCAGAAAAAGAACAAATAAAAGATGTCGGGGCTTCCCTGGTGGCGCAGTGGTTGAGAGTCCGCCTGCCGATGCAAGGGACACGGGTTCGTGCCCCGGTCCGGGAAGATCCCATATGCCACGGAGCGGCTGGACCCGTGAGCCATGGCCGCTGAACCTGCGCGTCTGGAGCCTATGCTCCGCAACGGGAGAGGCCACAGCAGTGAGAGGCCTGCGTACCACAAAAAAAAAAAAAAAAAAAAAAAAAAAAGATGTCGAAGGGTCTTTTAATTTACCTGGTTGGCTATTCTGATGGCTACTGTCAAATTCTAGAATTATTTCCCCCTTTTGGGAGAAAGAAATTTGGCATAATACTCTTCCAAGAAGTCTTAGCCTAATAAGTGAATGCAGGGAGAGGAGCTAAGGAGAGAAAGTGTGTATCTCTCAAAGGGCCTACACAGAAGGGAAAAGGTTCAGGGACAGGAGCCTGTTGAGGTGATTAGAGATCCCACTATCGGAGCTGCATCAGCGCTCTGCAGTGGGGCTGAGCACCGAGAGTGTGGCTCCGCAGTCAGGAAGGACAGAGATGCCTTCCCAACCTGGAGAGTTGTTGCTTCGAGCCGATTAACAGGGAGGATTGGGAGGAGCCCCTGTAGTTCCTCGGGTCCCCTCATCGGGCATCAGGAGGACCCTGGAAAGGCTGAGAGGGCTGAAAACTCCTGGAACGCTTAAATGTGTAACAGTCTTTTTTCTGATGCCCTGGCGTTTTGCAATAGCAGAAATTAGGTTTTTGGTTTTATTTAGGGACCTTCATTTGCTGGAGTTGAAGATTAAGAATTGCAGTGGGTTTTCCTTTTTGGTGACTCATCTAGGGTGCAAGTGAGCTGATCTGCCAAATGAATCTAGAGTGGACACAGTTTCCCATTCCATCCTGGTTCTTTTAAATAAAAGAAAAAGATCCTGGTTCAGCCCATTAATAAACATGGAGGTGACAGTTACCCTAGTGGACTCAACATCTGAAGGAAGACCAGAGTTTTCTTTAAAAATAACCTGAAGTCGATTAGAATAGCCATGAACAGGTTCATCAGACTTTTGTATGCAAGGCTGACCTTTGTTCTGATCAACGGGCTTAGGAAAGGCTACTATAATTGCTCAGTGGAGGCTTTCAATGAGTGTTCTAGCCTCTTGCCAAAAGTTAGGGGATTGCTCTTCTAAATCCCCTCCAGAATGTTCCCATGGGCTAGTTTCATCCAGTGTTTGCTTGACCCTCACCAACGAGCACGTGGACTAACTGATATAAATCTGAGAAACCAGACTGGTAGGTTTGAACAAGTATTAAAAATCTTCAGCAAACCTATGGGGGTCCTCAGTTACTTTAGGAAATTCTTGAACTGTGGCTCACAATTTGTCTTAGTCCAGGGAACATAAGTAATTTGGGGTTTATTTCAATCCTCAGAAGACTACCTTTAAGGAGGAGGTTCTGATAGGCTCAGAGGAGGGAACAGGGAGAGTCAGCGGAGCTGTAGGGAAAAAGGGAAGTTCAGGGAGAGAACTAGACTGGGGAGGTGCAGAAGGAAAGGAAGATGGCGCCTGGGATGGACTTGAGCACAAGACGACTGCCAGCATCCAGAGACAAAGAAGACGGGGTAGGGGAAAAAGAGACCTCAGAAGCCATTTTGTCTTATTTTAATATTTTATTTGCTTCAGTTCGTTTAAAAATTGTATATTGCAAAGAGGCAATTTTAGACTCCTGACACGTTTCGGAAGCCTTACAATACCAATCAAAATTGGTGTCCAATTCAGTTTTGACAACTGCAGATCTGTGGCTGTCTAACACAATTTTAAGAAAGGAAGTTTGGGGAGTTCACAAGTTCCCCATGTTGGTCACTGATGTTCTAAATTACGTCTGTTTCAATTGGTCCATTTAGTTAAAAATGTATATAAGGAGAGACAGCGATTTTTAAACATAAAATTGCCCAGGGTCCCTGAAAAGGGGGGGGGGGCACCCTCAAAACATTTAGATAACTGGGATCCCATGTTTCAGAGGTTTTTCTCTAGAGCAAAAGAATCATTCTTTAACAGCCCACAGGCCAAATCCCAGCACAGTTTCAATAGGAACAGCCTGGTTCCAAAAGTAGTCGGACTGAAAGCTAGCACAGTTCCAGTCGGAACAGCCTGATTTCAAGAGTGAGGCCAAAGTGCCAACCAAGTACTCACAAACAAGGCCTTAACAAAAAAGAACGAAGCCTTCCAACAGATCCCAAATAAAACCTGGAGAGCTTCAAAACGCAAAAAGAGCGGAGCTCAGATCCAGGAGAAAAACTTACCCTCAAACTGCAAAGTTGGTGAGAAAGCAGTGAGTTCTGTGGGATCTGTGGGTACCAGCACCTGTTTGCTCACCAGCCTCGGAGTTGCTGGGGGTCTTCTCTGGATCTCAGTGAAACCTCCGTGTAATGTTAACCTAAAACAATAAAATAACCGCTTATTTTACTAGCAAAACAGGTTTATTTGGGAGCAGCAAATAACTGCAAGGCAGGATATGCAACTATGGTGAACCACTTACAAGTCCTCTTAAGCAAAGGAGAAGACTTTTACAGAGGAGAAGGGAAAGTTGGGTGGGGCTGTTATAAACAAAAAGCCCATTGGAAGACACGGGGAGTTGGAAGTATAATGGCTTTTCATTGGTTGAGTTGTGACAGTCTCTCATTGGCTGAGCTGTTGCCAGGCAAGGAGAAAATCATGTTTTCCTCCTGCTGGCAGTAATAGTCTCACTTCCTGCCAGGTATGCTACGTATGCCTCTTGATGTTGGGATTGTACTGATTGTCAAGTGTTCCTCTTCCTCATTTCCTGACTCCATTTTAGTGAGGTTTCCCTTTTTTAATTTTCACACAGCTCACAGTCTTCTCAAAGCTTTCATCCCATTAAAAAAATGAGGGTGGGGGCTTCCCTGGTGGTGCAGTGGTTGAGAGTCCGCCTGCCGATGCAGGGGACACGGGTTCGTGCCCCGGTCTGGGAAGATCCCACATGCCGCAGAGCGGCTGGGCCCGTGAGCCATGGCCGTTGAGCCTGCGCGTCCGGAGCCTGTGCTCCGCAACGGGAGAGGCCACAACAGTGAGAGGCCCACATACAGCAAAAAAAAAAAAAAAAAAATGAGGGTGGGCACACACTCTGGCACCTGCCCAGGGAGAAGTATTTTTCCATTACCAGAGAGAAAAAAAAACCCACCACAGATAAATAAGGTACTTGTAGCTTGTGCAAAATGCTATGATGGAAAAATACTCCACGCGGCCAGGTCTTCCCATTTTTCAGGAGGAATTTTAAACATTTTTTAAAAACATGAAATCTGGCAAATTTTAAATGTTGGCAACTTCTAAAAGCATTGTCTAGGCCTAATAAAAGTCCCTGGGCTCCAAGTTAGAGGCGTCTTAGGTACAAACACCTCCTCGACCTATCGTCTAAAGTCTGGTCTTTCGCTCTGGTCGCATGTTATCACTAGACTCCATCCCCACAGCCTGAATGAAGAAGGGTGGAAGGGGTGAAGGTCATCCTGGGGCATTCTGGGGTGGAAACGTCCACATCAGCCCTAAGAAGCCACCTCGCATCGACTGGGCTTCCCACGTACTAGGCCCAGAGCCACGCCCTGGCCTTTTCTCCTTAGACCCTCCCTACGACCACTCAAGACACTGTAACTAAGCCCATTTCCGAAAACGGAAACTGCGGCTTGGGGAAGTTAGGCCCTCGTCCCAGGCCCTGCGGGGGTGACGGTGCCGAGTTCCTAGACTGTCCCCTGGCCGGGGCGCTGCACGCGAGGCTGAGCCGGAGTGGCCTCGGACGCCGAGGATACTCCGGGACGGCCAAGACTGTAAGCTAAGGGTTCCGCGCCGAGCTAACAGACCCTAGAGATTGGCCCCGCCCCGCGCCCCGCCCCGCCCGGAAGCGGCTCCCCCCAGCACCCCTCCCGCGGCTGCCGGTTTCCCGGCCGGCCGGAGACAGCGTCTTCGGGCTCGGTTAACATCCCGACGGCCCCCCCAGCGCCGAACATCCAAGCCCCCTCCCGCACCTGTCGCCCCCCTACCCGTCCCCTGCCTGGGCCGAGATCTGGGCGCGGGGCGGAGCGTTCGGCGCGACCTGAGCTCGGGGTCTGCCTGGAGCCTACGGCCTCGGCGGCGCCGTCAGCTCTCGCCCCGCCCGGCGCCTGCGTCACGCGCCGCGCTCAGGCCGCCTCCCTCGCGGCCGCAGCCTGCTGCTCCAGCGACTTCGCCCCGCCCCATGCCGGGACCACTTCCCCAGGCGCGAGCAAAGAAATCTGGTGTCCTCAGGGTTGGGGCGGCGTCAGGGGAGCTCCAGACCTGTTTCCTGAAGTTCAGTCTTTCCTTCCAGGCGGTGGGCGGCTCAGCAGTGGGGACCCAATTTCTCTCTGCTTCCACTTCCCTCCGGTAGGCCGGAGCCTCCTTCTGACCTAGCCCTTCCCCTCTGGGGCCCACTCCTTAGACCTCTATTCCGGTTCCCTGGACGCAGGGAGGGAGGTGGGCCCCCGCCTGGAGGGTGACTGCTCAAACTCTGGCCTTGAGCCTGGTTCGTACTGTCCCTAGGACTTACTTAGAGGTAAAAACCGCTCTGCGTTTTTGCTGGGATTAAGTTCATTAATTCCTTTCTTCATTCCACAAATAATTATCAAGCACCTACTTCAGGCAACCACAAAGGATCATGTAGGGTGTGCACTGCCCAAGGGTGCCTGATCCAGGCCAGCTTGTTAACTCAGGGCTGCATATTCTCCGAGGAAGAGTGTGTTTTGCTAACTTGCCATACAGTTAGTGGGTGGTGGTCCTGAGACAGGCTGGGACCTTGGACCCTTTGCTGCAGTGCTCGCACCTGGATAATCTCCTTGAGCTGACAAGCTACAAAGAAACTATAAGGGACTAAGAATAACTGTGTGCATGTGCAGTTGGGGCAAATTATGGACAACAAGATACAAAAACACCAAAAACCCAACTGCCACTTCTGAGGAGCCCAAAAACAGAGCATTGGGAGCAAAAGCAGGGTACTGCACATGCCCGCTGCACACACCACCCCCAAAGGGGTGGGCTGACCACCTAAGCCACCCCTCCTGCCTGGCCCCTGGACATACCCCTCCCCTCACCCCATACAAGGAACCAGCTCCCCCACTCCCCCAGAGTAAGCGAGGGATCCAGCAAGGGAAACTTGCTTGATTTCACTCCCTCTTGCTGCAGCAGGGGTCTCAGGAAAGCCTTATCTGAAACTCTTGGCTGGCCTCTTATCAATTTCTATTGATTAAGGAGACCAAGAACCCTGGTCCGTAACAGTCCTTGCCCTGGTTGAGGCCCTAATCTAGCGCACTGTTGAGTCAGATAATGCAATTTAACAGTAGTTATTGTGCACCTACTGTGTGCCAGGCACCATTATAAATTCTTTGGCTTTGTCTATTATCAGTAAAGCTCTGGGCAGTGAAAGAAACAACAGTAAGTAGTGCCTGGGATGGCAAGAGTTGCCCAAGATATCTGCAACCTCCACCGCCAGCCTGCGGCCAGGCCTCCAGAGGAAGCTGGCAGTACTGGAGGGCTGCTGGGTGCGAGATGTCTGCAGCTCGTCCAGGGGTCTGTCCCAGGACCCGCATTCTTCGAAGTCTGGCTCCTGAAATGTCAACCCCTCTCTGTACCTTGGACAGAGCCATATAAGTTTCAGCTTCTACAGGCAAGGGGCAAGACCTCCCATGAAGTTTACCTTTTCCCCCAGAAAGCACAGGGCACAGGTTGGGCTGGGAACACCTTTTATTTGGCCACATGCAGCAGGGATAGGAGAACTGCTCTCTTTCCAGCAGGAAGGAGAGGCAGGAACGTGGTCCGACAGGGTGGGGAGGTCCTGGGAATGGCAGTTCCAAGGGTAGGGTGGGCACTTGGAATGCTCTCCAAGCCAGAGTGCCTGGCCTAGGCATGGAGGTGGACAGGTGGTCCTTGAAACCCCCCTCCCATCCCACTCATCCAGGGCTCACACATCCCAGCTCTCAGGGCCCAATCCTGCCCCCCACCTGCCCTGGGTTGCTGTGTGCAGGATTCCAGGGGGGTCTTCTGGAGAGCCCTGCCCTCACTTAATACACAGGTGGCTTCTGGGGCTTCACTGACAGTGAAGAGAGTCCAGACTTGGCCGGGACCCCACCCCACCCTGGGCCTGCCTATCTCAGACCAGGCCTGAGCCTCTGGACCAAAGCCACCTCGCTAAGCAGGCAGACAGAGTGAGAAAGCCTGGGAGTGGCAGAGAATGGGGCAGAGGACGGGCCAGCAGCGCCGTCCTTCCACTCCCAGACCTGTCTGAGCTACATCATCGCCCAGCAACTATATTATGCAGGGCAGCCACAGGCTTGCCAGATGTCCTGACTGTCCCAGGTCTGAGGGCCCTCAAAGAAGACAGTGAGAAATGACCCAGCAAGGGAAGGCAGACACATAGATCTAGGTTACCAGCAGAGCTTGGAGACCCTCCCTCAGAGGCATCTGGGGGAGGAGCCTGGGGGAACATCATGCACCCCCCAACCTCAGGGGCCCCCTCATTCAGGTTGAGACCCCCGGGTGGAGAGCTAGCTACCCATAACGTATGAAGGCTGTACAAATGAAGAGGCTCCATGAAGAGGCAACTGGAGGGGGGCAAGGATGAACGAGGAAGTCTGGGAGAGCCTGGCCTCTACCTCCCCATCCCAAGCCCAGTCCATCTCTGACAGCAGTTTATCAGTTGGGGTTAGGTGGCTGGGGGCTCGGGGGCGTCATGGCAGTGGGGGCCCGATGGTGATGCTGCTGTTGGTGACCCTCGGGCCGTACCAGCCGGCCCAGTAGTGAGTGTCCACGCCGCCGTGCTGAAACCAGATGTAGCGGACGCCGGGTGGATAGTTGGAGAACGTGTGGGAGACCTGGGGGGTGGGGGCAGGTGGAAGGAAGGAGAGCGGTTAGGGCAGTTGACCCTGAGCGGGGTACTGCCTGAGGGGGTGAGGGGGCCAGGATGGGCTGAGGTCTCAGTGCTCGGCCCAGAGTCAGCAGAATGGAATTCTAGTCCTCTGATTTGGGGCAGACCACCTCCCCTGTCTGTGCCTCCTCAGTTTCCTCATCTGTAAAATGGAGCAAAATCCTGCTGGGTCCACTCCACGGGATTACCTAAGTGCAGCTCAGATGAACCGAAGGAAATTTTGCAAGCTGCCAAAGGATGTCCAATACAGTCATCACTGAGCACATGTGGCTATTTAAGTTAAAATTAATTAAAGTTGGATAAAATTAAAAATTCAGTTCCTAGTCGTACTATGAACTGGCTCTTATTAAGTTTTCAATTGTCACATGTGGCTCTTGGCTACCAAACTGGACAGGGCAGACAGACCATTTCTTTCTCTCTTTTTTTTTTTTCGGCTGTGCTACACTGCTTGCGGGATCTTAGTTCTCTGACCAGGGACCGAACCTGGGACCAGGGCAGTGAAAGCGCCAAGTCCAGACCAGGGAAGTCCCAGACAGACCATTTCTATCACTGCAGAAAGTTCTACTGGAGAGCACTGGTCTGGATCAGGAGTTGGCAAACTATGGTCTAGGGGCCCGCTGCCAGTTTTTGTAAATAAAGTTTTATTGGAACACAGTCATGCCCATTTGCTAAAGCTGCTTTCACATCACAACGACAGAGTTGATGAGCTGAGTAGTTGTGATACAGTAAAACCTGCAAAGCTTAAACTATTTGTATCTGGCCTTTTAAGAAAAAGTTCACTGAACCCTAACCTAGATAATAGTAATAACTGATATTAGTAATTAATAATAGTCAATCTTTTCGAACATGGCTTTACCAGCATCATCTCACTGATAATCTTTGAGAGCTCAGAGCAGCCAAAGCCCAGGTAAGAAGCAGCAGAACTGGATCGCAACTTGGGCCTGTCTGACTGCAGTCTCAGCCTCGGACAATGTGCCCCCTGTCCCCCTCCCAGCTCACACACCTCCCTCCACTTGGCATCGCTCTTCTGCTGGATGGTTGCTGGGTCTGGCTGGAAGGTCCCCAGAGGCGCATGTGCTGACGACAGGAGCTGAACACACAGCTGGTACTTGGACCCGCAGTCTGGTCTGGCTGCGAACCTGCAGGCAGAGGAAGGGCCCTTCAGGGCCTTGGAGATGGGGGGGCAGGGTGGAGGCGGGGCACCTGAGTGGCAGGGCCCCCCCCCAGACCCTCGCCCCAAGCACTCACCAGTCCTTCACCTCGATGTCTGGCCGTGTGGTGTCCATCAGCTCCTCCCAATACCCTTCAGCCTTGAGGTCCACCACCTGGGACTTGAGGCAGGTGCTGGGGGTGGGTGGAGGGGTGGGAGGGGCTGGAGCTCGCCACTAGGGCACTGGGGGGCTAGGACTGCCCCTCCCAGAGCAGGAGAGACCCCAAGGTGTAGTGACTTGGGCTTCCCCCCACCCCGAGACCCCTTGGATCTTACTAATAAGAAGTCACGAAGTATTTCTTGACCTGGTCACTGGGGAATTCCTTCCTCTGGTCTCCAGAGAGCTCCTCCACCTTCCACTCATCGCCTCCGTTCACGTCCAGGCTCCAGAACTCAAACCCCTCTGGTGGGAAAGCAGAGTTCGTATCAAAGGGAAGCCCCTCAGTGGCCGCCTCCCAAGTGCCCCTTGCTCCTGGCACCTCTCCCTGGATTTCAGCAGCTGCCCTCAAGCCCCGTGCTGGGGAACCCTGCACATCAACAGTGCCTGCCTTGTATTAGGTGCTGCCTGTGTGCCAGGCACCATGGTAACTGATTTCTACTGGGAATCCTGATGATGGGAACAACCAGACTACTTCTGTGATGGAATGCTCTGGTGCCGGTCAGACAGATCTGGGTCTAGTCCCAGCTCTACCAATACTGGGCTCTGTGACCTTAGGCAAGCTGCTTTCTCTCTCTGAGCCTTGGTTTTGTCCTCTGTAAACTGGGGTCAAGAACAGGGGCTGGCAAACTTTTTCCATAAAGGGTCAGAATACTTTAGGTTTTGTGGGCTACACATTGACTCTATCACATAGTGTCTTGGTTTTTTTGTTTGTTTTTTAAATAACCCTTTAAAACCATAAAAACTATTCTTAGCTCCTAGGCCAGATTTGGCTTATGGACCATAGTTTGTCAACATGCTGGTCAAGAACATGGCCGTTGGGGAGTCAAGTGAGGCAGGCATCTGAAAGCTCTGGACAGCTTGGGGTTGTTTTACTATCATTTTGCTCCAGAATTTGGCCACATAATAGAGATTGAGGTTCTCATCCCATCAAAGTGTCTACTTAATCATTTACAACACAGCAAGGGAAAAGAGGGGGCTCTGGATGACCGCAGAAGTCTTGTTTTACCTTTTGTTGGAATGTGCTGGGAAGAAGACTGGATCTCTCATTCTCTCCTAAGCAAAGCCCCCTTTGTCTTCTGGGCAGTCCTGGTAGACCTAGTCCTGGAGTCTGGGAGCCAGGCCAAGAAAATATGGCTCTGACTTCCTGGTCTTGTGTCTTGGGCACAATTCATTCCAACTGGCCAACATTCCCTCTCCTAGGAAAGGTCACTGGGGAAATAACCTTCAGAGTGGAATAAGAGTGGAATAATGCCACTCTTGGCCTCAGTTTGCCCATCTGAAAAACAGGTGCCTAACAGTACCTACCTCTTAGGATTATTGTGAGAAAGGAATTAAACCCCCCAAAGTGCCTGGCTGGCTCATAGTAAGTGCCTAATGAATGTTAGCTGGTATTACGACAGTGTGTGTGTTTGGGGGCACGTCATACCCAGTCTGCACCCCACCTTCGGCGCACGGGTTATGCAGGAGGTTCTTGTGGAGGCTGCGGAGGAAGTAGAAGACCTTCCAGTCGGCCACGGGCTGGTCCCAGTCTTCGGTAATGAAGCCCTCACGCAGGCATTTGCGCTTCCAGAGGGTCACGAGGTCGATGAGGTCTCGCCAGAGGCTGCAGACCAGGCGGCAACGCAGCAGCAGCTGGCGGGCGGGCACGTGCGTGAACAACTCCAACAGGATGTTCTCAGGCAGCTCGTTGATGTTCCCCACCGCCATGGCTCTCCTGTGGTTGTTGAAAAGCTACACTACAGACCTGATCCTCTCCCCGGGACCCCGTACTCGCAGCACCCCGTCCTGGTGGAGGTTCCCTCGCAGCACTGCCACTGACTATCTCAGGAAAGTCATTGGGCCTCTCTGAGCCTCAGTTTCCTCCTCTGTAAAATGGGGCCAGGAACAGTACTTACCTCCTAGAGGGGGTACAAGGAGCTTGGGACACAGCAGAAGCTCAGTAAAAGGGGAGCTCTGATTTTTTTAACTGGCACCTCACAATAGCCTCTAAGGGAGGCTAAGGAGGCAGAAGAGGTAGCAGGATCTGCCCAAGGTCACACAGACAGGAGCAGCGGGGAAAGGAGCCTGAGCCTTCTCTGAATCTAGAGCCAGCTTTTTTCAATAGGTCGGACGGTCTTTAGCATGGAAGTAACAATTCGCAGCCCTGCAGCCTGTCTGGTACCTTCCGCATTCTCTCTCCCAACCTCAAAACGGAGGAGCGGAGATATTGGGGGGGGGGGGTGAGGGATAATTATCATTGTCTCCGACCGAGGTCCAAAGGGCTCTAGCCACTTTGTCGAGACCATGCCTGGCTGGGACTGGAGAAGGGGTGGGCGATGGGGAGCGGGCCTTCCTATACTCCCATCCCCATCCCCGTGGCTGGGCTCCAGCCCCGGGTGTCCCCGCGCGCCTTCGACTTCCCATCCCTCCTCGTGGCTTTCAAATGTTTCCTAAAGTCTAGACTTGGACCCCTGCGCATCGATGGCGACCCCAGCTCGGGTTCCTGCTCGCGCCGCCTCTCGAGGCCGCGCCGCGCAACCCCGCCGCCTGGGCCTTGTCCGCGCCGGGCCTCCCTCGGCGCACTGCTGCTGGGCCCGGAACCGCCGAGCCCGCCCGCCCGGTCCCCGCACCCCGCGTCCCCCCCCCCCCCGGCGCTCCCCGCGCCCACTCCCGCCGGTCACCTGCCCTCTGCCACCGCTGTGCGATCCCGCTCCGCAGCAAGGGCTGAGCCAGCCTCCGCCTGCGGTCGCCGGTGGATGCGGCCCCGCCCCAGCCCTCCGAGCCCCGCCCCGGCCCCGCCTCCACGGCCCGCTCCGGTTCCCGGCCCGCGGGGAGCACCCGGCTTGGGGTGCGCCCCCCACAGATGTAGGAAAATTACCTGGGGCGGGACGGTGTCGTGCCGGGAGGAGCCTCTGCCCACACCCTCCGCATGACCCAGACTCTCCCAGCCTCCTCGCCGCCTCCTCCCAGCAGCCACCCCAGGAGGGTGCTGGGAGACGCCCCGAATCGGACTCCCACCCGCCCCCATTAAAAAAAAAAAAAAAAAGAAAAGAAACGACTCCCGACCTTTCTTGGCCTCCTGGGTCCGCCAAGGAACCGGGAGCCTCAGGCCTCGGGCCAATCGTTCCGGACTGTGGGGAGTCCCGGCGCGGGGCCAAAGGCGGGGCGGGGGCGGAGGCGGGGGCCTTTAAGAGGCGCGGCCGGCCGGGACCCGACCCAGACGTGAGCAGCGCCTGGACTCGCCGCCGCCGCCGCCGCCGCCGCCGCCGCCGCCGCGGGACTCGGACAGCCCGCCCGCAGCGCTCCGGGTCCTCCTCTCGCGACCGCGCTCTGCAGCGATGGACGGAGACGGTGACCCAGGTAGCCGCCGCCGCCGGATCCACTCGCTCAGCCCTAGAGGGGTGACCGGGGCAGGCGGGCGAGTGCTACGGAGAGGGGGCATCAGAGAGCGAGGGGGCCCCGATACACAGAGCGACACACTTTCACCCAAGCAAAGCCCTTGAGACAGTCTCAAAGGAGCACAGTCCTCTGTCTGGTGTCTTGATCTGCCGGAGGCCTTGAGAGATGACAGGCAGAGAGGGAGGACTCCTGGGTCCCATTTACCCGGGAAATAGCGTATGAGTAATCCCACGTTCCCGCCTCCTGAGGGTCTACTGGACCCGGGTCTGGGACCTATCTGGGATGGAAGAGGCCACAAGCCTTTTTATTCCATCAGCTTCTTCCATTTGCCAACTCTGGGCCGTGAGATGCCTGAATCCCCATGAATTTCTTGGGGTTACTGGCCTCTCCCCATCCCATCCCAGCCTTCCTCCTGGGATCCCTTGTCTGGAGGGGCTGTCCTTCATTTGGGTGGCTGGATGCCCAGTGGGAACCAGGCTGGTGGTGAGGGAGAGTTGGGACATCAGCTCTAGACGATGCTCAGGGCCCTTTGAGACTGCCCAGTCATCTCCTCTGGCACCAAAGATCCCCTGCTCCCCATCTCTAGAACTCCCCATTGGGCCTGTAGGGGTTGCCTGCTGAGTCAAGGTGGGAACAAGACCTGCCCCCACCCCTTCCTCACCAGGCCCATCTGAGAGTGGCTGTTGCTTGGGGAGACAATGGGAAACAGACTGATGCTCACTCAGGCAGCCAAGATCCCCACCCCTCCCTCCAGCCCTGAAAATCCCAGCTCCTTCCGCTCTTGCTCCCAATCCATGGCCCCCTTGCCCCACCCTTTATAGGGCCCCAGACTGGGTTCCTGCTTCTTCCCAGGGCCCAGCTATTCCCTGGACTCAGGGGCCCAATCCAGGTGAGTGAATAAGCCTCGGAGGCAGCTTCCAGGGGCCAGATAACTTTCCGAAGGCAACAATGTGGGGAGTTGTGTGTGCTCAAGAGGGGGTGGGGGGGCCTGTAATCAGATCTGGGGCCTTGAGTGCCAGGCCTGGGGCCAGGAGAGGGGACTGGGCGAGGTGCACCTTTCGGGGGAGCATCAGGTGTCCACCAGGGCCAGGGCAGGGCAGGGCAGGGGGAGGGGTGGAGAGGTGAGGGCACTGGGCCCAGCTCCCCAGAGAGCTGTGGGCAGCAAGATGGGCAGGTGACACGGCTTCAGGGCAGGCATTTTCCTCTCCGCCATCCCACAGTTCTGCGGTGTGACTTGGGAGAAGTCAGTAAGACTCTCTGGGCCTCAGTTTCCTCCTTGCCGAAAGGGAAGTGTGAAGCCCCACATCATAAAGATGTGGCCAAAAAAAAAAAAGCTAACAATGAAGGGAACTGTGCTGAATAATAAGATTCACTAAATAAGATTTACTGAGGACTCACTGTGTGCTCTGGGCTCCGAAGACATAAACCCTGATTCCGCTCTCAGGGGGCTGAGAGTGTGGGTGGTGGGGAAATGCTGCATATGAGGAGGTGAAGGGCTGGCTGCCCAGGTCCTGGCAACACCCAGCCTTGGGTCTAGGCCCTGCCTGTTCCTCCCCTGGTGCCTGGCCTGTTTCCACCACCACCTTGGCTTTCCAGGGCCCAGCACTTAGGACTCCCCCACCCACCCTGTCCTAGGTCTGAGAGCAGTGGCCTCCCCCATCACCCAGAGTGGCTCCATCACCTCCCCACTGTCTCTTCCTCCTCCGGAGACACTGGGCACTTGGTATCCACTTATTCAAGGCTTCGATGGCCCAGCTGAGGCCAGCCAGGATCCAGGAGACAGTCCAGCCCACAGCTCCTGATATCAGTCCCTCTCCTCATAATTTGGAATGCCCTTGCCCCCTCCTCAGAAGAGGTGGACATCAGGACTGTCTGATTGGCCTGGGATTACCCCCATTTTATAGACGAGGAAGCTGAGGGCCAGGAATAGGAAAAGGAGCGAAGAAACCTTCCTTCCCAAGCGCTTACTACATCTCCCTATTTGATACACATGTTCTCTTTTAATGAGCTTCCCTCCCCCATCCCCAAGCCCCTGTTCTCCCTTCCCTTCAGGCCTCAGATCCACGTATCCCCTGCCTGAATACCAGCAGTGTGACCTTTGGCAGGTCACTCCCCATCTCTGAACCTGAGCATTTTCATCTGTGAAATCAAAATCATAACCCTCAACTCAACGAATCATTTTCTCAAGGCTGTGGTGGTTAAAGGTGGCTCTGGAGCCAGACTGCCTGGGTTCAAATCCAGGCTCCGACCACTCATTTGCTGCGTGATCCTGGGTGGTTTTACGTCTCTGTCCCTCAGTTTCCTCATCAACGAAATAGGGATGGTAATAGGGACAACCTAGAAGAGATGCTGCGAGGATTTAAAGAGTAAAAATTAAAATGCTCAGAATGGGGCCTAACACTTGCTAAGTAAGTGCCCAATAAACATTAGCCGCTGACAGGGAGCCAGGCAGGGCGCCAGATGCCAGGCACGGGGGATGAAGCAGTGAGTTTCCCAGACCCGGTTCCTGCCCTCATTCCCTCAGTCTAGTCCCTGGGAAAGGTGTTTATAAACCGTCACACCCTTGGACAAAAGCTAGGAAGGACGGAACTCCCAGCGGTGAGGTGAGAGGATGTTGTAGTAGGGGAAGTTGCGGAGGGCTCCCCTGAGGAGGTGACCGGAGCAGGGATCTTAGAGGGCCGTCGAGAGGGCTAAGGGGCTTCATTGTGTCAGGAATATCATCAGTTCCTGCTGTCGGCTCAGGTATGGGGTTTACTGGCACTGCAGGGGAAACTGAGGCCTCTGAGGCCACTCTTCAGACTTGGAGCTGATCTGTGGCCCCGGGCTCCTGGTCCCAGGCTCTGGTCACGGAAACTCCGGCCCCCGCTGAGGACTGTCCGAGCGCGGGTGGGGGCGGCCGGGGCGGTCTGGGGGGAGTCTCAGCCGCGCCCCGCCCGCCCGCCCGCAGAGAGCGTGGGCCAGCCGGAGGAGGAGAGCCCGGAGGAGCAGCCGCAGGAGGCTGGCGCGGAGGAGGCGAGCGGCGGGGAGGAGCGGCCCGAGGACGAGGGGGAGGAGGAGGCAGCGTACTTGGACGAGCTGCCCGAGCCGCTGCTGCTGCGTGTGCTGGCCGAGCTGCCCGCCGCCCAGCTCGTGCAGGCCTGCCGCCTGGTGTGCCTGCGCTGGAAGGAGCTGGTCGACGGCTCTCCCCTGTGGCTGCTCAAGTGCCAGCAAGAGGGTCTGGTACCCGAGGGCGGCCCCGAGGATGAGCGCGACCACTGGCAGCAGTTCTACTTCCTGAGCAAGAGACGGCGCAACCTGCTGCGCAACCCGTGCGGGGAAGGTGAGGGGTCGCGCCCTGTCACCCCGGCCTGGGGAGCTCAGCTTCCCCTTCTGTACCATGGGCAGTAACAAGGCCAGCCTGCTTTGAGGGGTGGATGAGATAAGGCGCTTGGCGCAGCGCCCAGCACAGAGTAGCCCCGGTACAGACTGTAGTGTTATCCTCCTGTCCTGCTCCGGGGCGGGGGAAATCGGGGAGGCGGGCGGGAGTTGTCTCTCTCCCAGATCCTTCCACCCCGCAGGGAGCTGGGGCAAGACAGGCCCCGCGGAGGACCCTGCTGGGAGGGAGAGAGAATCTGGGGACAAACAGGAAGTGCTCACCATTCACGCCCACCATCATCTGCCCACCGCGACACCATTCAAGGACCACGTTCATCCTCCCCCCACGATAGGGGCAAGAGCCACCCTGCCACACCCTCGCAGGGGCTGGGTGACCAGCGTGGGGCTGTGGTGTTCCTACAGAGGACTTGGAGGGCTGGTGCGACGTGGAGCACGGTGGGGACGGCTGGAGGGTGGAGGAGCTGCCCGGAGACTGCGGGGTGGAATTCATCCACGACGAGAGTGTCAAGAAGTACTTCGCCTCCTCCTTCGAGTAAGGAGAAGGGGGATGGATGAGAAGCGGGGGAGGGGACCTCCACTCAGTCCTAACCCCCAGTCTCCCAGGTGGTGTCGCAAAGCGCAGGTCATTGACCTGCAGGCTGAGGGCTACTGGGAGGAGCTGCTGGACACCACTCAGCCGGCCATCATGGTGAAGGACTGGTGAGCGGCCGTGGGGGAAGGGGAGCGGGGTTGAGGGGCGAACTGGAACCGGCTACTCTGCTTCAGAGGCCGCTGCCTCCCTACTCGAGAGCTTGCAGTCACGTGACCATGGGTTTTCAGGAGAAGGTGGAAATCCATCTCCCCTCCTGAGTTTTAAATGTTGGCAAGTTTTTTTGTTTTTGTTTTTTAATATCCACCTGCTGTCCCAACAAAAAGTGTCCCTGTGGGTTGGCTTTGGTCCCAACACTGGGTCTGGCCCACCTGGGGTTTAGTCCTTGGGTTTGGGCAAGTCACTTGGGCAAGTCACTTTCTCTCTCCAGCCTCGGTTTCCTTATCTGTAAAATGGGAACATTGGTACTACCGGTCAGCAGGGTTAACTCCTGTAGAGGGCTGGGCCCAGAGTACCCGCTCAGCAGGGCTGAAGCCTTCCCCGGGCGCTCCCTCCCTCGGGGCAGGTACTCGGGCCGAAGAGACGCCGGCTGCCTGTACGAGCTCACGGTGAAGCTGCTGTCGGAGCACGAGGACGTGCTGGCCGAGTTCAACAGCGGGCAGGTGGCAGTGCCACAAGACAGCGACGACGGTGGCTGGATTGAGGTGAGCTTGGAGGCCCGGGGGGGGGGGCGGTGGGGCGGTGGGGCGGGGCTCGTGAAAAGCCCGCCCAAGGCCCGTGTGGGCGGGGCAGGGTTGGACTGGCCGAGAGGCTTGGAGGAGGGACGCAGCGCTGAGAAATCCAGGGCGCTAGACGAGGGTCAGAGCGCCGGGGTGGGGTGGCTGGGGGAGGCCTCGGGGCTCAGAGCCTGACCCTCCCTCCCCCTTCCCCCTGACTCCCCACCCACAGATCTCCCACACCTTCACCGATTATGGGCCGGGAGTCCGCTTCGTCCGCTTCGAGCACGGCGGACAGGACTGCGTCTACTGGAAGGGCTGGTTCGGGGCCCGGGTGACCAACAGCAGCGTGTGGGTGGAGCCCTGAGTGACCCCTCCTCCCGCCTCCCCCGGCTGCCTTGGAGGGCCAGAGGCGCGGGGGTAGATAGGGCTTAGTCGGTAGCATCCTGACCTTCCGCATCCGGCGCACTCCTCTCCCTTCCCACGCTCGAAGACCAGCCCCCTCAGAGGGAAAGATGGGTTTTGTTGGTATATATTTGCATCTAGAAAATAAGATGGGTGAGGGCGTGGGCCTGCCCTGGGCCCGTCGCTGCTGAATCCCCTGCACCTAACACTGTGCCTGCCACGAAAATGGGCGCTCAATAAATCTTATTTGTCGGAGGAAGGAATGAATGAACATGGGGATGAATGAACTCCCCTCCCTTTGCTCAGTCTCTGTCTCTTGAGGGCCCCAGGCCCAGCCTGGAAAAATACTTGGTGGGGTTCCAGCTGCTCTGGTTTCCAGGGGCCCTTGGGCGGGTGCAGAGCCAGCCAGGCCTGGTCCCGCCGGACAAAGGCTGGGATTGTGAGGCCAGGGAGCGGGGAGCTGGGCCTGGCGCCCGACTGACACCCAAGCTGCCCAGAAGCCAGAACCGAGTGTGTGTGGGGGGCCCCCCTCCTGGCCTCTCTTGATCCCTCTCCCCGTTTTTTTTTTCCTGAAGGCAGGATGGTGGGTGGTGGCAGTATCTCATCTAGGGTACCAATTCTCCTGGGCCCAGGGATGGATGCCAGTGGCTTGAGGTGGGGGATGGGGTGGGGTGACAGGCTGGGGGGCACAGGAAGGATCAGCTTGGTGTCCCTCTTCAGTTCACGCCCACTTCATGCTGTCCTCCTTGGCTTGGTATTGGATCGGACAAGAGTCATTAGCATCTGGTCTCCTTGGTCATTTTCCAAGCCCTGCCCAGAGGCTGGTCCCTGGTACTGGTTTGAGGGGAGGGGTGGAGGGAAGGGTGTGGTGCCAGGCTCTGGACCAGGAATTCCCTTTCTGGCCTCCCCAGCAGCTCTCAAACCCAGCCCCCTCCCCAGGACTCTCAGCTGCTGGTCTTGCGGGTGGGTGAGGGTCTGAAACATCTTCTCTCCTCTCCTAAAGGATGACCAATAAAATCTCCATGCCCCTCCAGCTTTCCTTTGATTCTGAGCCCTGATGCCACCTGCTGGTCAGGTGGGCTTGCAGAGTTTAAGCTGGAGCCTGCCTGCATTTGTTCATTGGTTCATTCAATCACTCATGATTTCTGACGCCCCAACCAGGGGCCAGGCCCAGCACAGGGTCCTAAGGTTGCAGGGGTAAGTCAGACACTTCTTGTCCCAGGAAGAGTCACCAGCTTGGCCACATCGAGGATGGGGCATCTGGGGAAGGGATATATCCAGTGTCATGGGGGCCTCCAGTCTAATGGTGGAGGCATAGTCCCTGCTCTGGGAGCATCCTCAGTCAGACAAGGGAAGACAAATCCCTGAGAACTCCCGGTCTGATGGTGGAGGCAGAGCCCCTTGTTGCACGAACACCGTTGGTCCTTTCTAGGGGTTTTCACAGTCCAGTGGGAGAGGCATCCTCCACACCCACCTGAGTTGCCAATCAGACAGGAGAAGTGATGCTTTGCCCTGGGAGCCCAGTTTGATGAGGAGCCATGAAGGAAACGGGTCACCCCCATGAGCTCCCAGGTTTACGTAAAGGAGTAACAGGCAAAGCAACGCTTTCGGGTGAGGAGGGGCTAGGATGAGCATGTTGGGAAACACGTGGGGATGAGTCAGGAGAAGACCAGAGCCCGCACCTGGGCTGAAGGAGGAGGCTGGATGGAGAGGTGCGGTGGATGTGAGAGGCCAGGAGTCTGGGTCCAGGTGTCCAAAGGACTGGATGTCAGGGCGGGAATATGGGGGGCATGAAAGGTGCTGTAGGTGTGGTGGGGGGCTCTCCCCAGGAGGCCTTCAGGAAAGAGGCCCATAAGGAGTCTGCGGCTCTGGGCTGGAGACCAAGGGTTTGCAGTGTCTGTGGCCAGCAGTCAAAGCCAAGGGCACTGGTGAGAGCTGGGAACAAGTGTGGAGTGAATCAGGAGAAGGCCCAGGGAAACCTCAGCTTCTGGGGCCACGATGGGGGAGACACAGCAGCCAGGGAGGTGGGGGTCAAGTGAGTAGGAGGATGCAAGCCCAGCAAGGCCACCTCCAGCCAACTGCCTGCTCTCAGAGGAAAGAGCCAGAAGGCCAGAGGCCAGATTCTCTCCCGAGGGCATGGGGCCTACAGAGGAGACCTGAGAGGCTTGGATAAGGGGGTGGTGTCAACCGTCCCTGCGTGTCTGTCACAGGAGGGGCCGCTGGATACACTGGTGGTGTTTAGCTTGGGAACACGAGACAGCTTCTTGTGGGTCATCCGAGGGCTGACGTTGGGGGAAGGGGGGCCCACAAGGCTCACTGTGCACGGGGTACGTCCTGTCGCACCACCCCTGTAACCCAGTTGGATATGGGGAAGGGGGCAAGGGTATCACTACCCCCTCCTACACATGAGGAGACTGAGGACGAGAGACTTTCCTGGCATGTGACACCCAGAGTAACTGGAGAAGCACAAGCTCTGATCCAGGTGCATCTGGCTCCAAAGAGCATGCTCCAAAGCCTTCAGTTTTACTGTCCCCTACTCTAGAGGGCAGAGCCAGGCAGGCATGGAAACTTGACAGTTACAGGAGGCAGCTATCACCTTTCCTCGAGGAAAAACCTACACGCTGTCCAGCAGGGGGCGCCTCAGGGCCCTGAGGCGTGTGGAAGCCAGAGATGGCAGAGAGGTTGGCCACATGGCTCAAAGGCACCAGAACGTGATTCAGGAGAGAGAGGCCTGCGTGGCCCCTAAGATCCTTTCTAATCAACCGATGTTTCTGAGCACCTACTCTCTGCCAGGCAGGGATAAAACAGACAAGGCCTCCGTCCTCCTGGAATATACAGTCTAGATGGAGAAACATAAACACGTGCAGTTAAATAAATAGGATAATTACCAACATGATATAGCACTTAATAGACATGCCTGGCACTACTCCAAGACCTTTGTATATATATGGATTCATCATGACAATCTTATGAAGTGGGAACCATTATTACTTCCATTTTTACAGATGAGAGAACTGAAGCACAGAGAGGTAAAGCAAGTTGTCTGAGGCCACACAGCTAGGTAGTGGTGGAACTGGAATTCTACCCAGCCACTTAGGCACTTGACCTCTATAGTACAGTAAACAAAGTAGAGACAGAGGGTGAGAGTGCTACTTTGGTCAAGGTGATCAGGGAAGATCTCTCTGAGGACGTGACATTTGAATGATGATGAGAAACCAGATATCTGGTGGAAGAACACTAAAGGAGCAGTAAGTGCAAAGGCCGTGAGGTGGGAATGAACTTACTTACGGGTCAGAAAGGCAGCCAGCATGGCTGGAGCTCAGTGAGCAAGTGGGGAAGTGGTTTGACATGAGGTTGGAGATGTAGGCAGGCAATCCTGAGGGTTTCCTGAGCGCCAACTGTGTGCTCTGTCTTATAAGATATAAACACTACAAGAAGCAGATGCGATAGCAGTGTCCTTTAAGGAAAAACCTTTATCTAGCAGGAGCTGGGTTGGGGAGTTAGATATGAGAAGCTTACAGTTTCGTTGATGAAACCAAATTTCCCATGAGTAGCAGGATGAACAGGATGATAATGATGATGGTAGTGAGGACGACAGGCATTTGCTGAGGCCTTACTGGTGCCGGTTCCTGTGTTACGCACACAGGCTTGTTTAATCTGCTCAACGGCCCTCTCTGGTAGATAGAGATATTCCCATTTTATAAATGAAAGAGCTCAGACTTGGATGTTGGGTACCTTGCCCACGGTCATATGATGAGTAAGTAGTTGAGCTGTTCCTAGCCACTTCTCTGTGGTACAGGGTCCAAGATGGGCACGTGCCAGAGGACAGAGCTAGGGCAGGAGGAATGGAAAGAGCTGGAAATGACAAGGACTGTGGGGCTCCAGGGCTTCTCTGCATATCATTGCCCCGGACAGAAGGAGGAGGTGCTGTGTCTGAGCTACTTTGGTTAAGGGATCAGGAAAGGTAAAATGATTTTTCTTTTACTGATTGATTGATTGCTGTGCGGCTTGCAGGTAGTTCCCCCACCAGGGGTTGAACCCAGGCCACAGAAGGGAAAGCCCGGAATCCTAACCACTGGACCGCCAGGGAATTCCCGAATTTTCTTTTCGACTTCTTGGTGGAAATCTGTTTAACCATTCTGAAACGGATAAAAGTCCCTCTTTCCCTTTCTGATCTGTTTACTTTGTAAATCTGGGTTTTTGTATACATGGTATAGCTTATCTGGGGACTTGGAGGAGGGAGGGAAGGACCACTTCCTCTAAGCACCACTAGGTGTCAGCATTGTCAAGGGAGTCCCCTGGCGGGGCTGGTGAGGCCCAGTTCTCTGCAGAGGAAGGGGCCTCAGAAGTCAGGATTTGAATCCAAATCCTGATTGCTTTCCATTGACTGGGGCTAGGTCTGGGTCCACAGAAGCTGAGCCCCCTGCCTGCTTTGGGGCTGCTCTTATGCCAGAGGCTCCTGAGAAACATTTAGGAGGCTAAGTCCTCTGAGGCCTGAGTCCTCTAAGACTGGAAAGGGCTGGTGGTCTCCAGGGATCCAGCCTCAAACGGGTCTGGGGGCCTCACCCTCCCCGAGTCTGTCCCCACCTCAGCAGAACTCTGGGCCTTCCTCGTGGCCCCTTGCCTGCAGTGAACACAGAACACCCAGGCAGATCCAATCCTGATCTCCTGGTGAGTAATGACTTGGCTATTTTTTTCCCCATAAATTAAACCTAATCTTGTGTTGACTCTGCTGAACAAGGAGAATAATGAAGATTAAGATGAGACGGTATTCATTCTCCTCCAACAAAAGCCAATTAATTGTCAGCAGGATTATCGCCCTAAGCCAGGAGCCGCCACCAGCTCTGCAGATGGCGGGGGCAGTGCCGGGGGCATCTCCTAGTGCTTCAGCCAGGGTCTGTTGGTGATGCAGCGGGAAAGACTTCTGTTAGATGTAAGGAAGAACTGCCTGGATTAGGGAGGGGGCTGGAGCCAAAGAAGCGGAGATGAAGAGCATGGACCCACCCACCCAGGTGATGTTTGTAAGACACAGACGGAGGCTCCATGGGAATTCCTGACCCCCTACACACACCAGGCATGTGCTCCCTGAGGTCCCAGAGCTCTCTCATCACTCCCCCATCTCCATCCCAGGCCGCCTGGCACCCTCCCCTACTTTTCCTCCCACAGCGGATCTCTCTGTGACCTGTCTCAGCCTTGTGGGCTCCATTCTGGGGTCGCCTTTGATAAATGAACCTGCAGGCAGGGGTCTTCAGCCTCCTTCCCACCCTGCTTTCCTTCCTCCCTTCCTCTCCCAGGAATCAGGGAGGCTGCTTGTCCACGGTTAAGAGCATGGATTTGGAGGCAGAAACATTTGGATTTCACCTGACTTTGCCCCTAATCCTTATCTGCAAAGTGGGACTTGCAACCACACCTGCCAACCTGCTTTGCTGCTCCAAGGAACTAGGTTCCAGGCCCAGCCCCCAGTGCTGCCGAGGTTCCCTGCACAGGATGGGAGGCTGATGAGGTGAGGCTGACTGCTGAGGCTGGGGCTGCTGTCATTGAGAAGCAGGAGGGAACAACTCCCTCTCCATCTCCTACACTGGCTACGTTATTGGCTCCCCCGGCAAAGCTCCATTTTGTCATCCCAATTTATAGACGAGGAAGCCAAGGCTCTGAGAGGTGGATCTCACGGTCAAGGTCACAAAGCTGTAAGCTGCAGAGCTAGCTGAGATGAAGCCTGGGTCCAAGGGCCCCCAACGCTCGTGCCCCTCCCCACCACCACGAGCCTTCAACGCACTTGAAAGGAGTTGGATACACACTTGTTGAATGACTGAAACACCCATCAAGTGCTGTTTCAGGTGCAGTAAGTCCCTGTTTCAGACTCTCCCACATCTCGGTGACTCCCAGAAGCAAATGGATTGCATGTGCTTTGCAAAATTCTTCTCGGTGATTCTTGGCAACTCACCCATCTTACTACTACTATTAAGAAAAATCCACCCTTCCACCCAGATCTCAGAGCTTGCTTCATTTACTTGGATTGATAAGGATTTGTTATTTTTCTGAGTGTGGCAAAAGTATCCCCAAAGTCCTCAGTTGATAGTCCGCGATCTTTCACACCTACTGAGTGCTCACTACGTGTGTTCAAAGCGCCGTTGGTGCATGGCTTTATTTAATCCTCCTAGCACGCCTGTGTACTATTTTCATTCCTATTTGAGAGACTGTGACAGAATTGAGGCTCAGAGCAGCGCAGTCTCGCCCAAGGTCACACAGCTGGGATCCAGCTGACATCTGTCTCACTCCAGAGCTGGAATTCTCTCCACATCCAGGGGCTTTCCCACGTGACTTTCACGGGGGATTTCAGTCCTGTAAGTGGTGGGATTGTTGGGGGATTTGGGGGCTCTGGGTTTTGTGAACCAACGGGGTCCTTGTCCCTTGGGAGTTCACAGACTAAAGGAGGAGACACCGGGATTCCAAGTTCTGGCCATCCCTACCTGTGTGACCTTGGCCAATCACATAACCAGTCAGTGCTTTAGTTTCTTCATATGTAAAATGGGGCCAGTCATAGGGTTTCTACCATAGGGTTGTTATGAGGATCAAATGAATTAATATTTGGAAAGCACTTGGATCAGGGCCTGCACATAGCAAGTGCTATGATGAGTTTGTTAAATAAATAAAATGCACAAGTCT
Source organism: Mesoplodon densirostris (assembly GCF_025265405.1). NCBI lineage: Eukaryota > Metazoa > Chordata > Mammalia > Artiodactyla > Ziphiidae > Mesoplodon > Mesoplodon densirostris. The sequence goes on along the minus strand of NC_082662.1, from coordinate 9,027,334 downwards.
GTCAACTACCATCTAATAATAAAAAGGCTGTGAGGGGAAAGCCCACTGTATTTTGGGAGCCCAGAGGAGGGGCGGCTAACTTGGACCTTAATCAGGGGAGGCTTCCTGGAGGAAGCAGTGAGTGGACTCTTGATCTGAGGAGTAGTAGGAAGGTAAATTACTTTCTTAGCCAGCGCTTAGCTTCCTGTCCCATCAGTTGGAGCTGTGGTACTAACTGGTCTTTTCCCCGGGCTTATTGTTGTAATTGATCAATGTGCTAAGCACCATAATGTTGTCTAAATTCAAAGAGAAACCTCTGTCCTCAGGGACCCATGATTGAGGGGGGGTTGGGCAGAGAGGGAGAAGGGATCCTAGATGGGGTGGGCAGGTGCGGGGAAGTCTCTGGTCGTGTAGGGTGTAGCGAGGCTGAAAACCTGCACAAAGACAAAGATTTTGTTCCTGAAAAAAATAAAAAGGAAAAAAAGAAAAGAGGGGAGAAGCAGGCAGGGAAATGATTTTCTCTGCTGGCGTTTCTCGGGGAATTAAATCTTGTTTTTCGTTACCACCGAGTGGAATAATCCAATATATTAAAGCAGAAGCCCCGCTCCTATTTATTGCTGTGACTTTGACCTAACAGTCTCAGGGCTGCATTTGGAATCAGATGGTCCTGAGGAAAGAGAAAGGGAGGGAGGCATCAGCCCCGTGGATCAATTACTCTCCTCTCCAACACCGGAAAAATGAATTATTCCCCGAAAAGCAGGCTCCTCATCTGATGAATTCTGCACTGCAGAGCTGCTGGAGTTATATGAAATTGAATTTTTTTTTTTTTTTTTTTTTTTTTTGCAGTACGCGGGCCTCTCACTGTTGTGGCCTCTCCCGTTGCGGAGCACAGGCTCCGGACGCGCAGGCTCAGCGGCCATGGCTCACGGGCCCAGCCGCTCCACGGCATGTGGGATCCTCCCGGACCGGGGCACGAACCCGTGTCCCCTGCATCGGCAGGTGGACTCTCAACCACTGCGCCACCAGGGAAGCCCCGAATTTGGTATTTGAGAGACATTTAAAACCAGGTGGAGTGTGTGTGGTGGGGAGTGCCTGACAGCTGTGGGAAACCTCTGTTGCCTGGCTGGGGAAGCCCGCTGCTTACAGACCTCTGGGGTAGGGGGCCAAGAGGCAGCCATTCTGCCTGCCTGAGGGCCACGTACGGTCTGCAGGGTTGAGACATTTTGTTCCCAGCCTGAGGCTCAGAGAGGTGAGGTTGCTTGTCTGGGACCACACAGTGGGCTGGTAACCATGGCAACCCGTTACCTTTTTGTCCCTTGTCCTGCTGAAAATGGCTTCAGAGACTCCCCCAGTCCCCTTCCTCCAGGAACCTCAGGGGGAACAAGTTCCGGTTGGGAGCTTTTCACTCTGGAGCACTGGTTTGGCCCATCCATAGCTGTGTGACCTGGGGCAAGTAGCATAACCTCTCTGGGCCTAGTTTCCTGATCCAAAAAATGAGGCGTGCTAAAATCCTTGCGCTTGTTGCTACTCTGTCAGCTATAAATCACAGAAATGCAACTCAAAGTGGTTTAATTAAAAAGCAGACTTGGAAAAAAAAAAAAAGAAGCAGACTTGAGGGCTCACCTAACAGAAAAGCCCAGGATAGGTTTCTTTCAGGTAAAGCTGGATCCAGAGGCTCCAACAGTATATTCAGAACTTGGTTTTTCTCTTTGTCTCTCAGTTCTCTGTGGCTTAGTCCCAGGCAGGCTCACCCCAAAAGGGGCTGGGCACCTGCCAGGCCTATGTATTTCCAGCATTAAGTCCAGTGGGTTCACACGTCCACTTCTGAGCTAGTTACCATGGCGAGAGGGATGGCATCCTGGTGGGAAAGGCCTGGAGTGGAGTCACCCACTGAGAACCACAGGGCTGAGAGGAGGGGCAGACGCTGTGGGGCTCGAAGAAGGGGGACGGGGCGCTGGGATGAAAGTCTAACTTGGAGCCCCACCCTGAACAGCCTCGGGCAGGGACAAGTGGGTGTGTGGCTCAGTGTCTGGTGCAGGGCAAGCACTCAGCTGACCACAGCCCTGCTGACAGCGATGGCTTCCAATTTTCACTGAGGGGGACCCAGTGTCCTTTTGGGCAGGATATGACGGGCTCTGCAGGGACTCCCTCTGGCTTCCTCATGGTCTGCAGCTCTGTCTGCTCCTGCAGCCCACCCCCCGGCCAGATCCCAGCCTTTGGTCCTCAGCCTGGCCAGGGGTCCCCAGGGAGCAGTGGGGGGGGGATCATTCCTTACCCCACACAGCTCGGGAGCTGCAGAGGCTGCACTTTCACTAATGATGTGGGGAAGAGAGGAAAAAACTAGCCTGAGATGGAGCTATTTTAGCTGAAAAACCCTCCCCCTGGATTTGAGCAGGTTTTTCAGGGCTAATGAGCTGGGGCCAAGGGAGCTGCCAGGAGGGGACCATGTCTGGTCCAGGCTGGGGTTCTGCAGGGGCTGGAGGCCTGACCGGGGAGAGGGAAGTGGGGCCCTGGGGAGGGGGCCGACGGGGGCTCTCACCCCACAGGAGCTCTGCCCACTCCCCGGGTAACCCTACCCGCCTCATGCCCCACCACAGTCTGATCCACCAATGGCCGAGACAATTTTGCCAAGCTTGATTATCTGTAGACTGTGTTGTGAGAACACTGGGTATCTGTTTTCCTTTTTTTTTTTTTTTTTGCGGTACACGGGCCTCTCACTGTTGTGGCCTCTCCCGTTGCGGAGCACAGGCTCCGGACGCGCAGGCTCAGCGGCCATGGCTCACGGGCCCAGCCGCTCCGCGGCATGTGGGATCTTCCCGGACCGGGCACGAACCCGTGTCCCCTGCATCGGCAGGCGGACTCTCAACCACTGCGCCACCAGGGAAGCCCCTGGGTATCTGTTTTATTTCCCCCCAATGTAAGGTCGTGTTATAATATTGCAGCTGCCTTTTTATATTACAACCCCACCCCCAAGCTCATCCAGAGAGATCTACTCTGTCAACCAAACATCTGCCCTGGGGATCAAGAAAGGAGGAGGAGGAAGAGGATGGAGAGGAGGAGAGTCCTGTTTCACACCCACCTCAGTGTTGGCTCCTTCTGTCTTAGGGATTTGCACTCAGGTCATCCCCCCACTTCGCAATTTTCCAGTTACAGATGAGGAAACTGAGGCCATGTTGGGGGAGGGGATGGATGTGCTTCTCTTTGAGGGTCAGCCTCCTGGGTCCAGCCAGCTCGGTTCTGGGATCAGCTGTGTGCGCAGGTGTGGGGAGGGAGGTCAGCATCCCTGCCTTGTTTCCTCTGGGTGGAGAGGAAGGGCTGAGAGGAAGAGGAGGACCTAGGCCGGGAAGGGAGTGTGGAAACAGTGGGAAGGCTCTGGAGTCAGAAAGAAAATGAGGTAGGAAGTGGGCAGAGCTGACAGAGACCTGGGTTCTAGGGGTCCTCAAGTGCCTGATTGGACTGCCTGGCCCCTGTCCACCAGGGACATGGGATCTCAGGAGCCAGAAGGAGAGGTGATGATAAACAGAGCAATGGACTTGGAGTTGGGTTCTGGAAGACAGCAGAGCATCAAGGTCCGCAGCTCAGGCCTGGGTGCAGAGTGACCAGCTCCATCCCTTCTTGGCTGTATGATGCCGAGCAAGGCTCCAGACCTCACTGAACTTGTTGCCTCATCTGTCAAATAGGAAGAAACTTTGGGCCAGCTTGTTGGGCAGTCATGGGAATGAAATCGGATGCTGTATGTAAAGCACTCAGTGTAACTCTGGGCAGTTAGTACTCAAAAGAAATATGAGATTTTATTAGTATTTCCCCCTAATACATAAAAGGTACTCCAGGCCTCTGGAAGAGGGGTCAGGGTGAGAGGCTCACAGGGGTTTGGGGAAGGGGCGGCAGGCATGTGGGAGCTGGGAGCACCTGCAGGGCTTATGGACCTAAGGAAGGGTGGGGTACCCAAGGCAGAGCAGAGGCTGGGTCCACGGCAATCCAGAAGTGCTCTCCCTCCAGGGTACCTTTCCAGAATCCCTTCAGTCCTCTCTGGCCACCCCCATCTCACAGCTACCAGCCTGGAGCAGTGGGCGTGGTTGGAAAAAGTACAGGCAGAACCTGAGTTTAAATCTGTTTCTACCACTGGCAAGCTGGGTGGCCTTGGGCAAGTTATTGACCTCTCTGAATCTTGATAAAATTTTTTTCCTGGGACTTCCCTGGTGGCGCAGTGGTTAAGAATGCACCTGCCAATGCAGGGGACACAGGTTCGAGCCCTGCTCTGGGAAGATCCCACATGCCGCGGAACAACTCACCACAACTAGAGAAAGCCTGCACGCAGCAACGAAGACTCAATGCAGCCAAAAATTAATTAATTAATTAATTTAAAAAGAAAAAAAAAAGAAACAAACCCACAAACCAAAAAAAAAAATATTTTTTTTCCCTTAAATTGACATAATAATGCCTACTCCATAGAGTTAAGTTTATTCTGTGCCAGGCACCGGACACACCACAGGTGCTCAGTACCCCACGTATTGATGTGGTTTTGAGGTGCACAGGGAGGCATTCCAATTCCCTACTGGATCCAGCGTATAGTAGAGAGGTGTCTCCCTGTATATGGGGCCTTGCTGGTCACAGCTGCCCCTGAAGGCTTGGAGGACAGAGGGCAGAGGCTTCGGTTAGAAATGGTAGAAAGGACGGCAAGAGGGTAAGAGTTGGTGCATTGCCTGGGAAGATGGTGCTGCAGCCTTACATAAGGCCAGATATGCCCAGTCTTGAAAGCACCGAATGCAGGTGTGCAGGGCTTAGGGGTGTGTGCGTGTGGGTATACACACCCATCTCCCTTCTTTGAGTCCGGCCTGAATCCCTATAGCTTCAGTCTCAGGCCCCCACATTTTTGCCCCGAGAGGGCATCTGGCCCCCCTGTCTTCTGCCAGCTCCTCTTCCCTTCTGAGTAAGGTGGCCTGGGGCGTGAGAACAAGGAGCATGGGGCTTCCCACATCCAGAGTTCAAGTTCACATGCTGCTGCTTTCTCCCAGGGTGGCCTTGGGCAAGTTACTTCACCTCTCTGAACCTCAGCTTCCTTCCCTGTGAAATGGGAGAATAGTCCTTGGCACATGGGCCTGCTGCCAGAGCCAAGGAGGTGAGTGGTTGAGAAAGTGCTTTGTGAACTTTAACTGTTCTGCAAACAAATTTCTGCCAGAGCCAAAAAGTTTTCTCTCTTATAAAACCTTCCCTTGGAGATCCAGCCATGCCCCAAACACATAGCCTTGGGGACACTGTTTTTTAAGCAGATTCTAGGCTGCAGCCTCATGATCCCCTCCTCCCCGCCCAATCTCTCTCTACTTCTTTGGGCGAACATTCACTTGCTCTGCTGGCCTGGTGTTGACTGGGGAATTAGACCTGACCTGATACACTGGGTAGATTTCTGGTTTTCTCTGGGCCTGTGTTACCTGGACTGTAAACTAGGGGTGATAATCTCTGTTTTATCCTTCCCTCAGCCCTAATTCCACCTGATCAGAAGTTGTTCTAGGGTGAGGGAACAGGCAGTGCATGCAGATACACAGTCACTGGCCACTTGCAGCTTCTCCAAAGCCAGCTTCCCCCGATACTGGAACCGGCACACATTGTGGCCAGAGAAGGCAGCCTGTCTACACCCTGTCCGGAGCCCAAAAGGAGACAGGGATCAACCTGGGACACAGAAACCTCAGCTACAACGTGATGGAGCCCAGCAGCTGGACTTTTTCTTGGCTGAAGCTGAGGAGTTTCTGTGTCAGTGGGGGCTGGAGGTCAGGGACCAGACATGTTGTTCCTTTGAGAGCCTCTGCTTCCCAACCTGGATTTTAGCCACTTTGGGATTTGGGGAGGCAGAACCTTAGGAGAAGATCTGGACCTTTGCCACTCAGGTCACTTGCAGTAGCGACCTTGGGTGGGGGGAGATTCTCAGAGCAAGCCGACCAGGCTGGAGGAAGGAGATAACTCACCTGGAACTGAAAGGAAGTGTTAGGTGTGGTTCAGCCCCGTGGACAGCGCCTCACCACCATCTAGGCCTGGAGACCCAAACAACGGACTTGGGAAAGCTCCAAGTTGACAGGTGACAGTCTAAGTAAGGGAAGGAGAGAGGGGAGGCACAAGGATTATTGGGCACTTATATCAGCCAGCACCAGTGCTGGACACTTTAATACCTAATTCCAGCTTGGTCTCATCTTTATTCTCATTTTACAGCTGAGAAAACTGAGACTCAGCAAAGTTAAGTAAGCTGCTCCAGGTCACACAGTGTGTTAGCAGTAGAACACAGACCTCAATCCAAGTCTGTATGGTTCCAGAATCTCTTACTGTTTCTTTGATCAGATGGGAGAGGCCACAGGCTTCTGCACACCTGTGGCAATGATGACCCCAAAGCCACTGGATTTGTAGCTGGGAGTCTGGGTCTGTGTATGTATGTGTAGCTTTGTGAGTGCCTGTGGGAGTACATGAGGGTGAATTATTCAGTGGGGTGTGTCTGTTTGCAGGAGGCTGCATGAATCCCCATGGGAGCTAGAAGATGAGAGTTGTGTCATATTTCAGAGATACTCCCTCCTCCTGGGAAGGAGACCTAGAATTCACTGCTGGCCTTTTTTTTTTTTTTTTTTTTTTTTAAAGCACTTAAAAAACAGACCAGAACTGATAGCTAAATTAAACCTGCTGAGAGCGCCTGTTTAATTGAAAATGCCATCTGTAATTTAAATGTCAGAATCAGGATGGTTGTTATGGCCGCCTTGATGACTGGGGCTCATTTCACAGTTTCAAAACAGACTAAGAAAAGCAGCAAATGGACCATGGCCTGTGGCGTCTTGGAGCAATTAATAACTTCCCTAGTCCCACTGAGATCTGGCTCCCACAGGGGTCCCTACAGAGGGAAGTCTGGCTGGGAGCTGGGAGCTGGGAGCTGGGAGCTGGGGGCTGGGGGCTGGGGGCTGGGAGCTGGGGGCTGTGGGCTGTGGGCTGGGAGCTGGGGGCTGTGGGCTGGGAGCTGTGGGCTGGGGGCTTAGGGCTGGGGGATGGGAGCTGGGAGCTGTGGGCTGGGAGCTGGGAGCTGGGGGTTGGGGGCTGGGAGCTGGAGGCTGGGGTCTGGGGGCTGGGAGCTGTGGGCTGGGAGCTGGGAGCTGGGAGCTGGGGGTTGGGGGCTGGGAGCTGGAGGCTGGGGGCTGGGGGCTGGGAACTGGGAGCTGTGGGCTGTGGGCTGGGAGCTGGGGGCTGGGAGCTGGGAACTGGGGGCTGGGAGCTGGGAGCTGGGGGCTGTGGGCTGGGAGCTGGGAGCTGGGGGCTGTGGGCTGGGAGCTGGGAACTAGGGGCTGGGGGCTGGGAGCTGGGGGCTGGGGGCTGAGGGCTGTGGGCTGGGGGCTGTGGGCTGGGGGCTGGGGGCTGGGGCTCTAGGACTCAGCCTCCTGCCTCGCCTCCTCGGCACCTCTGCTCCAGCCTCCACTCAAATGCAGGACATTTCCAAAGTGCAAGGCTCTTCTTGTCCCTCTTCAGGGTCTCCCTGGCACTTTGGGATGAAATCCCAACCCCTTAGCCTGGCACTCGTGGCCTCTGGAAGGTGAGGCCCTGCCCACTTTTCCAGCTTTAGCGCCTGCCAGTGCTTGCTGCAGACATCCTGAATGACTCCAGGCCTTTGCACAAGCTGAGCCCTCTGCCTGCAAAACTGTGGCTTCTCTTGTCTACCTGGTGAACACCACTTAGCATGCATGACTCAGCCCTAGTGTCACCACCCCCAGGAAGCCTTCCCTGACTACACCATGCTTCCCCAAAGCACCAAGCCAGGCAAGGTTAAGGCCTTCCTTCCTGGTCTCCCATGGCCCCTTTGCTCACCTCTGTAACTGACTTACCACTGGGACTTCCCTGGCAGTCCAGTGGTTAGGACTCCATGCTGCCACTGCAGGGGGCACAGGTTAGATCCCTGGTCGGGGAACTAAGATCCTGCATTCCAGGGGGCACAGCCAAAAAAAAAGACTTACCACGGTGCTGTCTTTTCCCCATTCTCCTTGTACCATGAGCTCCTCAAGGACAGAGATGGTGCCTTGTTCATCTTGAGACCTGGTGCCCTGCCCCGAGAAATCACAACAGCCAACATTATTCAGCTCCTACCATGTATTAAGCACTGTTATCAGTCCCATTTTAGAGATGGCAAAACTAAGGCATGGAGAGTCATTTGTTATAAGCCAGACAGCTACCAGTGGCAGAGCTGGGACTTGGATGGAGGCAGTCTGCTTCCAGAGGCCAAGATTTTAGCCACTATGCCATAGTGCCTCATGCCAGGCCCTCAGCTTGGAGCATGTTTGACCACGGGGTACATAAATTGCTCATTAGGTGTGTTCCAGTCTACCTGGGGAGGACAAGCCATAATAAAATGATTAAGCATGAAGTGTAAAGGGAGTTAAGCCAGCCCTCATGATAAGCTCAGGCCCTGGTGCTTCCTCCTTGCAGGAGGGGCCTGCAGGAAGGGGTCCTTGGGCCTAAGGCTCCTATGGCTTCAAGGTGGGTGTCCTTGTCCCCTCTTCCACCCCTCCAAAGGCAGCTCTCTGCCTGCCCACGCTCTGCCTATGACCCCCAGTTGCATTTAACAAAGCAGTAAGTGCAGTGTGACAACCAGAGTTGATGTCCCAGCCTTCTGCTCACAGCCAGAGAAACTTGGCAGGACATTTCATGTCTCTGACCTCACTGTCTTCATCTTTTTTTTTTTTTTGCGGTACGCGGGCCTCTCACTGCTGTGGCCTCTCCCGTTGCGGAGCACATGCTCCGGACGCGCAGGCTCAGCGGCCATGGCTCACGGGCCCAGCCGCTCCGCGGCACATGGGATCCTCCCGGACCGGGGCACGAACCCACGTCCCCTGTATCAGTAGGCGGACTCTCAACCACTGCACCACCAGGGAAGCCCTGTCTTCATCTTTGAAATGGGGTCATAACAGTACTTAACTCAGATAGTTGAGGATTAAATGAGAGCCTGGAGGTACAATGCTTCTCAGAGGTAGGTAGCAGAGGTCCAATGTATGATAGCCCTCCCTCCCTCCCTCCCTATCTTTTTTTTTCTTTTTCCCTTCCTTCCTTCCTTCCTTCCTTCCTCCCTCCCTCCCCCTCTCTCTCTTAGTCCATGTCCAGGGGTAAGAGACCATGCCCGATCTGTGTTCCTGGGCCCCCAACTTCCAGCTTTGGGGGATTTTAAGCTGCTTAGTGGAAAGAGAGTCTCCAAGGTCACATTTTTGTTCTGTGACTGATGCTACCTCCGTCATGCTCTCAGCACGCCCCCAGTCTCCCGATCCCCTCTGGCCACCCCCCACCTTCACGTTCTGTCTGCCCTCTGCCCTGCTCTACGCCCTGACCTCTTCTCTGGGGTTGTCATGCGACCATTTATTCCCTCAGCCAAGAGAAAAACAGAGAAACTCACTCCTAATTAGATGCGTTTCCATCTCCCCAGGTCTTCACTTCTTGCATGTTCTTGACTTGTCAGAGGAAATCGTATATCGACATTGGTATTGATTTGCATAATTCAGATATAATTAGGAGAAAGACTTGCCAGAGTGGCAGGTAGCGGGGCTGGTGCTGCTGTATCCTGCTGACCCTGGGGAGAGTTTGGAACTGGGCCTTTAATCCTCACCAAGTTCATGGCTCCATGGGCACTCTACCCAGAACTTTACTTCCCCATGAAGTTTCAAGGCAACGGGAAAGCCCTCTGCCATCAAAGTAGCTCCTTGCCTGGCCTAGCATCTGGAATCCTGACTGACCGTGAAGGCTATCCCGTGGGGGCCTGCTTAAATGTAGAAAGACATGCTGCTGGCCAGGAGGTCAGTGGACACAGGGGCCAGTTTGCTTATGATGCCCGTCAGGAGGGGGGAAGAGGACTTCAGGGTAGTGTCAAATTTTTTTTTTTTTTTTTTTTTTTTTGCGGTACGCGGGCCTCTCACTGCGGTGGCCTCTCCCGTTGCGGAGCACAGGCTCCGGACGCGCAGGCTCAGCGGCCATGGCTGACGGGCCCAGCCGCTCCGCGGCATGTGGGATCTTCCCGGACCGGGGCACGAACCCGTGTCCCCTGCATCAGCAGGCGGACTCCCGACCACTGCGCCGCCAGGGAAGCCCTCAGGGTAGTGTCATTTTGACAGCTGGAAGAAAGGAAGAAAAACTAAGCAGCGCTTAAGGCCAGAGACTAGAAATTAGCGTGTCTCAGTGAATTACATGGCTGCCGTGATGAAATGTGGTGGTGTGTCCTTGAAAAGATTAGGAACATAACAAGGCAGAGAAATAGATGAAAAATGCACACCCTGCGTGTTCTATTCTGTAACCATTTCTTCACACCTTCATTTATTCATCTATTCGTTCAACATATATTTATTGAGGGGCTATTATGTACCAGGCAAATAGTAAAGAATTAGGTGTCAATGCTGGGAAAACAGTTGTGATCTCTTACCACTGTACCTGGTGGATTGGGTTCCCACCTACTCCAGCCTAGAAGGGTGGATACTGGTATAGGATTTAGTGCCTGGGGGGGCAGGCTCTGGAAAGGACTAGTGCCCAGAAGACCATATGGTGCTTCCTTTGAAATGTGCCTCTATTTCCTGTGAGCTGGTTCTGTCCCAGGAAGGCAAGTGACAGCGCAGGGGTGGGTTGGGGGTACTTCCAATCCAGTGAGAGCCTGGGAAGTGACAGCATGGGGGTGGGGTGGTATCCCCAGTCAGGTGAGCTTCATGGGAAGCAGGAAGGTGGGCAGGGAGTTTCTCTCCATTCCCAACACCTGCCCCCACTCCTGCCCCAAAGTGACCCCTCCTCCTCCCACGAAGCATCTGCAGAGCGGATATCACCAGAAGCCACATCCAATTTCCCCAGGGAGCAATCTCCAGGCCACTGATTTACTCGTTGGCTGTCACCGCAGGCACTGAATAATAAGGCCTCTTCCCACGGAAAGGATAGTAGAGGCTGCAATGGGAAGGGGCTAGGGCAGTATGATATTTATTTCTGGGGCGTTTGCTGCAAGGAATCCGAGGGCTGTCTCTAACCTCCTCTCATACGGCACCACAGGCCCATCCGCGGGCCCTAGAGTCCCGGGGGGTCTTGCCCGGTGATCCGTTCCAGAGCCCCATCCAGGATTCAGGCTGCCTGTTGTGCACATGCGTGGACGGAGAGAGGGAGGAGTCTACCATCCTCCACTTGGAGAGGACCCTGTGATTCATTCATTCACTCATTTGGCAAACATTTATTGGACATCTGTGTTTCCTGCTGTGCCCTGGACTGGGGGCTGGGCATGGAGGGTGAACCAGCCAAGCTTGGTGCCTGTCCTGGGGACCCTAAGTAGTGCTATATGTCCCATTCCTCTGCTACCACGCTGTAAGCAAGACTCCGTACTGAGGCTGGCTGGGGGTGGGAAGTGATTCTCCGTTCTCTTTCCTGGCTGCTCCCCTTCAAACCCGCCCCACCTCATCTCTGCTCAGATGGTTAAACAAGATATTCAGTCCCTAAATGCTCCAGTAATGTTTCTCAGCTTTGTGCCAGGACACCTCTGCCTTCCTTGGGTGGGAGAAGGACACCCTTACTTTATCAGCACCAACCTCTGTCAGGCCCTTCCCGATGGTGATGTTACCTACCTGATCTCATTTAATCTTCACTGTGCAGATGGGGAAACTTGCACAGGGTCACACCTAAAGCAGTGGTGTGCTGGGCAGGCTCGCTCCAGCCTGCATCTCTTCTCAACCCAGCCTTCGGTGACGTCAGGTTGCTAGTTTGAAACTGCCCAGGGTGGGGTTATTTATAGCATGGAAGTTGGCAGATGCTGCACATCAGGGCTTTTCCCCCTTGGAGAGCTGGTTGGTAAGCACACCACTGCCCCTAAGTGCTTTGCCCAATACTGTCCTCTGCAGCAGCAGCAAAGGATGGGGGTCATATTGGAGCAGACAAGGATGTTCCTCCTGCCGGTAAGTGGCTGCTTCGTCCTGGGAGAACTGAGGAAGTGCAAAATGAGCTCCCGTTGAGGAGAAAGGAGTTGTCAGCCTCTGGCCGCTTTGCAACATCACAGGTCGTTTTGGGAATCAGATGCGGTTCCCGCTACCTTCCCCTCCAACCCCCTGGCTAATGATGGAGTTAAGACCTTGCGGCTAATTGAGGTCTGACTCAAGGTTAACTGGTGCTTTTATTGGTGTGAGTGATAGCTTTTTGCAGGGCTCTGAGGACAAAGCAGGAATCTGGTGGGGGGAGTGCACTGAGGCCCCTCCTCAGAGGTAAACACAGACACGTCCTCTAGAAGACCCTTTTTTTATGGCTGGGTTTTTCCCCCGCCTTTTATCCTTTTGATTGCATCTTAAATGGCCTCTCCTCAAGGAGACCCCGACCATCCTAACTACAGTACATTTCTCTGCCCCCAAAATCTTCTGTTTTAATTTCTGTTTACTTCTTTCTTTGTTTCTTTCACTAGAATGCAAGCTCTCTGAAGATGGGAAACCGAGGCAAGCGGTTTTGGATGATTTTATTCGGCATTTCCTCACTGTGGCCTCCTGATTCCTGATCTGGGGTGGACACCACTCCCAGCTGTTTTCATAACTTAGCTTGGATCCGCGTTAGGTCCCTGGGCTTGGTGGCAGAGCCCTGATTTTGCACCCCGGCTTTGGGGCTGACTAGCTGTGGACTCATGGGGAAGGAACGGAAAGGACAGCCTGGAACAGAAGCTCTGGGAGCAGAGGAAACCCACCGCCCTCTGGCCCCCAGCCCAGCACTCTGTGGCTTGATTCTCCCAGGTACAATTTTCCTAGACACTCTAAGGCCTTCCCTGACTTAATCTTTTTCTTTTTTACTTTTTTTTTTTCTTTTTCTTTTTCTTTTTTTTTGTGCGGTACGCGGGCCTCTCACTGTTGTGGCCTCTCCCATTGCAGAGCACAGGCTCCAGACGCGCAGGCTCAGCGGCCATGGCTCACGGGCCCAGCCGCTCTGCGGCATGTGGGATCTTCCCGGACCGGGGCACGAACCCACGTCCCCTGCATCAGCAGGTGGACTCTCAACCACTGCGCCACCAGGGAAGCCCTCTGTTTTACTTTTGATATGATAAAAATAATGCGTTCCATTGGAGAAAATTTGGAAAATGCAGAATATTAAGACAAAGGAAAAGTCATCTTTTAGATAAGGGAATTGTGTCAGCTTTACTCCCTTCCTTTCCTGAATTAGCCCCGCCCACTTGAGCCCAAACCCCCACCTCCTCCAGCAAGTATAAGTAATCTTAAAACTGCCTCTCTCTCTCTTTTTTTTTAACATCTTTATTGGAGTATAATTGCTTTACAATGGTGTGTTAGTCTCTGCGTTATAACAAAGTGAATCAGTTATACATATACATATGTCCCCATATCTCTTCCCTCTTGCGTCTCCCTCCCTCCCACCCCTCTAGGTGGTCACAAAGCACCGAGCTGATCTCCCTGTGCTATGTGGCTGCTTCCCACTAGCTATCTATTTTACGTTTGGTAGTGTATACATGTCCATGCCGCTCTCTCGCTTTGTCACAGCTTACCCTTCCCCCTCCCCGTATCCTCTTGAACCAAGTTATTACTTCCAAGAATAATAGTCTCTGTTACTACAAGAAACTAATTAACAGCATGCAATGAGGGGGAAAAATTCAATTCATTAGTGGCTTAATAAGCACTAGCAACAACTCTGGGTTTGGCTTGGGAGTTGGGGTTGGGGAATGGCGACCCCAAGAGGGCTGGGGGCGGGGGCTTGAGAGGTGGGGATGAGCACGTGGCGGCTGGGGAGTGGGTGGGGTACTGAGGGAGCCTGGGAGGCTGCGTGGTCCATGGCGAGCGAGCCCTGTTTCTCATTTCGCAAGATTTTTGCTCCGCCTCCTGGGCTGAGGCGCTGGGTCGCAAGGTAGGGGTAGCGTGTTGGAAAGTTCTCAGTTTCTTCCCAGTGTGGTGTTTTGGTGGCTGCAGGGGAGGTCAGGAAGGTGTTCCCTTCTCTGCCCCGTGGGCCGGGGGTGGAAAAGGGAGGTAGGAACTCGGGGCCCCTCTCCTTGCTCACAGCCCCGCCCCGCCCCGCCTCCTTGAGTCCTCCCATCCCTCAACCAGAAGCTTGGAGTCACTCGGACATTGCCCCTTCCTCAAGCCCCACCTCCAATCTGTCCTGAAGTCTTGCGGCTGCTAGTTTCTAAGTGGTTCTCCCAACGCAGCCCCCCTATTCCTCTCCCCTCCCCATTGTCCACGTCCTCTTCCTGGGATTCTGGCCGCCCACGTGGCATGTGGGATCTTAATTCCCCCACTAGGGATCGAACCCGCGCCCCCTGCAGTGGAAGCGTGGAGTCTTAACCACTGGACCGCCAGGGAAGCCCCTTCCTGGGATTCTTGAAATAACCTTCCCAGCGTCCAGCTCCCCACCCCTCCAGCCCACTCTGCCCCCAGCAGCTTCACTGTCCTGCTCACCAATGGGGGATCAGATGGGTTCAAGGTCCTGCTTTGAGCTTCAAGGTCCGGCTGGTCCGGCTGGTCCGGCTCCAGTCCCCTGGCCCTCCTCACGCCCCCACCACTCCTGCAGGCCTTCTATGCCACAAGCACCACGCCTGCTTTGAGTTACCTGAATGGAGCAAGTGTGAATGTGCCCCAAGCTCTGGCACTCAAGGCTCAGGGTCTTTCTACCGCGCAGGTCCTTTCCCTGAGCATTGTGTCCCCACAGTCAAGCATGTGTATAAAATCTGCTGATGTCGATGGTGTTAACTGCAGTCCGTTAAGGCTGCTGTCTCTGTCCACTCGGGCTCCTCTGCCTTCCCGCTGCCCTAGGATCAGGGGGCTCTGGAGTGGCCATGGGCAGTTTTAGAATCCATCTAGGTCAAGGCTGAGTGGGGGATTCGTTTAGTGTGTTTCATGCATCCCATATAACAAAATATATTTATTATACATATATAGATTAATATACCTATATGTGTTTTATGTGTGGGTGTATTTCATTCAACCACGCTAAAGGAATTATCTACCTTCCCTCTAGAAAATATTACAAAATCTTGACATACGAAGAGGGAATACAACAGTTTGCAGCCAAAAATGTAAGAAGAAACTATTATAGAGGTGTTAGGCAGTTAATAATGATATTTTTTTTTTCCTGGATTTTGGAATGTTTGTGGTATTTGTCAGCTTTAAAAACTGTGTAAGTTGTCCTTTTTCATCTAAATAAACATTATTTCATGATAAACTTTATTTAGAGCTTTATGTCATTGTAAATAAACATTAACTTTCACACCTAATTTTGCATTCTTTGGAATTCACTCTTTTGAATGATGAATGCAATTTTGCATTCTTTGGCTTTTTTTTTTTAAAGCCTCCACTTCCCACCCAAGTTGTATAAACTTCAGGTCCCACAAAACTAGGATCCCCTGCTGCTCCCACCCCAGGACATTTGCACATACTCCTCCCTGCACAGAGAGCTCTTTATGCCTCCCCCACCCTCCTCTCTTGACTCATCCTTCAGACCTCAGCTCAAGCTGAGGTCATTTCATGGGTGCCCACGTGGTGGGTGGCAGAGGCATGTGTCAGCAAATTCTAAGGTGGGAAGTTGGTGAAGAGCCAGACTGCATTAGACTGTGGGGGTAATAGGGAGCCACTGCTGGTTCTGGAGCGCTATCGGCTGTCATGCATGGTCTGCCCTTGTGGGAGGCTCTCTGGAGAAGAGTTCCCTGGCCTGGCCCCATCAGCTTGGCGGGCAACTTGGGTTAGAGGCTTCCCCACCTGCAGCCCGCCTGGTTGCACTGACCCATCTTCCCACAGTACCTCGATTATGCCTATCAAATCTGGCCGCCGTGGGCCAGCCGTTTCCAGAGGGAGGCAGGTAAGGCGTTTATTGAATTTATGATTTTAATTTATGACAATTCTAATCCCATTATGGGTTCCCTTTTGTCTGCAGCCTGCACGGTGGTGGAGTTTAATTACGGCCAAGCAAGATTTCCCCGGCTCGGGGTGGACCTTTCCTGCCAGTCCCGGAGGTCCACCCACAGTTGCTTGAGGGCATTGAGTGGCCTGGTGGGGGAGAGGTTCCCCGGTCTGCGGGAGTGACGGGCTGTGCAACAGTCCCCGCGGTGGGCAGCTGCACCGTGCAGGACGTGTGGTGATGCCTAGTAAGCGACAATTAGGACGGCAGCGTGTAGGTGTGTGTGTGGGGGTGTAGACAGCGACCAGCTGCACAGCCGTCTGGGCATTGCTGGGGGGGTCTGGAGTCAGGCAGCGCCCAGCGGAGGAGGAGGGAACAGAATCGTAAGGATCTGCCAGGGCTTGTGTGTCAAAGGCTCTGAGAAAATGATTATTCTTGGCGGAGGGGGGGGGTCCAAGACTCCACTGCCAACCCCGGAGAAGGGGACGTCTCCCTCCCAAGTGGTTAGGGTCCTGGGAGGGAGGGCCAAGCCGGGGGGACGATCACAGTGATAACGGGCAGAGCCCCTTCTCAGCTTCTGTGGAGGGCCGTGCAGAGCGGAGAGGGGAACGTGGTAAAACAGGGGCTGGTCCCAGTTCTGCCAGCAGCAGCTGCGACCTCAAGTCACATTTAGCCTCTCTATGATGCTCCTTCTCCAGCTGGGAAATCAGGGGCAGAATCAGGCCCCGCCTCAGCCTGGAAAAAGAATATAGCCGGGGGCGGGGAGGCTGTAAATGGCGGAGACCGAATAGAGGCCCCAAATATCGGGTCAGTGGGAGCTCCAGGCTCGAGACCCCTGAGGCCCAGGTGAAGGCGAGGGGGGCCTGGACCTGGTCCTAGAGCTCAGGGACTACCAGGAGAGTCAGGGGTGACGAGGGGGCAAACAGCCTTGGCTGGGTGGCAAGGGAGACCTGGGACATGAGAGCAGCCTCGTATATTGCAAAGAGGGACCCAGAGTCTTGCCTCAGTTCCTTCATCTGTAAAATAAGCATGTGAACAACGCCAGACCTGTTTCCCGCCTCGGGGAGGAATGGGAGTTGTGACCGTGTTGGTGGGACGGGGCTGGATGCCCGGGGAGCGCGGAGCAGAATATCATGGCTCTCTGAATCCCAGTCTCTCATCTGTAAGTGATGAGTTAGGACCAGATGACCTGCAAGAATCCTCTTAGCTCAGGCCCTGCAGAGTTGATGATTAAACAAGGAAGGCTTCCTGGAGGAGTCGGGCTGAAGCAAGGGGAAAGGTGGAACTTTTTTCAGATCTTCAGGTCTCAGATCCTGATTCTTTACGAATCGGATGAGGGTGGAAGAGGCAGCATGGTGTAGGGGTTGAAACCCAGACACCTGCAGGGATGGAGCAAGTGACTTAAATGAGCCAGGCATACACGGTGTGACAATAGGGGGCGGTGGGGACTGTGGCAAAGTGGAATGTGCACGTCCCACCTCAAGGGGCAGCCGTTTCTCTGCTCCAGGGATCATTGTCATGCGAGGATGCTGATCTTGGATTGTCAGATGGTCTCAGTCTCTGCAAGTGCCCCCATCTGTAAAATGGCACAATGACATTATCTGTCTCACGGAGTTGGAATGAGGACGAAATGAGCTAGTATATGCAAAGTGCTTAGAACAGCGCCTGGCACGTCGTAGGTGACGTTGACAATTACTATGACTATTGTTGTCATTTTCTGTCTGCACAAGAGAACAGCTGTCTCACTCCTCTGACCCCCAACACACTCTGGGTGGGAAGGTGGGGGGAGTCTATTCATTGTGGTCTGGTTATTTGGGGTCTTTGGGGCAAAAAGCTTCCCTGGCCAAGATGGACTTGGCCTGAATGGCTACTGTAGACAAGAAATGTTAGTGATGTGGGGAGAAAGCAGATGCTGTTAATGCTGCTGTGAGCAGAACCTGTTAAGTTATCCGGAGTCACTTCATACATGTTTTAATTTTATTTTGGGAGGTTATGCTGAGCCTGAGATGTACATGTTTGCAGGAAGGATTTGTCAGGCTTCGCTGGGCCAAGAGGGCTGTGACGGAAAATCGTGGGGAGGGGGGAGTCACGTGGCGAGGTGCAAAAACAGTGCCAGCTGGAGAAGGGGCTACATTGTGAATCTAAAAGAGGTTCCCCAAAAATAAAAAATAAAAAAAAATAAAAGAGATTCCCAACTGTGTCCAAGAACAAGGGGGGAGATATTAGGAGCGGGAGTGAAAGGTAATTGTCTAGCCAGTCCTCAGCTCTGCACGCATGCTTAATTCTGCCTGGGCCGGCAGAAAGGGCGGTGTGAACACATGCGTGTGCATACGCGTGTGTGCACATTGGCACTGTGTGTCTCTCTACCAGCTGCTCCACCTCCTTCAAGACCCTCTCCGTGGTTCACCCCAGCTGGCCTGGATTACACTTCATCCCTTTTCTCAATGTCCAGTCCTGGATCTTTGAATAACCAGCTGCCTGTCCTTGGGTGAGTCATTTACCTTGCTGTGCCTCAGTTTACCAATCTGGAGAGAGCGCTCATCATTCTGGCCCTACCTGCTCCAAAGAGGTATCATGAGGCGACAGGCTGATGGCAGGGTCCTCAAACGGCTGCCTGTGGGCTTGGACACGCCTCCTCTCCTCTGCAGCGTCCTTTTCCAGTTTCCAGGCTCTTCACAGCATCATCACGTCTGATTCCTGCCGAGACCCTGTGAGGCAGAGTGGGCGGATGCAACCCCAGGTTACAAATGGGGAAACTGAGGTTCAGAGGGTGTTTTAAAGTGTAGTTGTATCATTATTTAGGTGTGGTGAGACCAGGAGATCATGAGGCAATTGCCATTGAAAACATAGTTTGTTACTCACAGATCCAAGAGACGATCAGGGGGATGAGAATGCTGGGCAGCCTGGTCCAGTCACACACCCTTCACATGTGTGTGTGTGTGTGTGTGTGTGTGTGTGTGTGTGTGTGTGTGTGAATGTGTTGCACAGAGCATTGTGACCAAGCTCCATCAGGACCACACGGAAGGGGGACAGATGGGCAGAAACAGGCACTGTCTGTCTCCAGCTCAATGCTCTTCATTTCCATCCAACAGTTCTCTGTGAAGGTCTCGCTCTTTCGTGGCCTCCAGCCCTGAGCTAGAAGGACTTTCCCGCTATTCCCACAGATGGCCTAGAAGAGCAGGCATCCTGGTCTGGGAGCCAGGACACCAGGGTCTGAGTCAGATCACCATCTCTGAGTCACTCTGTGACTCAGGACAAGCACCATAAGCCTCAGTTTTCCCATCTGTATGATGGGTGGGCTGGGCTAGTGCATCCTTAAGACGTCCCCAAGTTTGACCCTCTGTGAATGAAGTGCTCTGACCAGTGGTTCCCAAGCCCACTCTCCAGAGTGAGCTGAGTGGGAACAAGAGGCTTTTCAAATCCAGTTTCCTGGGCCCTCTCCTTGACCTGCCAGATCACACTGTCTTGAGAGTGGGGCCTGAGAAGCTGTATTAAAAAAAATTATTTATTTATTTGGCTGCGCAGGGACTTAGTTGTGACACGCAGGATCTTTGTTGCGGCATGCAGGATCTTTTAGTCATGGCATGAGGGCTCTTAGTTGTGGCATGTGGGCTCTAGTTCCCTGACCAGGGATTGAACCCGGGCCCCCTGCATTGGGAACATGGAGTCTTAACCACTGGACCACCAGGGAAGTCCCATGAGAAGCTGTATTTTTGAGATGCGATTCTGATGATGTTGATTCCTAAGCTGACATTTGGGCACCACTGCCTAAGAAATCTGGTTCCTCAAAAGGGACAATGAACTGATTCCCGTTTGTGGCATCGTTTGCCTCCTGTGTTAGCCTGAGGGCCAGCGGGGCACGTCTCACATGCAATCAGAAGAGACAGTGGCTGCCGAGCCCAGGCCACGTCTAAGCTTCCTGGTGGTGACTGTTCTGTGTCCACGGGTGGTAGGTGGCCCATTCGGGGACTCAGCCCTGCCATGTGATGGAGCCTCTTGGAGCTGGGAGCTTTCCCTGGAGTTTCATCTGGACGTCTTACTCCATGCCAGTGCCTGGGATGAGGATGCAGGGAAGAGATGAGGGTGCCAGCTTGGGGTGGTCACCAGGAGGCTGTGGAACAGGCTGCTGGAGACCAGCGGGCAGTGGGAGGAGCTTGTGACCTTGGGCAGGTCAGGTCATCCCCTCTGGGGCCTTGGTCTCCCCACCTGTAGAATGGGTGTAGGAGTGGATGAGATGGCTTGCCAGATCTTTAGAGCTGGGACATTCCAGGTCTAGTCTAACCCCTAGAGAGGGCTCAGCTGGGGAGAGGGGCCATCGAGGGCACCTGGTGGGAGGATGGTGGCAGAGGCAACTGCTGTTGGAGCAGGGAAGAGGGCTCAGCCTGCAGGAGCCTGTGGGCACCCATCTGGCAGGGTGGGGGCAGGGGAGCTAGAACTCAGGAGTGGGGGGAGGGGGTGATGAGGCAGACATGCTTCTGATGGGCAGCCTGGGAGAAGCCACAGGACGACTCCAGGGTTCCCTTGTCCCTGCCACGGAGGGGAAGGAGCTAAAAGCACAGACCCCAGAGCTTCTTTTTCTGGGTTCAAATCCCAGCTCAGCCTCTTCCCAGCTGTGTGACCTCAGGGAAGCCACTCTACCTCTCTGTGCCCTTGTTTCCTCACCTATACAATGAGGGACAGTAATAGCACCTCCTTTGGGGGGGTCCTTATGAGGACTGAGGGCTTAAAACTGTGCTAAATGAGCATTTAGCTATTGTTGGCATTACTGTCATTAATATTAGAGGACAGTGTCCCCTAGTGGTTACGAGCAGGCCTCTGGAGGCTAAGCCGCTGACTGGTTGGCTGTGTGACTTTGTTGCCTGACCTCCCCATACCTCAGTTTTCCCACCTCTAAAAGGAGGAGAATGGTGTCTATTTCATTACAGTGGGTTAACCCAGGTGAAAGCTTTAAACTTGGGCCCAGTACATGGAAACGCTCTAAAAAGATCAACTCTTATTGTAGGTACCATTAATCCAGTTGGACTGAGTTGATTATGTCAATGATGTTTCTGATTTGTTTTCTCCAAGCTCCAGGGGTAGAGGTGGGGCCCGGACCTCTAGGCAGCCCAAGGTCCAGACGCTGCCCTCCAGGGGTTCATTTGAACTCAGTGTGTTTTGGTTTGATCAGCATCGTTCCTGATGTTTGTGCCCTGGTGTGAGGCAAGAGCTGAACTTTGAGTCCAAGGCCTGGGTTCAAGTCCCAGCCTCGGCCCTGGCCAGGATTTGCCCTCGGCTAATCTGAGCCTCAGTTTCCAAATCTGTGAAGTGTGATGATGATGCCTATTTTACCAGGATGCTGGGAGGCTTTAGAGAGAGCAGAGCGGGGAACCAACCCAGCAGAGCCAGCTGTGCAAACGGAAAGGGTTGATGGCCGTGGTGGCTCCACCCAGCGTGCCACCAAAGGGACTTGACTTTGCTTCGCAGCCCTGCCACTCACGAGCTGGGTGACCCTGCAGCAGGTCGCTCCACCTCTCTGAGTCTCACCTCCTCACCGGTACAAAAATCTGGGCTATTTCGTGAAGCTTGCAGGTTATTGTGAAGTTAAAAATGAGATTGCATTTGCCAAGCGTCCAGCACACAGGATGCAGGACAGGGTGGCCAGGAGGGATGAGCCACAGGCTGGACCTCAGTCTGGGGAGAAGGACAGGACAGCTTTCTCCTCTTCCTCCTCTCCTGCCTCCAAGCCTCCCTCCCCAAGCCTCTAATCTTGCCTCTGCTTCTCCATTCACTGTCTCTGTGTTCTCCCTTCTGGCTTCCCTTGTAGTTTTTAAGATTAGACTTTAGTGCTCGTGTCTTGAGGACATGGATGTGACACGCTGGTGTCTTTGCAGATTTCTCCCCTGCCAGCCTCAGCCCCGGATGTGACAACAAGCACCGGATTCTCTCACTGCAACGGATGCAGAGGCCGGGTGCTGCTCCTCACCCGGCTGTGCGGACCTGCAGTTACACGGGAGGGATTTTCTTCCTTTTGATTTGTCCTTCTTGCCTCCTTATCCCCTGTGCTAGATGTGGTCCCTTTTCCTGTGATGCTCAAGATTCTAATTAAGTGGAAAAGGCTTTTACTCCTTGCAATTCTCCAGTTATGACTAATGATACTGGCTCATAAATGAAAGCTGATTTTCTGTTGAAATTCTCTGTGTGTTTTTGCATTAAAAAAAGAAGGTAGGAAACCAGGGCTCTTGGGTCATTTGCAAGTTATTAATTTCAAGAGGAGCTCTTAACTAGCTTATTAACAGTGAGGGTATTACAGCTGAGTTAAATGGCTGCGATATTAATTACCTTACAGGCTTTTTTATGTATGGAGAAATGGCTTATTTCCATGTTGGTGGGTGGTCTAGGTGGAACTCCCCTTCTGAGAGGCATGAGAGGAAGTGAGTCCTGGTGAGATGCTCCTTGGGTAGATACTGGGTCCCAAGAATTGTTGCTGGGAACGTTTCCCTGGGTTCTGGGGCAAGGTGTCTGGACATGCCATGGTGCTGGGGCCAAGTGTCTCAAAGACAGATGCAAGTGGGGGAATGGACATGTCTTCCCAACACACAGGACTGTGTCCCTTTGGCCTTCACCTCCACTGAGGACAGGCCAAGTAGAGGTGGATTGACATGGCGGCAGGAGACATTTCGATTAGTCCAGTGTTTCTAAAATCTCAGTCATTTCATCTCTGTTTTGGCTATATCGACCTACTGCCTGTTCTATATTTACTTACTATATTTATTTCCATTGACTTACTTAAAAAACTTAAATTTAGTTTAAAGGGAAACTTTATATCACCACCATAAATGGGAAACCAGCTTCACTAGTCACAGATTCAAAGCAACATAAAAATGAATGCATGACTATTAAAATAAAAAATGTCCATTCGGTACCACCTGAAGCGAGTCCCACATGGGCAGTGGTGCATTGACCACCTGGCGGGAAACCTGGACTTCTTGACGAATGGCACGTGTGGCCCCAGGTTGGGGGTTGGGAGACACGCGAAGGGGAAAGGTGACGAACCAGCAGAAGCAGTGCTCTCTGGGGTCCTTCCACAGGATGCAGCTAAAGCTAGGAGGCTGTAGGGGAAAAGGCAGTTCTAAGGAATTTCTATATATTTTGAACTTCAGGGAACAGCATGTAAATGATATGCAAATCCCATGCCAGCAGCATTTTTTCTCCGGGCCTATTACTCAGGTGTGTTAGGTTGGCAGTGTGGCTCACCTGCTTGGGGCTCCTGCTCTCATCTGGTCCCTGCATTCCCAGGAGCCATGGCAGGAGTGAGGGGATTGTCCAGAGAGCACTGGCCTGGGAGTCAGGATGGAAGCAGCCAGGCTCTGCTGCTACATTGCTCTGGGCCTTTCTGGACCTCTGTTTCTTCATCTATACATGAGGGTGTTCAAAAAGATGCATCTGGGGATCATGCTCTGATGGTTTAGTTTATGTGTCAGTTTGGCTGGGCCATGGTGTCCAGATATGTGGTCAAACATTGTTATGGATGTTTCTGTGAGGGTGTTTTTGGATGAGATTAACATTTAAATCAGTGGACTTTGAGCAAAGCAGATTGCCCTCCATAATGTGGGTGGGCCTCATCCAATTAGCTGAAGGCATGAATAGAACAAAAGACTGACCTCCCCTGAACAAACAGGAGCCCTGCAGCAGAGGCCTTCGGATCTGAACTGCAGCATCAGCTCTTCTCTGGGTCTCCAGTGGTAAGTCAACCTCCGGGGTTATTTGACTCAGCACCTCAAGAGTATCACCAGTTGTCCGATTATTTTCCCATCTCTCCACTCTTTTCCATTCCTGGTGTTAGTTTTGACAGGAGAATGGCTCCCCTCATGGTGGCAAATGGCTTCACAGTTCCAGCCACACCTCCTAGAACAGAAGGAGAGAGATGTCCGTCCAGAATCCCAGCCAAAGTCCTCAGCCGAGGTGGGCTGACTGGCCCACTTCAGAGCCAATGCCTGTGCCAGAGGAATGACATGAATGGATCAGCTCAGACCTGGTTTATCTAAACCAACTACTGTGGCAAGGGGCATGGGGCTACCATGTGACAAGGGGGATTGGGACTAGACCGGGGTTAGCCTCATGCAAACAGGGTTTTTTGGGGGGCATGTAGGGATGCTGAGCTCAGAGTTTCAGCACTATGTGGTCCAGGCGCCACTCCCTTCCCTTTTTCCCCTGCACTTCCTTCTCCTCTCTCCCCTCCTCTCCTATTTCTCAACCCCCTTACATCTCCTTCCCTCTCCTCTCCCCTACCCTTTCCTCCCCTGTGGTCACAGGCTGCATCCTCGCCCTGGAAACTGCCCAGTCCCCCTACTGGGAATCTCTGGCTATCCAAAATATCCATATTGTTTGTATCTGCCCAGCATCAGTTCCTCCTCTTATGGTACCAGAAACCCCCTCCTTTAGGGGAACATCCCTCCTGTCCATTCTATTTGGTTGTGGGGAGCTCTTCATCACTGGACCCCTTCCACCTTACACAAGTGGCCATGAGATCCAGACAGGGCCCATCAGAGTTCTTCTCTGGGATTTTATAGCCTCTCTTTCCTCTGAAGTCACTAGTTGGGATGATGTAAGCTGGAACTGTCTGTAGCCTCACTCTCTCCCTACCAAGTGGAGGAAGCTGTGTGCAGAAGAGAATGAGAGAGAGGGAGAGAGAATGCTAAGAGGTCGAAGGACATTGTTTAGTGTCTGGGCCCAGCTGTGTCCAAAGCTAGCTCTGTCATGCCTGGACTTTTCAGTTACTGGAGCTGCTAAATACCCTTTCCCTATGAACTAGCTTGGGTGGAGGTTTTGTTGCTTGTGACTGAAAGCACCTGACTGGCACACCAGCTTTATTAACTTTAATTATTAACTTAATCAGCATGCATTCACCACTTCCTTTGGGCCAGGTAATTCTGGAAGATAGATACTATTATTTCATAGGTGGGGAACAGAGGCATGGAGAATTTAAGCAACTTCTTCAAGGTAATGGTGGAGCTGGGATTTGAACTTGGCTTTGCCTGTTTCCAAACAGTCAGCTCTAGCCAGGAGCTGCTATGAAGCCATCCACATGGGGTCTGACAGAGATGAGAGGCCAGCTTTCAATTAGACACAAATAATAATAATAACAACAACAACAGTAGCAGCAGCAGCAGCAACAACAATAACATGTAATGGAAACTCACCATGTACCAGGCAGTATTCCCAACACTTTCCATGGATGATGTTCTTGAGGTGGGCATATTTATTTTATCCCCATTTTACAGATAAAAAAACCTCTGAAATTCAGAAAGATGAAGTAACTTGCCAAAGATCACGCAAGTTGGAAGTGATGGGGCCCGAATTTTCTTATGGCAACAATTCCCACTTGAGGTCAGGTCCAGGGCTGGGATTGGATCTCTTCTGTTCCAGAGGGAGGAAAGAGCCCCCCAGGCCATTCGTGGCGATAAGCACTGAAGTTAAGTGCCCACCGCCGCCTCCTTCCCTGGCATTCAGCCCCTTGGGCCAGGGGCCTGACCCATTTCCCAGAAGCAGCGTCGGTCATGCAGAGTAAGTAAGTACAGCCTTGGACTGTAAAAGTAAAAGTGTCCAATGTACCTGACCTCAAACATCGTTGGTGGGGTGGACGTGGGAGTGGGGGGCGGGGGAAGGATGCAGAGGGGCTGGTGCTCAGGAATCCAGCCCTGCTCCAGGCTGGGGGCCAAGTGGTAAGTTCGGTCTTTGGTGGCAGACCCTCTTGGTGTCGCCCCATCACCCCCAGTTCTCCAGGGTCCTGGCCTTCCTGCTGTGTTGAGGGAGTGGTGGGAGGCTAATCTTAGCGTCAACCCTCTCTCCCCCTCAGTAAGAACTGTGCATTATAACAGAGGCTTCTCGAGCCAAGGTCTTACTCCAAAGGAGAGGTAGAGCTGAAGCCACTAGAATAACTGATTCATCTTCCTGGGGGTCCCCACGGGGGTCAGGTCCATGCACGAACCCATAGAAGTTGGGCAGTTTTTGCTGGATCGTGCGGGAGTTCCCCCCTCTCATCCCCTCCCCATGCTGCTTCCTCCCTGCCTTCGCCTGGTCTGGGTGAGACGCTCAGGATGAAACCCGCTGCCTCCTCTGGGGTGCCTTCTTGGATGGGTCCAGTTTGCCTTGCTCTCCACCCACCTGGACTGGTTGCAGCCACAGCTATCAACATTGTATACCTTCGGTACGGTTATATTCAGTTTAGTGCTTGGTTAAGCACTGTTATTTACGTTTTCTTAAATTGCCTTATCTTTTCCACCTGATTTCAACCCGTACCTCCTGTTCTGGGACCATCCACTTGGTTGCATTCCACAAGTACTTTGGGGGTCCCTCCTATGTACCTGGCCCCAAGCTGCTTGGGCATGGAAGGGTCCAAACTAAACCTTTGAAGGGTTGGCTTGACGGAAATCTCTTCCACTGTCAGCTCCGGGCTCAACGCTGCCCTGCCCTTGGGCTGGGGGGCAGGCTGGGAGAAAACTGGCTGACCATCTGAGAGGCATCACACGGGGTGGGGTGGGTCGGGTTGTGCTGTGATAGGAGCCTCAGCATCTCAGTGGGTTACCAACACAAGGGTGTGTTTCTCACTCACTAATCATCCATCGTGGGTGCATGGGGGGCATGCTCCTGTCTTCTCCCCCCAGGACCCAGTTGGTGGAGCTGCCACCATCCTTTTTTTTTTTTTTTTTTTTGGCCAGCATGTGGGATCTTAGTTCCCTGACCAGGGATCAAACTTGCAGCCCCCTGCAGTGGAAGCACAGAGTCTTCTTAACCACTGGACTGCCAGGGAAGTTCCTGACCACCATCTTAAGTGTTGGCGGCAACCTCGAACAGAGAGAGCCCTGGAGGGTCTGGGATGCGCTTCATTTCAGCCTGCAACTCACTGACCAGAACTGGCCGCACGGCCCACCTCACCCCATGGGGGCTGGAAGAGAAGGGCTGGGACTACGTGGGGAGCAGCAGTGATGACACCCTAGAACCCAGAACCTAAGAATGTACAGCGGAAGTCTGCTTATCCCCCAACCCACCTCCCACCCACACGCTGAGGCCTAAACCAGGAGTCACCCTGATCACTCTTTCCCTCCTTCCCAACCAGCCGGCTGGGGTGCAAGCAGAGGGACCTTCCCATTGTCACGTGGGCGCTGTCCCAGGATGACCACAGTGTCCCCTACTGCTCTGCCTGCGTCCTGTTCCCTCCCGGCTGCTTACTCTCCAGAGCAGCCAAAAAGATCTTGTCTTTTTTTTTTCTTTAGATATAATTCATACAACATAAAGATTACTATTTTAAAGTGCATAATTTAGTGGATTTTAGATTTTAGTATAGTCACGATGTGGTACAACCATCAGCACTATCTAATTCCAGAACATTCCATCCCTGTAAGTAACACTGTAACCCATTAGCAGTCAGTCTCAATTCTCCCCTCCCCCCAGCCCTTGACAACAATGAATCTGGTTTCTGTCTCTATGGATTGCCTATTCTGGATATTTCATATAAATGGGATCACACAGTATATGACCCTTTATGGCTGGTATCTTTCACTTGGTGTGTTTTCAAGGTTCATCCAATACGTAGTGTGTATCAGTACTTCATTGCTGTTTATGACTAATATTCCATTGTGTGTCAGACCACGTGGTGTTAATCAAAGGACCTTTTAGAGACATGGATAAGATCCTACCGCATCCCTGCCCACATCTCTCTAAGGGGTCCTTCAGCAATTAGAGTACACCCCACATTTCTTCACTGGCACCAAAGCTCTGCCTGGTCAGGCCCCTCCTATGTCTCTGACCACATTTGACTTTCCCACCACCAGCTGCCATGCTCCAGCCACATTGGTCTCCTTGAGCTGGCCAAGGTCAACCAGCCTCAGGGCCTTCCTAACGGCTGATAACTTCTGCCTAGAAAGTTCTCACCCCAAATGCTGTTTTGTTTGTTTTTACTTTTTATTATGGAAAGTTTTCAAACAAATACAATAGGAAAGACAATATAGTAATGAACCTTTCCTCTATTCATCATCCAGGTCCAACAATTATTAATTCACGACCGATCAGTCTTGGTTTATTTATAACTCTACCCACTTCCCCCACTATATTATTGAGAAGCAAAACCCACACGTGTCATTTCATCTGTAGCTATTTTAGCATTTTCTCTGAAAGAGAAAGAGACTCTTTCCAAAAACATAACCACAATACTATTATCACATCTAAGAAATAAACTATATTCCCTCAATATCATTCAACATCGAGTCAGTGTTCACATATCCCCCATTGGCCCATACTTATTTTTTTAAAAAGCAACGTTTCAATTTATTTTTGTTGAGTTTTCACTTGGAACACCGTTGGTTCCTGCCTACCTCCAGATTCAGGTGGCTTCTTAATTCAGCTAAGCATTCTATTATTTTACCCTTTAAAAAAATTAATTAATTAATTTTATTTATTTATTTTTGGCTGTGTTGGGTCTTCATTGCTGCGCGCGGGCTTTCTCTAGTTGTGGCGAGCGTGGGCTACTCTTTGTTGCTGTGCGTGGGCTTCTTACTGTGGTGGCTTCTCTTGTTGCAGAGCACAGGCTCTAGGCGTGCGGGCTTCAGTAGTTGTGGCATGCGGGCTCAGTAGTTGTGGCTCGCGGGCTCTAGAGTGCAGGCTCAGTAGTTGTGGCGCACAGGCTTAGTTGCTCTGCGGCATGTGGGATCTTCCCGGACCAGGGCTCGAACCTGTGTCCCCCGCATTGGCAGGCGGATTCTCAACCACTGTGCCACCAGGGAAACCCTTATTTTATCCTTGATTATGACTTCAGCCCCATTTGTTCTGTTTTCCTTGAGAACACGTTATATTTAGGATGAAGTCTTAATGATTTATGTAACTGCTCCCCTTCTCATTATTCTCTTCCTGACTGTTTTCTTCTGCATGCTAGAAGGATCTCCTCCAGAGCTTGATTCTTCATTGCCAATTTCGTTTCCTATAGTGGCCAGTCTGCTGTCATACATCTTTTAGAAGTTTGTAAATAGTCTGTACAATAGTTTAATAGGATAATCTGAATGTTGCCATTTGTTGATATGTCTCTTAAGTCTTATTTAATCTGTAGGTTAACCCGTCATCTCTCTCTCTCTGTCCTTGCAACCGATGTGGTGAAGAAACCAAGTTGTGTCTATTTTAGAGTTTCCTGCTGTCTGGAGTTTGCTGGTTGCATCTTTCATGGTGTCACTGAACATGTTCCCTCATCCCTTGTCTCTACAAGATCTAGATCTAGAGGCTTGATCAGCATTAGGCGAGATCATTTAGCAAGAATATGTCAAAGGTAATGCTGTGTATTTTCACCGGGGGGCCCACAACTGCACATTTTCTCTCTTGTGAGTTTTGCCGCCACCAATGATCATGGCACAGATGTGTTCACTCATTAGGCTGGTATTCTGGTATTTGAATCCAGGGTCCTCAACCGGGGGTGGTTTTGCGCCTGAGGGACATTTATCAATGGCTGGAAACATTTTTGCTCATCACAAATGGGGAGATGCTACTGGCTTCTGGTGGGTAGAGGCCAGGGATGCTGCTCAACATTCTGTGATGCCCAGGATAGCCTTCCCAGCAGTTATCCGACCCAAACGTCAGTATTCCCAAGATTGAGAAGCCCTCTCCTAATCTAGCATCTTCTTTGTGGAGAGTGAATTTTTGCTCCCAATTCTTCATTTTTCTTCAATAAAAGTATGTGTCCCGCAGGCTGTGGCCTCATGGTGAGTAGAGAGGACTTCCTGCCCATCGACTTTGGGCTTGTTGGGGCCGATGGGGTGCTCACAGACCTGATGTGAGCAAAGATTTGAACTGTACCCTTCTGGTGCTTATGTATTTTCAAAATGTATGCATGCAGTTTCTTAGATAAATAGCAGCATGTTGTACAAATCTTTTTCCACTCCGACTTCCCACTCAATAATATATCCTTAGTGATAAGTCACTGAGTAGCGGCGTATAGCGAGCCTTCTCATTCCTTCTTACAGCTGAGTCCCCGCCATCCCATGGCTGTGACATCGCCATTCAGTCCCCGCTCCCCCCTGCCGCCCACTGATGTTATCTGGGTCATTTCCAGTCTTGCTTTTACAAACAGAGCTTCAGTGAATAACTTGTGCAAACTCCTTTTCATATTTTTGCCAGCGTATCTTTGTTACTGCAGATTTTTTTTCTCGACCATCTTCTTAACATCCAGGATTCAGTTTAAATAAATGTCACCTCCTCAGAGTGGTCCTCCTTGATCACACTGGCCAAAGTGGCCACCCCCATCCCCAAGTCACTCTTAAATCTATCCATTACCCCCAATTATTTTCTTCTGCCTTGTGCTGGTGATGTGTGTGTGTGTATTTTCTCTCCTCACTCCGGTGTAAGCTCTTTAGGGCAGGGGCTTTGTTTTACTACCCCTGTAGATCCACAGCTCAGCACCTGGCTGAGGGACTAAGGGTATTCCCAGGGCACAGGACTTTCTGTCTTAAGACCTTGGGCACACTGGGACAATATGGGTATCCTGTCTGTCACATAGTGGGTGCTCATTAAATATTTATTGAATACATTTGTGCAAACTGGGGTAAGTATGTCTTGTTTCATCTACATAGCATCCAATTAAGTGTATTTTAATTAGATAACTTTTACAAAGCAAAGTATTTCATATAAAAATCTGGATTCCTGCTTTCTGGAAAAAATCAGATGACCTCACAACATGGGGCCTGTATTCCCGCAGGGCAGCTGTCAACTGGAACTGAATTGGGGCCAAGTGTATAGATGGGGCGTGTGCTTGTCAGATCCCTACAGCACCCACTGCTTGCATTCGTTCACCTCCGACCTGCTCAGCCCCGGCAAGCCTTTGTGGTTTTGGGGGCCTGATGCCCTCGTGGTTGGCTGCACAAACTTTTGAACCAGATGGATTTGGATTCAGGTGGGGGCCAGGACACCTACTAGTTCGGCCACTTTGGTGGTTTCCCCCAGCTTTCGGGGCCTCAGTTTCCTCCACTTCACCTCCTTCTCTTGTCCTTGTGGTTAAGGCGTTGACACTCCCATTACAAAGTGAAGGTCTTACCAGGTTGGACCAGGTTGGACCAGGTCTTACCAGGTTTCCTCCCCTCCTGACCCCCCACCCCCTCAAACCAGAGAGCTGGGCCCTGGAGGGTCTAGTATCCCTCGTTCCCCCCCTTGCCTTGTGGGGTCACCAGGCTCAGTGCCAGCTCAGCCAAGGCTCGGGGTGTTGTGTAAGACCCAGTGTGCTCCTGGCTAGTACTGGGGGCAGGAGCCAGGGTGAGGGTTACCATGGTGATCACCCCCAAAAGACGAGCAGCCAGGAGCTGAGTCTGGAGACCAGAGGGGGTAAAGGAAAGGGAGAGGTTTGAGGCAAAGGCTCATCGAGGGGTGGAGAATGGAAAGCAGGCTGAGGCAGGGGATGGGTCTTTCTGTTCCAGGAGCTCTGATCCCTCTTAAAATGCAAATCCCCTGGGAAGACCGGTTTCTCCTTTCTTCTGCTGCCGTGGAAAGTGGAAGATTTGAGGCCCTGGCAGCCTGAAATCGGGGCTTAGAGTTGCTCTGTTAGCCTCCCTACTCATCCCGGAGATGCTGCAGCTAGAGGCAAGCGTCAGGGTTCTGGTTCCTCCCCCAGCTCTGCTCGTCAGGAGCTGGCTCTGCCCGCCCTGGGCTCTGATGTTGCCGAATCATGTATCTCATCCCTCTCTCTAGGCTCCTCTCAGAATCCCCTCCTCCCTGCCCGGCTGAGCTGTCCCCTCTTCCAGGAACACCCGCTCCCCAGTCCTAGTGAGGCAGACCCACTGGGCCACCTGGCAGCCTGTATTTCCTCCATCAGAGCGTTGGGCCATTCTCTGTGACTGCTGTACTTGTCTACTTCTCCAGTACGTTGTGAATTCCAAGGGCGCAGGGGCTGTGATTTGCTGGTGCACCGCAGGGGAGGCGAGATGATTGAGGGAGAGCTCAGAGAGGAATAGGGCTCTCTCCAGCTTGGATGGGGCTTGCTTGCAGAAGCCCATCCCCTTGGCAGCTGGGTGTGTGTGTAGCTGAGGCCACTGTCCCACATGTCATGGGTCGTTCAGGACCCGATCACGGTACCCCTCATGAGGGGACAAGTCTGCCAGGGCATCCCTTCCTCTCCTCTACCCCTGGGCATGTCCCAGTCTCTTCGGCTTTTTCTCCAATCCTCCTTAACTTGAGTAGAGGCCACTGCTGAGCTGGCACCATCCAGCCTCACTGGCAGAGGAGGCACTGGACCCAGGCACCTTTACCCAGCAAAGCTCCCTTCAGGTGGGGGCTGGGCAGTGGGAGGGGGTTTCCCTATTCTGGGGCCCTCTCCCTGAGGTCTAAGCCAGATCACTTACACTGCACGTACCAGCACCTCCCTGGGGAACTTGCCCTTGTGCAGCCCTGTCCTGCCCAGACGGGCAGCTATCAACTGGCCGACTGTACAGGGGAAATATTGTAGCCTTTTCCCCTTTCTTTCCCCCCTTTCTCTGCATTCAATTGAAAAACAGAGGTCATAAATGTGGCAGGTTCACTAACTAGAAAATATACCCCAAACCACACAAATGAAATTCAACCGACTGGCCAAACAACGTTTTTTATTGCTTTGCTCTTCATGGGTGAGAGGGAGGTCTTTGTATCTGTCTTCGTATGGTTCTGAGCATTTCTGCACCGCAAGGCTGGCAGCCTTGTGGAGCTTGGCCTTAACTAAGTACCAATCCCGGGGATGGGTCAGCACTGCAGGGTTCATCGATGGCTGGCAGGGCCCCCAGAGAGCAGGATGGGGAAACTGAGGCCCAGAGAGGTTTGGTCCCTTTCTCAATCAAGGTCACGCTAGCTCTTTGGAACTACAAGCTTTTAAGGAACCTGCAAAAATATCTGAAACCTTAAAATATTTATTGGCTATAAAATGGGAAAAAGAAACCCAGTGAAATCGAAATTAATCAATGTTAAATGTCTACCAAATGTAATATTAGGTCAACGGCATTAATTACTGCATTTGGTATTCATAAAACTGTCATTACGCATGAAAGCAATTTGTCAGCTACATTTTTCTCAATCAGTAAGAGATCCCGGGTAGACAAGAGAATGGATGGGAAGGCATAACCACCGCCAATTAAATCAGTGCCCGGCAGCCAAAGAAGTCCAAGAGCAACATTATAAAAATCCTTTAAAAAATCGTGGCGAAACTGTTATATTTAATATAATCTGTTGGTGCCCTTTGCTCTGATGGAAGAGAGGGCATTAGGAATCCTCTTGTCTCGGGCTTGTCCCAGGTCGGGGGCCTGCCCTTGGCATTTGTGAGATCTCAACCAGAGCCTTTCTGGCAACTTCACTGCCAGTAACCCTTCACTGCGAGGAGGAGGGAGGGCTTTCAGAGGACACGGGAAGGACCTGGAGCAGGCCCTCCTGTCCCTCTGACTCCATCGCCAAGTTCTCTCTGCAGGGCTGGCTGCCACTTCCCTGTGAAGAAAAGCTCCTTGGAGTCTGGGAACACAGTTGCAAACCCACAGCAGGGACAGTGTTGGGATTCAAGCCACAGGCTTGATGGGGAGAAGTGGGTCTTGGGAAAAGCCGGAGGGTTGGGTCTGGCCTGGTGCCAGCTGGGCAGCGGTGTCTCAGAACTGGCCGATGGAAGAACGTCTATGACTGGACTGGTGGTCCATGTCTGGTCCAGCACCAGATCTTAGCCTGGCTCTGCCACAAAGAGCTATGTGACCTTGAGTGAGACATTTTTGCTCTCTGGGCCTCAGTCCTTCACTTGACAACTGAGGGTATTAGACCATCCCTTTGAAGTTTGAGAGCACAAAGAGGTCTGCTAATGAAATCTCCCCATTTTACAGCTGGAAAGAATGAGTCTTAGAGGAGGGAAGGGAAGACAGTATGGTACTGGTACGAAAACAGAAATACAGATCAATGATTCAGGATAGAAAGCCCAGAGATAAACCCATGCACATATGGTCACCTAATTTACGGCAAAGGAGGCAAGAATATACAATGGAGAAAAGACAGCCTCTTCAATAAGTGGTGCTGGGAAAACTGGACAGCTACATGTAAAAGAATGAAATTAGAACACTCCCTAACACCATACACAAAAATAAACTCAAAATGGATTAAAGACCTAAATGTAAGACTGGACATTATAAAACTCTTAGAGAAAAACATAGGAGAAACACTCTTTGACATAAACCACAGCAAGATCTTTTTTGACCCACCTCCTAGAGTAATGAAAATAAAAACTAAAATGAACAAATGGGACCTAATTAAACTTAAAAGCTTTTGTACAGAAAAGGAAACCATGAACAAGACGAAAAGACAACCCTCAGAATGGGAGAAAATATTTGCAAATGAAACAACGGACAAAGGATTAATCTCCAAAATATACAAACAGCTCATGGAGCTCAATATCAAAAAAACAAACAACCCAATTAAAAACTGGGCAGAATACCTGAATAGACATTTCACCAAAGAAGACATACAGATGGCCAAGAGGCACATGAAAAGCTGCTCAACATCACTAATTATTAGAGAAATGCAAATCAAAACTACAATGAGGTATCAACTCACACCAGTCAGAAAGGCCATTATCAAAAAATCTAGAAAAAATAAATGCTGGAGAGGGTGTGATGAAAAGGAAATGTTGGTGGGAATGTAAATTGATACAACCACTATGGAGAACAGTATGGAGGTTCCTTAAAAAACTAAAAATAGAACTACCATACGACCCAGCAATCCCACTACTGGGCATATACCCTGAGAAAACCATAATTCAAAAAGAGACACGTACCACAATGTTCATTGCAGCACTATTTACAATAGCCAGGACATGGAAGCAACCTAAGTGTCCATCGACAGATGAATGGTTAAAGAAGATGTGGCAATGGAATATTACTCAGCCATAAAAAAAACCAAAATTGAGTTATTTGTAGTGAGGTGGATGGACCTAGAGTCTGTCATACAGAGTGAAGTAAGTGAGAAAGAGAAAAACAAATACCGTATGCTAGCGCATACATATGGAATCTAAAAAAAATGGTACTGATGAACGTAGTGGCAGGGCAGGAATAAAGAAGCAGACATAGAGAATGGACTTGAGGACACAGGGCGTGGGCAGGGGGAACCTGGGGCAAAGTCAGAGTAGCATTGACATATATACGCTACCAAATGTAAAATAGCTAGTGGGAAGCTGCTAAAAAGCACAGGGAGATCAACTCAGTGCTTTGCAAAGAAGACCTCGAGGGGGTGGGATAGGGACAGTGGGAGGGAGGCTCAAGAAGGAGGGGAGGGCTTCCCTGGTGGCGCAGTGGTTGAGAGTCCGCCTGCCGATGCAGGGCACACGGGTTCGTGCCCCGGTCCGGGAGGATCCCACATGCCGCGGAGCGGCTGGGCCCGTGAGCCATGGCCTCTGAGCCTGCGCGTCCGGAGCCTGCGCTCCGCAATGGGAGAGACCACAACAGTGAGAGGCCTGCGTACAAAAAAAAAAAAAAAGAAGAAGAAGGAGGAGATATGGGGATATATGCATGCATAGGGCTGATTCACTTTGTTGTACACCAGAAACTAACACAGCATTGCGAAGCAATTATACTCCAATAAATAGGTATTTTAAAAAAATACAAGAAGAAAAAAAAAAAAGAAGAGGTCTGCTAATGAAATCTCCCCATTTTACAGCTGGAAAGAATGAGTTTCAGAGGATGTAAGGGATCCATCCAAGGTCACACGGGGAGATAGGATGGAAGTGAGGCCAGTGCCCCCTCTGATTCCCACCATGCCATCCCACCTGGGTCTCCACTCCCCCACCACAGGGCCTTCCTGCAGGGACCCAGCCCCTGTAGAGAAAGTACCCAGAGCCCTAGGTTGCTGGGAGCAGGTGACCTCATATCATTCCCCCAAGAGACTCTTTCTCCATCCCTTCCACCACCCCTGAGAGCACGCTGGACTTGGAGTCAGAAACCTGGGCTTCCTAACCTCCTCCCCACGTAACAGATGTGTGACCTTGGGCGAGGCACTCAATCTCACTGATTCTCAGTTTTCGAATCTAAAAAATGGAGCAGAGATGGGCTCTCTGCCCACCTGGTGGGGTGGCAACAGCTGCCAACAGCCATTTGCTCTGGAGGAAGCAACCCCCCCCACACACAGGAAATATGTCATTAGATCTATAAGTTGTCACATAAGCGCCACTTCCTCTGGAGACAGGAGGAAGAATCTGTTCCTTTCAGAGGTGGGGGAAGGAGGGGCCAGCCTGGTGCTAGGGGCTACAAATACCATCCCCCAGGACCCCTCCTTCTCCCAGGAGCCTAGGCTCGATGTGGAAATGCTGCTGCCGGTAACTGGCTGAGCTCTGGCTCCCTCCTGTCCCCTCCCACCCTCGGTCTCCTCCCCCTCTGATCAGAAAGCCCGAAGGGTCCAGAGTCCCTGAAAGTTGCCAGGAGCCTCCTGATTGGGGTCTTTGCTGGAGTGAGGTCCTGGGTCCCCGGCGGAGGGGATGCGGAGGGGTGGGGCTTCCGGGGCTGAGGACCGGGCACCTGGGCATAGCTTTTCTCGGGGGGTGGGGGGGTGTAGCAAGCAGCAATGAGTTTCCAGCCTTTGGTCAGCTGACTCTGGAGAATGTTTTGAATAACACGGAACACAGGCTCCCCTGAGCCAAACAATCTGGGAGGAAACGAAATTGGGGTTTATTCATGGGGGAACACCGTGACCCTCTTTTCTCCATCTTCATCTCATTCCAAACAGGATGATGGATTCCAATAGGGAAGACAGATCCCCTCCCTTCTCGAGCGCTTATGATGTGCCAGGCCCCGTACTGACCATTTTAAATGTGTCATCTTATCTAATCCTCACCACAGCCCGTTGAGAGTAAGTACTATTTATTATCCCCACTTTACAGGTGGAGAAGCTGAGGCTCAGGTACCTGGCCTAAGGCCAGCCCTATCCCTTAACCACTAGGTGACACTGCCCTTGTTGACACTTTGTCTGACAATATTCTGGGAACTGAGGATCTAACTGGGAAACTTGGTACAGCCACCCTCCTTCTCTGGGCCTCCTGGCTCCAGGAACCGGGCCTGACCAGCAGGGGGCACTCCAGTAGCCCTCCCCTTGGCTCCCAAGGCCCACGTGCCTGGCCCTTGAAACCCACCCCCAGGTGCTCCCCGTTCAGGTCTCCCTAGCAAGGAGCCAGGGACCAGGAGAGAACAGGAGCCAGAAAGGGGGGGAGGAGAATCAATGTCCCAGGGCCAGTGGAGCTGTCCCTGTGGAGCAGGGTGAAGAGAATGGCTTGGGTTGGGGCCCCAACTGTGGTCCTGATGACATTTCAGACCTTTGTCTGCAGAGGGAAGGGGACGCCTTCCTAGGAGACCAGGCGATGGGGGTCCTGTTTTGTGGCTTCCTCCCAGTCCCCCTCTGCAAGGACCACCAGGTGGGTTTCCCAGGGCAGAGGCTCTGCTGCCCAGCTGGCTTACCTGACCAGCGCCTCCTCTCTAGGTCTTCCTACCGCTTGCTCGGAACATGCTGTGGCTCCCAACTACTTCCTGTGTTACTCTATACCACCACCCCTCACTCTTCACCCCTTCCCAGATTCCCATCTCTAACTCTGAACATTTTCCTGAGTCCCAAAGACAAAAGTCCTCTACCCATTGGGCATCCTCACCTGGACAATCCCAGGCCCCTTGGGCTCAACAAAACCAAACAGGACTCGCCATCTTCCTTCTACAACCTCCCCGCCACCTGGTTTCCCTGCCCTAAGTTTCAACTCCCCAGTGAATGGTAGAGACGCACACTTTATGAACACACAGGTGAACAGGAGTATCAGGTGGTGTTCCGTGTGATGTAGGGGAGCCACATGAGGTAGAAGTGACTGGGAGTGGGGTGGGCTGTGTCTGATAGTCAGGGGCGGCCTCTCTGAGAAAACGAATGACCTGAGAGCTGAATGACAAGACGGAGCTGACTTTGCAAGGATCTGGAGGAAGAGTTTTCTGGGCAAAGGGAAATAGCAAGTGCAAAGGCCCTGAGGCAGAAGCAATGAGGCTGGTGTGTCTGGGAAGCAACAGGAGAGTCAGTGCAAGGTGAGGGTGGTGGGTCACATGGAATGCTGTGTGGGATGAAGTCAGAGAAATCAGCGGGCAAATAGATGGAATTTTTTTCTAGGTGCAGTGGGAAAAAGGGTGCACCCTTTAGGTAAGGGGGGGTCACCTTTTCTAGGTGCACCCTTTAGGTAAGGGTTGGGGGGGTCACATTATCTGATTCACGTCTTAAAAGGATCCCTCTGGCTGTTGGGTGGGTGCAGGAGCTGGAATCATTTAGGCAGTTGACTTGGAAAAGGAAGGTAAGGACAAGATGTATGAGGAAGC
The DNA here is from genome assembly GCF_025265405.1 of Mesoplodon densirostris. Lineage (NCBI taxonomy): Eukaryota > Metazoa > Chordata > Mammalia > Artiodactyla > Ziphiidae > Mesoplodon > Mesoplodon densirostris. The sequence continues at coordinate 8,989,196 of NC_082662.1, read as the reverse complement.
AGTCAGAACTGGGATGTGAATTGGAGACTGAGCCGACAGGACTTCGAATCTGATGCAGGGTGAGGACAGAGAGTGGAAGGCAGGATGATGCCTGGACTTTTGTTCTGAGCACCTGAGATGGGGAACAAGGAGAGAGGAGCAGGTGGAGAGGGACATTGAGATTTCTGCTTTGAATTCCCATCCTCGTGACAATTTCAAGAAGGCAGCTGGATGTATGAGTCTGGAGCTCAAGAGAGATGTCAAGGCTGGAGAGATCAGTGTTAGCAGATAAATGTGAGTCCAGCCTCCTGGCTTTGTGCTCACCCTTTGCTGCCAATGTCTCTGCTTCCTATTGGAATGTGAACTCCCTGAGGGCAGAACTGGATTTTATTATTATTATAGCTCCAGAGCTTTGGGGCAGATGTGACTCAATAAGTTGTTGAGGAGCGAGTGAAAGCATAAATATCTATTTCACGTATTCATTATAAAATATTTCCTTAGCACTTACTCTGAGCCTGGCTCTTCTCCTGGTGCTGGAAATACAGTCGTGAATGAGATGATGTTCCTGCCCTCTGGGAACTTAGACTTCGGTGGGTGAGACGGGCCAAAACCAAACCAATGAACATGTAGTAGAATGAGGAACAGTGACAAGAACGAGGAAGAAAGATTAAGCAAGATAAGGAGATAAAGGGCACTCGGAAATATTCTTTACAAGGGTAGTTGGAGAGGTCTCTTTAAGGAAAGGACATTTGAATAGAAACCGAGAGTGAAGGAAGGGTAAGCTGTGTAAATATCTTGGGGGAAGAGCACGTAGGCAGAAGGAACAGCATATGCAAAGGCCCTGAGGTTGGAACAGAGATGTCCCTATGCTGGAGGCTAATGGCACCTCAGGGCAGACACAGTTCAGGGCTAATGAGAGTAGGTCAGAGTCTTCTTTTTTCAAAGTTTAAAAAAATTTTTTAAACTAAAAAAAATTTTTTTATCCCTCCCTGCCTTTCCCCTTTGGTAACCATAAGTTTGTTTGCTATGTCTGTGAGTCTGTTTTTTTGATTTTTTGTTTTTAGATTCCACATATAAGTGATATTTTTCTTTCTCTATGTGACTTACTTCACTTAGTATGCTAATCTCTAGGTCCATCCATGTTGCCGCAAATGGCATTATTTCATTCTTTTTTATGGCTGAGTAATAGTCTATATATACATCTATCTATCTATCACATCTTCTTTATCCATTCATCTGTTGATGGGTGTTTAGGTGGCTTGCATCTCTTGGCTATTGTAAAGAGTGCTGCTATGAACATTGGGGCGCATGTAACTTTTCACATTAGAGTTTTCGTCTTTTCCAGATATATGCCCAGGAGTGGGATTGCAGGATCATATGGTAACTCTATTTTTAGTTTTTTAAAAATTAATTAATTAATTAATTTTATTTATATATTTGGCTGTGTTGGGTCTTCGTTGCTGTGCATGGGCTTTCTCTAGTTGTGGTGAGTGGGGGCTACTCTTTGTTGTGGCACGCGGGCTTCTCATTGCGGTGGCTTCTCTTGTTGCGAAGCACGGGCTCTAGGTGCAGACTTCAGTAGTTGTGGCATGCGGCCTCAGTAGCTGTGGTTCACAGGCTCTAGAGCACAGGCTCAGTAGTTGTGGCACACGGGCTTAGTTGCTCCGCGGCATGTGGGATCTTCCCGGAACAGGGCTCGAACCCATGTCCCCGGCATTGGCAGGTGGACTCCCAACCACTGCGCCACCAGGGAAGTCCCTATTTTTAGTTTTTTTAAGGAGTCTCCATACTGTTCTCCATAGTGGTTGTATCATTTACATTCCCACCAACAGTGCAAGAGGGTTCCCTTTTCTCCACACCCTCTCCAGCATTTAGAATTTGTAGATTTTTTTGTAGATGGCCATTCTGACTGGTGCAAGGTGACACCTTGTTACAGTTTTGATTTGCATTTCGGTCAGAGTCTTCTTCTTTCCCATACTCGTGTGAGATAAATTCCCTTGACTAGTGACTGAAGATAGAGGCTGGACAATTTGCTAGCTGAAATACTTTTTTCCTTTCCCATGATTTCTAGGCTTCTTCTAGGGAAGGAGCCAGTGAGTAGAGAGGTCAAGAGCCTCTTTTAGGGGAAAAAGAAAAAGAAAGTCCCAGTGTCTCTCGGGCAGGAATCTCAGCCCCCAAGTGTTTGCTCTAGAATCCCTTCCTGTCACTGGGGGAGCGGATGCGAGTTAAATTCAGTGACACAAAGTACCTTCATGACAACGCTGTGTAATAACTTAATGCCTTCATAGAGCTATTATCTATAATCACAGAAGACTCCAAATGCCACTTCCTAAGAGTGCTGGAATGAAGCCTCCGCCCCAGAAAGCTTTCATCCCCATCATGGTATTTTAGCCTCATAACATTCCCACTTAGAGATAGGGGGGCAGGAGCAGTACCCCCATTGTAACAATGTCACCTTCAGGGGTGGAGATGGACCGATGATCAGAGGCTCCAAACTCCCCGTTCTGGCTCTTCCTCCTTCCCCAGGTCTTCTGGGGAAATGGAGGTCGCTGTCAGCTCCCCATCTCAGCCGAGAAGCCCAGGCAGAGGTGTGGCTCTCTCTTCTCAGCCCCGCCCTCAGCTTTTCCCCACAGCTGGGTTTGGTTGCAGGACTCTGATCAGACCTCTGGCCAGAAGGAACCGTGCGAGGAATGAACGTGTGCAGCATTTGGGCCCATGGCCTCCCAGCGTCCCAGAGGAAAACATCCTTTTGTCTCTCGGCAACCGACTCCTTGAAGATGCTGTCCAACTCAGGTCCTTATTTCCCACTGGCCTCGCCTCTCCAGGGGCCTCTGGCCCTTGGGTCTGGGTCTATATCTGGCCTCCTCTCCACCCTGCCCTTCCTGTCCCCGAAGCAGAAATCCTGGGGGAAGCTTCACACAAGTCGCTGGAGTCCTTGGGCTAGGAGAGAGAAATTCACAACGAGGGACAAGGCCACTCCATTTCAGACTCACTGGACTAACAACAACAACAACAGCAATAATAATAAAGCGCTCGTCACATGCTGAATACTTTTCATACACGGTCTGGTGATTGACTGTTATTTTCCCCATTTCCCGGCGGTGGAAACGGAGGCTTGGAGAGGCTGAGGGACTTGCCCAAAGCCACAGGTTCAGTGAGAGGCAGAGGAGGCGTTTGAACCCTGGTCTGGCTGACTGCATCGCTCTCTCTGCCCACACCCGAGCTCCCACCTCCGTCACTCATCAGGGGGCCTTGACGGCCGCCTCTTCTTGGCCACCTCTGGACGTGGCTGCTCCTGACAGGGGCCTCTGGCGCTAGTTGTCTCTCTGTGGGCAGGCCGGCGTCTCCCTCGAGCCGGGCAGGCTGTTAACAGGAAGGAAGCTTGGGCTCCAGGGCAGGGCTGTGAGCTAGGCACTCCTCCCTGCTGGCCCCTGCTGCTCCCAGGGGCCTCCCTCCCAGCTGTTTTCTAGAAACCCCTGGAACTGCAGGGAGGTGGCTTCTGGACAGGACAGGCCTCACTGTCCTGCACGACCCCTGCCCCGGAGGCCCAGAGCTAGCAAGGCCTGATCTGTGTGTGCAGGGACCGGGGGCGGGGGACAGGTGGTAAGGAAAGGTCGTGGAATTTCAGATGCTCCGGGGGCCCTCTGTTTGCCCCTTCCCTGTGCCTGCCTCCACCTGCCCTTTCCCTCTCATCTCTTTAGAGGCTTCTGTTGATTAGCCTTGACCCAGGAGGCCAGGAGGCCAGGGAGCATCACTTCTGCTGCTGTGCTTCTTCCACGGTTTGCAGTTCTCAGAACTTTTCTCACACACCTCTCGGTCAAAAGCCCTGGGACGTGGGAGGGGACATTCACAGCCCATCTGGGAGGGGTCTGAGGTGCCCAAGACTGCAGAGTGTGTCGGGGGAGAGCCGGGACCTGATCTTCCAGTGGTGGAAAGGGAGAAACAGATTTTACCACTGGCCTCAGCCTTGACCAGCCTGCCCTACCTGTGCTGAACTATTTCCCCCTGGGGAGGAAATGGAAACAACAGTAATCAACATTTGTCAAACAGTTGCTAACCTGGTAGTTCTGAGGGCTTTGCCTGTGCTACTAATTAATTTAATTTTGCCACAGTCCTGTGTGGTTGGCACTGCTATAATCTCCATTTTACAGATGGGGAAACTGAGGCATAGAAAGGTTACTGTCACATAGCCAGTGAATGGTACAGTCAGGATTCAAATGCAGGCTGCCTCCAGAGAACTGCAATGGTATTTGATAGTGATTTATAGAAAAAGATTTTTTTTTTTTTTTTTTTTTTTTTCTTTTTGCGGTATGCGGGCCTCTCACTGTTGTGGCCTCTCCCGTTGCGGAGCACAGGCTCCGGATGCGCAGGCCCAGCGGCCATGGCTCACGGGCCCAGCCGCTCCGCGGCATGTGGGATCCTCCCAGACCGGGGCACGAACCCGTATCCCCTGCATCGGCAGGCGGACTCTTAACCACTGCGCCACCAGGGAGGCCCAGAAAAAGATATTAAGTCAGGCTTCCCTGGTGGCGCAGTGGTTGAGAGTCCACCTGCCGATGCAGGGGACACGGGTTCGTGCACCGGTCCGGGAAGATCCCACATGCCGCGGAGCGGCTGGGCCCGTGAGCCATGGCCGCTGGGCCTGCGTGCCCGGAGCCTGTGCTCCGCAACGGGAGAGGCCACAACAGTGAGAGGCCCGCATACAACAACAACAACAACAAAAAAGATATTAAGTCTAAAAATTACATCAGTGTACGTGTATATTTACACAATTGCCTTTATTGAAAAGAATGCAATAGTATGAAATCAGGACTATATCAGAGCATCTGCTACACGTTTCTGCCTGTGTTGGGAGGCTGTGAGAGGCAGCCACAGGCAGGCAGGCTCTGGTGTCATGTCAGGAGGTCCTGGATTTAAGTCCTGCCTTCCCCACTCACTAGCTGTGTGCCCTTGGGCAAATTTCAGAGCTGCTCTGAGCCTGTTTCCTTCTCTGTAAGATGAGGATAATGCTATTCTCCATGTCATGGGGTTGTTGGGAGGATGAAATAAGAAATCACGTATAAATACTTTGCCTAGTGCCTGAGATGTAGTAACAATTGAACAAATGAGCTTTTATTATTTAAAGAAAACTGCACCATGTTTGTGGTGGTTTGGTGGGCAGTCAGGTGGTGTGGTGGAGAGATCTCTGGGGTTGTGTCTCCGGTGTTCATGTTATCTCTTGCTGCATACAAAAGTCACCCCAAAACGTAGTGGCTTAAAACAAAAGCCTTTATTTTGCTCCATATGGGCAGGGCTTGAGGGCAACAGTTCACCTCTGCTCTGTGTGGTATCAGGAGGGGAGGCTGGACCGGGGATGGAGCATCCATGTTCAAGAGGAGCTACTCATATCATGATGAGTTGGTGCTGGCTGACAAGTTGGGATGGGTCAAGGGCTTCATTTTCTCTCCATGTGGGTCTCTCTGCAGCCTGCTTGGGCTTCCTCACAGCATGGTGGCTGGATTCTAATTGTGAGCATCCCAAGAGAACCAGGTAGAGGCTGTCTCACCTTTTATGACCAAGATTTGGAAGTCATATAACATTGCTTCTATTGAAACAGTCATGAAGGTCCTCCAGACTCAAGGAAGGGGACATAGAACCTAATACTCAATAGGAGGAGTATCAGTGTCTCCTTATGAGAAGCACATATGGGATGGGAGGTATGGTTTCATCCATCTTTGGAAAGTATGTTCTTCCACACTCAACCACTAGTCTTTTCATTAGTCAGGACAGGTGAAGCTTTGCCTTGAATCTCAGTGGAAGCCATATTTCTCACTCTACTGGTAGTCCATGTGGGTTGGCCAATGCCCATTGCCTGCCCTCCCACATGCAGGAAATAGGGGATCCTGGTTCTTTCTGCTTTACTACACTTCTATCCTAAACTTGTGCCTTTGAAGTCAGTGTATAAGAGGGAGAGAGAATATAGATGAAAATATGGGGGGTTATGGCCACACCTAGAAATGACACCCAACACTCAGCTTGCTTCTCCTTTGGCCAGAACCTAGCCAGATGGCCCCACCCCCACTGCAAGGGGAGCTGGGAAATGTAGTTTTCCTGTGTGCTCAGGAAGAGGAAAGGGGATTGGTGAATACTTAGTTGGGCTCTGCCACACCCATCTTCTAAGACCTCACCTAGAGAGCACAGGGATTAAGGTCCTCGTGTTCACTGTTGTGTTCCCAGTACCCACCACATTGCTGGCACAGAGTAGTGGTCAATACATGTGTCTTAAATGAATGAATGGACAGGGAGATGGCTTCCACTTTGGTCCTGGCTTCTGAGCTTTGGGGTTGGGTGTAAGAAGCTGAGTAAGTCTTAGCGTTGATAAGGTTTGGAAAGTGGTGGTTCTCATGGTTTGATCTAGAGTTCAAGTTCAACCCCACCTTCATTAACCCACCAAAGATCCCCTGTGGAAGCTGTGCCCTGGGTGTGGCTGAAGTGGCCGCCGTGTCAGCGGGTACCCATGCTTTCCAGGGCTTGGGGAATGAGTTGCAGGTGTTTGCAGGAGGCAGCTTCTGTGTGTAGAGGTGAGTGCCAAGGGGCATGGGTAGGGTACCGACAGTATCTGTCACATAGGGAAGGGGGAGGATTAAGAGGGTTCCTGAGGAGAAAGATGAGTCATCCTCCAAATGTAAGGGATCATGGTTAAAACTGATTGAGCATGAATACCCACCCACCCCTGTCCTAACATAGAAGTCCTGGAACTTCCTCAACTCCTACAACACAGAGTGACTGGCAAAATGAGAAGTGAGATCTTGCTTGATTTCCAAGAGAGAAATTAGTTTCCTGGACCAGGAAGCTGGTCGAGGCTACCGCCCGGGGGATGCTGATGCTGCCAGGGACCCTGAAGGGCTGTAGAAATGGGATGTCCACCAGCCCCCTGGGCTTGGAAGCTTACCCTTCTTTCTCCCCCTGGGCGCCCTATCACCCTGTCCCTTCTCTCGGCTCGAAGTGTCCACAAGTCATGGATATTGGAGCCGCTAGCGGAGCTAAGAAGTCAGGATGAACAGTGTTGGGAAAAAGATTGAGAGGAGGAGGATTTGAGGATGCTAAGTTTCAGGGGCTTGGAGAGCATCCTGGTGCAGACAGGTTACAAAGTAGGCAGCGAGAAGATGCTCCATAGGTGCTCCATGAATTTGGAAAAAATAGGAGAATCTTGTAAAGCACGCCCACTTTTATTAATGATCCTGGTAATAATGAAGATAAAAGCAATGGCTGCCATTTACTAGGCGCTAGCACCACCCACTTGCAAGGAGTAATTTATAAACATTTTTCTTATTTAATCCCCTCACCCCAATGAGGCTATAGGTAAGGCACACAGAGGGCCTCCCCAGGTGGCTTGTCATGTGTCAACTCCTTTGAGGCAATCAGGGCTGGATGGGGATGTGGGAAGGTGGCTGGTGCCACTTCTCATGGAACCCGGGCACTTGTCTCTGAAACTGGACCCTCAGGGTCACTTGATTTGTGTCTGTTTTTCCTGCTGAACTGTAAGTCCCAGAAAGTGAGATCAGTGTCTGTTTTTCTCCCAGCTGTATCTTTACTGCTCACATGGTGGAACTTAATTCATATTTGTTTAATAAATAAGCCAAAGGGTCAGTTTCTCCAGGAACTCTGACAGGTTCACTTGGACCTGGGAATGGTGGGTCTCATGGGAGATCTAGAGTTCAAATTTAACCCACATTAAACTCAGAAGGAGGCGACCGAACACCCTAGTCTCCCACTGCTAGAGCTTTCTGACAACTCTTTCTCCTTCTTATGAAAGTCAGTTATATGCTGATGATAAATTGCTGTGTAAAAAACTGCCCCCAAACTTAGCAGCTGTATTAGTCAGCATTCTCCAGGGAAACAGAACCAATAGGATATATATATAGAGAGAGATATATATATATATATATATAATAGAAGGGTGGGTATTTATTATAGGAATTGGCTTACACAATTATGGAAGCTGAGACGTTCCACCACCTGTCATCTGTAAGCTGGAGAACCAGGAAAGCTGGTGGTGTAATTCAGTCGAGTCCAAAGGCCTGAGAACCAGGGATGCTGATGGTATAAGTCTGAGTCCCAAAACATGAGAATTAGGGGACCAGTGGTGTGAGTCCCGGTCTGAGTTTGAAGGCCCCAGAACCAGGAGCACTGATGTCCACAGCAGGAGAAGATGGATGTCCCAGCTCAAGCAAAGAGAGGAAGTTTGCCCTTCCTCTGCCTTTTTGTTCTATTCAGGCCCTAGATGGATCAGATGATGCCCACCTGCGCTGGTGAAGGGTGATCTTTTTTACTCAGTCTACCAAGTCAAACGCTCATCTCTTCTGGAGACACCCTCACAGACATGTGAGGTAGAAATAACGTTTTACCAGCTATCTGGTCAACCCTTAGTCCAGCCAAGTTGACACAGAAAATTAACCATTGCAAGTCCACCCCTGGCCAACTTGGCACCCATATACAGCCCCTTAAACGTACTTAATCTCCGAATAAAGACAATAACAGGGTCATAATTCCACCTAACATGATAGAACTATGCTTCATACAACCCAAAATGCCCTGATCCCTTTCCCAGAAGAGGAGGTAAAGTCCTTGAGTGATGTTTACTCTTCTCCTGATATGCCATAACTTAAATACTATGATGTAAAATGGACAATATGTAAATACTGACATAAAGTCAGTACATTTTATGTCACATGATAAAGGAATAAGAGAGGAAAGAAAACAAAGATATTCGCTTAATATATGTATATACACACACAAAAGTATTTGTAACAGATAGCGAGGAAATACTCATGACAATTACAGTGCTCGATTTTTTTTTTTTTTTTTTTTTTTTTTTTCGGTATGCGGGCCTCTCACTGCCGTGGCCTCTCCCGTTGCGGAGCACAGGCTCCGGACGCGCAGGCCCAGCGGCCATGGCTCACGGGCCCAGCCGCTCCGCGGCATATGGGATCCTCCCAGACCGGGGCACGAACCCGTATCCCCTGCATCGGCAGGCGGACTCTCAACCACTGAGCCACCAGGGAGGCCCCAGTGCTCGATTTTTTTGTAACTGGTCATGCGGTAATAGTTGGTATTTATAACTGCCTTTCTTTGTTATGCATTCTGTATTCCCTTTGCATTTGTCCCTCTGTAAGTAAGACCTCTGGGCCATAGAGTCACGGGAAGAGGAAGCAGACGTTTTCTAGCGGGTCGCTAGGGATAATCGTGGTTGGTACCACTCTCATTTCCATCCCTTGATCCTGGACCATGAATCCTGGCTATTGGAGAAATGGCACCTTATATTGGATGCTGACTCAGAGCATATGCAGCCTTCTGGAGAACCTGGCCTCAGCTATGTAAGCTATTGCCATCTAGCTGGTGCTATGACTCAGTCTTTAAAAGGCCATTCCACCAGCCTGTCAGGCCAGCTGCTGCAGGAGGGTGGAGATCATGGCAAGCCCAGTGAATTCCATGAGCACGGGCCCACTGCCACACTTCTTTTGCTGTGAAGTGAGTTCCTGGGTAGCCAGCAAGGCTGTGTGGGATACCGTGACAGTGGAGGAGGTGTCCTGAATGAATCAGTGTGTAATCACACATCTGCCATTTCTCCTCCCAAGAAAAGTGAATAACCAGGCGCAAGGCCCAAAGTTCTGCACACTGGGAGGGCTTCTCTTCACCACTGTCCTTCATGATATCCCAGAGATAGTGTGGCAGCTGCCCACTTTTGGGTGGTACCTGGGTGTTGTGCAGAATCGTCTGTAAATTAGGACCAAGTCTTTTCTTCCTCTGTCAACTGATCATAGTGAGCTCCTCGTGAGGCCATAGGTGCAGGCTGGGAGAGAGAAGGCAGCATAGCAGGAGTGGGGACCATGGGCATCTGGGCTATTTCTTCATTACTTACTTGTGCTCGGGCCCGATCTTGTATCTACCATGTCCATTTGCTAATGGAGTGTTCTTGTGCACACCCAACTTTCTGGCTTGGTGAGTCAGATAACCCCCAGAAATAATGTTTGACCAGCTATGTGGACATCCCTTAGTCCATTCAGGTTGACACATAAACCGTCACATAACCATCACAGTAGCTTGAAACAATAATTTATTATTAACGCTCGCATTTCTGTGGTTGACAAGACTCCGCTGGGTGGATTCTCCTTGGGATCTCTCATGGGGTTACAGCCAGATGGAGGCTTGAGTTGGAGTCACCTAAAAGCTCGACAGGGCCGGTCGACTAAGATGGTTTCTTTATGTGCATGTTTGGTGCCTCATTTGAGATGCTGGAAGAGCTGGGAGCTGCCAGGCAATCTCCGCCTCTTCATGCATCCTCTTTACGTGGCTAGTTTGGGTTTCCTCACAGCATGGAAGGTAATTGGACTTCTTACATGGTGGCTGGCTTTCCCAGAGCAAGTGTTCCAAGATGCCTGGGTAAAAATTACAAGGTTTCTTGTGACCTGGCATTGAAGGTCATGCAGCATTACTTCCATCACTGGTCAACAGGAAGTCACTGACCAGCCTAGATTCAAGGGGAGGGGACCACTTATTGAGAGGTGCAATTTACTGGGTGGAGGGTGGAGGTCATCTCTGGAGACCAGTCACTACAGGGCTGAAGACAGACATGGTGCAGAAAGCAGGTCTCTGAGCTGCGTGTCAGAAGACCTGGGTCCTAGTCCTGGTTCTGCTGGTCACCCTTGGACAAGTGTCTTGATCTTTCTGGGTCTCAGCTTCCCTAGGCGTAGAAGTGGACTAGACATCTTGAAAGTTCCCCTGGCACTGATAGACGTGGGCTTGGCTCCCCAGAGCACAAGGTGGGCCCTGCTCTCCAGACTGGACCTCTTGTGGAGTAGGTGGGTCGGATGCCCACCTCAAATCCCAGAGCCCATGACCCCCTGCTGAACTCCTAGACTTGAACTGAAAACAGATGGGGCTTGATGTCCTGAGATTTGGAAAAAAATTGCCCTCCCCAGCCATCTCTAGGTGCATTATTCACGAGTCCGTTACTGTTTAATTTAATCACCAAATGTCATCCAAATGCCATTCATTTTGCCTTATCAGCAGAGATTTACCTATTTATTTTACATTTCAAATGAGTTGCTCATTATTTTGTCATTTGGGGCTTTCTTTTGTAATCATTTGTCAAATTTTCACAAGTCAAAAGCGACTCTGTATTGAACATAGTAATTTCCGGCCCCCTCGAAGGGATCCCGTCCCTAAAAGGGCCTCCCTGAACTTCTCTCTGCAGGAGGCCAGTCCCAGGGACTCTCCACCTTTCTGGTGGGTAATGGACAGAGAGATGCAAAATTCTGCTCTTCCCTGGAGTCCAAACCCTTCTTCCCAAGACTCTCAAATATGCAGCAGGTCAAGGGCAGAGGCAGGAAGTAAGAAAGCTCAGGATGGGCTCTGCAGTGAACACACCTTGGCTTGAGTTCTGGCTTTGCCACTTAGTGATCAGCCTTGGACCTTAATGCCCTTGGGCAAGTGGCTTAGCGTCTCTGAGCCTCTGTTTCCTCAGCTGTAAAATGAGAAGGTAATAGGTGTCAGCATCAGTGGGCTTGTTATGAAGATTGAATGGGACGGGGCATGTCCACTGCCTCCCCAGCTCTGGGCCCATAGTTAGTGCTCCCTAAACTAGGTGTGAGCTCATTTTATCCTGAACTCAAAGTAGGACAGGATGAGCCCAATCAGCCCTTGCCAACCAGGGGATTAAAGGTTAGAGGGCTTGAGGAATTTAATGCAATGGGCATTCTGGGGCACCTGCCAGGGTGGTGGCTGACTCAGTCCCCTCAGCCTCAGCCCTGGTTGGGAGGCTCCCAGTCTCGGCCTTAAACCCCAGCAGCCCTCCCAGGCTTCTTTGCCGCTGCCTGAGAACTGGTTGCTGAGCCAGCAACCCTGGAGGGGCCGTTGATCTGAGAGATGGACGGCACCTCGGCCTGGAACCGAAGCCCACATCTGTATTACAAAGCATCATTGTGCCTGCAGGCAGCTTTATAGGCTGTGCAGCAGAGCCAGAAAGGCTCTGAGCCAGGCTGCCTTCAGAGTCGCTGGGGAGCTCTCACCCCAAGATTCTGATTCCTAAGCCCGGGGTGAGTCCCAGGGGACTCAGAACAACTGCCTTCTGTGTGTCCCTCTGCAACCCAGAAGCTTCCTAGGCCTCTTGGATTCTTAAAAAAAAAAAATATATATATATATATATATATATATATATATATATATATATATATATTTGCTTTTCTAATTACAAGATCAATAGCTGTACAATGAAGAAGACTGGGAAGACAGAAAAATCCACTTGAGGGAAAATGGCAATCCTACTCCCTAGAAAGCACTAATATTTTTGGTGATTTACTCTCAGTCTCCGGTTTGTGTGTATATTCCACGTCATGCATTGTTTCACATTGCACTCTTTCAGCCTGCCTTTTCAGTTAAGAGCTTAATGCCCATAAGTGTTCCTCCTTCCTAGGAGTTTTAGTGTCTGTCCTGGTCCTGCGTCCCCACTCTGGGACTGGCTCAATATATTCTTCCTCTCTCTGGCAGATTTGACTTCCCTCTCTTGGACCCCAATTTTCATCCAGCATCCTCAGATTCCTCATCCTAAAATACATTGCCTGGACTCTCTCTTCCCACTCAAACCATTTTTCTATGTTTCCTTTTTAATTTACTGTGAATCTTCTGAAAAATCTACCTTCTCTCTCCACTCCTCTTCATCTCCTCTTAGGGTGTTCACTTCCGACCCCCAAACTCAGGTTCTTGCCCCTCCCCATCCCCTGAGATGCTCTAGAGTGGTGCCATCGTCCAATAGAAATAGAATGCCAGGGACTTCCCTGGTGGCTCAGTGGTTAAGAATCTGCCTGCCAATGCAGGGGACACGGGTTCAAGCGCTGGTCCGGGAAGATCCCACATGCCGCGGAGCAACTAAGCCCGTGTGCCACAACTACTAAGCCTGCGCTCTAGAGCCCGTGAGCCACAGCTACTGAGCCCGCGTGCCATGACTACTGAAGCCCATGTGCCTAGAGCCCGTGCTCTGCAACAAGAGAAGCCACCGCAATGAGAAGCCCGCACACTACAATGAAGAGTAGCCCCCGCTCTCCACAGCTAGAAAACCCGCACAACAAAGACCCAATGCAGCCAAAAGTAATAAATAAATAAATAAATAAATTTATTAAAAAAAGAAATAGAACGCCAGCCATATATGGAATTTCGCATTTTTCTAGCAGCCACATTCAAAAAGTAAAAAGAGACAGGTAATATTAACTTTAATAATGTTTCATTTAACTCAATATATCCAAACTATTATCATTTCAGCCTGTAATCAATATAAAAGTTACTAATGTGATATTTCACATTCTTTTTAATTTTTTTGGTAACAACTCTTTGAAGTCTGGTGTGTATTTTATACTTATAGCACATTTCGATTTGGACTAATTGTTTCAAGTACTCAGTAGCCATGTGCGGCCAGGGACTACAGTATCAGACGACACTTATGTAGGGGACTAACCAAGGACCAATGGTAAAACCCAAACATCTCTTTTCAAGGAGTCAATTTCTATAGTTTGTTGTTGTGTCCAGCATAGTTTTCCATGCTGCTCCTTGTTTCACCTTCACATGTTATATCTTTATTTCTGAAGCTTCTTTTATGATATCAGTAGTACATGATAATTTCTGAATATCAGAAAAATCGAGATACAGTGACCTAGATCTTTGAAATAAAATCTTTGTGACTTTCTCTCCCCCGAGGCCCTTGTAGACATCCCAACCTTGTCAGGCAGAAATATCACCTTGTGTTAGGATTGATTATGGCAGGAGCACAAAGGATGGAAGAGTCACTGTTGAGACTTTTTGAGAACCTAAGGGAAAGTTCCAAGGGAATTTGGGTTTGGAGTTCATGCCATAAAAGTCGACAGGGCAGAGGAGAAGGTAGAAGCCAACCCCAGCTCCCCTTTGCTAAGAGTAATGATACGAGGACACTCAGGCTAGTTTCAGGGCAGAGGAAGGACATTTCACAGGGTCTTCGATGGTCTATAGAATCGTTGGGGGCAGGAGGCCCAGACTCCAGTTTGAGCTTTCAGGATTGATTCCTGCAGTCGTGCAGCATAACTGGGCCACCAAAGGGGAGGCTGTCACGTCTATGGTCAGGATGCCTCTTGTGGAGTAGGGGGGCTACAGTTCCAAATCCAAACCACTGCCACCATGACCAGCATCACCACTGCCCTGACCCAGCTGCTGAATCAGGATGCAGCCGTCACCATCCACACCCACAACACTGGGGCCCCGAGCCCTGCCAGGTCACTGGATTCCAGGCCACTGGAACTGCCCAGATATAAAATATAATACCATAGACTGAGTAGCTTAAACAACAGGCATTTATTTCTCACAGTTATGGAGGCTGAGACATCTAAGATCAAGGTGCTGACTGATTTGGTTCTTTTTTTTTTTCTTCAGTACACGGGCCTCCCACCGTTGCAGCCTCTCCTGCTGTGGAGCACAGGCTCCGGACGCGCGGGCTCAGCGGCCACGGCTCATGGGCCCAGCCACTCCACGGCACATGGGATCCTCCCAGACCGGGGCACGAACCCATGCCCCCTGCATTGGCAGGTGGACTCTCAACTCCTGCGCCACCAGGGAAGCCCTGATTTGGTTCTTGATGAGGGCTCTTTTTCTGGCTGGCAGACGTCTGCCTTCTCACTGTATCCTCACATGGCAGAGAGCTATCTGGTGTCTCTTCTAATAAGGGCACTAATCCCAACATACAGGCCCCACCGTTATGACCTCATTTAAGCCTAATCACCTTCCAAAGGCCCCATCTGCAAATGCCATCACTTTGGTTGGGGGGGTGGGCAGCGGCAGTGGGAGTAGCGTGAGGTTTAGGGCTTCAACACATGAATTTTGGGACATACAAGTCAGTAGATAGATAGGAGTATTTTTAAAATTGCAAGGTCCCTGAAGTTTCTAAGCTGCAAGGGGGTCTGATAAATATAGTGAGGTTTTTTGGCGGCCGTTCCAACCTCTGCAATAGGGAAGGTACATTAGAAAGGGTTATAGGATGCTGGCACCATCTGGGTGGGCATCACCTGCAGGCAGCATTCAGGACCATGTGGAAGCTGATCCCCCAGCACAGACACCCTCCCCATTCATCACCAAGAGGAACCTCTATTGATACCGTGGTGCAGTTCTTATAGACTTTCAATAAATATCTATTAACAACCAGAACAAAGAATGGAGATTATACATAACACATGACTCCATGATTTGTTTTCCCATTTGCTGTATTGTTGAATCCTTTCTCATGTCAATAAACATTCACACTGTCAGTGTAAACAGCTCCTTGATATTTTGCAGTCTGGATAAAACCATAATTTATTGAACTAAATGCCTATTGTTGGAATTTTTTAGAATAAATGTAGATTCAGCCTAATGTTCCCCTATTAGAAACAAAATTACAAAGGACATTTCAGAAGCGAAATCTAACGATAAATGACTGAGAGCAAAATTGCTTCAAACGGGTGTATGTGTTTTAAAGACTGGATACACATTATTAAATTGCCCTCCTGAAAAATTATGTCAAATTACACCCACGAGTCATGGCAGACAGCACTTGTTTCCTCACATCTTCAACCACGCTGTGTGTTATCATTAAACTTTCTTCTGATTTGATAGTGAAAATCTTCCCACCCCACCTCCACCTTTTTGACGTCCTTTTCCTGATTTTACAGGTGATCCTGTCTGTGTCCCTTCCATTTCTCATTGACTGCTTTTCAATCCCGGTGCAGGTTCCCTCTTCCCCATTTGCCCTGCAAATGTCTGTGCTCCCAGCTGTCTGTCAAACCACTTCCTTTCCTTCCCCAACATTCTCTTGTACATTTGAATGAAACCAACCTCTACAATCTCTCTCTGGCTGACGCCCACTCAAAAAGCCCCCAGTATGTGTCTCTCCCCTCCTTGGCCCCAAATAAATATGTGATAGATAAATGAATGAGAAATAACACTCCTAGGGAAGACTTGAAACCAGAAACGCCATCCTCAGAACTTGTTGGAACCTTAACGACCTTTAGGTGAAATAGTTCACGCTCAGTACAGTCAGGAGTTCAACAGTGAGAACAAAACAGAGAGAGTCGTATCTTAAAGAATCAGCTTTCAAGTGCCTTTCTGCGGTCTCCCAGGAGCACACGACAGACTGGGAACAGAGCTAGGTGGTAGTTCTCAGGAACCGAATCCCCCAAAAGATGGAGGGGAAGTTGACTACAGATCTCATTATAAAGATCTTCTGCGATACAATACTTTCTGGAGTGGACTTTGGTTCACTCTAAAACAGGTTCTCTTTCCACCCCCGACATCCAGTGTCTCACCAACTTCTACCTGCTTCTATAAATCTTTGGAAAATAAAACCAAACAGCAACCAAAAGCCCTCTCTCGTCTCTGTGGGCGATCCCCTATAGTGCTGAGCTTTAGGCGGGATGTTAACTTGATGTTCTGCTGGGATCTCAGACTCGAGGTGCTGTCATATTGTTGCCCAATCTTCTCCCTATTTTAATCACTGGCATTTATTGAGCACTGTCTTAAGTTGAGTTACCCCAGAGGCAAGCCCAGGGACAGAGCCGTGAGTGCAGTAGTTCATTTGGGAGGGGATCCTAGGAAACTGCTGGCTGGGAGAAGTGAGGCTGGAGGAGGTGGGGGAGGAAGGCGATGCCGGCTTTGTTAATGAGCAGGTGACCGCTGCGAGCCCTGGGCTCACTCACCGGGAGGCCTCCGGGAACCTTCGCAGAGCAAACCTCAAAGCTGCCTCAGGTGAGGGGCAAAGGAACCGGGTATTTATCCACCAATTCCTGTCCGTCATCCCTGTGAGACCTCCTGCAGCAGGTGAAGCCTTCGGGAAAGGACCTGCAGGGACCATTGGCTTTTGCAGGAGGGGTGAGGGCCAGGGGGCCTCACAGCATCACCATGAGAGCATCTTACATGCCGGGCATCATGCTATTAGATATTTAGTTATTTAACATCTTTATTGGAATATAATTGCTTTACAATGGTGTGTTAGTTTCTGCTTTATAACAAAGTGAATCAGTTATACATATACATATGTCCCCATATCTCTTTCCTCTTGAGTCTCCCTCCCTCCCACCCTCCCTATCCCACCCCTCTAGATGGTCACACAGCACCGAGCTGATCTCCCTGTGCTATGCGGCTGCTTCCCACTAGCTATCTACCTTACGTTTGGTAGTGTATATATGTCCATGCCACTCTCTTACTTTGTCCCAGCTTACCCTTCCCCCTCCCCATGTCCTCAAGTCCATTCTCTAGTAGGTCTGTGTCTTTATTCCTGTCTTGCCCCTAGGTTCTCCAGAACTTTTTTTTTTATTCCATATATGTGTGTTAGCATACGGTATTTGTTTTTCTCTTTCTGACTTACTTCACTCTGTATGACAGACTCTAGGTCCATCCACCTCACTACAAATAACTGCATTTCGTTTCTTTTTATGGCTGAGTAATATTCCATTGTATATATGTGCCACATCTTCTTTATCCGTTCATCTGTTGATGGACACTTAGGTTGCTTCCACATACCCTGAGAAAACCATAATTCAAAAACAGTCATGTACCAAAATGTTAATTGCAGCTCTGTTTGCAATAGCCAGGACATGGATGCTATTTGATTTGCACACGCCATCTCATTTAGTCCCCTCCAGCAGCCCAGGAAGTAGAGACTCTATGTAGCCCTATTTAGAGATGGAGAAACTGAAGCTTGCAGAAGTTGATGCCGAAATCCCAGCTTCCCTGTACACCAGTGCCGAATCGAATCTCAGAGACAGAGTTTTGGGTGAAGCAGAAAAGGAGAGCTTTATTACTTTGCCAGGCAAAGGGGGACACAGCGGGCTCCTGCCTCAAAAAACTATGTGTCCCAACGCTGGAGGATTTGATAAGGAGTTTTATAATGACACTTCCCAAGGGTGGGGTTGCTGACAAGATTAGGGTGTGTGTAGGGTCTCAGGTGGTTGGGTCTCCTCATCTTTTTTTTTTTTTTTTTTTTTTGCGGTATGCGGGCCTCTCACTGTTGTGGCCTCCCCCGTTGCGGAGCACAGGCTCCGGACGCGCAGGCTCCGGACGCGCAGGCTCAGCGGCCATGGCTCACGGGCCCAGCCGCTCCGCGGCATATGGGATCCTCCCAGACCGGGGCACGAACCCGTATCCCCTGCATCGGCAGGTGGACTCTCAACCACTTGCGCCACCAGGGAGGCCCGGGTCTCCTCATCTTGATGAGCTTCTCTGGTCCCTTTAATCTCGCCTCAGGTGGTTTCTTGGCTACTCCTCCCCTGATTAGCAAAGGCTTGAATCTGCCCTTTGGAACTCAGGGAAGGTCATGGAGGCTGGAGTCTTGCCTGCAAGAAATGGGGGACCAAAAAAAAAAGAGGCCTCTGTACCCAGGAGCCCCACAGGGCCCCTCTCAGTTTCATTGTCAAAGGATGGGCCACACACACCCAGGAGGCGAGGGGGCTGGGCTTCGGACTGCAGAGCCTGTGTGGTCCACGCAGTACCGCCAGCCTCATATCACACGGTCGTGTTCCCTGTGTTCCCTCGTGTTCCCTGTGTTCCCTCATGCCAGCTGCTCCTTCCAGGGTGGCACCTGGTGAGGAAATGGGAGGCAGATATAATTCAGGGGCTCATTTACCTCCCAAGCTGCGTGTTTCCTTCAATCACAGGGTTCTTGCAATTTTCTAAGCTGTCGGTTCTCCACTTGGGAGGATTTTAGACTCTGAGGTAGGAGTTGTGCTTGCGAAGCCCCTTGGAAGGAAGATGAACAGGAGCCCTGCCTGGTGATCACATTAGCCTGATTTTGATTAAAGAAAGTATGCACGCATGTGTGATAGGCTATAATGTCATTTTTTCCCATGGAAAACAACCATTTTCTTGTGCTTTGAATGATCTGTTCTAAAGAAGGTCCCTCCTCTGTCTACAGCGTTCAAAACCCTTGGTTAAGCACATGGGAAGAAACGTATTTTAATTCTGCTTTCTTTCTCGTCTTTACTCTGTTATTCCCTTTAATAGAATAATAATTGTAGTAGTAGTAATAGCAATAGCAGCTATCGTTGACAGAGGGCTTACTGCATATGCAAAATGATATATTGGGTTGGCCAAAAAGTGCCTCTGGTTTTTAAGTAAAAATAAAAGACACATTTTTCATTTTCACCAAGAACTTTATAGAGTAAAGTATTCACCCTTTTGTTCCATTACCTTCTGCCATTTTCCAGGCAACTTCATAATTCCATCTTCCCAAAACTTTTTATCTTTTTGAGCAAAGAACTGTTCCGGGTGCCTTTTACAGTCTTCCAGGGAATTGAAATTTTTTCCGTTAAGAAAATTTTGTAAAGACCGAAATAAATGGAAATCCAAAGGTGCAATGTCTGGTGAATATGGCAGATAAATCAGAACTTCCCAGCCAAGCTGTAACAGTTTTTGCCTGGTCATCAAAGAAACATGCGGCCTTGTGTTATCCTGATGGAAGATGATGTGTTTTCTGTTGACTAATTCTGGACACTTTTTATCGAGTGCTACTTTCAGTTGGTCTAACTGGGAGCAGTACTTGTTGGAATTAATCGTTTGGTTTTCCAGAAGGAGCTCATAATAGAGGACTCCCTTCCAATCCCATCATGTATACAACATCACCTTCTTTGGATGAAGACTGGCTTTTGGTGTGGTTGGTGGTGGTGCATTTTGCTTGTCCCACCATCTCTTCTGTTCCACATTAGTGAACAATATCCACTTTTCATCGCCCATCACAATTTGTTTTATTTTTCTTTCTTAAAATTAATTAATTAATTTAATTTATTTATTTTTGGCTGCGTTGGGTCTTCATTGCTGCGCACGGGCTTTCTCTAATTGTGGCGAGCGGGGACTACTCTTTGTTGCTATGTGCGGGCTTCTCATTACAGTGGCTTCTTTTGTTGTGGAGCATGGGCTCTAGCCGCGCAGGTTTCAGTAGTTGCGGCACGTGGGCTCAGTAGTTGTGGCATGCAGCCTCAGTAGTTGTGGCATGTGGGCTTAGTTGGTCTAGGCATGTGGGATCTTCCCAGACCAGGGCTCAAACCTGTGTCCCTTGCATTGACAGGTGGATTCTTAACCACTGTGCCACAAAGGAAGTCCCACAATTTGTTTTAAAAATGGAACGTTTTCATTATGTTTAAGTAGAGAATCACAGGCAGAAATACGGTCAAGACGGTTCTTTTTGCTTAATTTATGTGGAACCCAAATATCAAAGCAATTAACATAACCAACCTGGTGCAAATGATCTTCAAAGCTTGATTTGGATATTCTGAGTATGTCGGCTATCTCCTGCGTGGTATAGCGTTGCTTGTTCTTAATTAATGTCTCGATTTGATCACTATCAGCTTCAACTGGTCTACCCAACCGTGGAGCATCATCCAGCGAGAAATCTTCAGCACAAAACTTCACAAACCACTTTTGACATGTTCGATCAGTCACAGCACCTTCTCCATACACTGCACAAATCTTTTTGTGCATTTCAGTTGCGTTTTTACTTTTCTTGAAATAATAAAGCATAATATGCCGAAAATGTTGCTTTTTTTCTTCCATCTTCAATATTAATATGGCTACCCCAAAATTCACCAATTTTGTTAAGTCTTTTTTTAAAATGCACGCTGATATGACAGCTGTCACATACAACCTAACAAAATTGTTTCGAATGAAGTTAAAGACAACTAAGTGCTACTAAAGCCATCTTATGGAAAAAACCAAACAAACCTTTTGGCCAATCCAATATATATGTGCTAAACTATATATATAAATATATATATATATATATTTATATATTTATATATTTATATATTTATATATAGATATATAATATAAATATATATTTAGGTATACTATTATATGACTATTATATAGATATATTATTTAATCTCCACAGTAAGCTTGTAGGGTAAGTGTATCTCTGTTTTGCAGAGACTGAAGCTGAGACTCAGAGAAGTTAAGTAACTTGCTCAAGTTCACTCAGCCATGAAGAGGTGGAGCTGAACTTGACTCCATCTGGTGCCAGAGCCCCAGCCTCTACCCTCTGCCCAGTCTGCCTCCCTCGCCCCCTGACTCCAGCATCCACCTCTTCCTGAGTGTGCCACCTCTGTGTTTTTCAGGTTCCAGTTTTTCTGTCCCATTTTCCAGATGGGACCTAAGTGAAAGCTTCTGCTTCGGCTCATCTGGCACCTCAACAGTGAGGCTGGGAACTTGGGGAGCAGCCGTGGAACCCAATCCCTTGCTCTGTGTCCCTGGAACCACTGCCTGCAGCCTCTGCCCAGGGCCTCTCATCACAAATAAATCTGTCAGAGCACGATTTGTGGAGGGTGTCAGGACGGTGGGCAATTTTTCTTCACCTTCTGTTTCGATTTCCATTATTCTTGTTGTAGTGTAGGTTCGAGGAAAAGTAAGTAACAAAGGCATTTATCTTCTCTTCCTCTGTTCTCTCTCTGGGCTGTATTTCTTCCATCCTTTCTCCGCCTATGGCTTGTCTTGGACATGAATGACCTTTCACCGGCCCCAGCAGTGGCACAGACCATCTCCCCACCCCCTCAACATGGCTGCGTTTGGGGACTGTGGCTCCCTCTCCCCTAGTGACAGGTGCTCCAAGAAAATCTAAATGAAAATGGTTCAGAAAAGATGTTCTAAACCTCTAACCAGCCGTGAAATAAAAGGAAGGGAGACCCAGATCCCATGTCCACTTACTGAGCTCCCGCCATGGGCAGACTCATGCGGGCACATTCCTGACATCGTCCAGGGACTGAGCTGAGCACAGCTTCTTTCCCTCCAAGCTCTGCTGGGTCATTCACTCATTCAACAAACATCCACTGAGCACCTGCTATGCTGCAGGCACGGTTTTAGGCTCTGGCAATACAGCAAGCAAGTCTCCCTGCCTTCGTGGAGCTTAGATTCCAGTGCAGAAAAAAGAAAATAGAACAAGATAAATAAGTGGGAAATAATTATGGTTTGTGAAGTAGTGACAAAGTAAAGCAAGAGGTGGGGCTTTTGGGGGCGATGCAAGTTTAAACAGAGTGGTCAGGGAAAGCCCCTCTGAGGAGGTGACCTCTGAGCCAGGACCTGAAGCAGGGGTAGGTGTGAGCCATGTGGAGCTGCGGGGGGAGAGCATTCCAGGTAGGAGCGATGCATAAGGCAGTGTGTTTGAGGAACATCAGGAATCCAATATGGCTGGGGCAGGAGCGAGGTCAGGTGAGAGTGACTGGGCGCCAGAGCATGCAGGGACTTGGGGCCACCATAAGGACTTTGACCTTGACCTGAGCGAGATGGGAGCCATTGGAAGGTTTTAAGCAGAGCAGGGGCGTGACCTGACTTAGACTTAACAGGATCCCTCTGGCTTGCTGTTTCTGGAGAGGAATGTGCAGGGGCTGGAAGGACGGAGGCTGGAGAGCAGTGGGGAGACCCAGCCACACTCCAGGCTTGGGCTGGTGTGGGAGGGGGTGATGGGGGCGTCAGATTCTGGATACATTGCGAGGCTGGTGCTGATGGGACTTGCTGATGGGTTGGTTGAGGGATGAGAGAGAAAGATCAGGGATGACACTATGGCTTTTAGCCTGAGCATCTGGAAGGATGGAGTTGGTGTGGACTGAGACGGGGCAGGTGCAAGAGCTGCAGGTTTGGGGAGGAGAAGGGCCCACTCAGGTAAAGAAGGAAAAGCTTCTGGTGGGTGATGAGATGGCCTGGGCCTGAACCCCCATCCTGCTACTTTCCTAACTGTGGTTTTTTTTTTTTTTTGTGGTACGCGGGCCTCTCACTGTTGTGGCCTCTCCCTGTTGTGGCCTCTCCCGTTGGGGAGCACAGGCTCTGGACGCGCAGGCTCAGAGGCCATGGCTTACAGGCCCAGCCGCTCCCCAGCATGTGGGATCTTCCCGGACCGGGGCACGAACCCATGTCCCCTGCATCGGCAGGCGGACTCTCAACCACTGTGCCACCAGGGAAGCCCTAACTGTGTGTTTAACTCTCCGAGCATAGCTCCTCACCAGATCAAAAGGGCACTAGTCTCTTCCACCTGGGTTGTCATGAGAACAATGATAACAACTAACATCTATCACGGGCCTACTGTGTGCCAGACACACTTTATGCACCTTAATTCACTTATTCTTCACAACAACCTTATGGGGAAGCATAAATGTCATCCCTACTTTACCAATGAAATGGAGGAAATGGAGGCACAGAGAGGTTAAGTAGCTTGCCCAAGGTCACACAGGAAGTGGGTATCAGAGGCTTGGCTCAAACCCAGGCAGTCTGGCTCCAGAAACTGCCCTCTTTCCTGCCTTCTCTCCCTGCCTCTGGCATCAATTAAGACAAGGGACGAAGAGCACCTGGCACCCAGTGGAAGCCTTTCCTCTCAGTTCTTGTCCCTTCTGATGCCCTCAGCCCTCTTTCCACACGTTCCTGCATCTCGGAACTAGGATGGGTGGGGAGTGTGGGGGCAGGAAGAGAAGGAATCGGGGAGGGGGGACTGGACGTGTGTCGGCAGGAGTGTGTGTGTGTGTGTGTGGTCGCCTGTCACTGCTGATGGATGGCTGTGTCACACAGGGCTCCCCTGCAGGCGTGTTTATGCAACAGCATGCTGCATTGGTCCTGTTTGAGGCAGGAGTCAGACTGTTAATGACTCAGCCACAGAGGGTCTCAGATTTACTGTGAGGAAGCAGGTGTGTGGGTGAGTGTGACTGGATCTGTGTGTATGTGGGAGGGTGCATTTCTGTGTGCCTGTCTGTTGGTGTGTGCATTTGCGTGTGTGTATGTGTTTGAGCACACACTGGAGGGGGCCTGGAGCAGATCCGAATAATGGATTCTCCTTTCTATTGCACCAGAGGTTACTGTTTTCCAGAGAAAAAGCACCGTCTGACCGTTCCATTACTTTACTTTTCCCCCCTCTGCTTTAGAGCCAGAACACAGGAACTGATGCCGCTGCTGCTGCTTCTCATGGTCCTGCTGTCGATGGTGGTGGTGGCCGCCATTTATGCAGCGATTCCTCAGCGCCAGGCGCTGTGCTGAGCACCGTGTATGTATCACCTCATTCGTGTCTCCCAGCAGGTCCTGACGTTATGGCCATTTTTACAGACAGGAGGTTATAGACAGTGAAGTTACTTGCCTCAGTTTGCCCACAGGTGAGTGAGATGCCAGGGTCTGGCTGACCGCAGGTCCCGCTGGCTTACAGTGGGATCTCAGCTGGCTCTGTGGTCTCTGCTGGAGAAGCACCTACATGCATCTCTCAGAAGGTCAGACCGGGAGGTGAGCAGATGGGTCAGTGACTGGGCTTCTCCTTCCCTTCTGGCTCTGAGGCAGGGGGTGTGCAGACCACCAGGCTTAAAGCAAATGGCACCGAAAGTGGGGCCTCTGGACCGGCTGCACTAACATCGCTCGTTAGAAATGCGAATGCTCACATGGAGGGGGATCCAGCCCTCTGAGGTCTAGCGAGCCCTCTGATGCTGAAAGATCCAGCAACTGAGATGGATATTTCTGCCCAGGGTCACATGGTTGATAGCTGGAGGAGCCCCAGCTGCACCCAGGTCTGCTGAGGCTGTGTTCCGAACCTCCCTTAGGCTGTCTCCAACATCGTTAGCAGTCAACGTCTCCCACGCGCTCCCCCCTCCCCCGCCGAACACCACTTTCTCCTCCACCTGCAGTCCTAGGAGTCCCTGGGTAGGGGTGAGATCTCCCATTCTTATGCAGGTCCAAACGTGACGGGTGAATATGAGCCCTAGGACTCCTGACCTTGAAAGCCACAGGATGGGAGAAGATATCTATAATACATATATCTGACTGAGAACTTAATCCAGAATGTATGAAAACACCTACAAATCAGTATGAAGAAAGAGGCTATCACAAATGGCTAATGAAAATATGACAAGGTGCTCCACTTCATGAATTATCAAGGGAATGCAATTAAAACCATAAGAAGATCCTACAATACCCCAACCACAAGGACTAACATGAAAAAAAGACAATACCAAGTGCTGACAAGGATGTGGAGCAACAGGAACTCTCATACACTGCTGGTAGGAGTGCAGATTGGTAGAACTACTTAGGAAAATTGGCAAACTCTCCTGAAACCGAAATCATGTGACTCGGCAATTCTACTTTGAGGTGCCAGGCCACCCCTATCATGTGCAGGACAGTGGGGAAATATTTTTTTGCAGGACTCTTGTTTACATAAACAATTAGGAGATATATGTATACACATAGCTGATTCACTTCATTGTACAGCAGAAACTAACACAACGTTGTAAAGCAACTATACCCCATTAAAAAAAAAAAAAATATATATATATATATATAATGAAACTCATGGGCTCCCATGAGGCATGGTGATTTATTGATGAAAATTTAGAATAATGGAGAGAAAAGAGTGACTTATGTATTTGTTTATTGCATGGTCAGTTTCTTTGTTGTCAGGTGAAGTTTCTTTGTAGTGTCCAGGCACCATCTCTTCCGTTTAGATCCAGAAACCTTCTCTTCAAGTTCTTTACCATCAAATGTGCCATTCCTGGCTAATTTCATTTCTCCAGCAGGAGGAAAATGTAGCAGTGCTGTTGCGATTCACAGCGCTGTGGCTCTCTGGAAGCTGTTATTATTGAAACAGTATACATCTTCCCATCCCTGCAGTTCCCTGATGCCATTTACATGGCGCTGCTTATAGCATCACTCACGATGCTGCATCATCTATCGTGCTACCTCTGAATCCTGACTTCTGATGACCCTCTCAGAGGTTGTTACTGAGCTTCAGTGGTGATGACTGCAAATGCAAGTGTTACCCAGTGTGTGAGTGAGAATGCATTTGGGGGAAATGTTGAGCCTACTGTTTGGACTTTGATAGCATACGTATGGAACAGCACACTTTTCAAACCTTTCTTCTCTTGAATTTGGGGGCCATAATCATTGCATTCCTGGAATGCAATCTTTTTCATTGTTGACGGGACCCCTGCCTTCCACACCACCACCAGCAGGGAGAAAGACAGGGACCCAGGAGTCAAGAAAGAGGAGAGGTCCCCGGTGTCACCACCTTGATAGACAAGGAGAGGACACCAGCAAGAGGGGGCCATTGGCCTCATGGAGCAATGGTCTCAGAAGCCCTTGGAGAAACTGAGCACAGCCACCTCCAGAGGACTGCCTGACACATGGAGTCCTTTGGAGGGGGATGGAAGACCAAACTGGGTGCCAGGGGCTGGAGGGACACAGGAGCAAGGACACTTGCTGCCAACCCTGCCACCCTTGGTGCTGCAGACCAGAAGAAGCACTGCAGCCAGGGGACAGATGGGCAAAAGCTAATGCACAGCTCAAGCCCACGGGTGGGCAGTGGACCAATGGTAGCCTAGAGTGCTGAGCTCGTTCTGTGTCAAGGTGAGTGAGTCATCCTGAATCAACGCATCAACATCATTCTAGTGGCCCAATCCTGCACAGCCTCACAAAGAAAAAATCACTCTGACCAGCAGGAGCGGACTGCAGGCTGGGCCACCCTCCTAGAACCAGGGCCTCGCTGTGGAGCCCCAGGACAATCCACAGGTGTGAGCTCCAGAGCCTCTTGGGGCATCCACTTGACACCATGTGCAGGGCAGGAGGCCAGAGAGAACATCAAAGGAGAAACAGAGACCCAGACCCATAGGGATCTTGGTCTGGATTCTCGGGGTGCCCTGTCCAGAAAGTACTGCCTGCCCTGGCCATCCCAGCCACCATGGGGGGGCTAAGGAATTTCAAGGAAAGTTCTCCAAAGTGTGGGGCTGTCCAAGGCACAGGACCCTTCCTGGGTCTGAGGGTAGTGCTTGCTGCCAGGTCTCCCTCTGGGGGGGTGTTGTGATGAGAAAGGAGCATGAGGGGGACCTCTGGGGTGCTGCTGGTCTTCTGTTTCTCTGGGTCTGTCACTAAGAAAATTCATTGAGCTGAACACTTAGGACAGGCACGTTTCCATACATATTTTAAACTCAAAGAAAAAGTTTATCAAAGGAAAAAAAAAAAAGAAAAAGAATCTCAGACAGCCCTCAGCCCATCCTGAGCTCACCCTGGGTAGGCTCTGATTCCTGAGACCCCTCCTCATCTCAGAGCCCCCAGATACAGTGTTAGAGGCAGGCGGGCACCAGGGTTGGGGTGCTGAACTCACTCTGGGTGGCAAGAAGCTGGGGCCCAGGGTGAACTGCATGGAGGTTAGGAGGTCCAAGGAGGGAAAAATCCAGACGGGACTGGGCCTGTGAAGTTGACTCTCTCCTATAAGAAAGTGTTCAGGTACAATCTGTTTACCTATTAAATGCCTCGTTTGGGGAGGACTTTTTTTTTTTTTTTAAAACAACCCACTTTTGAGGGGGAGTGGAAGAAGAGAACTTCCTTTCTAAGGGGAGGATGGTGGGAAAGACGAAGATAGAAAAATAAGGGTCCTTGTGCCCCTGCTCCTTCTGACTCTGACCCCACGGTCAGAGGTGTGAGTTAGGAAGACTGCCTTTTAGGGTTGTGGTTCAGGCGTTGCATTCGTGTCCTGGGGCTACAGTAACAAAGGACCACGGGCTGGGTGGCTTAAACAACAGAAATTTATTCTCTCACGGTTTGGAGTCTGGAAGTCCAAGATCAAGGTGTCGGCAGGGTTGGCTCTTTCTGAGGCCTCTCTCTTTGGCTTGAGATGGTCGTCTTCTCCCTGTGTCTTCAGATGTGGTACGTGGGCATGTGGCTGAAACAGTGACAAATCGCCTGTAAAGCCCAAAGACAGGCTGTCACATTTTTGCAAGGCAGTGTGGAGGAGAGGTCAGGGGCACAGACTCTATAGCCAGTCTCTCTCACTTCCTAGCTGTGTGACCCTGGGCAAGTTACTCAACCTCTCTGAGCCTCGGAGCCCTTCTCTGTGCTTTTCCCTCGGAGATCTGTTGTGAGCATTTCAAGGATTAATATTTGTAAAGTGCCTGCAGCATGTTAAGAACTACGTAAGTGTTAGCTATGATTCTTTTCAAAGCAGCACAAAAGAACTAAATGAAATGTTGCAAATGGAGAAAAAATTTAAACCTCATTATCCTACACTAATAGAAAAATTGATTTGTTTTTTTAATTGTGAGATGTGCCCCAAAGAACAACTAGAGCATCTCAGGTGATGGGTTCAGAGGAGGTGACAAGGGTAGGAGGGCAAGGCTGCTGCTCCCTGCCTTGGCCAGAGCTGCAGAGTGTGCGGGGGTGGCCGCTTAGCTCCGGGTCTTCCAGAAGAAAGCTGCTTCCTCCCTGCTCCTGCCAACCTGCAGCCACCTAATCTTTTCAAGCTTGTAATTTCCCTTTGTCTCCACGGGAACCAAAGCCACCCCGTTAACCCGCATTGCAGGCGGGCTCTTTTTAAGGATTTTTTTGGTCCTGTGTGGCCCTGGCTTCAGCTCCAGGGTAAACGTAGCCTCTGCTGAGGCCGCCTGGATCAGGCTAAAAGGCGCTCTCAGGGGCTCACGGCGAGACCCTGCAACCACTGTTGGTGGTTCTGAAAAGCATGGTCTCTCTGAGGCATGTCCACCACCACCACTGCAGCAATTCTCCGCTGTGCCTAAAGAGGAGGCCAGGAAGAGGTCACGTGCGTGCTCACGCATGCGCGCGCGCGCGTGTGTGTGTGTATGTGTGTATATTTGTATGGGAGAGAAAGCAGGAGTTTATATCCTGATAAATTCAACTAACACTAACTGCGTGAATCTAACGCTTAACGAATTTAACACTTACTGAGAACACACTATGAGTTCCTCTCCAAAACTCTAAAAGGGTAGGTGCTTTTCTTTATCCCCATTCTACAAATGGGTAAACTGAGGCACAGGACGATGCAGTGAATTGCCCAGGGTTCCACACCTGGTAAAAGGCAGAACTGCGATCTGAACCTACAGAGAGTATGGTTCTGGACCCTGTGGGCTAGACACTTACACACACTGCCAAGACACTCATCTCTGGCTATTTCTCAACCTCGAGTTTCATCTCTGTCGTTGCCCAGGGGCTGATTGCTTCTGCCCGGTGCCTACAGGCCAGGGGTGGCCCATGTGTGGCATTTGTGCTCCCATCTCCTCCTTTATTTTTTATTTATTTATTTTTTTTGTGGTACGCGGGCCTTTCACTGTTGTGGTCTCTCCCATTGCGGAGCACAGGCTCCGGACGCTCAGCGGCCATGGCTCAGGGTCCCAGCCGCACTGCGGCATGTGGGATCTTCCCGGACTGGGGCACGAACCCATGTCCCCTGCATCGGCAGGCAGACTCCCAACCACTGCACCACCAGGGAAGCCCTCCTCCTTTATTTTTATTTATTTATTCTTAATATGAATTTTATTTCATCGATAGTAATAGCTAACTTTGAGCACTTACTGTGAATCATACACTGTTCTTTTGTTTGTTTTTGAATTTTTTGGCCACATCGTGTAGCATGTGGGACCTTAGTTCTCTGAGCAGGGATCGAACCCGCACCCCCTGCAGTGGAAGCGGGGAGTGTTAACCACTTGACCGCCAGGGAAGCCCCTCCCATCTCCTCCTTTAGACATGTATGGTAGACCCAGAAAACTGCCCATGGCAGTCCTCCCACTGGCCTCAGACACACCTCAGCATCCTTCCCAGCACCATGTTCCAGGCGGCCACTGCCAATCAGGGAGAGAAAGTCCAGCTCAATCTGATTTACACCAAAAAGGAAATGGATTAGTCCCATTAATGGTAAAGTCTAGGGCTACACCTGGCTTCCAGTGCCCAGGTCTCTCTCCACTTGCTGGCAAGCTTCTACTGTGTTGGCTTCAAAGGGGCTTCCCTTCATGGTGGCAGCAAGCAGCCAGGAGCTTCAGTCTCACATCCTCCAAGGCCCAGGCCCAGTAGCTGCCACTCAAATCCTTGGACCACAGTGGCCAAGGGGATGGAATTAGCTCATTGGCCAGCCTGGGTCATGTTTTACCTGGCTCCCGTGCTGCACCTCTGGCTCCAGGGTGGGGCCTTTATGGGGCCCATGGGCTCAGGGGGCAGGAAACAGTGATCTTTCGGGACCTCCATCCCTTTCCCCTCTGGGACATCTCACTCCAGCCTCTCTCTTTTTGGCCTCAAAGGCCCTAGCTCCCATTTCCTCAGGGGCATCACCTCTTCAAAGGGCTTTCCCCCGTGTGAGGGCTTCTGCATTCTCCTCTGCAAACCCACTGCCTAGCCCAGGCGAGGAAAAATTAAACCCAGCTACGTGTGTGTGTGTGTGTGTGTGTGTGTGTGTGTGTGTCACACACACAGCTCAGCATGCTAATGCATTATCCTGTCAACCTGATACTTGAGGCAGGGAGTGAGTTGCCTCCACTCCCATCAGGAACCGAGGCCCTGACATCGCTCAGCCCTCCCTTAGACCCTCAGAATCCCAGTACAGGACACCCGAGCCCTATGCTTCAAGGCCATGATTCACTGGAACTTCCTTTCTGCTCACACTGGCTGTGTCCAGATTTGCTGTCACACCTGCCTTTGGGCAATAACGTGATAGAAGAGGAATATGGTCAAGCAGATCACAAGGCTCCTATGAGCCTGGCTTTGTGTTGCACTCGGAATGTGGGCTTTCTTACTGGATTTTCACAAGACACTTGAGTTCAGTGAGGGCAGATTCCTGTTACCTTGCACTCTATTAATAATTGCTGCAAGAATGAACAACTCTATGAAGTGGGTACTCTTCTTATGCCCTTTGGCAGATGAAGAAACAGAGGCTCAGAGAGGTTTAGTAACTTGCCCAGGGTCACACAGCTCAGAGATGGGAGAAACGAAGCAAACACAGGCAGCCTCTGCTCTTAAGTATTGGCCGGGTCTGCTGCTTAGCTGGGAAGAGACCCAGGATGAGATGGGGCTGAACCCTGGGGTCCCTGCCCCAGCTCCTATGGATGCAGGGAGGGGAGGTGGGCATAGCCTGCTGAGGCCAGGATCCTGGGCTGGGTCAGTTTCAGTCCACGTCTGGCTGCGTGGCTGAGCTGCCTGTGGAGCCTCACCTGCTTCCCGTAGCCATCCTTCAGACACAGTGTGTTCTGGGTCATGGGTGCCTGTGATTGAGCCTGAAGCACCAAGTGTACTTACCAACTGGTCCTGTTCTACCTTGCAGGTCATTACCACAAAACAAGCCGAAATGTTCTCCCTTTTCCTTTCACCAAGGCGGGACACGCAGCTCCTTCACTCCTTTAAGGAGGCAGAAAACTAGCTGCGCTGAGGAAGTGAGTCAGCTAGGACTCTCCTTTAGAGGGATGTCCTGCTCTGTACTGCCTCCAGGGCTTTTCACATGATGTTCTCTGCCTGGAACATTCTCTCACCCTCTCCTCCCCCACCGTCACCTAGCTGATTCCTAGCTCAGGACCTTTGGGCAGATTCAAAAAAGGAGCCCCTTCCTCAAGATATCTACTGCCATCTGAGAAGACAGTCATCCTAACTCACAAACAAATTAGAACACAAAGCATGAACCTTGTAGACTTGGGCAGTACACAGCCTATACAGCTGTACATGGCAACCTCGGTGCCCCATATATTTGTTAAATGACTATAGTTGTAAATAAAATGGAATTCTAACGCTCAAATATGTAACCTATGTACTTTAAATAACAAATTGAGTGTCTGCTTGGAGATGAAGAGAGTCCAACCTTTGGAACACAGGGAAGGAAACTGGGTTGGTGATAAATAGATAACCATAAATAGATAATCATAGAAAGGCAAGACCCAGAAGTGGGTCAGGACTAGAGCCTATGCAAATGAGTGACTGTTTATTTAGAGGCTTTTCTCCATGGTGTATGGCTGCAAGGTTGGAAACAACTCATTTGGAGATTTAGTTTCAATAGAATAACAACATTTCTTTTTAAAAATAGCTTTCGATTTTTAAAGTATCTTCCACTGAGCCGAGGCTGGGGCGAGGAATAATTGGCTTGCTGGTGTAGTGTGGGCAAGAAAGGGGACAGGAGAAGCCTTGGTCTGGATTCCCTTGTGATCTGAACTCGCTAAACTCAGCCTAGCCTCCCCTGGCTTGTATCCAGGCCCTGCGGGAAGGAGATGGGGAGCCCTGGTGCCCGGTTTTGTTGGGGGCAGTGGCAGCCAAGGATGCGTATGTGGGGTGAAGATGGAGAGACCAGGTAGAAGAAAGGGAGTGAGCTCTCCCGAGCCTGGCTGTGTTCGGGGTGCTGAGTGCAGGGGATCTCATTTCATCCACACAGCAGCCCTGAGGAGCCTTGTGCTTCCGCCACTGATCAGATAAGAAAACTGAGGCTCAGGAGCAGCCTTAACAAATCTTTTCTAAGAAAAGCCAGATAGTAAATAGTTTAGGCTTTGCAGGCAACTGCTCGACTCTGTCCCTTGTACTGTGAAAACAGTCATAGATGATGTGTAAACAGATGGGCACGACTGTGTTCCAGTAAAACTTCATTTACAAGAACGGGCGTCAGGTTAGATTTGACGCGTGAATGTTCAGGATGATTGACTTGCCATCTTCAGGTTTAACGGAGGAAACATTATGGTGCAAAAGAACAAGGAGAGGGCACTTGGATTTGACTCCTGTCTCCCCCACTTATCAGCTGACCCTGGGCAGATTTCAGACCGTCTTTGTGCCTCAGTTTCTTCATCTGCAGAATGGGGAGGATGTCCACCATACCTACCCCCCAGCATGAGTGAGTATGGAATGAGCAAGGCCAGCCAGGTGTCTGGCATGTAGTTGGCGCTCTCCAACTCTCCCGGATGTGAGCCCGGGCAGTCCGACTGCAAAGCCAGAGCTCTTCTTCCTGCAGATGGGTAGGGCAGCAGCCCTCCATCACTGCCCCTCGAAGAAGCTCCTGTCCAGCTTGGAGGGGCCTCCTGGTCACTGGCTCCTAAAGGAGGTAGGAGGTGGGGGAGCAAAGCAGGAGACTCACTCCAGCCTCCAGGTCACTCGCCTCAGCCCCCTCCCCCAGGGACCTGCCCTCAATGACTTCCACCCTCAACTCGCATGCAATTCTCTTCAAAAGTGTGTGTGCTTCTGTTGAACCCTCCAGCTCAACTCTGATTTCTCTTGGTGAGGATGCGGCATGGGGAGTGCGGCTGGGGTCTGTACTAAAAAGTATCCGGGTCTTGCCTCCCAGGCAAAAGTATGTTTTCCCACACTGCCCACCCCACTTCTCCAGGTGACCCCTTTAGTCGGGCAGGACCTTCCGCTTTCTGAGAAGGAGGGACCAGGCAAGGGGGGGCAGTCCCCACCCAGTTGCTGCTATGTCATTGTGCCATTGACAATGTGGGTGTGCTCGGGGCACCTGGAAGACAAGGATTTATGGGGTGCAGTGAGGGGGAGCTGGGCTGGTGGACTAACTGCCTGCGGCACCATTTAGCACAGGCAGAAAAAAAAACCGCGAATGGAATGCCGTCCTGGAGACTCGGCTACCACACCCCCATATATTTCTGCCTAAAAGAGTTTTTATTCAGCTAGGCACTTGCTCAGCAGGGCCGTTGCGTGTTTACAGATGGGAGTTTAAAGGAATGCCTAATTTACGAGCATAATTTGCTTTTGCCATTAGAACAGAGCTGCCCTGGCTTGCTGGAAGCTGTGAGCATCTGGAGTGCACTAACAGGGGGATGCTGGGCTCCCACTGACAACGGGGCAGTGGGGGGATGGTGCGGGGGGAGAGGTTTCTTGGGAGCAGACAGGGTACTGAGGGTATCCCCAACCTGGGGAGGTTACCTGGTGCAAAACTTCACACTAGTTTTCAGATCCTTATGACAACCTTGGGGATAGTTCCTGATAGTCCCTCCAATTTGCAAGTGAGGAAACTGAGGATCAGAGACATTAAGTAACTTATAGGGGGTCACACAGCCCGTAGATGATATAGCTAGGGCCTGAGTCCAGAGCTGGGGACCATAAGTGTAAAACCTTAGCCCAGTTCTCGGCACTGTTAGGGACTCAGAAGTACGATAGACCTGGGCCCCAGTCCCAGTCTCCCCGCTCACGGCTGTGTAACCTTAGGAAAGTTACTTAACCACTCTGAACCTCATTTTCCCTATCTGTTAGATGGGGATGATTGTAGAGCCTATCTCATCAGACAAGTGATGGGTAGAAAGGGCTTAGCCACGTATTAGTTTCCTAGGGCTGCCAAAACAAATGACCACTCACTGGGTGGCTTAAACAGTAGAAATGTATTGTCTTACAGTTCTGAAGTCCAGGAGTTTGGAATCGAGGTGTTGGCAGGGTTGGTTCCTTCTGGAGGCTCTGAGGGAGAATCTGTTCTGTGCTTCTGTCCTAGGTTCTGGTGGCTGCCGGCTATCCTCGTGTTCCTGGGCTTGTAGAAACGTGGCCTGGATCTGCCTCCAGCCTCACATCACCTTCACCTCCGCGTGCCCGTGCGTCTCTTCTATCTCTTATAAGGACACGTGTCATTGGATGTAGGGCCACCCAGTTAAGCTAGGACCATGACACCTCAAGCTTCTTAGTTTAGTTACATCCGTCAAGAGCCTTTCTCCAAATAAGTTCATATTCATGGGTTCCAGGTGGACATATTTTTGGGAGGCCACCGTTCAACCCCACTACAGCCCATAACAGGGCTCAGGAATGTTGTTTCCTGTTACCATCGTGAAGGGCTTGCCGAAAACCTCTATAGCAGCTGCCCCACCACCCCCACTTCTGTTCCTGAAAACTCCGATCTGAGTTCTATCTCTTGTGTCTCCATCCCTGGGTCTCGGGGACCAAAGAGGGACAGATCCTCCTTCACCTTCAATTATCCCGCACAGGTTCCCCCTGTTGGTGAGTATGGGGGGGATACGGGGCTGTCTCAGGTGTGAGGTGATGGGCTGGGAGGGGCTGCCCAGTGCTCAGGAAGCCCCCCTTGATCTCAGAGTGTGGCTGGAGGGGAGAGTGTGGAAATGCAAGCTTCTGCCTTGGGCTCCTGGGGTGAGAAATGGGCTTCCCGGGTGAGTGATGGGCTCACGCCCCCAGTTCAGGGCAGGAAACATGCGTCTGGGCCTTAAAGAGGCCGGGCCTTGGGCAGGGAAAGCTGGGACTCCATGAATCAATCTGTGTTCCCATCCCAGGCCTGTCCTCGCCCTGGAACCAGCTAAGAAGGTGAATTGACTTCAAGTCTTCTTGTTTTAAAAATAAAGTTTGTTGTCACCATTACAAAAGCAATCATGCACAGTATGGAAAATTGGGGAAATGTAGAAAAGAAGGAAGTCGAGAAGGAGTGCGCTCAGCCATCACCACCATCAATGTTTTTGGGGGAGTATTTCCTTCCAGCAGTTTTTTTCCTATGCGTACTTTTCACTTCACAGGGTTGACACCGTTTATACCAGGGGTCCCCGGTCCGAGGCCTGTTAGGAACCAGGCCGCACAGCAGGAGGTAAGCAGTGGGTGGGCGAGCGAGCAAAGCTTCATCTGTATTTACAGCTGCTCCCCATCGCTCGCATTTCCGCCTGAGCTCCGCCTCCTGTCAGCACTGTGGTGAGTGGTATAATTATTTCATTGTATATTACAATGTAATAATAACAGAAATAAAGTGCACAATAAATGTAATGCGCTTGAGTCATCCCAAAGTCATTCCCCCCCCCACTCCACCCTGGTCCGTGGAAAAACTGTCTTCCACGAAACCAGTCCTTGGTGCCAAAAAGGTTGGGGACCGCTGGTTTCTCTGGGGTCTCCAGGCACAAGGTCTCAGGCCAGCTGGGCGGGTTGAGGGGCGCTGCCTCCGAAAGGTGGCCTGAACTGCATTCCCCGGCCAGCTGGGAGCCCAGGCACAGGGCTGGAGCCCCTGTCACCACCATCAGACCGCCTCATCTCCCAGCAGCTTTATCTTCATTTCTGACAGATCTGTGGCGCGCCCGGGCCCTGACACTTCCTCTTCATGTCTCTCGCTCCTGGAGCCTCTCTGTCAAGTAGCTAATGAACTGTAAACAGACACTCCAGTGCTGCAGGGGAGCCCTCGAAGGAGCCCACAGGCGCTGTGTCTGTATAGCAAAGAAGGTTTCAGGGAGGCAGATAATGCCCATCCCGCATCAGCCCCCCTAGAGCCCAGGAGCCCGTGTCCCTGCCTGTGCCCTCCCCTGGGGGACAGTGGAGGGGCTCCCCAGACAGCCCCGGCCCTCCCGCTCCTTTGCTCATTGCTTTGGAAACTTCAGAGGGTCCCCCCCCCCACCTCTCCCCATCCCCAGCTCAGCTGTCTCCAAACCTGGTTCATGACTCACCAGGAGGGCTTATGGAAAATGCAGATTCCCAGGCTCCCCATCCTAAAGACTGGGACTCAGCAGGTAGGGTGGGGCCCCCTTGATTGATTATCCGGCTGCTTTGGGAACTGCTGGGTTAGGCTGGGACCACCCCCAGAGCTCTGCTCACCAGCGCTCTTCTCGTCTCCTGCCCTGACATCACTCCCCTCTGGGAGACGCGTGTCCTCCACGCTCTGTCTTGAAAACGACTGATCTGATCCAATTCCTTCACTTTACAACTCAGTGAGCTTAGTCCAGAGAGAGGAAGGGACTCGTCCAAGGTCACTAGAGTGGAGCTGACTTAGCACACGGCTCCCCCATCCCCTAATTCATGGCCCCGTGTCCCTGGAGGCTCATGACCTCCACTCCCTATTGGGCTGTGTTTCAGGATGGAGATAGAGGGACCCCCCGCCCCCGCTTCTTCCCACCTCCTGCCCTGTTCAGCTGACTCCCCCGTCCCCCTGTCTATCCACAGCCAAGCTAATAAAATCCTGCACTTTCCATAGACGGTTGGGTCCCGCCAAGCCCTCTGGCTGCTTTAGTTTCTTCTTGGTTCTGCAAGGAGGCAGAAAAAAGGCAAATGCTGATCACTCTGTTGGTGAAGGGAGAAAATGAATAGCAGCTCTCGTCTCTGAGGTCTTTTTCATGCTCGAAGATCCCTGATCTTGTCCTACATCCGCCCGCAGGGATTCAAGATGGGCTCCTCTACCCCTGTGCTGATTTGCTGACGCCATCAGGTCTGTGGCAGGCACAGGACCAGGTCCCTCGGGGGAGGTGGGGACCCCGGACTGGAGGTCATGAAGGAGCAAGGGGT
Source organism: Mesoplodon densirostris (assembly GCF_025265405.1). Lineage (NCBI taxonomy): Eukaryota > Metazoa > Chordata > Mammalia > Artiodactyla > Ziphiidae > Mesoplodon > Mesoplodon densirostris. The sequence continues at coordinate 8,952,248 of NC_082662.1, read as the reverse complement.
GCCCTTCCTGGTGAGGTGGTGGAGGGTCCTTCTGTGGCCCATGAGAAGGGATTGAAGTGTGGGCTTGGCTCAGAGAGGGCCCAGAGCCCATCACAGAACGTGGCATGTGCGGGGGTGGGGTGGGGGAGGGCTTTGGGCAAAGAGGCTGTCAGCTCAGGGTCCGTGTGTCCAGGGCCTTTGGTCCAGAGCCTTCTCAAAGCAGAGAGGCGTGAAGCGGGCCTAGGGAAGGAAGGGATGGCAGCTTAGGGGGCTGAGGGCCTGAAATGAAATATGAACGAGCCTTTTCATTCTAGTAACTCGGTAGCTGGCGCTGAGGGCGGTGCTGGCTGGAGGCCACCGGGTTTGTCCGACCTGATAATGGCCATTTTCAGTGACACCCTCTCCGTCACCTCTGGTTGCTCATTTTGTGAGGTTCCTGCAGGGAGGTGGGAGGATGGGGTGGAGGCCCTGAAGACAGCTGGGTCCCTGGAGAAGAGGCCTGGGCACGAGGAAGTTCTGCTCGGAGATTTGGCAGCGGTGTCCTGATGTCAGACCAGGGAAGGACGGGGACAGTTCCTGCCCTGTTGACCTGTATCCTGGTGCCCGTCACAGTGCCTGGCATGCAGGCTCAACCAGGATTTGTCAAGTGGAAGAATGAATAACCGTTATACACGATTTCTTAAAAAACTTGCTCTCTGCCAGGTGTCAGCAAGTAACATGATCTAACCTAACCTATGCATTTGTATTAGCGGGCACCAGTTTAATTCAATCAGCTTGTAGTTATTGAGCACCCACTATGTACCAGGTAAAGTTTCTGCGGTCAAAAGCTCACACCCCGGTGCTGAAGGTTCTCTGCTCACAGGGGATGTTTCAGAGGCAATTTCTTTTTTTAAAAAAAATATTTATTTATTTACTGACTTACTTAATTGGCCGCATAGGGTCTTTGTTGCGGCACACGGGATCTTTTGTTGCGGTGCGCGGGCTTCTCTCTAGTTGTGGCATGCGGGCTCCAGAGTGCGTAGGCTTAGTAGTTGCGGCATGTGGGATCTTAGTTCCCCAGCCAGGGATCGAACACACATCTCCTGCATTGGAAGGCGGATTCTTAACCACTGGACCACCAGGGAAGTCCCTGGAGGCAATTTCTTAAAGCAAAGAAACAAGTGGAGTCGAAGCAAGTGGAGTGTGTTGGATGCTGAGGTAGGTGGGTGGGGAAGAGATCTCTAGCTGAGGAAGGGGGAAGAGAGACTTCCAAGGTGCTACCTTGTTTGAGCCTCACCTGGATCTGGACCAGGCAGGGCTGGCTGATGAGACCCCAGTGACTCATTCCAATTTGCACTTGGAGTTGGCGGCAGGGCCAGTGTCCCGACTGTTGAGTTGAGATGAAAAGCATCACCAGCCTGCTTCCCAATGTTCTAGGCCTGGTGCTGCAAATGGCCTGGGCTGGGAGAAGCAAACCCTTTTTCTTCTCACTTACCCCACCTCCACCTCTGTGATTTGCTGCAGTCCCTGGAGGATTGGAATTGGGGTGATGTATAATAAACGTCAAGTCAGTAATGCTGATGCTGCTAGAAAGAAGAGAGATACTAGCCACTGAGGGGCCTTATCACATGAATAGGGATGTGACAGGACAAAAAGGATTCACCTGGGAGTGTCCTCAGCTTGTCCCTGCCCTGCTCCCTAAAGAGGGTTCTGTCATCGTCATCTACTGGGTTTTTTCTACCCCAGTTAGTCCCCGTCCCCACTCTGGAAGGTCCTAGTGTTATCAGACAGGCTCGTTGGCTTTTGGGGATATAGAATCATGGAGAATAGGGAGGAGTAGCTAGAAAATCTGCAGCTCAGGAGTTGGGGGCAGGGCCAGGGGGATTCGGGAGGAAGGAGGCACAAGGGGAATCAAAGACACTAGGGATGTAGGGGTGTAGGTGGGAGAGACAAGGAAACAGGGAACTTTTCCTGACATATGTCCACTTCAAAAGGCCTGAGATAGGCAACTGAAGAATTTTAAATAATTTAAAACAATTTTTGGTTGCTGGACTGTGTGTCTTCATCATGGTGACACTAACTGTTTGGATGAGAGCTTGAGTAGGGTACACATCATAAGGACAAAGAAAACATAATACCTAACATGTACCGAAGGTTATTATGTGCTATGTATGAATAAAAATGATCAAGTGCTGCATTTCATTTAAGAAAACTATTCTTTTTCTCTTTCATAGTCAAAGTTTTGACCTCCTCAAGCCTGCTTTTTTTTTTCCCTCCATGCTGACTAATAGAATTCCAATATTGGGTCTTGAAACTGTATGTCTTATAACTACTGGTGAAAGAAATCTCAGCAAGGTAAGATGTAAAAAAAAAAAAAACCCACAAAAACCTTTCCACTTTCCCTGCAGCTATAGGAAAGCAGACTCTAGTCTGCATCAGAAGCCCGTCCTTGCAAATGTTATTTCTTTTTTTTTTTTTACATTTTTTTACCATAGTTTTATTTATTTATTTTTCTTTTTTTTTAATAACAAATTAAATCAGTTATACATATACATATGTTCCCATATCCCCTCCATTTTGCATCTCCCTCCCACCCTCCCTATCCCACCCCTCCAGGCAGTCACAAAGCACCGAGCTGATCTCCCTGTGCTATGCGGCTGCTTCCCACTAGCTATCTACCTTACGTTTGGTAGTGTATATATGCCCATGCCTCTCTTTCACTTTGTCACAGCTTACCCTTCCCCCTCCCCATATCCTCAAGTCCATTCTCTAGTAGGTCTGTGTCTTTATTCCTGTCTTACCCCTATGTTCTTCATGACATTTTTTTTCTTAAATTCCATATATATGTGTCAGCATACAGTATTTGTCTTTCTCTTTCTGACTTACTTCACTCTGTATGACAGACTCTAGGTCCATCCACCTCATTACAAATAGCTCAATTTCATTTCTTTTTATGGCTGAGTAATATTCCATTGTATATATGTGCCACATCTTCTTTACCCATTCATCCGATGATGGACACTTAGGTTGCTTCCATCTCCGGGCTATTGTAAATAGGGCTGCTATGAACATTTTGGTACATGTCTCTTTTTGAATTATGGTTTTCTCAGGGTATATGCCCAGTAGTGGGATTGCTGGGTCGTATGGTAGTTCTATTTGTAGTTTTTTAAGGAACCTCCATACCGTTCTCCATAGTGGCTGTACCAATTCACATTCCCACCAGCAGTGCAAGAGTGTTCCCTTTTTTCCACACCCTCTCCAGCATTTATTGTTTCTAGATTTTTTGATGATGGCCATTCTGACTGGTGTGAGATGATATCTCATTGTAGTTTTGATTTGCATTTCTCTAATGAGTAAAGATGTTGAGCGTCCTTTCATGTGTTTGTTGGCAGTCTGTATATCTTCTGTGGAGAAATGTCTATTTAGGTCTTCTGCCCATTTTTGGATTGGGTTGTTTGTTTTTTGTTATTGAGCTGCCTGAGCTGCTTATAAATTTTGGAGATTAATCCTTTGTCAGTTGCTTCATTTGCAAAAATTTTCTCCCATTCTGAGGGCTGTCTTTTCGTCTTGTTTATGGTTTCCTTTGCTGTGCAAAAGCTTTTAAGTTTCATTAGGTCCCATGTGTTTATTTTTGTCTTTATTTCCATTTCTCTAGGAGGTGGGTCAAAAAGGATCTTGCTGTGATTTATGTCATAGAGTGTTCTGCCTATGTTTTCCTCTAAGAGTTTGATAGTTTCTGGCCTTACATTTAGGTCTTTAATCCATTTTGAGCTAATTTTTGTGTATGGTGTTAGGGAGTGATCTAATCTCATACTTTTACATGTCCCTGTCCAGTTTTCCCAGCACCACTTATTGAAGAGACTGTCCTTTCTCCACTGTACATTCCTGCCTCCTTTATCAAAGATAAGGTGACCATATGTCCGTGGGTTTATCTCTGGGCTTTCTATCCTGTTCCATTGATCTATTTTTCTGTTTTTGTGCCAGTACCATACTGTCTGGATTACTGTAGCTTTGTAGTATAGTCTGAAGTCAGGGAGCCTGATTCCTCCAGCTCCATTTTTCGTTCTCAAGATTGCTTTGGCTATTCGGGGTCTTTTGTGTTCCCATACAAATTGTGAAATTTTTTGCTCTAGTTCTGCGAAAAATGCCAGTGGTAGCTTGATAGGGATTGCATTGAATCTGTAGATTGCTTTGGGTAGTAGAGTCATTTTCACAATGTTGATTCTTCCAATCCAAGAACATGGTACATCTCTCCATCTATTTGTATCATCTTTAATTTCTTTCATCAGTGTCTTATAATTTTCTGCATACAGGTCTTTTGTCTCCTTAGGTAGGTTTATTCCTAGATATTTTATTCTTTTTGTTGCAGTGGTAAATGGGATTGTTTCCTTGATTTCACTTTCAGATTTTTCATCATTAGTATATAGGAATGCCAGAGATTTCTGTGCATTAATTTTGTATCCTGCAACTTTACCAAATTCATTGATTAGCTCTAGTAGTTTTCTGGTAGCATCTTTAGGATTCTCTATGTATAGTATCATGTCATCTGCAAACAGTGACAGCTTTACTTCTTCTTTTCTGATTTGGATTACTTTTATTTCCTTTTCTTCTCTGATTGCTGTGGCTAAAACTTCCAAAACTATGTTGAATAAGAGTGGTGAGAGTGGGCAACCTTGTCTTGTTCCTGATCTTAGTGGAAATGGTTTCAGTTTTTCACCATTGAGGATGATGCTGGCTGTGGGTTTGTCATATATGGCCTTTATTATATTGAGGAAAGTTCCCTCTATGCCTACTTTCTGCAGGGTTTTTATCATAAATGGATGTTGAATTTTGTCTAAAGCTTTTTCTGCATCTATTGAGATGATCATATGGTTCAGTTTGTTAATATGGTCTATCACATTGATTGATTTGCATATAATGAAGAATCCTTGCATTCCTGGGATGAACCCCACTTGATCATGGTGTATGATCCTTTTAATGTGCTACTGGATTCTGTTTGCTAGTAGTTTGTTGAGGATTTTTCCATCTATGTTCATCAGTGATATTGGCCTGTAGTTTTCCTTCTTTGTGACATCTTTGTCTGGTTTTGGTATCAGGGTGATGGTGGCCTCATAGAATGAGTTTGGGAGTGTTTCTCCCTCTGCTATATTTTGGAAGAGTTTGAGAAGGATAGGTGTTAGCTCTTCTCTAAATGTTTGATAGAATTCACCTGTGAAGCCATCTGGTCCTGGGCTTTTGTTTGTTGGAAGATTTTTGATCACAGTTTCAATTTCAGTGCTTGTGATTGGTCTGTTCATATTTTCTATTTCTTCCTGATTCAGTCTTGGCAGGTTGTGCATTTCTAAGAATTTGTCCATTTCTTCCAGGTTGTCCATTTTATTGGCATAGAGTTGCTTGTAGTAATCTCTCATGATCTTTTGTATTTCTGCAGTGTCAGTTGTTACTTCTCCTTTTTCATTTCTAATTCTATTGATTTGAGTCTTCTCCCTTTTTTTCTTGATGAGTCTGGCTAATGGTTTATCAATTTTGTTTATCTTCTCAAAGAACCAGCTTTTAGTTTTATTGATCTTTGCTATCATTTCCTTCATTTCTTTTTCATTTATTTCTGATCTGATTTTTATGATTTCTTTCCTTCTGCTAACTTTGGGATGTTTTTGTTCTTCTTTCTCTAATTGCTTTAGGTGCAAGGTTAGGTTGTTTATTCGAGATGTTTCCTGTTTCTTAAGGTGGGATTGTATTGCTATAAACTTCCCTCTTAGAACTGCTTTTGCTGCATCCCATAGGTTTTGGGTCGTCGTGTCTCCATTGTCATTTGTTTCTAGGTATTTTTTAATTTCCTCTTTGATTTCTTCAGTTATCACTTCGTTATTAAGTAGTGTATTGTTTAGCCTCCATGTGTTTGTATTTTTTACAGCTCTTTTCCTGTAATTTATATCTAGTCTCATATCATTGTGGTCAGAAAAGATACTTGATACAATTTCAATTTTCTTAAATTTACCAAGGCTTGATTTGTGACCCAAGATATGATCTATCCTGGAGAATGTTCCATGAGCACTTGAGAAAAATGTGTATTCTGTTGTTTTTGGATGGAATGTCCTATAAATATCAATTAAGTCCATCTTGTTTAATGTATCATTTAAAGCCTGTGTTTCCTTATTTATTTTCATTTTGGATGATCTGTTCATTGGTGAAAGTGGGGTGTTAAATTCCCCTACTATGATTGTGTTACTGTCGATTTCTCCTTTTATGGCTGTTAGTATTTGCCTTATGTATTGAGGTGCTCCTATGTTGGGTGCATAAATATTTACAATTGTTATATCTTCTTCTTGGATTGATCCCTTGATCATTATGTAGTGTCCTTCTTTGTCTCTTCTAGTAGTCTTTATTTTAAAGTCTATTTTGTCTGATATGAGAATTGCTACTACAGCTTTCTTTTGGTTTCCATTTGCATGGAATATCTTTTTCCATCCCCTTACTTTCAGTCTGTATGTGTCTCTAGGTCTGAAGTGGGTCTCTTGTAGACAGCATATATATGGGTCTTGTTTTTGTATCCATTCAGCCAATCTGTGTCTTTTGGTGGGAGCATTTAGTCCATTTACATTTAAGGTAATTATCGATATGTATGTTCCGATTCCCATTTTCTTAATTGTTTTGGGTTCGTTATTGTAGGTCTTTTCCTTCTGTTGTGTTTCTTGCCTAGAGAAGTTCCTTTAGTATTTGTTGTAAAGCTGGTTTGGTGGTGCTGAACTCTCTCAGCTTTTGCTTGTCTGTAAACGTTTTAATTTCTCCATCAAATCTGAATGAGATCCTTGCTGGGTAGAGTAATCTTGGTTGCAGGTTTTTCTCCTTCATCACTTTAAGTATGTCCTGCCACTCCCTTCTGGCTTGTAGAGTTTCTGCTGAGAGGTCAGCTGTTATCCTGATGGGGATTCCCTTGTGTGTTATTTGTTGTTTTTGCCTTGCTGCTTTTAATATGATTTCTTTGTGTTTAATTTTTGACAGTTTGATTAATATGTGTCTTGGCGTATTTCTCCTTGGATTTATTCTGTATGGGACTCTCTGTGCCTCCTGGACTTGATTAACTATTTCCTTTCCCATATTAGGGAAGTTTTCAACTATAATCTCTTCAAATATTTTCTCAGTCCCTTTCTTTTTCTCTTCTTCTTCTGGAACCCCTATAATTCGAATGTTGGTGCGTTTAATGTTGTCCCAGAGGTCTCTGAGACTGTCCTCTGTTCTTTTCATTCTTTTTTCTTTATTTTGCTCTGCAGCAGTTATTTCCACTATTTTATCTTCCACCTCACTTATCCGTTCTTCTGCCTCAGTTATTCTGCTATTGATCCCATCTAGAGTATTTTTTATTTCATTTATTGTGTTTTTAATCGATGCTTGATTCATCTTTAGTTCTTCTAGGTCCTTGTTAACTGTTTCTTGCATTTTGTCTATTCTATTTCCAAGATTTTGGATCTGGGAAATAGAATCTTGGATCATCTTTACCATCATTATTCTGAATTCTTTTTCAGGTAGACTGCCTATTACCTCTTCATTTGTTAGGTCTGGTGGGTTTTTATCTTGCTCCTTCTCCTGCTGTGTGTTTTTCTGTCTTCTCATTTTGCTTATGTTACTGTGTTTGGGGTCTCCTTTTTGCAGGCTGCAGGTTTGTAGTTCCCGTTGTTTTTGGTGTCTGTCCCCAGTGGCTAAGGTTGGTTTAGTGGGTTGTGTAGGCTTCCTGGTGGAGGGGATTAGTGCCTGTGTTCTGGTGGATGAGGCTGGATCTTGTCTTTCTGGTGGGCAGGTCCACGTCTGGTGGTGTGTTTTGGGGTGTCTGTGGACTTTTTATGGTTTTAGGCCACCTCTCTGCTAATGGGTGGCGTTGTGTTCCTGTCTTGCTAGTTGTTTGGCATAGGGTGTCCAGCACTGTAGCTTGCTGGTCGTTGAGTGAAGCTGGGTGCTGGTGTTGAGATGGAGATCTCTGGAAGATTTTCGCCGTTTGATATTATGTGGAGCTGGGAGGTCTCTTGTGGACCAGTGTCCTGAAGTTGGCTCTCCCACCTCAGAGGCACAGCACTGACTCCTGGCTCCTCAATTTGGGTTGATTTGTTGTCTATTCATGTATTCCACAGATGCAGGGTACATCAAGTTGATTGTGGAGCTTTAATCCGCTGCTTCTGAGGCTGCTGGGAGAGGTTTCCCTTTCTCTTCTTTGTTCTCACAGCTCCTGGGTCTCAGCTTTGGATTTGGCCCCGCCTCTGCGTGTAGGTCGCCGGAGGGCGTCTGTTCTTCGCTCAGACAGGACAGGGTTAAAGGAGCAGCCTCTTCGGGGACTCTGGCTCACTCAGGCCGGGCGGGAGGGAGGGGCACGGAGTGCGGGGCGAGCCTGCAGCGGCAGAGGTCGGCGTGACGTTGCACCAGCCCGAGGCGCGCCGTGCGTTCTCCCAGGGAAGCCGCCCCTGGATCCCGGGACCCCGGCAGTGGCGGGCTGCACAGGCTCCTGGAAGGGCGGTGTGGACAGTGACCTGCGCTCGCACACAGGCTTCTTGGCGGCGGCAGCAGCAGCCTCAGCGTCCCACGCCCGTCACTGGGCTCCGCGCTTTCAGTCGTGACTCGCGCCTGTCTGTGGAGCCCCTTTAAGCAGCGCTCTTAATCCCCTCTCCTCGCGCACCAGGAAACCAAGAGGGAAGAAAAAGTCTCTTGCCTCTTCGGCAGCTCCAGAGTTTTCCCGGACTCCCTGCCGGCTAGCTGTGGCACATTAGCCCCCTTCAGGCTGAGTTCTCGCCGCCAGCCCCAGTCCTCTCCCTGTGCTCTGACCGAAGCCCGAGCCTCAGCTTCCAGCGCCGCCCGCCCCGGCGGGTGAGCAGACAAGCCTCTCGGGCTGGTGAGTGCCGCTCGGCACCGCTCCTCTGTGCGGGAATCTCTCCGCTTTGCCCTACCCAGGTATGTGGGGAGTTTCTTGCCTTTTGGGAGGTCTGGGGTCTTCTGCCAGCATTCAGTAGGTGTTCTGTAGGAGTTGTTCCACGTGTAGCTGTATTTCTGGTGTATCCGTGGGGAGGAAGGTGATCTCCGCGTCTTACTCTTCCGCCATCTTACCCGGAAGTCCGCAAATGTTATTTCTAACCAAAGAGTTTTATGTGGCACCCTGACTTCAGAGATGGTTGCAATACTCCATGGTAAACAGTTTTTCTCTATCTATTTATTTATTGAAGTATAGTTGATTTACAACGTTGTGTTAATTTCTGCTGTACAGCAAAGTGAAAGGGTGAAAGGGAAGGGGGCCACAAGGTCAATGCCACTGATGTGGCATAACTCAGGGGCACCATTTACAAGAAGGATGAGGTGAGTGGTAAACCCTAGACTTGGGCAGCATGGAGACCCTGCTTGGGGACACTTTGCTTAGAGGAGCAGCCAATTCACTGTACAGAAAAAGACAAGAGAAAGAAGAGCCTAATAAATGTTTTAACACTCTGTCAAGCTAACTGGGCAATGTGAGGCTCAGTACCTGGAATGCACCAACTTGTGCTTTACCTGTGTCTATTAACAATGGTGGGCACCACGGACAGCCCTGCAGGCGTTGGATGTACTGCCTGTGTGTCTACCATGTTTGCCCAGCCCCCTTATTCTAATTCCTGTGAGAAAGAACCTCCTCAATATGCGCGCACGCACACACACACACACACACACACACACGTGTTCTAGTTATCTTTTTCTGCATAACCCATTACCCCCAGACTTAGGGACTTAAAACAATTATTTTTGTTTTTTGTTTTTCTTAGCTGGTTAAAATAACACATATTTTTATCTTACAATTTGGGAGGTTAGAAGTTCCACATAGGTCTTACTGAGCTCAAATCAAGGAGTCCTCAAGGTGGCATTCTTTCCTGAAAACTGTACTGGAGAATCCATTTCCTTGCCTTTTGCAACCTCTAGAGGGCAGCCACATTCCTTGGGCAGTGGCCCTTTCCTCCATCTTCAAAGTCAGCCAAGGCCAGTTGAGTCCTTCTCGTCACCACACTCTGACCCTCCAGAGTCACATTTCCCTCTGAGCCATCTTCTGCCTCTCTCTTCCACTTTTTTTTTTTTTTTTTTTTTTTTTTTGCGGTATGCGGGGCTCTCACTGTTGTGGCCTCTCCTGTTGTGGAGCACAGGTTCTGGACACGCAGGCTCAGCGGCCATGGCTCACGGGCCCAGCCGCTCCGCGGCATGTGGGATCTTCCTGGACCGGGGCACGAACCCGTGTCCCCTGCATCGGCAGGCAGACTCTCAACCACTGCACCACCAGGGAAGCCCTCTCTTCCACTTTTAAGGACACTTGTGATTACATTGGGCCCACCCAGATAATCCAGGATATACTCCCTATTTAAGATCAGCAATAAGCAACCTTAAAACAATTGTTTTATTATGATTACAGATTCTTTGGGTCAGAAATTGGGAAAGGGCACAGGAGGATGGCTTGTCTCTGCTTACGTGATGTCTGGGGTCTCACCTAGGAGGACTCAGTCTAGGGGCAGGAATCTTCTCCAAGCCTCACCACTCACGTATCTATGGTTGATGTTGGTTGTCCACTTAGACCCCTCCTGGAGCAGTCAGAACACCTGCTCTTGGTCTCTCCACATGACCTGGGCTTCCTCATAACATGGCGGCCTTGAACTACTCAAATGGGGGCCTAGGGCTTCAGAGGTGAGTGTCTCAAGAGGCAAGAAGTGGAAGCTGCCAGTCTCTAAGGGCTGGACCTGGAAATGAGGACAGTGTCACTTTTGCCATATTCTACTGGTCAAAGCAGCCACAAAGTATGCCCAGATTCAAGGGGAAGGGCCATAAACCCAACCCTAAGATAGAAGGAGTGTCAATATCACATTCTAAAAGAGTATGTGGGATGGGAGACATTGCAAGGGCCATATATAGAAAAACACAATACATATATGTTCAGTCTTCATGTGCCAATTATGGTGTCCCTTTCGTCCCCCCAGGAGTGGTCACCATGTCTATGCTGGTCAATCAGATATCGCATCCCTCTGGCAACAGTGAAATGTTCAGGGGTTAATATGTGACTCAAGCAGAGCCATTAGAGTTCTCCCAGGTGTTGATCTATGGATTTGGGAGAGGAATTTTCTGGAAGGATGAGATTCTAGGCCTGTGCTGACCTTGTCTGCTGCCAGCTGGGGCAAGCCTACTTGTGGAAAGATTCCAAGAACACACCTGCAGAGCTTAGAGCTGGAGAGAGACAGAGTTCTCACAACATTGCCTGAGCTATGAGTAGACTCATGCCCCCAACCAGGTCTTGTCCAGGATTTTCACGTTTCTGACACAACTAAAAGAATTCTTAATAATAGAGCAATGGGGAGAGGGATGACTGTACCCCAAAGGTATAGGGGCCAAGATTTTGAGCCCCCAGTCTCATTCTGTGGGGGAGAAACTTCCTCCAGAGAGGGGCAGTCATCTTCCAGGGAAGAAATAGTGGGAGACTGGGAGACTGCTTTGGGGGGTCCCCACCCTCCATGGAGTATATCACCTCCATTCCTTCCTCTCCTTCCACCCTGATTTCATCCCAAAGAATCCAAGAATCATGGAGATGACCTAGAAGTTGGGTAATTAAGCGTAGCTCCTTTTCATTCCTGTGATTTTTAAAACAAGCCACTTAGATGTCTCCTAGCCTCAGTATTCTCAACTAAAATATGGAGATCATGGGGTTATTGTGAGGATTAAATGAAATGGTACATGGGAAACCCTGAGCACAGTGCTGGGCACATTGCAAACTCTTGATGACCGAAAACTGTGACGTGAGCTCTTTGGGTGGTCAAGATTTCTCTGATGTTAGTATAAGGATGGAGGTCTCAAAATCTCCAAAATAGCCTCAGCTCTGCCCAGGCTTCTCTCAGTGCAGCTTGTGGAACTATTAGAAATGACAAGAGGCTCTCTTGCAGATGTATATGTATGGGTGAGTGGTAATTTCCATAACAAACACAGGCACACAGAGATTCCTCCAAGGCTCTGGAGCTGCAAAGGGAACACCTGCTAAATCAGGACTGGTGGATAAAGCCGAGTGTGTCTTCCTCCTCTTCCCCATGCTAATGAGCTGACAGATTACAATTATGAGTCCAGTGGAAGGGCTTGGCCATGATGGGATTTGCCGATGGCCTCGAAATTGAAATAGCAATACATACAGAGAGGCCGTGTGGAGCACAGGCATCTTTGTAGCCCCAGCACACCTCCTGATGATGACTGGAGAGACTGCAGGAGAGCCAGGGCCTAACAGGGGCTTGAAGGGGCTGTGTGTGGGGTAAGGGGGTATCTGGAGAATGGGGGAGTAAGCCCTTGCAGAATACGCTTCTGGAAGAGTTAGGGTTTACCTGAGTGAGTTGTAATGGAATCTAACCCCCTCTAGCTCAGTTTGTAAATTTGTGATTAGTCCTTGTGATCTTAAGGTCTCAGTTTTCCCATCCTGAAAAGTGGGCACAGTCTATGTCCATACCACCCTGAGTGTGCCCGATCTCATCTGAAAAGTGGGCACAATGATATGTATTTTCTATACTTTTTTGGGGTTTTGGGAGGACCTAAGGAGATACAGAAAATGTGGGAAATGCAGGTCCTAGGCCACTTACAGATTTACGGACTGCTAGAGCCAGAGGATCATGGAGTTCAAACAAACCCCCTCATCTTACAGTTGAGAAAAACGAGACCCAGGGAGAGGAAGAGATTTGCCTGACATCCTTGAGTGAGTTAATGAATGAGATGAGACCAAGTACCGGGGGCTATGGTGTTAAGCCAAGTGACCTTTGTTTTTCCCCTCATTTTTCAGTTTGCTCCCTTCCTGGTGGTCATATAGGTACAAATTCCCAAGGCACTTATGGCTAGTGAGACTAATTGGGTGGCAAATGGTCTTACCCACTATGCATTTGTGGTCTCTTTGGGTCTTCTGGCTAGTCTGGGAAGGGGTGTCCCTGTTGTAGTAATGCTTTAAATATCATATACGTTGATGCTTTTGTTCACTGCATAATTCATAGAGTATAGCCTCCCCCACTGGCATCCCATCAGGTGAGGCTTGTTTCTGGATGATGAGCCATGAGGAGTGGATTCAGTGCTCTGCGTGCCATTCCTCCCCAGGTGGTAGCCCGTTAATTGAAAGAGTTTGAGAAGAATTGACATAAAAGAGGCCATAGATTCCATTTCTAGATGAGCCATTTCTAGATGAGCCAAGTGGCTCTGAAGTCATCATTTCATCCATTCTTTCAGCAGTAAATAGGACATAACATGTGACCCTGTGCATATTCTCTCATAATATCTCACAAATGTATGTCATCGGTTAGAGGAGGGACTGGAGGAAGGGAGCCTGGATGACTCGGGGAAATGCATCCTTAAGTTGGGAGATAAAATTACATGTGGAGGGAGGTAAGGAGAGGCTACCATCACCATCTCTCAGGGGACCGTTGTAGCAGCTTAACTTGGTCTTCCAGCTTCTCCTCCCAAATCCCTCGCTAGTCCATTCTCCACATGGCAGCTAAAAAAGCAAGTTGTTTTAAACATAAATCATATCATATCGCTCCTTTGCTTGAAACCCAAACTCCTTATTAGACCTACAAGGCCCACGCAATCTGGTCCTCTCCTACTTCCCCAGGCTTATTCCCTCCATGTCTTCCCCTCGTGCTCTATACCCTGGCCATGCTGGTCTCCTTTCCATCTTTTGAACATGTCCCATTTGTTTCCACCTCAGCACTTTGCAGATGCCACACCGTTTCCCTGGAATACATTTCTGTTAGATCTGCACAAGTCTGGCTCCTTCTCATTGTTCAAGTTTCAGCTCAAACACCGTCACTTCAAAGCGGCCTTTCCTGGCCATCCTCGCTAAAGCAGTTCTCACCCACTCACTATACAGTCTGTTACTCTACTTGCTTTCTTCACAGAACTTACAACGAACTGAAATTATCCTAGTTATTGATATGTTTATGTGTCTATTGTTGTTCCCTCCCACTAGAATGTAGACTCCACAGGGCAGGGAATTTATTTGGTTCATCATTGCATTTCCAGTGCTTAGCACAAGGCCTGGCACACAGTAGGCTTTCCACAAGTATTAGCATTTCCACCAGAATGAGCTCATGGTGCCCGTATTTTGAAGAAAAGATTTCTAAATAACATCCCTTTTCACTCTCTCAGAGTGGATGGTATTCTTGCATCTAGGTTTCAGAGGAAAATAAGCTGGGTCCCAGGGGTTCTGTTCTACTCAGGTACTCCACTGACAATTCTAAATATGAGAAACCCCATTTACCTGGGCATTCCCTGAAGTGCAGGTCCGCTGGGGAACGCCTGGATCGGAGGAAGGAGGTGGAGGTGGAGAGGAGGTAAATGATGTGTGTTTTCCAAAACAATCTTCTCATCACACATACGTTTTTAATGCTGTCAGAATTTAATTTGTTATACAAAGCTGGAAGCAATAATGTTGTGTGTAAATAGCAAACCGTGGGAAGATTGCTTTCCACAAATACGTTTTGCTCTCCCAGTCTATTTCTATGCCCATTTAATGCATGAACCGCTGTCCCTGGTGCTGAAATGATAGAATCAGCCTGGAGCCTGAGCTTCACGCAGGGGCATCTCTGTCCGAGGTGTTGAAACAGCCTCTGCAGCATGTGGTCACCATGTCCTGCCATAGTTGGGTCACACTGCAATAACAGCTGCTGGAAACCACAAGGCTGGTCTCTAATTCAATTTTCATTTAGCATCTCTTGAAGTTCATCCTGGAGCTGCTGCAATAACCATCCTATTCTGCTCTAGGGAGAGTGGCAGGGCTATGGGATGATGAGCACTTTTGGTAACTTGGAGGGGCGTGTCCAGCCTCAGGCATTGCGAACCACATCAATAATACCACGAGAAATGATAGGGGCGCCACAGATCACGGATAACAGTCTGCACCCACCATGACACCTGTCCGTCCAACCTTAGACAGCATGGTCTGTAATGGTGCCTCGACCTGGACATTCCATGCCTCAGTATTCTCATTTGTGCTATGGGCAGATATGTTTCCATTTTCCTCAAGACAGAAAGTAAAGCACAAACTCTGTGCCTATCATGGCCCTCAAAAAGTGAATGACACATGATGATTTAAATTTTGGAGTGACAGATTAAACATATTTGTTAAAAATTTTGAGTTATATAAAGTACACAACTCTGAAGTATACAACTTAAAAGTGTGTGTGTGCATGTGTGCGTGTGTGTGTGTGTGTGTAACCACCATCCAGGTGAAAATACATAACATTTCCAGCACCACCTCCTGTGCCACCTCCCACCAAGGGTAACCCCTTTTCTGGCAGCTGTCAGCATAGATCAGTTTTTCTTTTTCTTGAACTTCGTATAAATTGGATCATTCAGTAGGCACTCTACTGTGTCTGGCTTCTTTCATTCAGCCTTGTGTCTTGGGATTCATCCATGTTGTTGTGTGTCAGTAGTTCATTCTTCTTTATTGCTTATAGTAATCTTTTGTGTGAATAAAACACCACTTATTGATCCATTCTACTGCTGATGGACATCTGGATTGTTTCCAGTTTGTGGCTGTTATGAATAAAGCCATGAATTTTCTTGTGCACGCCCTTTGAGGACAAAGCACTCAGTATGTTGGGTATGTACCCAGCAGTGGAACTGCTGGCCATAATGGATGCACATGTTTCCAAAGTGGTTGTTTCACTTTACAGTCATTTTTAAAAAAAAAATTAATCCCTCCTTCCTGTTGTTGCCTTTTCTGCATTCTCTGGATCAACAGAGATGTTCTGGGGAGGGTCTGTTGAAGTAATGTGGCTTTAGATTTTTCTGGGATGCTTTATTGATCAATATTGATGAGATGATTATTCCCAACTAAGCCCTTTCTAGAAACGAGAGACATTCTTCCCTCAGACCTTTCTTCTTTTTGGTTATCACCATGACTGATTCCCGTAATGGAATCTGAATGAGATGATGCAGGGTTTGGAATGAATAATCTTCCCTTCCTCCACACCCCAGGCTGCAACATGTCTGAGAGAAGAATCTGGCCAAGGAGAGCTAGGAGCATGGTATTTACCCCCAGTGCCAGTGGAGGAATCCTGGGAGCTCCACACATTCAAAGCCCAGTTGAAAATCTGCAGGGAGCTTTGTGCTCCAAGAATAGGAGGGGGACGGGTAGCAGGGAAAAGAGCAAGCTCCTCATCCTTTGTTCTTCTCCCCTCTTCACTTTTCCCAATTTTATGAGTTTTTATGAGATTTTGGAGCATTATATCTGCTGCTAATATATAGTGTTTAGATAATTTAGGGTTCAAATTTGGACTGTATTATAGACAGCTCAATGACCTCAAGGGCCCACATGGAGCACTTTACAGATTGTTCTAAACATTGATCCATCCATTAGTAGACTAAGTGCCCACAGTCTGTTCACCCTCCTAACTGTTCCCTCTGACTCTGGGGTCATGAGATTTCCCAATCCACACTTACTCCCCTGTAAAATCAATTTCTCTCTCTCTCTCTCTGTCTCTTTCTCCTCCACCCTCCACTTGTTTGGCATACTCTTTGGAGAAAAGGTCTCTGGATTCAGGACAGTGTTCTTTGGAGATGGAGTCAAAGCTTCTCTTGGCCCCTTTAGAGACAGCAATAGAGATGGGTAACGGTTTGTGCCTCATGAAATGACAGCAGTCAGGGCTCTGCCAACAAGAATGGAAGACCCTCCACCCTGCCTTTCTGAGTTGGGGTTGGGGAGCTCTTGGTTGGGCTGAGGGTTAAAGGACTTGACACTTGGAATGAAGAGGGAAAGTAGGACACACGTGTGGTTGTACCTTGACTTGAATTCCCTTGGCCTGGAGAGCTGGGAGTCAGCTAGGCATCGTGGGACAAGAGAGGGTGCAGTGTTCACCTTGGGGCTCTAGGACTCTTGGAGGGTCACACAGATCCTTGACATGACTTTAGGGAGTCCCTGCAGGACTGGGATGGAGAGCTCTGTCTGTCTCAAGTTTATTTAACATTCCCATCAGCCATCTAAGCTACCTGCAAGTCGTACAGGAAGTGAGCTCCAAATCTGCCACAGCTGCAGGATTTTGCCATGGCCAACTCCACCCCTCTGGCCTGAAGATGGTCACTGTCAGCACTTTCCTTCTTTATGTAGATCAATAGGGCCCTTGAATATGACCTCAAGTTCAATTATGGCTTCAGTTATGGAATAAAGAGGCTGTTACTGCACACCTACCTCTTATTAAAAACACTGCACTGGGGGCTGGCAGAGACTGGACCTGGGGGAAGTCATTAGCGTACTAATTTGAAACCAATTTAAAGTGCATTTGCTTAATGGTATGAGCATTGTGAATTATCTATAACTTGTTAATTTAGTTGAATGTCACACTAGATTTTCATTTTATAAATTGCATTTTGGGGTTGACAAATGTGTGTATCCTTCCTCCTCCCGCCGCCCCCCCCTCCCCCCCGCTTTCTCTCTTTTTCTAAAACAAAGCTTAATCATACTGTCTTCTGGGATTCGACCCATAACAGGAGGGTTGAACACAATTCAGGTCATAACAGGAGGCCTTGTGCATGGCCACTCATCCTCCAGGAAGCTGACATTGCCTTGTAAACAAGCCTGGTGAGTGACACATGGCCCTGTGACCCTTGTTCCCTCAGCCTGCCAGCCAGCCCAGCCCCCAAAGCAAAGCCACTCAGCTAAGCCACAGCTGACTGCACACACATGTCGTAGCCCTCTAGGATCAGAAGAACCACCCAGCTGAGCCCAGCTTAATTTAATTACTCACAGAATCATGAGCTAAATAAATTGTTGTTGTTTTAAGCCACTAGATTTTGAAGTGGTTTATTAGATGGCAAAAGATAACTGGTATATTGAGGCTCAGAGAGATCGTATGGCTTGCACAAGGTTATGCAGCAGCTGTAGGTGGCACCAGGCAGGCTGATGGTCTGATTACCACATCATGGGGAAAGGATGTGTCCCAAGGTGTCAGATTCCTCAAAGTCTCCCTGGGACAAGGGCCCCACTAGGTGGGACCTCTGGAATTCAGTGACCCAGGAGACAAGGTGGGAGGAGTCTTACATCAGCTACCCCATTTGCTTTGAGACCCTGGGAGAAGTCACTGCACCCTGCTGAGCCTCAGTTTTCTACTCTGTAAAATGTGGTGGTCATAAGCCTGCCTTGCAAAGTTGCAAGGAACCCATGAGATTCTGTGAATTGCATAGGGTTGTACACATTTTAGGGGGTCTCTGTTTTTACTGTAATAATGTCATGGATGCTCTCTGTCCCCTCTGATGCTACCTGCAACACCCGTGCTCGGGATCATTGCTCCCTGTGGAGGCAGTTACAGGTAGTAGAAATTGACCTTGGGAGTCAGCCAGCCTGGGTCAGACTCCCAATGCCGGGTGAAGGTGGGCGAGTCACTTTCTCTTCTGAGAAATGGGGATACACCTTCCTTCCAAGGTGGGTGGTGGGGTTGAAGTGAGCTCATGGGTGGAGAGAAAGCATGTGGAAGAGACCCAGTTACATCGCAGCTTCCTTCCCCCCATCCTTCCCTCCCCTGCCCTGTTTCTGCCTGTCCTCACCAGGACAAGGCAGGTCAGTCCTGAAGGCGCTCAAGCAGGCAGAGGGGAGTGAGTGGGCACAGCCCAGGCAGAAACCCGTCTCCTCTTCCTGAGCAAGCCAAGTGAGTGCAAGCAGCATCTCTGCAGGTAGATAGACTTGTGCGGAACAAAGGCTCCATTGATCTTCCGCTGACAAAACATGTCTTTCACCTCGAGTCCCTTTGAGAAGAGGCAGGGGAAGAGCCTGAAAGCAAGGAGGGGATGCAGGTGGCTGGAGAGTATGAGGTACCTGCTAACTCCTTCCCTGCAGTGAAACAAGGCACAGGCATTGCTCTGGCCCCGTTCTGATGTGATTATTCCCATTTAACAGGTGGGCAGATGGAGGCTTGAAGGGGTAGGAAGTCCATTCAGTCAATAAGCATTTACAATGGACACACTCTACGCCAGGAACTGGGGATACCCGGGCTTTGCCTTCACGGGGTGTGCCCTCGTGGGGAGAGAGACAAGTAGGAGGTCATTAAACATACAGGGCACAGGATGTAATGAACAATGCTTCCATCAGCTATTGCTGCAGTAATGCTGCATAACAAATCTCCCCAAACTCAGTGGCTTAAAATAATCATTAACTGATGTCAGCTGAGAGAGTTCAGTGGGCTGGGCCAAGACCACCTGGGCTTGACTCCAGGCTACCGTGTGGGTCAAGTCTGCTCCATGTGTCTGTCTCTCAACCTCCTGGAACCAGTGGGCTCCCTGAGGCATGCTCTTTCCATGGAGAGGAAGAAGCTCAGAGGGCAAGTCCCCTTGGACAGGCACATTTCAAGCCTTTGTTTGCTCCACTCCTGCTGACATCTCAATGGACAATGCAAGTCATATGGCCAGACCCGACATCGATGGGACACGAAGACATATGCCACCCATGGTCAGAGAGAAACTAGTCCGAGAGGGAGTAGTTCCTATTTATTGAAGCGCTTTGCTTCAAGCACCTAAATGCTATCCTGAGTTAGGAGAACTCTGTTTTAATAACGATGATAAGAGAAATTATGATGGTTTAGCAGCTCTCGCTATGGCCAAGCCCTTGGCATATATTACCTCATTTATTAATAAAACACAACCACCAGGGACTTCCCTGGCGGTCCAGTGGTTAAGACGCCGCGCTTCCACTGTAGGGGGTGCGGATTCAATTCCTGGTCAGAGAACTAAGATCCCGCATGCTGTGTGGTGCAGCCGAAAAAACAAAACAAAAAAGAAAACAAACAAAAATCCACAACAACCATTCATGATAGATATTGTTATTCTATTTAACAGATGAGAAAACAGGTTAAAATAGAGGAAATGACTTGCCCTAATTCACAGTTTATGGAGGCAGAGTAAGGATGCTAACCCCCAGTTTCTGGAACTCCACACTCCACACTGCAGGAGGGTCACAGAGCCCAACGGCAGCCTCTTTCTATTACCCTGTGCTGCCCTCTTCCAAGCGTGCCCTCTGCCTGCTCAACTACAAAGAGGCGAGGGAGCGGCATCGAGCAATGCCACACTCCTGATCACTCCAAAGGCTCTTGGTCTCCTTGGCTCCAGAGCGGGTGATGGTCCACATCTCTACTCAGACACGGTGGCAGGGAGGCTGTTGCTAGCCCCACAGGATGCTGGCAGCACCTGGGTTTAGAGCACTTCAGATGATGTTTGTTGATGCCTTCTCGGGGTGGGGGCACCCCTTCCTTCCCTCCTTCCTTCCTCACTGCTCTCCCTGCCCCACTCCACCCTCCTGAGTGCATCCTCTGCCCCACAGCCAGAGTGAGCTTTCTAAGGAGTAAACAAAAACCATGTCTCGTTTCTGCTTTAAAAAAAAAGCCATCCATATAATATATTCCTACTGTCAAAAAATCCAAGAGTGTGAAAAGATTTGTAATAAAAATCTTCCTCCCGTGGCTGTCTGCCATCTGCCTAGTCCCTGCCCCCCGCCCCCAATTCCCACAGGTAACTACTGCCTTCGTTTTTCTTGCATTTCCTTCAGCTATTTTTATGCATATACAAGCAAAATGAGCATACATTCTCTCTCCCACCCATTTTTTCAACATATTTTACACACAGTTTTGCAACTTCCCTGTCTTTTAATATAGTTTGGTGGTTTTTCGCATATCAGCACTTAGAGAGCTTCCTTATTCTTCGTTTATAGCCACAGAGTATCCTATTGTCTGAATGGACTGATTGTAACTTATTTCATCAGTCACTGCACTGATGGACGTTTAGGAGCTCCCAATCCTTTGATATACTAGACAAGGCTTCAGTGAATAACTTGCCCAGTGGAAGTTTATCCGCAGGATAAATTCTCAGCAGTGGCACTGCTGAATCAAAAGGATCGTGCCATTGTGATAGTTACTGCCAAATTCCCCTCCACGATGGTTGAACCAGTTTAAACTCCCACCAGCAATGCATACGAGAGCCTGTTTGCATATGTAGCCTTGTCAACAGAGTGTGTTACCAAACGTTTAGATTTTTACCACTGAACAGGCATAAGATGGTCTTCTGCTTTAAAAACCCTTCACTGTATCCCCATCCCCCTTGCATAGAGTCCAGCTTCCTTGGACAGTGTAGGGGTGAGCACAGCCCTGTCCTTTCTCAAGGGCTCTTTCCCAGCCAGGGAGATGGATGTAGACACAGCTCAACCAGAGCATGGGACTCAGTGTTCCAGCAAAGAGCAGTGAGAAAGAAGAGGGAGGCTTCAGGGAGGAGGTAGCATCTAAGCTGAGCCTTCAGGGACAGGTCAGAGTTTGACAGGTGTCAGTGGGGGAACAGAGAGGGGGATGTGCGGGTGTAGACCACAAGGGAGATGGGGAATGTCTGGGATGAAGAGCCCAGGATGGCTGGAGGACCTAGAAGGAGAGGAGCCTGGAGAGGGGGCGGGGCCAGGTCACGATGGACCTTCAATGTCACGTGAGAGAGAGTTGGGGATTTAACCTGCAAGCGATAGGAGCACAATGAAGGCTTTTGAGAGGGTGTGTGAAGTGGGTGGGTGGAGGGACTGTTTAGTTAGGACTTTTGACTTAAAGTCAGAGCGAATCTTACTCAAAGTGGCTTAAGGAGAAGGGGAATTTATTGGCTTATGTATGAAAATAATCTAGGGATACATTAGCTTCAGGCATGGCTGGATCTAGGGGCTTAAGTGATGTCATCAGAAATCTGTCTTTCACCCTTGGCTCTGCTTTCCTCTGTGTTGCCTCGTTCCCAGGCAGGCTCCAGTCTTTCCTTCCACAGCCTAGAAATATAGGTCAAAAGAGAGTGTATCTTTCCCAAGAAGAGGCTCATGGGACTGATTTGGGTCAGGTGTCAATTCCTCAACCAATCACTATGGCCAGGAGGATGGAATGCACTGATTGGCTGGATCTGGGTCACCTACCTACCCACCTGGTGGAGGAGGTGGGTAGGAATAACGTAAGGGGGTAATGGGAGGAGTGTGTATGGCGAGGGTGCCTCAGCTTCACCTGCATCACAAGGTCTGGATTGGGGGAGGATCCCCAAAGAAAAATCAAGGTGCAGTGTCCAGAAAAGGGAAGGATGGGCTTATATCGGAGACAATTAAAGGTGGGGAAACCCAAGCAGAGGCTGTAAAGCTCAGGAAGAGGATGAGGAACTAGAAGAGGCTTCCTTTGAGCTCCTCCCTTGGAGGTGTGGTGCGGGGGCCTGAGCGCCTCCTTGTGGCCGGGAGGTGCACCCCACCCGCTGCTGCAACCGGGTCCCGAGGTGAAAACTGCAGAGCTAGTCTCAGGCAAATCCAGGCAGCCTTGGCGTGCAGGGCTGGGCAAAGACATCAGGCCCTATGCCAGCCCGAGACCTCCAGGCACGGTGGTGTGTGGACCCACGGCCTCCAGCTGCTGGGCTCCTATTTTAAGTCCGTTTGGAGTGACTGGGTTTTCACATGACTCCACTGAGCCTTGAATGCCAAAGGCAATGGTATTTAGCCTGCTCGAGAGGACATGAATGCCACTCTGAACTCCTCTGGAGGCCCCAGGAGGGAAAGGAGACTCGGTTCTATCTGGGCAACTTTCTCTGCGGTGACCGAGGCAGGACTGAGAACTGTGCACAGGCCATTCCATGCCTCTCTCTCGGGTCACTGGGTGGGGGGTGTGTGTGACTCTGAGCTTCTAGAACAGCCAGATGTTCTCTCCTGACCCAGTGTGTTGCCACTTTCCCTGTCCGCTGCCCCCAGAAGCTCCAGCCTTGTCCCCTAAGATACAATGGAATCCCTCCTTTTATGCCTTAGCATCAGCCTGCGGTAGGCTGTCCTGTGGCTCAAGAAGGCCTGTGTCTGATAGGACCAACCCCCCAGAGGCAAGGGAACTGGTCCTCATCTTTTATTTTATTTATTTATTTTAAAGCATTAACCTTCTGTTTATTTTTTTTATACATCTTTATTGGAGTATAATTGCTTTACAATGTTGTGTTAGTTTCTGCTGTACAACAAAGTGAATCAGCTATACGTATACGTGGTCCTCATCCTTTCAACCCCAGGGCAGGGACCCCTCTGCCAGCCCCAGACACAGGGCTTTGTGCCCCTACCCCTCACTCTTCTCCCTCACAGCTCTCTGGTTTGTGGTTAAATATCTGAGGGGTTCTTTTATTAAAGATTTTCCCCACCTCGACTGTAAGGTCCATGTGGTCAGGTCTGGGTCTGTTTTTGCGTTTTCTTGGATGGCTGAGGCCTGGAACAGTGCCGGGCACATAGTAGGTGTTCAAGAAATTGTTATTGAGCAGACGACAGCTCCAGTGGGCATCCTCCTGCTTATTGGATGTGAACATGACGGGAACAGGAGAGACTCACAGGAGAAGACGGCCACCGATGGTGGGCACTGGGGCAGCTTGATTTAAGGAGACTCAAACCCTGGCAGCATAGCACTGGAAGGAGGCAGAGCCCTGGACACCACGCTGTCCCCTGCCCCACTTTCCAGGGCATTGAATCAGTGTGCAGTGGTTTGCTCTAGGTCACCCAGGCAGGGCGGGAACCCAGACTTGGACGCTGCACTCTCCCCTCTAGGCCTGGTGCTCCTTCCTCTCCAAGTAGCACACAGGTGGGTGGCTGTGAAGGAGGGAGGACCCTGGTTGCCCAGCTGGCCTGGGGCTGGCTGCTTCTGTGAGTCAAGTCTGCTTGCAGGAGAGGCTGTATCGGAGAGTGAGCATATACTCAGGAGCCATCAGCCTTGGGTGGGAATTCCAGCTCTATCTCGCACAAGCTGTGTGACCTCAGGCCAGTTACTTCACGTCTCTGGGCTTCAGTTTTGTTAGCAGTGAAATGGGACAAAAAAAAAACTCCCTGCGAGAATTCCCAAGAATGCATGGATGGGGCCTGGGACACGGGCAGCACTTCAAAGCACCCGGCTCTCATTGATTTCCTGGCTTCCAAGTGTAGGAGAAAAAAGCAAGGGCTCAGGGAACCTTTGTAGGTGACAGGGGTCCCTCTCCATGGGCTCCCCTCATTGTCCTCTGCCCCGCCTTAGCCCACCAAATGCCTGCACATCCTCACAGACCCCAAGCTAACTGCTGTGCCTGAGCTAATGAAGGGCACCTCATTAACGCTTGGCAAAAGCTCATTAAGACCATGAGCTGTGGACTTCCCTGGTGGTGCAGTGGTTAAGAATCCACCTGCCACTACAGGGGACATGGGTTCGAGCCCTGGTCCGGGAAGAGCCCACATGCCATGGGGCAACTAAGCCCGTGTGCCACAACTACTGAGCCTGTGCTCTAGAGCCCGCGAGCCACAACTACTGAGCCCACAAGCCACAACTACTGAAGCCCACGCGCCTAGAGCCTGTGCTCTGCAACATGAGAAGCCACCGCAATAAGCCCCCGCTCACCACAACTAGAGAAAGCCCATTTGCAGCAACGAAGATCCAACCCAGCCATAAATAAATGAAGGAAGGAAGGAAGGAAGGAAAGAAGAAAGAAAAAAAGAAAGAAAGGAAACCTCCAGAAGGACCCATGCTGCCAACACCTTGCTTTGGAATTCCAGCCTCCAGAACTGTGAGAGAATAAATTCCTGTTATAAGCCACCCAGTTTAGGGCACTCTGTTACGGCAGCCAAGCAGACAAATACAAACCCTGAGAAGGGCGTCTGGCATAGTAAGTGCTATGTGTCAACTTGTACCATTAATCGCGTGTTCGGTGTCTGTCTGATGCTCCCTCAGCAAATACTGAGCACCTGCTGGGCGCCAGGCATGCACCGGGCGGGGACACGGTGCTGCGTGTCTGTCGTGCATGCCCAGCACCCCTTGACCCTGGTCAATATTCACAGGTAACCAGGTGAGCTGACCTGGAGACAACCCTCAGGGATGTCTTCCCCACCCTAAGGGTTTAGTCCCAGCTCAGTCTGTGTCCAGCTTCCTAAAGCCCAGGAGCCAACGTCTGTCCCGAGGAAGAAGGTCACAGCACAATACCAGACGCGCTAAAGGTACTGACGAACGTCCTTGTGGGGAGCCAGATGCGCCCCCTCCCACGGTGCTCCCCCAGCAGTACCCAGCCTCCTGAGCCTGCACAGCACTCTGTGACCCTGCTCCCCAGGGGGTCTGGCACCTTCCACCCCACCTCCATCTCCTTCCAGGCCCGGCCCCACCCCTCGTGCCAGGTTTCTGGCCGGGCGGCATGCGAACACTGTTATTTCAATTTTAAGAATACGATGGAGCCAGCGATGCTTAAAATGCTCGTGTTAATGGCAGCGGTCTGCAGTTTCATTTCACTTTAATAAGAACCATCTGCTGTGAGCAGGCGGCAGGCACGGCCAGCTCCCCCTCCCAGGGGCTGCCCCCCTCCCCCAAATTCCACCCCCAGAGTCAGGTGGGGGAGGTAGGGGCTCAGATCTGTAAGGAAGGCTGTGCTGGGGCCCCATGGCTTCCAAAGAGCAGGAGCCTCTTGAGGCTGGGGCCAGGGGTGGGACATGCAGTACCCCAGGCCGGTTCCTCTGTGCTCCCCGGCCAGGACTAAAAGCCCTGGGGAAGATCACAGGACCACCCAGCATCGGCCGCTGTAAAACTGACGGGGAGGAGGGGGCAGGGAGTGCGAGGCCCCGCCCTTGAGCCCACTGTGCTCTTCCTGCAAAGTCCCCGAGGGAGGCAGCTCTGGCTGTGCCGCCACAGGTCAGTCACTTTGCCTCCTGATGCCTCAGTTTTCACATCTGTAGAATGGGGGAACTGTAACACCCACATCAGAAAGTTCTTGTGAGCACCGAGGCAGTGTGAGAGGGAAGCGCCCTGCAAAAATCACCGGACCCTCATGGTGACCAGGCACAGGAGGAAGGCTGGTCTCTTCCACCACCAGGCATAGTCCAGGGCGGCCGCCAGCTTGACCACCCAGTGGTGGCTGGCACCGTGATGAAGGCAGTGTGGGTCACACAGGTGAGTGACGTCTGGCCCAGGCCTGGGAACATAACTAGTTGTAGCCAAGCTGGGAACAAAGTGCCTCTGGGGTCAGAGAATGAGCATCTCGTCCCCCACCCACTGGACCAAAGGTGTGCAAGGCCGGACGTAGTGCCAGGGCTATAGGGAGGACCCATCGGGCAGGGGGATCTTATAGCCGCTCTGGAGGAGCAGCAGGCAGGCGCCCAGCCCCAGGGCCCCTGCCAGGAGCACGGCACCCAGGGCTTTGAGGAAGGAAGTCCTTGTCCGGGTGAAGGAGCCGGGTGCCATGATGCCGAGCAGGGCTGTGCTGACCGTGAGCGTGTACAGGATGGAGACTCCAGTGTTGAGTGCGACGATCTTGCCAAACTTGGCAAACGGGGCGATGATGCAGAAGAAGAGGGGCACCGTGGCGATGACTGTGGTGAGGGCGCTGGAGACGATGGCCACGCCCACATGCCGCACAGCCTCCAGCGTCCGCCACTGGCGCTGCGAGTGGGCATCCTGGGTGTGGGTGAGAGAAAGCTGGGGCCCCAGACGCAGGAGGGGGTGCCTCCCTGCCTGGGGCTTTAGAATGGGGGCTTGGACCCGGGATAAGCACACATCGCTGTCCAAGGCCAGCCTTCCTCTCACGGGCTCCGCATTCCACCTCCGTGAAAGGGGGTGATAACAGCACCTGCTCCCTGGGGTTGGCGTGAAGCTGAAGCGGTTCCCCTGCAGCAGCTCACGGTGCACAGCACAGAGTAGGGGCATGTTAAATGTGGCTATGACAACCAGAGCACTGATGATCTGCACAGTAGGTCCTCTAACATGTGAGCCGTGATGGGAACTGATTTCCTTCTTTTGACCAAGAGCAGCTAAATGTGTAACCGATTTAATTTACATATTTATGAACGTTTCACACCAACACAATTCCAAACTAAGAAAAGCCAAAAACTTGACGAGACCCAGAGCTAGTTTTGGCACTGGTACACGGGCATGTCCTCCCTATGCCACGAGGTCCAGCGGGGGCAGGGGTTGGTGGCCTCAAGGTCACGACTAGAAGGGCTCAGACTTGCTCCCCGGGCTACAGAATGAGACTTACACTCAGGGAACCGAGAAGCAGGAAGGGCCCCTGGACATCGCCTGGTTCAACTCCTCGTGCTCACTTAGGGAGACAGAGGCTGGGGGGAGTGGGCCCGCCCACCACCCACCACCCACCACCCACCACCCACAGCGATGCTTGCGTGGAGCTGCCTTAGAACTTGAGTCCCCTGGGTGTGGAGAATGGCCCTAGAAACTGAGCCTCCTGGAACACATCCTGGCTGGGCATTGGGCACCAGGGGTGTCCAGCTACCCTTGGGGGTCCTCACTGGCACCGAGGCGGGAGAAGATTTGCTGGGGAGCGGTGGGGCAGGCAGGGTGCTCACCTCGGCCTGCTGCGGGGGCAGGTTCTCTCCGGCCAGCAGATAGCCCTCAACCAGATGCACGCAGTAATCCACCGAGGAGCCGACAAGGATGGACAGTGAGATGGCTTCCACGGCGCCCATCTCCCAGCCGCTCCAGTACATGATGGTCACCACGAGGCAGACGCTGCCTGCGGGGCGCGGGAGGCGGCAGGGAGGTGGCTGGGACCTGCTCCCACCCATACAGTCCCGGAGGGTCGCTGGACAAATTCTAAGGACCCCCGGGGAAGGTGGTAAAGTCTACGGTGGAGCCCCCGGCTCTGAGGACAGGAGCGATGAGTAGGGACAGGGCCAGAGAGAGCTGGGTTGGGGGGGGTGGGGCTGCTGATAGAGGGGACAAGTGCAGCAACATGTCCCCGGGACGAGAGCTACCACCTGGTGACACCTGGCTCCCCTCGGGGAGCACATGGTCCTATGAAGGACTGTCACAGAGGCTCTTTTTGCTTGGGGTGGGGAGTTGGGAAACCTTCCCTGAAAAGACGGGACAGTTAAGGGTGGAGAGAAACCTGCTGACTGGAAGCCACCAGCGAGCCCCCTGCCCGCTGCTGGCCCCCGGGCCACTTACCCAAGATGCTCAGCAGCACGGGCAGCAGGAGCAGCACGTGGGTGGTGAACACGGCCACCGCGGCCACGCAGATGAGCAAGGAGAGCGCCAGGCCGTACAGGGCGCTTTGCACCCCTGGACGAGAGAGGAGAGGGCCCTCAGCTGGGCTGCGCCGCGGGGCACCCGCAGCCCCCTCACCCTCATGGACCAGAGGTACTGGGGTTATGCAGAATGGCACCGTCACAGCTAGCTGTGTCACTCTGGGTGAGCCACTTGACTTCTCTGAGCCCCCATCTCTTCATCTGTAAAATGGGGTAATGATAGTACCTACTCCCTAGGCCTCGTTTGGAGTTTAAAGAGATAACATAGGTCAGGCCTCAGCCAGGGCTTGGCATCAAGAAGGGCTCCTAGGGCTTCCCTGGTGGCGCAGTGGTTGAGAGTCCGCCTGCCGATGCAGGGGACACAGGTTCGTGCCCCGGTCCGGGAAGATCCCACATGCCGTGGAGCGGCTGGGCCCGTGAGCCATGGCCGCTGAGCCTGCGCGTCTGGAGCCTGTGCTCCGCAACGGGAGAGGCCACAACAGTGAGAGGCTGTGTACCGCAAAAAAAAAAAAAAAAAAAAAAAGAAGGGCTCCTAATGAGAGACCACTGCCATGAGGGTCGTTACCATTACTTTTTAGGTGGCCAAATTCAGGATCAGAGAATGTGGCCAGACGCCTCCAAGCAGGAGAGGACCCAAACTCTGGTCTCTCATCAGTGTTCCCGGCCACTGTGTCATCCCAGCTTCTCCAGGGCTCTCGGCCAGAATTGAGAAGACAAGTGTGGCTCAGACAGGCCAGGTCGTGCCCTTCCTGCTCTAGGTCACCTCCCCGTGTCCCTGCTGCCACCGCCCACCCCACCGGGACCCTGTCAGGGGGCGGGCTGGGCTGCTACTTGCCTATGATCTCCATGAAAATCTGCTTCCAGTGCTCACAGGTCTGGAAGCCGCGGTGCAGGGCTGAGCCCTCGGGGAGCGTCTTCAGCTGCTGCTGCAGGAAGCTCTCCCAGCGCAGGTAGTCCGAGTAGGTCTGGAAGGAGGACTTGCCCTTGTACGTGGTCTGCGGGGACATGAGCCAGTGAGACAGGCAGGCAGCTGTGGCCCGTGCTGCTGCCCTGGTGATAGCTGGTCTGCTCTGTGACAGCTGCAGCTGGCCTCTGGCCACTTGCAAAGAGAGTGCGCTGTGTGAAGCGTGAGCCCGAGATCACTTCCCACCAGCCTCTGGGTGCACGTGTGACTCTCACAGCGGCGGCAGGTCCCCGTCCCTTTCCAACAGAACCACCTCCAACTTCCAGAGCCCCCCAGCTCCGCGTCCCACCCTCGACCCACGCTGTCCCTCTGCCCTCTGCACAGCTTGCTCCCACCCCTCCTTCAAGCCTCATGAGGTTTCCGTCTCCTCTAGGAAGCCCTCCTTGATGCCCCAAGACGGTCATCTTCTGGGCTCTGCAAGTCCTCGGTGCTTCCCCATCACAGTTCCCGTCACTGCCCGGCAACCTGTCCCTCCTCTCCTGGCTGGACTGTGAGTCCGGGAGGGCAGGTGACCTGTCTGGTTCACGGCCGCCAGCTCTGGAACTTTCATGTATGTTACCTCACTGGTCCAGTCCTGCTCTCCCTGAGCACAAAGCAGTTTACAGCGTGTCTGTGTGCACATGTGTGTCTGCGTGCTGGTGGGGGAGCCTGAGCAGGGATTCTCTCCTCCAACTGTCTGCGGCTTCGGCCTTTTTTAAAAAGGAGGGAAATTCAGATGCCGGCTACAACATGGATGGATGTGAAGAACGCTGTGCTAAGTGAAACGAACCAATCACAAAAAGAACAGTGCTGTGGGCTTCCGCCCCTGTAGTCAAATCCATGGGGGCAGAAAGCAGAGTGGTGGCTGGAGGGGGTGCCTGGGGAGTCGGTGTTTAATGGGGACAGTGTCAGTGTTGCAAGATGAGAAGTTTTATAGATGGATGGCGGTGATGGTTGCACAACATTGTGACTATGCTTAGTATTACTGAACTATACACTTAAAAATGGTTTAAATGGCCAATTTTATTATGTATATTTTACCACAATTTTAAAAAACTACGTGGGGCTTTGAAGTGGTGTCTGCGTTAGCCTGGGGCTCACTGAGGGCTTGGAGGGGGTGTGGGTCCTCCTCGCGGTGGCCAGGGTTTTGGCTGCTCGTGCAGTGAGTGGCACAGGTGGTGGGACAGAAAGTAGGGCCGGGGCCGAAGAACAAGAATCGCCCTTGGGCTTCCCTGGTGGCGCAGTGGTTGGGAGTCCGCCTGCCGATGCGGGGGGGCGCGGGTTTGTGCCCCGGTCCGGGAGGATCCCACTTGCCACGGAGCGGCTGGGCCCGTGAGCCATGGCCGCTGGGCCTGTGCGTCCGGAGCCTGTGCTCCGCGACGGGAGAGGCCACAACAGTGAGAGGCCCGTGTACCGCAAAAAAAAAAAAAAAAAAAAAAAAAAGAATCGCCCTTGTCATATGAATTCTCGTTCCCCAGCACCTTCACGTGACTGACCTACCCTAGCTTCTGGATGACGCCAGAGGGCGGGCAGGGAGCCGTAACCCTAATCTTTAGAGG
Source organism: Mesoplodon densirostris (assembly GCF_025265405.1). Classification (NCBI taxonomy): domain Eukaryota; kingdom Metazoa; phylum Chordata; class Mammalia; order Artiodactyla; family Ziphiidae; genus Mesoplodon; species Mesoplodon densirostris. The sequence goes on along the minus strand of NC_082662.1, from coordinate 8,921,800 downwards.
AGGAACTGGAGGCTAGAGGGGACGAGTGTCTTGCTCAAGGACACAGAGCACAGCAGGATCAGAGCCAGGACTGGACCCCGGGGCTCAGCACAGAGGCAGCGGGGGCAGACCTGGCAAGTCTCACGGTGCCAAGTGCTAGTGCCAGGCCCGCGATGCCCAGGTCGGGGATGTGCGTGCGTGCACATGTGTGTGCACATGTGTGTGCATGGGTGTGTGTGCACGGGTGTCTCCTTGGCAGAGCCTAGGGGGTGAGCGAGGAAGCAGTGGAGTGTCGAATGGCTGGTCCCCCGTCTTCCGAGCTCTCCTGGGGGGGCTCAGCACGGGGGCTCTGTGGTCCCAAACATGTCCCCTCACAGTGGAAGAGGGGAGTGTCCTGGACCGTCACCTGCTCCCGGAAAACGATGTGGACCTCGGGCTGCCGGGGAGGGAGGGTGGTGGGAGGTGGGTGGCATCCCATGTGGCAGAAAGGCCGAGCTTGGCGGTCAGACGGCCTGGTTTAGCACTTGACGCTGACGCTCACTAACCCCGTGACCTTGGGCAAGCAGTTTCACCCCTCTTGGCCTCAGCCTCCCCTCTGAAGAACAACCACTCTGCTCTGCTCTGGGATGAGGTCCGGGGATCCGTGGTGACACTGCACTTTGTGAGGTCAGCACACTGCCCTGCACCTGGCGGCCCACCCTGGGCTCACCGACTCGAAGGCCATGGAGATCCACTGCACTCGGCCATCCTTGACGCCCACGGCCCCGTGTGACAGCTGCCCTGGGAGCAGGTGGGGCTCAGGCAGCTCCTTGCACTCGGGGTGCAACATCTGCAGGAAGGAGGAGATGCTGTAGCCTGTGGGGAGACGGGAGAGGTGGGTCGGGGTGGGGACCCGGGAAGGGAGCACGTCTTCCCCCCATCCTGCCTGCGCATGTGTACTTACCCATCTGGGTGTGTATGCACAGGGGCACGCACCCTTCCCCCAACCTCCTAGTTTAAAAAGTGTCTGGAACCACTGGCAATGCCATCGGGAAACCTACAACACCCATTAGCCCTCAGGGCAGAAACTGACATCTTGTGCCTTCTCAGGAAGAGTCCTGGCCTGACCCGGGTTATTATCTGGGCCGGCCCCTGGCCTTGCTCCCAGTTCTGGAAAAGCTTCTCCTGCAGGTGCGCCCTGCACACCGCACACCTCCCCACGCCCGTGCGGCTCTGTGCCATTCACCTCTAGGCACGAGCCCGCTCTCATCTGGAAGATTCGCACGCCCCCCACCCTAGCGTGGACACACATAAGCCTGGACACATGTCTGCAGACACCCTCACGCCAGGCACACGCGCCCTCGGGGTTGTCCACCCTCAGGTCCCCCGCACGCACCTGAGGGCAGGCACTGGGCCCCGCCTGGCTTCACCAGCTCCGAGTTCCCCGCGATGGCCTTGCAGAGGCGACACAGGTGCCCGATTTCTTTGAAGAGGTCAAAGCTGCTGTCGTAGATGACGCTGCCCTTTCCCAAGGAGACACAAGCCAGTGCGACTGCTCAGTGAGTCGGGAACTCAATCCTGGGCCCCACCCCCGGGGAGGAACCTCCGGCAGCTCCTGCTACCGTCGCCGCCGGCACTTGGAGCCCTCTGCCTGGTCACCCGCGGTCCTGCCCGAGCCTGCGCTGCCCCCGGCAGCACCTCTGCTGCCACTGCTGCCCACCCGCACGGGCCCCCTCAGCCTCCCCTCCTTGATCTTACAACGCGCTCACCTGGGCTCCCTGCCTTCCCCTATCCCTCGGCACAGCCGAGTCCCACCTGTCCTCCAGCGTGGGCCTCCTCTCCTCCCTGCCTCCCCACCCCTCCTCTGAACACCTGCGGACTCCCGGTCCAGACTGGACAGATGTCCTCTGACCCCACCTGGCTCCCGAATTACTTTCTGTCTGAAACCCTGTACACCCAGCCAGGCTGACTTCCCAAGGCAGGGGTCACGACCAAGGGTACCGACGTCCATGGTCCTTCCCACCATGTCTCAGCACCCACCAAGGGCCAGGCACAGACCTAGTCACACCTCCGTGTCAGCTCCTCTCCCCTCCAACGCCCAAGAGCCCAGCCCTGGCACAAACACGTACAAGGGGGGGAGACCACCCCGAGCGAGGGCACCATGGCCGAGGCACGCAGCAAGGGCTGTGGGCACAGGTAGGGCCCCGTGCAGGAGGAGGAGGGCAGGGAGGCTTTGCACACCTGTACTGCCCTCATCTCTGTTCCACCCCTAATGATGCGGGGCCGCTGGCTCAGGCCCCACTGTACCCAGATCCCTGGGCGATTCTAAGAGCTCAACGCTGCTCAGTCCTCAAGAGAAATGGTGCCACGTAGCGGAGCCTGTGGGCCAGGTGAGCAGCCGAGAAGCCGAGAGGGGGTGTGCGGAGCCGGGCCGGCGGGCCCTGGGCTGGCGCTAGCTTGCAAGCCTGGTGTGGCCGGGCCCTCTGGCATCTGCCCAACGTGGGCACGCGTACCGGGTCTCCGATGACATGGTTGTCCACCTGCTGCGTGCGGTTGATGCCAACGATGCCAAAGACCACGAAGACCATGGCCCCCGTGTCCACGAGCGGCCGCACCGCCGGCTTCCCGCAGCCCGTGTTCACGCAGGGGTTGAAGCCGAAGGTGGCAGAGGGGCGGGCCTTGGGCGCTGCGGAGGGAGTCACAGCTGTATGGGAAGGCGGGGCCCAGCCTCCCAAGGCCCCGCCGCGGCCGCCCCGCGTGTACCTTTCTCACTGGGCACGTAGAAGAAGCCTTTGGTCGGCCCATCGGGGCTGGAGCCGAGCAGGCAGCCAGGAGGGGCTGCACACACACGCCCGTGGAAAGGGGGCTTGTGGGACTGGGCAAAGTACAGCTTCCTGTGGAGGCAAAGGAGGCGAGGCCAGGACTGAGGCCAGGAAGGCCAGGAGCAGTGGGGGAGGAGAGGCACAGGCGGCCGTGCGCAGGGGCTGGAAGAGTGCAGGGGACGGGCTCGGGCTCCCCCAGCACAGGGATTTAATCTTAGGTTCAGGCCTGGGGTTTGGACACCTGTTCTAGTCCCGCCCCTGCCAAGGCCCACCCTGTGGTCCTGCTCAAAGCACTTCCCCTCTCTGCATGTGTCTCCTCGCCTGCGGCAGGAGGGGTGGAAGAGACCAGCAGCTTCCAAACGGTCCTCAAGGGGCCCCAGGGCTAGCCTTGGGGGTCAGTGTTCAAAGCCCCCTGCCCCACTTTAATCTGAACAGTGACAGAGCCTCAAGATTCTATTTGAAGAAAGGATTTCACGGTTAGCTTATTCACCACTGGACTTGATGTAGCTCAAGGCTCTTTCTAGAATGTTCTAAGCTCAGCCAGGCAGCCTGACCCCAGTGGCTACTGTATATGCGCAGTGTGAGCCCGACCCTGGAGGGGAGGCAGAGGGACCCCCTCATCCCCCGAGCCGAGGTGTGCCAGGTCAGAAGGGCCCAGTGAGCCCATCTTGGTCATCCCCCTGCCCCAAGCATCAGCCTCGTGTGGGTGTTCTATGTCCTGAGGCCAGGCCCTGTCAGAGACCATGGGTCCCTGGTGTCACCAGTGCAGGCCCCGCGCTGCTGTTCTCTGGACCACAGCAGCCGTGGGCTCTTCCTTTCAGAGCACGTATTGTAATTTGCAGTGACACTGTGCTTGAGTTGTTAGCTGCTATCTCCCGAGGGCAGGAGTCACATCTGTCTTGTTTCCCATCCCCAGCACTAGCGCCGTGCCCGTTCACAGTCGGTGCTCAGTGTTAAAGGAATGAGTGGATGAGAGACAGGCCCTCGGCTGACACAGCCTCAATGGTCAGAACATGGCAGGTGGAACCTGGGAAAAGATGGCCCCAGCTGGCTCAGAGACCCCCGAGGCACAGAGTGCAGTTGATCATTAGGTGTTCATGGGCACTTACTTCAGGCCAGGCACTAGGTAGGGCGTGCGTATACAGTAGGTAAAGACAACAGACACGGGCTCTCTCCCATCACCTTACAGTCTGAGGGAGGGGGAACATTAAATATTTTTTTTCTGAATTAACTGTAGGTATTGAGAGTGTGGATAGTGCCTTGGAGAGGAATGCAGAGTGTACTCATCCATTCATTCACTCAGCAAGTGTTTCCTGAGCACCTGCTACATAGCACTAGGTGAGGGGATACAGCACAGAACAGTAAGCTGCTCACGCAGGATGCCTGCGTGCTCCTGAGCAAGGACAGGTAATAAACCAGTAGGTCAGTATGATTCCAGGTGGTGGTAGAAGCCAGAAAGAGAGCAGCGGGGTGACGTATGGGGAGAGGCGGGTGTGGCTATTTTCGCTGGGGAGGGCGGTCTGGTCAGGGAAACCGTGTTGGGGGTGGGTAGGCATCTGGGTAAGGACCTGAATCTTGAGAACAAGTCAATCCCAGGAGGAGCTAGGGAAAAGCATCCTAGGCCCAGGGAACAGCAAATGCAAAAGCTCTGAGTTGGGAACTGCCTGGCGTGCTGAGGGGCCAGACAGCCGCTGCGCCTCCCGTGGGAGCCATCCAGAGGGAAGGCAGCAGATGGGGGAACGAACTGCGGGCCTGGCGTCTTGGTGTCCCCCAACCCCCAGTCCTGGGCGAGAAACATCTGAACAGATGGGTAGAAATGGACTGGGGTTTCTTTTTTTTTTTTCAGCATGCAGGCCTCTCACTGCCGTGGCCTCTCCTGTTGCAGAGCACAGGCTCCGGACACGCAGGCTCAGCGGCCATGGCTCACGGGCCCAGCCGCTCCGCGGCATGTGGGATCCTCCTGGGCCAGGGCACGAACCCGTGTCCCCTGCATTGGCAGGCGGACTCCCAACCACTGCGCCACCAGGGAAGCCCGGACTGGGGTTTCTTAAAGGTGTCGTGAGAGGGGCAAACAAGTGGGCCGGGCCGGTGGAAACCGACTTATCTGCGAGGCTCTGTTACCGGCTGTGCTGCTGCTCCTTGGCGGCCACGTAGAAGCTGAAGTCAAACTTCCAGCCCCGCTTGGTGTCGCAGGCCAAGGTCGTCACCATCCATTTGCCGGAGGGGCTCGCCGCCTGGAGCAGCCCTACTGTAGACATACAAGCGGTCAGCTTCTTGGTGAAGTTACCAAAAGGCGCTCTATACACCTAAGCAGTGGATTGACAGAGACAAGACAGGTGACTCTGGGAGGCTGCCTTGGCCTGGGCCCAGCCTCAGGCTCGGTCCCCTCCCTCCTTGGAGTGCTCCCTGCCCCCTGCCCCCATTCCAGCCCCCAGAGTCAGGGGGTAGAGCCTTGGGCAGAGGCGCAGGAGGCCTGGGTTCAAGTTTAAAGATGGAGCAAATCCTTCCCTACCTCTCTGAGCCTCAGTCCTTCCTTCAACTGAGGATCTACTCCAAGCCAGGCCCTGAGCTGGGCTCTGAGGATACGGCTGTGAGCCAGACGGGCTTGGTCCCTGCCCTCCTGGAGCTGCCAATTACGATGGCTTCAGATTCTTTTAAGGGCCTTGAATTAAATATTAGGACGATAAGGCACAGGATGAATGGGGCAGTGGAAGAGGAGGCCAAACTGATAAGGATGGCCAGGACAGGGTCCTAGGAGGAGGTGACAAGGCAGTGAGAACTGCAGTGCAAAGTCAGAGCCAGGGAACGCCTCTCACACCCCATCTTTTGAATGGAAATATAAACCCCGAACAAATGAGCTGACATGTGTAACTGTCACCCTGCAGGTGAAACATGTTAAAGAAATACAAATGATTCCTGAGAGGGAAAAACCAGAGGCCTGGGTTGGCCCTGGGAGCCCCTTTTCTGGGGCGCTAGAACAGACGGCTGAGAACAACAATCTAACTAACAGCTCCCATTTTACTGGGCACTTACTATGTTCCAGATGTTACAGAATGCACAGGCCTTGCCTCATGTACCTCCAACATCCCTGGCTGGTACCTCTCATGTCCCCGTATCACAGATGAGGAAACTGAGGCTCAGAGAGATTACATAATCTTCCCAAAGACATACAGGTTATAAATGGCAGAGCCAGGACTCGAACCCAGGCCTGGCTGACTCGGCAGCCCGTGCTCTCACCACTCTGCAGGTCCCTGCCGCAGGCCTGGCTGACGGTGGGAGAGGGTCCTCACCTGCCTGCAGCAGCTCCATCCTCGCAGGCCCTGCCCCCACCCCCCTGTGGCCAGCGCCCACCAGTGTGGCATTGAGGGCCCCCTCCCCTGGTAGTGGCAGCTCACTTAACGACAGCCAGGCTCACCTGGAAGGAGGGCACCTCCCCGTCCCCAGAGGACACGGTCTGCCAAGGGCCGGGCAGGCTGGCGTTGAGGGAGAACCTGTAGACAGCCGGGTGGCCTTTGCTCTTCACCTTGGAGATGTACACAGTGCCCAGGGAGTCTAGGGACAAATGAGGGGTGGAGGAGGAGGGACAATCACCTCGACTGGCTTCCCCTAACCCTGCAACAGCCCAGCCTCAGCTCTGTTGACTGAGGAGCTGAGCCTGACCTTGGGGTCATCTCTGAATGGTGGCTCTGTTCCTCTCTACTGGACCGAGCCCATGGCAATGATGGGGACCGCTTGTTGGTGGTGGACACTGGATGGGGTGGAGGTATAGATGGAGGGGGAGGTGGTGGTGGACACTGGATGGGGTGGAGGTATAGATGGAGGGGAGGTGGTGGCGGACACTGGATGGGGTGGAGGTATAGATGGAGGGGAGGTGGTGGCGGACACTGGATGGGGTGGAGGTATAGATGGAGGGGAGGTGGTGGAGGACACTGGATGGGGTGGAGGTATAGATGGAGGGGAGGTGGTGGTGGACACTGGATGGGGTGGAGGTATAGATGGAGGGGAGGTGGTGGTGGACACTGGATGGGGTGGAGGTATAGATGGAGGGGAGGTGGTGGTGGACACTGGATGGGGTGGAGGTATAGATGGAGGGGAGGTGGTGGTGGACACTGGATGGGGTGGAGGTATAGATGGAGGGGAGGTGGTGGTGGACACTGGATGGGGTGGAGGTATAGATGGAGGGGAGGTGGTGGTGGACACTGGATGGGGTGGAGGTATAGATGGAGGGGAGGTGGTGGTGGACACTGGATGGGGTGGAGGTATAGATGGAGGGGAGGTGGTGGTGGACACTGGATGGGGTGGAGGTATAGATGGAGGGGAGGTGGTGGTGGACACTGGATGGGGTGGAGGTATAGATGGAGGGGAGGTGGTGGTGGACACTGGATGGGGTGGAGGTATAGATGGAGGGGAGGTGGTGGTGGACACTGGATGGGGTGGAGGTATAGATGGAGGGGAGGTGGTGGTGGACACTGGATGGGGTGGAGGTATAGATGGAGGGGAGGTGGTGGTGGACACTGGATGGGGTGGAGGTATAGATGGAGGGGGAGGTGGTGGTGGACACTGGATGGGCTGGAGGTATAGATGGAGGGGGAGGTGGTGGTGGACACTGGATGGGGTGGAGGTGTAGATGGAGGGGAGGTGGTGGTGGACACTGGATGGGCTGGAGGTATAGATGGAGGGGAGGTGGTGGCGGACACTGGATGGGGTGGAGGTATAGATGGAGGGGAGGTGGTGGAGGACACTGGATGGGGTGGAGGTATAGATGGAGGGGAGGTGGTGGTGGACACTGGATGGGGTGGAGGTATAGATGGAGGGGAGGTGGTGGTGGACACTGGATGGGGTGGAGGTATAGATGGAGGGGAGGTGGTGGTGGACACTGGATGGGGTGGAGGTATAGATGGAGGGGAGGTGGTGGTGGACACTGGATGGGGTGGAGGTATAGATGGAGGGGAGGTGGTGGTGGACACTGGATGGGGCGGAGGTATAGATGGAGGGGAGGTGGTGGTGGACACTGGATGGGGTGGAGGTATAGATGGAGGGGAGGTGGTGGAGGACACTGGATGGGGTGGAGGTATAGATGGAGGGGAGGTGGTGGTGGACACTGGATGGGGTGGAGGTATAGATGGAGGGGAGGTGGTGGTGGACACTGGATGGGGTGGAGGTATAGACGGAGGGGAGGTGGTGGTGGACACTGGATGGGGTGGCAGCATGGGTACCGGGAATGACAGTGATGATGGGAGCCATGGTGTGATGTACCAGTAGGAACGCGGGTAGTGGAAGTGACGCCAACAACGATGCCCCAGGCATGGCGTGAACGGTGGGGGCGTGTTGCTGGTGAGGGTGGTGGGCACAGAGGGGTGACGATGGCCATGTGACAACAAGGACATGCAGAAGTGCCCCATGTGGGGGGTTTATTCCCACACGCATCCTGGCATCCCACATCTGATGGAGACCCCAGCAGGGATAAGCCAGCCTCCAGTGTTCAGGACGCCCCTGCCCCCCCACCCCAGACACTCAGGATGGATTTGGCACACAAGGCAGGTTCACAGAGCACCACAAGCCAGGCTGGCGTGGTGGCAAGAAGGGACCGCCCTGTCGGCTGAAGAGAGCTGGTGGGACGACGGACGAGGGCCTCAGGTTCACCCCTGCACCGACCCTTCCACGGTGACCCAAGGACACAGACTTTTGTTCCCGAAGGAGAATCAAACCATGGATTTAATGTGCTCTCCCCACAGGGCCCCTGCACCCTTGTACCAGGACCTCCCACTGCCCCACCAGCCTGTGCACACTCCCCACTGACCCTGTAGGGCGGCCTCAGGCCGGCTGGCCCAGGACACCCCTGAACCCCGCTTCTTCTTCTCCAGGGACGTCCGGATGTTGTTCTGCAGGCTGTGGGGCTTCTCCTGGAACAGACCTACCCCCCCACCCCCCGCACCGTGTCAGACAGCAGGGCCTTCCTGGCTGGGCCCGGCCAAGGCTGGGACAGAGATGACCTGAAGGACATGGGCCCCAGGGCCCTCAGCTTGGGAAGGGGGTGGTATCAGGGGTCTAAAAGAAACTAGATGGAACTGAAGAAAGGCCAAATGCTTAATTTACAAGAATCTTAAGGCGAAGGAAAGGAACCTGCCAGCGCCATCCGGAGGAAGACACTCGCAGCTTACCCCACTCATCCTCACCACGTCTCCCTTCCCTCCTCTGTCAAATGGGATGACACCCAGAGGGTACCTCCAGAGGGTGGCTGAGGGACAAAAGGGAATGCTGCATCTCATGCGCTTAGCAACGTGTCTGGCTTGCGATGAATGCTTGATAAATAGGAATAATTAGAAATGGCAGGTTATCAACCAGCAGAGGTAGGCGAGACCTCCTGTTTTGGCCCAAGCAAGCAGAGGTTCAGGGAGGGTACATGACCTTCGGGGAAGCGAGGGGCAGAGCCCCGCCAGGATAGGGCTTGTCTGCCCCTAAAGCCGAGCATCTTTTTGCTACAGCCTGAAGGGCCCCTTTAAGAGGCACTTCAGAGGCTAAGAGATACAAGGGGCTGGGGCTGGACTCTGGCTGGGGTCCTGGCCCTTCTCCAGATGTTTCCAGGAACTTCGGGATCATCCCAGGGTTTGTCCACCTGTGAAGTGGGAGCAGACAGGCCCTGGGGGATGGTGGGAGGCCTTGCAGCGGCAGTGACATTGGAGCGAAATTCACTGCCCAGGCAGGTGGGAGAGGAGCAGGGACGTGGCCAGTTTAGGAGGGGCTCCTCGGGCACCTCTCTGAGCTGCAGCCAATTATCATGCATTTGGCTAATGCCATTTACCGAGGGGAAGGCCAGGTTAATCTGAACACCACCCTAATTACATGAAGGCAATTACAGCAGTCAGCGGGTCTTCCCCCAGGAGCTGGAATCACTCACCCAAGCATCTCCTCATTTGGTTTCTAACCACCCGGCAAAGCTGTATGACCTTGGGTCGACTTCCCCCGCCCCAACTCCAACCTCAGGCTCCCCTCTGTAAGACGAGAGCCTGGATCAGACTAACTCTAAGGCAAGCAGACATCTTTATCTCACCTCTTAGCTCATCCCCGGCAAGCACTCCATCACCAAGTCCTGTGGGTTTCACCTCCTGAAAACCTCTTGTCTTCACTGTCACCATCGGCCACACCGGCTCCAGCCCCCACTGTCTCGTCTAGATGACTGCATGAGACTCCCACCTGGGCTCCCAGCCACGCTCACGCTGGCCCTCCGACCACACAGCAGCTGGCCCTTCTCTGCTTAAAGCCCTCCACTAGCTTCCAGTGCCAATTACAATACAATCCAGACTCCTCACTGTACCCCAGCAGGCCCTGGCCCAGCCCACCTGGCTAGCCTTAGCTCCTGCAACTATCTCCATCAAACGTGGCCCTGGTCTTTCCCACTCTGGTGCTCCCCTCTGCCTAGACCGCTTCTCTCCTCTCCTCTCCCAGCTTGGTCAACTCCTTCCCTCCCTCCCCCCAACCCAGGCAGGCTAAGTCTTGCCTTAGACATTCCCTCCTCCAGGAAGAAGTCTTCCATGATACTGAGCTCCCCAGACACCCTCCTTTTAGTCCACCACAGCTCAGATCTACTATTATATGGCCTGCCCCAGCAGTGGAATGAACTCCCTGAGCTCGAGAAGCCTGTCCTGCCCACTGCGGCCTGCCCCCAGCACCAGCACAGCTGGCACCCAGTAAGTATTCGTTTAAACATGAAAACACGGAGGCTTAGAGGTGGAGTGATTGGCCTGAGGTCATACTGTGATGGGGAGCCTGGATCTCACATCTCTCGTCTTGGAGACGTGGACTCCAAAAGGGGCAGGGGCCCACAGGGGACATCCTGGCAGGAAACCCTCACCTGAACAGGTGATGCAGGAGATGCCCTCGGCGCTCAAGTTGTACTTGAGATCCAGCAGCACCTGGATGTTGGTATCCGGCCGGAAGAGCAGCGGGGCCCGGCTGGCGGGGCGGAGCCGGCTGGCGAACACCAGGGACAGGATGAGGATGGAGACGAAGAGCCCTGCGAGGAAAGGACGCTGCGCTAGGCAGGGCTGGGGCCGGGGGTGGGGTGGGGTGGGGTGGGGGCATTCACAGCCGGGGCTTCCAGAGCCCTGGGAAAGAGCTGCTCCCTCTATGGGGACGGGAGGGGGAAGCGGGGGCAGGTATCCCAAGGGAGCAGGCAAAGGCCCAGCATGCCAGCCTGTGGGTGAGGCTGCTAGGGGTCCGTCCCTTGGAGGTAGGGGCCGGTTGTTACATGTGTCATTGGTGGTCAGACTGTAAGCTATAAGCTCATGTTCCTGGACAAGAACCAGCCACCATCTCAGGGCCCTTAAGAGTTTATAAACAGCCAGCATCTCCACTTGATCTTACACAGACCTAAATACAGTCAGTGATGATAATAATGATAATTAATAATAGTAGCACTTAACTTTCACTGAGCACTTACTACATGCCTTGCACTGGGCTAAGTTCTTTACATACACTGTGGCTTTCCTCACAACTGCCTTAGTAGATAGATACTATTCTTATCCTCACTTATAGGACAGGAAACGGAGGCTCAGACTAAGTGGCGCAGTCAAGGTGACACCGCTAGTACACGGCAGACTTAGGATCCCAACTTAGCCAAAAGGTGGACTAACTCCAGAGCCCGAGCACTGGGCGCTCTGCTCTGCTGCCCAGCTTCCTGACTGGCACATAGTAGGTGCTCAATAAGCAACAGCTATCGTGGAACCAGCTTTATTCTACACAGCAAGGGGGTAAAGCTCCGAGAGTGAGGGACACCAGCCCGTTTCTGACCTCCAGCTCATTTGGGGAACAGGGGCGGGCTCCCAATGCCTGCACGTTCTTTGCATGGGGTGGGGTCTGTCCCCCACGCCTTAGGCACTGGGAGAAGCTGCAAGATGGGGGAAAGGAGAGTGGAGAGCCCACTTACCCACAATCACCCAACGGCTCTTGACGGCCGACCACAGGACCCAGTGGTGCAGCAGCTCCTGCAGCTGGGCGATGAGTTGCCCCCGGCTGCCCCCATCGGGGGCTGGCTGCAGGCCCTTGGGGGGCACAGACACCAGGGACGCGTCTCCCAGCTCCAGCGACACTGCCGGGGCAGAGCAGCGGCCTGTCAGAGGGCCGGCCCAGAAGCGGGTCAGAGCCCACCCTGGTCCCTGCCCTCTCCAGGGAAGCCCAAACGCTCGATGGGGATCTCGTCTTGCCCACCCCTCAGGACCAGCCTGTCCTCATACCAGCTCGCCAAGGGCTACTTCCCCTGGCCGAGGCAGCCCCTGGGTCCCGGCAGGCTCAGGGGGAGGCCCGCACCAGCTCTCACCTGGCTCCTCCTCCACATTGAGCAAGGGGATGTCATCATCCAGGTAGGGCATGGGGCCCTGAGCAGGGCTGCCCCCAGCCCGCTCAGCAGCAGCAAACACATCCCCGGGGAAGTGCAGGGAGCTCCTGCAGCCACACTTCTGGTGGCAGCTGTGGAGACAGTGGGAGGAGGGGGTGAGTCCTGGGTGTCCAGGGAAGGCGGGGGAAGGTCCCGGCTACATGTGAACCCAGGTATCACACCACTGCCGACAGCTCACACAGGACACGCATCACAGGTTTCCAGGGGCCTGCACCTGAGTTCTCGCTAGCGCCATCTCCCCTGGGGCCCTTGGGTGCCACTCTTCCTCTGGGGACACAAATGGTGACAGCAGCCATTACCCAGGGAGAGGGGATGATGACTCGCAGCTGCCCAAGCATCAGGGTGACCAAAGCAGGGGAATCATGTCTCCCCCATCGTGTGCCCAGGGTCCTGACACCAGGAGGACGGGGAAGTGGGGCTGGGCTGAGGACGTAGCTGAGGCCTCGGCTGGAGTGAATGTGAGGGACACAAGGCTCACCCTAGGGACTGGGGACAAGAACAGTGCACACGGTGAATGTGCCAGGAATACTACATGCCAGGCAGTAAGATTCTCTCATTAATCCTCACGGGGTTCCATGTACCCATTTTATAGAACAGGAAGCTGAGATGCAGAGAGGTTAGGTAACATGTCCAAGGTTACACAGCCGCCAGGCAAAGAGGCTGAGGCTGGAGCCCAGGACTGGGAAGACTGCTGCGTCCACTGCCCCAGACCGGGGGGCGGGACAGGGTAGGCTTAGTTGGTGTCTCTGTAGAGATTAGAAACAAGGAGCCCTTTACCCAAGACATTTTGCTTCTATGTCACAAAACTGTCATAGAAATAGTCACATCTGAACGTCTACAGTGCAGACCGCTGTGCCTCAGCCAGAGTGCCCCTGTCCAGTGCCCGACCCGTACCACCATACATGGTGGTCCTGAAGCAGGGTGTGTGTGTGGGAGAGCTGAGTGCGTCCCGGGCCCGAGTCTGAGCTCCTCGCTGCCCCTCCTTGGCCCACCATGGTCAGGTGGACACTGTCATGGACCCCTGGCAGTCCTGCCCTTGCACGCCCTGCCCCAAGCCCAGACCCCCCATCATTCCTCAGGACTCCCACCCCAGGCAGCCACCCAGGCTGGATTCCATTTGGTCACTGTCCCCACCCCCCGCCACTGACCACCTGGCCCATGAGACCCCAACCCCTAGACCTTCAGCAGCGTCTCTGGGCTGATCCATTCAACTCTGCACACCACTCACTGCACCTAAATATGGTTCCTCCCCCAAGATGAGAACCTTGAGGACATTCAACGTGGCGGCTAAGAGCATGGGATCTGGAGTCGGATTATGTGGTCTAAATCTCAGCTCCACTGCCTATTAAATGGGTAACCTTGAGAAAGTTGCCCAACTGCTCCAAGCCTCTGTTTCCTGGTCTATAAAATGGGTGAAATAAGAGGACCCAGCTGCCAGGGTCCTTGGGGAGGGTGGCAGTAAGATCTCGTACAAAAGCTCATTGCCCACTTCCTGGCACATAGTAGGTGATCAGATGTAACTACTGGACAGGATTCTCTTCTTCTTCTGCTCCCCCAGGAGTGCCCAGCATAGGACTGGGCAAACAGAAGGTGCTCAATGGTGAATCACGAGGCTCTTGGGAGACAGGAGGGTGTGCTGAATGGCCCCCCAAGGGCCTGCTGTGGATATTCTGTGAGAGGAGGACACGACCCCCTGCCTAGCTCACCTGGTCTGGCAGGCACTCTCCAGCGGCGCCATATAAAGGCTCCAGATGCCCAGGGCAGCAGGCATGGTGAAGAGCACAGCCAGCCAGCAGCAGGACACGATGAGAGACATGAACAGGCCGAAGTCGTGGACGGCCGGGATCTGGCAATGGGGAAGTAGAGGGGGGATGTGGGACTATCAGGCCTGGAGCCCAGGGAGCCTGGGGACTCTGCAGCGAGGCACTCAGGACCCCCGACCACTGAGGCAGGATGAGGAGGCCGGGGCTGCTGGAACAGAGGCACTGGCCTAGGAGGTCGTCAGAGGGCTGGGCTGGTGCCAGGGTTGGGGCAGGGGAGGAAGAGTCCCACCTCTGGTCCACACTGCAGCCCTCTGCCCGGAATAGTGCTCAGCACAGAGCAAGCACTCCATAACTCTCATTACATGAAGGACAGAGGAAGACATGCCCTGTTGGAGCAGGCCACGTGTCGGCGAGGGGGAAGGGAGGGAAAGCTGCTGTGATGGGAATAGGGAGGCTGGGTGTGCGCCCTGCACAGGGTCACAGGGACCTGCACAGGGTGTGGCAGTCAGAAGGAAACTGTAGCCAACAAGCAGACAGGCCTTCACTGTTTGTGAAACACTTTCACAATCATCTCATGTCAGTGCCTGATGATCCACACATGAGGAAAGCGAGGCTCAGAGAGGTTAAACAACCTGCTGACGGTCACACAGCCAGAAAATGGCAGAGGTGGGATGTGAACCCAGCTCTGCCTGTTTTCTGGATGTGGTTCTCTAGGAAGGCCTGGAGAATCCCAAAGCACCTAGTGGTTTCTAGACGGGATCCTCAGCCCAGGTCATAAAACCTCTCAGACTCAGGCAGGCTCACTGTCCTACAGGCTCTGTTGGCACCAAGGATCTGGCCTAAGATCCTTCTCCTGAGCCCAACTCAGATGTGAAGGAGCGTGGGGTCAGCGAGAGAAAAGTGAACGTGAGGCATGACCATGTGGTGTGAAGCCAGTGGGTGGAGAGGGCCCTGGACCCCGGTCAGGAGACATGGGCAGGCTCACCACTTACCAGCTGGGGGACCCTTGGAAACTGCCAAATGCCCTTCAGGACAGAGGTTGGATTATCACTAACGAGCATCAGTAAGAAACACTATTTGTATTATTATAATTCTCCCATTTGTTAAGTTCTGGTAATGATGACTAGTAGCAAAAATGGACTCTAAGTGGGGGAGGGGTAAACTAGGAGATTGGAATGGACACATACACACAACTATATATAAAATAGATAACTAATAAGGACCTACTGTACAGCACAAGGAACTCTACTGAATACTCCGTAATGGCTTATATGGGAAAAGAATCTAAAAAAGAGTGGATATATGTAAATGTATAACTGATTCACTTTGCTGTACACCAGCAACTAACACAACACTGTAAATCAACTATACTCCATTAAAATTTTTTTTTAAATGAGAAAAGAATGGACTCTAGGGACGTGGCAGGAACCTTGAGGCAGAGGCTGCATGGCCCCAAGAGAAGGGACGGGTAGGAAGAGCAGAGACCAGGGGCCAGGTGTGCACGGGAGGGACGGGGAGGTCAGGTCGGGGTGGGGGGGAGGGCGGGCTCCCACCTGGGAGAAGACGTTAGCTGCATAGGCGGCAGCCGTGGTCAGGGAGGTGAAGAAGGTTGCCTTGCCCGCCGTCTGGATGGTATGGATCATCCGCAGCTGCGGGTCTTCCAGGTGGGTGGCCTGGCGGTAGGTGTTGATGAATACAAAGACATCGTCCACGCCTACGGGAGGGAGCCCCGGGCCAGCAGGGCTCAGGATCACTCTGCCGTGTCCACGGTCAGACCCAACCTGGGCCAGGAACCCAAGCCCCACCCTCCATGCTCCTCGCTCCTCACCCCCGCCCCCACCAGAACCAGGCCCTTTCCTCCAAATCTTAGCTCCCTTCCCACCTTTCCCACCATTCTTAACCTCCACCCAGAATAGCTACCCATTCCTTCCACCCCTTGGGGGCTCCACCCATCATATGCCAAGGATCACCCACCACTCATATTCTACCCACCCACCACCCCAATTCCAAGGCTCCGAGGTCTGAAAGGGGACTTTTTGGAGCCCCCATGGGAGCCAGGCTTTGCCTCTTGGAAG
The DNA here is from genome assembly GCF_025265405.1 of Mesoplodon densirostris. Lineage (NCBI taxonomy): Eukaryota > Metazoa > Chordata > Mammalia > Artiodactyla > Ziphiidae > Mesoplodon > Mesoplodon densirostris. Next base: position 8,905,788 of record NC_082662.1, on the reverse strand, counting down.
AAGGCCCTTTTGGGGACAGAGTTCCCAAGTTCCCAGGGCCCATTACCATGGCAACAGAGGCAACTCACCAATGCCCACTATCACAAAGGCAGCCACCCCATTGAGGATGCCCAAGTACTGGATACCAAAGACCACATGGTACAGGAAGAGTGCCACCAGGCAGCTGAGGCCAATGCTGGCGATTCCGAAGAAGGACAGGAACACTGGGCAGGGCAAGAGGCACAGGGGACGGAGAGAGTGGGTGGACCCAGAGGAACACACCTCTTCAGTGTCCCTGGCCCCTGCTGGGTCCTGCCTCACACACCCACCCCAACCCCAGGGAGTACCTCTACCACCCCATCTGAGCCCAGCACAGTTCTCTGCACCCAGAGAAGGGGCTGGGCAGGAGGGCTGAGTGGCAAATGAAGCCATTTTTGAGTAAGTCAAGTTGTTTATGGGCCCTCATCTTTGCAGAACTTGTCTCAAGTGCTAGTGGGGGATTATTATATATTTACATCTGTCACCCCAGTAGACTAGAGGTTCCATGGAGGTAGGAAGTGTGTCTGTGATGCTCACTATGTGTCTGTATCCCTGGCACCTTAGAGCATCTGGCACATAGTTGGTGCCCAAGTAATATCTGTTACATGGATGAATGATGGTCTTTTCCATTTTTGAAGGTATGACCAATCTCTCATTCACTTGAGCAACAGAGAGCACCTACTGTATATGCAGAAAGAAGCAGCTAGGGTATATGGGGAGATGGTGGTAGAAAAGTAAACTGGGGGACTAAGGGCAGCTGACTGGGACTATAGAACAGGCTACAGAATAATTCATAAGGTGTCCAATACTCCAGACTCCCCAAAACTTATCAGCAAGTTTATCGGCAAGAAAAAGATGATCAAAGGGAAAAAGGTTCAACTGTGGGAGGTCATGGGAATGGGGGCCCCTAGGCATGGCCCAACCTGCCTCTGAACCTCAGTCTACCTGCCTGGGGTTAGAAGGTGATGTCTGAGCACCCCTCCCCCCACCAGTTCTGACATAGTGGATTCAAGACCATTTATGGCATCCCTGAGCAGGAAGGCTTTGTCCAGAGAGAAGCACACTGGAAGAAGAGAAGGGGCTGGCTCCACGCGGGGCTTTTGAAGGAACCCTACCTGAACAGGAGGTGAGAATGTAGACAAGGGCGGCAATGCAGCTGCTGCTGACGAAGGCCAGGAGCATGTCATTGTTGAAGGTTCTGCGAACCTCATAGTCAAAGAGGTCCGTCCCCCCATACAGAACCTGCACTTTGCTGAACAAGGGAGGACACAGAGAGAGGAAAGACAAAGTGGATCAGAGATAGAGGAGGTCTGGGAGCCATCCACCTCACCAGTGTCTCTTTACCTTGGCTGTACATTATGATCACCTGGGGGACTTCCAAAAATCCTGATGTCCAGGCCATACTCTCGACAAATGAAATCAGAATGTCTGGGGTGGGGCTGAATTATCAGTGAGGTTAGGACCACTGCTCTACACAAATAATAATCAATTATAGCCAAATTCTATGTCATCTTCCAATTCTTAATTATTCACAGCAAAATTCTAAATTCAAACCAGCTTCCAGATACGGTTTTATACCACTAGTGTGCATTTAACAGCCGTTATTCTTAATAAGAAAAACTTCACCAAGCTAGTCAAGTTGAGTTTTAAAATACAAACAGGAGGGAGATCTGCTTCTGGCCAAGATGGAGTAACAAGATGAAATCTAGACTTACCTTCCCAGTGAAACTAATGAAAAACATAAGAAAATACATGAGACATGAGATAACAAAGAATGGTGATCTCTGAGAGGTGAGAAACAAAATGGACCCTATGCTTACCCTGACTTACTTGCTTGAGAGAGTTTCCAGGCTTCACTGCAGCCTAATATATGTGTTAGTGACTTCTCAAAAGAGGCTGAAAGTTTTCCAAACTTGATGAAAACTATAAACCCGTTGATTCAAAAGGCTCAAGCAATGGACCCCAAGCACCCCCAAACCATGAATAAAACAACAAGAATGCACATCATAATCAAGTTGCTCAAAATCAGTGACCAAGATAAAATCTTAAAAGCAGCCTGAGGAAGAAGATGCATTACACACAGAGGAACAAAAATAAGGATGACAGCAGATTTCTCTTCAGAAACAATGCAAGTGAGAAGACGATGGAGCAAGGTCCTTTACCAACTGGGGAAAAAGTCAACCCAGAATTCTATACCCAGAGTTCTATATCTTGAAAAACATATTTCAAAAACAAAGGCAAGGGCTTCCCTGGTGGCACAGTGGTTGAGAGTCTGCCTGCCGAAGCAGGGGACACAGGTTCGTGCCCCAGTCTGGGAAGATCCCACATGCCACAGAGTGGCTAGGCCCGTGAGCCATGGCCACTGAGCCTGCGTGTCCGGAGCCTGTGCTCCACAATGGTAGAGGCCACAGCAGTGAGAGGCCCGCGTACCGCAAAAAAAAAAAAAAAAAAAAGAAGAAAGAAAAACAAAGGCAAAATAAAGACTTTTTCAGTATACAAAAGCTGAAAGGGGGCTTCCCTGGTGGCACAGTGGTTAAGAATCTGCCTGCCGATGCAGGGGACACGGGTTCGAGCCCTGGTCTTGGAAGATCCCACATGCCATGGAGCAACTAAGCCCGTGCGCCACAACTACTAAGCCTGCACTCTAGAGCCCAGGAGCCACAACTACCGAGCCTGCATGCCACAACTACTGAAGCCTGCACACCTAGAGCCTGTGCTCTGCAACAAGAGAAGCCACCGCAATGAGAAGCCTGCGCACCACAATGAAGAATAGCCCTCACTCGCCACAACTAGAGAAAGCCCCCCCACAGCAACGAAGACCCAACGCAGCCAAAAATAAATACATTTTGTAAAAAGCTGAAAGAATTCATCTCCAGTACACCTGCACTACAAGAGATGTTAAAGAAAATCCTTCAGGCAGAAGGAAAATGATTACAGATGGAAATATACATCTACACAAAGGAATAAAAAGGACTGGAAATGGTAACAACATGAATAAATGTACAAAATTTTCTTATTTTTATGTAAATCTTTTAAAAAGATAACTGACCGTTTAAACAGAAATAATGATAATGTGGTAGGGGGTTTATAACATATATGAAAATAAAATATATGACAACGATAGCATAAAGGCCAGGAAGAAGGAAATGGTGGTATACTATTCACATATAGTATACACTATACATGAAGTGGTTTAACATCATTTGAAGATACGCTGATAATTTAAGGATGTATACTATAAACCTTGAAGCAACCACTGAACTAAATATATATAACTCAAAAAACAACAAAGGAAATAAAATGGAATAATAAAAAATTCTCAGTCTAAAAGAAGGCAGAAGAGAGGAAAAAGGGAACTAAGAACATATGGGACAAATAATAAAATAAAATAGTCTTCAGTCTAACCATATTAACAATGCATTAACTGTAAATGGTCTAGATACCCCAATTAAAAGGCAGAGACAGTCAGATTAGATTTTAAAAAATCAAGACCCAGCTGCCTACAAGAAACTCACTTTAAATATAGACACAAATGGTTAAAAACAAAAGTGGAGAAAAAAATATACCGCGCTGACATGCATCAAAAGAAAGCTGGAGTGGTTACATTAATAACAAATGAAATCAATTTCAGAGCAAAGAATATTACTAGGGATAAAGAAAGTAATTTAAAAATGATAAAGGGCTCGGTTCATTAAAAGAATACAACAATACTTCATGCTTTGGACCTAACAACAGAGCTTTAAATACATGAAGCAAAAGCTGATAGAAATGAAAAAAGAAATAGACAAACCTGCAATTATAGTTGAACATTTCAAAACCCTTTTTCTCAATGATTGCTAGAACAATTAGACAGAAGATCAGTAAGGATATAGAAGACTTGAACAACATAATCAACCAACTTGACTTAATTGACATTTATAGAATACCCCACCAAACAACAGCAAAATATACATTCTTTTCAAGTGCACAGGGAACATTTAGCAAGACAGACCATACTCTGGACCGTAAAACAAAACTCAATAAATTTAGAATAATTTAAGTCATGCAAAGCATGTTCTCTGACCATGATAGAATTAAATTCAAAATTAACAACAACACACTATCTGGGAAATTCATAAATATTTGGAGACTAACACATTTTTAAATAATACAAGGGTCAAAGAAGAGATCAAAAGGGAAAATTGAAAGTATTCTGAATTGAATGAAAATGAAAGCATATGTCAAAATGTGTGAGATGAGCTAAAACAATGCTCAAAGGTAATTTTATAGCAATAAACACTTATATTAGAAAAGGAGAAAGCTTTCAAATCAATGACCTCAGCTTCTACTGCAAGAAAGAAGAACAAGAGAAAAATATATATAAAGTAGGTATAAGAAAGGAAATAATGAAGATCAGAGCATAAATATATAAATATATAAATAAACAAACAGAAAGATACCAAAGAAAAATCAATGAAACCAAAAGCTAGTCCTTTGAGAAGATCAGTAAGATTGATAAACTTCTAGCCAGACTGATCATGAAAAAAGGAGATAAAACACACATGAAAGAAGGGACATCACTACAGTTTTTATAAATATTCAAAAATAATAAGGGAATATTATGAATCACTTTGACATTTTAACGAAATGTCATTTGACAGTTTGACAATTTCATTTGACAATTTAAATGAAATGGACAAATTTCATGAAATATACTACCAAAGCTTGTGCAAGAATACAGAAATAACTTTAATAGCCCTATATATATATTTAAGAATTGAATTTGTAGTTAAAACCTTCCCATAAAGAAAACTCCAGATCCAGACAGTTTCATTGCTGAATTCTATCAAACATTTAAGGAAGAATAATACCAGTTCTATACAAACTCTCCAGACAACTGAAGAGAGGACAATACTTTCTACCTCATCCTGTAAAACATTTTGATAGGGCTTCCCTGGTGGCACAGTGGAGGGGACTGCCAGTAGAGGGGACATGGGTTCGAGACCTGGTCTGGGAAGATCCCACATGCCGCGGAGCAACGGGGCCTGTGAGCCACAACTACTGAGCCTGCGCGTCTGGAGCCTGTGCTCCGCAAAAAGAGAGGCCGCGACAGTGAGAGGCCAATGCACCGCGATGAAGAGGGGCCCCCGCTTGCCCCAACTAGAGAAAGCCCTCGCACAGAAACGAAGACCCAACACAGCCAAAACTAAAATAAATAAATAAATTAAGAAAAAAATTTTTGATACCAAAATCAAACAGAGATATTACAAGAAAACTACAGCCTAGTATCCATCATGAACATATACCAATGAACAAAGAATACAAATAGAATCTAACACTATATAAAAAGGATGATATATCATGACCAAGGGGGATTTACCCTAAGAATGCAAGGATGGTTTAAAATTAAAAACTCGGGCCTCCCTGGTGGCGCAGTGGTTAAGAGTCCGCCTGCCGATGCAGGGGATACGGGTTCGTGCCCCGGTCTGGGAGGATCCCATATGCCGCGGAGCGGCTGGGCCCGTGAGCCATGGCCGCTGGGCCTGCACATCCGGAGCCTGTGCTCCGCAACGGGAGAGGCCACAACAGTGAGAGGCCCACATACCGCAAAAAGAAAAAAATAAAAAAAATAAAATAAATAAATAAAATTAAATTAAAAACTCAATCAATGTAATTCACCATATTAAACTAAAAAAGAAATACTGTATGATCTCTCTCTAGATGCAGAAAAAACATTTTAGAAAACTGAATATTCCTTACTGATTAAAAAAAAAAGACACCAGCAAATTAGGAATAGAAGGGAACTTCCTTAACCTGATAAAGGACATCTACAAAAAATCTACATACTTTGGTCAGGGATAATACAGCGTTGTCCATTCTCATCACTTATTCAACATTGTACTGGATGTTCTAGCCAGTGCATTCAGGCAAGAGAAAGAAATAAAAGGCATCCAAATTGGAAAGCAAGAAGTAAAACTGTCTTTATTAGCAAAAGACATAATTAACTATGTAGAAAATCAAATGTAATCTACCAAAAATCTTCTAGAACTTATAAGGGAGCTTAGCAAGGTTGCACGACCCAATGTCAATTCTATTTCTATATACTAGCAACTAACAATTGCCAAATGAAATTTTTAAAAAAATACCATTTACAATAGCATAAGAATATGAAATAGGGATAAATCTGACAAAAGACATCATATACACCACATTCATTAGTCATAAGACTAATGTTGTTAAGATGTCAGTTCCCCTCAAATTGATCTGTGTATTTGACACAATCATAATCAAGATCCCAGCAGACTTTTATTTGGAGAAATGGACAAGCTGATTCTAAAATTCATAGGGAAATGCAAAGGACTTAGAATAACTAAAACAACTTTGAAAAAGAACAACAAAGCTGGAAGACTAACACTTGCACAAGACATGGTATAAAGCTACCATAATCAAGACAGTGTAATACTGGTGTGCAAATAAAAAATAGATCAATGGAACAGAACAGAGCATCCAGAAACAGACTCACATATATACGGACAAAGATTTTTGTCCAAGATGCAAAGGCAATTCAGTGAAGAAAGAATGATCTTTTCAACAAATGATGCTGGAACAGCTGGATAGTCATATAAAAATAATAAATAAACATCGGCACATTACAATATATACAAAGTGTTCATAGTGTATGCCTTGCACCATATACAAAGATTAATTAAAAATGGAATATCACAGATCTAAATGTAAAACCAGTTTTAAAGTGATCAAAAGATCTAAATAGTCACCAATGAAGATAAATGGATGTCAAATAAGCACGGGAACATCACTGGTAATTAGGGAAATTCAAATTCAAATTGCAATGAGATATCACCACACACCTAGTAGAACGGCTAAAATTTTTTACACTGACCGTACCAAGTGTTAGAGAGGTTGTGGAGGAACTGGAATTCTTATACACTGGGTGGGAATGCAAAATGGTACAACCAATCTGGAAAACAATTTGGCAGTTTCTTAAAAAGTTAAACACACACCTACCATATGATCTAGTCATTTCACTCCTAGGTATTTATCTAAGACATATGAAAGCACTTGTTCACACAAAGGCTTGTTCACAGCAGCTCTATCTGCAATAGCCAAATCTGGAAACAACCCAAATACCCATAAACAGGTGAGTGGATGAACAAAAGGTGGCATCTCTACACGATGGATACTACACAGCATTTAAAAAGAATAAACCATCTACACATGCAACAACATGGATACAATTCAAAATAATTAGGCTGAGTGAAAGAGAGCAATCAAAATTGTGCATACTATATGATGCCATGTATATAAAACTCTAGAAAATGAAAATGAATATACAGTGATAAAAAACAGAAAGTGGGGCTTCCCTGGTGGCACAGTGGTTGAGAGTCCGCCTGCAGATGCAGGAGACACGGGTTCGTGCCCCGGTCCGGGAGGATCCCACATGCCGCAGAGCGGCTGGGCCCATGAGCCATGGCCGCTGAGCCTGCACGTCCGGAGCCTGTGCTCCGCAACGGGAGAGGCCACAGCAGTGAGAGGCCCGCATACCACAAAACAAAAAAACAAAAACAAGAAAGTGGTCCTGGGGTGGCAGTGGGAAGGCAAGGTGAGGCAGGATGGAGTGATTATCAAGGGGACATGAATAAACTTCTGGGGGTGACGGGTCTCTTCATTATCTTGATTGTGGTGAAGGTTTCATGGTGTATGTATACATGGGTCAAAACTAATCAAACTGTAAACTTTAAGTATATGCAACTGGTTGTATATCAATTATACCTCAATAAAGCTGTTTAAAAAACCAAACAGGACATTTAAAAACCAAGTAGAAGAGATCTTTGGATTATCTACTTTGTTGAACTAAATGGATTAATTGATCTTTCATTAGAGTAGAAAACTGAAAGTTCAATCAATTGTTTATTCATTCATTCATTTGTATAGCTTTGATAGAATGCCTTCTAGGTTCCAGGTCCTGTCTTAGTTACTGGCTATAAAAAGTCATGGGCCCAGACTTTTACTCTCAAGTAGAAAGGAATAGCTCATGCAAGAACAATATTCTTGCCTAGAACTACTAAGAAGTCAGATAAAACTGAGAAATCATCTGTTTAATGACATTAGAGACTTCCTGAAGCAATGAGAACTAGAGGGCTAAGACTCCAGAAAGCAAAGAACCTACAAAAGGTAAGCTCCCCTTCTACAGCTGTGTTTACCCTAGAGGTATTTGCTGATTCTGAACACAGGCATGAGGCTAAAAATCTAGGCGGGGGGTCAGAAAAACTAGCAGAGCTTTGGGCAGAGGCGTGCAGACCAGCATAGCATAAAGCCAGTTTCTTCCTCAGCACTTCTGCCAAATACTGGGGCCGTGTGGAGTATGAGGCTACAAAGCTAAGCAGAAAGGCTCTGAAAAACCAGAGTAGAGATATTTTTAGCAGTTTTGAGAGACAAAGATTAGGGTCTGAAACCTGTCAGGGGAAGGGGCTCTGCAGAATACTCCAGGCTCTCAGTTGAACATCTTAGAGAACCAAGGGCAAACTAGAGGTAGGCTGAGAATTTTCAGTATTGCAAACCTGCCTCGACTTCGTGTAACTGCTGACTATTTAAGGTGATCAGTCACAACTCCATCTGCCTAGTGGAGGGAAAGATAAACTTTCTCTGGAAGAAATAACATCATCTGGACCTCTATGTTTTTTTTTTTTTTTTTGCGGTATGCGGGCCTCTCACTGTTGTGGCCTCCCCCGCTGCGGAGCACAGGCTCCGGACGCGCAGGCTCCGGACGCGCAGGCTCAGCGGCCATGGCTCACGGGCCCAGCCGCTCCGCGGCACATGGGATCCTCCCAGACCGGGGCACGAACCCGCATCCCCTGCATCGGCAGGCGGACTCTCAACCACTTGCGCCACCAGGGAGGCCCTGGACCTCTATGTTTTTATATACAATGTTCATCACTCAGTAAAAACTACCAGGCATACTCACAGGCAGGACCCCATGACCAAAAACCAAGTGAAAGAACAGACCACAGAAACAAATCCACAAGTTATCCATAATAACCTAATAACTTGATATGCTTAAGATGCTTATGATGTGTATAAGGGGCTCCAAACAGTGTGTGGCACAGGGTAAGCACTCAATAAATATTAGCTCTGATTATTACAGTAGTTGCTCAATAAAGAAACGAGGGTATTTCAGTCAGATTCATTCCTCCTGTGCCGGGGGCTGACTTGTCAGGGCAGAGGACCAAGAGGCACTGGAGTTACTGCCCTGCAGGACTGACAGAAGATGAGCTATCCAATGCTCTTTCCTGATGGGGAGAGGCCCAGTTGTATTCTCAGACACACATCCCAAGGGCTGGAGGACGATCAAAGCACCCACTGCCCAAAAGCTCTTTCACATCTCTTAGTTCGTCTCCTCCTAATGACTGCAGAAGGGTAGCAGAAGTCATCATCCCCGTTTTACCAGTATCAGAGGCCCAGAGAAGTGAAGTGACTTGCCCACTATCTCCCTGGATAGTAGAAGCAGAGAGGAACTCCTTATGCCCTGGTCAATACTCCTTCCAGAAAGCCTTCTAGCACCACCTCAGGAGAAAATCAATACCAAAGACCTCCAGGGCAGAAGTTCCTCCAAAGCTGTCATGTTCACTAAACCATCAGCACTGATCAGGAAAAGCGTCCTTTCATCTGTCAGGGTGACGATGAGGATGTATCTGGCTCTGCCCTTGATCTAAGAAGAAAGATCTCTTAGGGAAAAGGTTGCAGGTAAGGGGATCTGGGGTTTATGAGAAAAGAACCACCTGGAAACCAATTCTCTACGCTAATACAGCCCTTTCCTGGTACAAACAAGGACAGGCCAGGCACACACCGGGTGCAGCTGGACTGCCTACCTAGTGGACTGCTTGGCCAGCATGGCCACATAGGTGACCACAAAGCTCTGAAACTTAGCCCGCTGCTCCTCCCAGCGATCGTCCACCGAGTAGTAGTTGGGCAGGGGTGCTCCAAAGAGGATCTCGCTGCGCAGGAGGGAGCTCTTGAGGTTTTCTGCAGAGAGGCCCTCGTCCACATACCAGTAGAACTCCGGGTGAGTCATGGCCAGCTCTAGGGAGCCTGCAGGGGCAGAGGTCAAGGGGTCCAAGGAGCTCAGTGGGTCAGCTCCCAACAACCCTCCATCAGGGTCATCCTGCCCTCCTCAGCACCTCACCCCCTTTCTAAGGAAATGCAAAACTGTCCCAGCTTGGGCTACCTCCAACTGTCTCTAACAGAACGGATAGTTTAGAGAAATCACAGCTGTCCGAGGGGAGCAGCCCCCCAGATATGCTCAGGCGGCTCCCACTAAGTTTACACCTTCATTTCAGTTTGAACCTCACCTAATTCCAAGGCTCCGTCTCTGCAGTCCTGTAACTCCTTCCCATCCCAGTCCCGCCTCCATCTGCTTAGAACCCCGCCCATGTGCCCCTTAAAAGGCAAACCCAAGCCCCGCCTCCACAGTCAGCCTCTGGCCCCTCCCCATCCTTTCTCAAGTCCCATCCCAAACATACTTCAAACTAATGCACCTTGATCTTCCTTCAAGCCCAGCCTCTCTCCAGATGCCCAGTTCTCTGTAACCACACCCCACCTTCCCTCTAACCAACCTCACGCCCAAGCCCCACCCCAAGCCTAACTCTGGCCACAGCACAACTCCCAGTCTCCCTCAATCCAGGTGTGCACACAAACCTCCTTCCTTGCCTCCCTCAGATCCCATCTTGCACCCAACCCCAGCTCCCTGCCCTTCCTCAATAATGGCCCCCAGGCCTGCCCAGCACTCAGCTCCAGCCTGACTCCACCTCACAGCCAATTCCGACCCCATCCTCCGACCAGTCTGTGAAGTACTGAGTCAAGAATCAAGCCTTCCCTTAACCTCCAAGCCCCGCTCCCAGCCTCATTAACCACCCCCTTCCCTTACAAGCCCCACCTACCCTCAGCCTCCACCCCTTACAAGCCCCGCCTCCAGCCTCCTTCAGACCTTGTCCCTACAGGCCCCGCCCCACCCACACCCAGGGCTGCTCACCCCGGATGTCGGCCAGGTCCTGGCCCATGCCATCATAGTAAATCTTGCCACCCCTCTCAGTGGGGAAGAAGTAGGTCATGAGCGAGCTGGGCGGAGAGCAGTAAGAGTAGGAGCCGAGCGGCAGGTCTTTCAGCACTTCATGGGGCTTCCAGCAGAACTCCCGGAAGCCCGGGTGGTCCATGATCTTGCGCTCAATCTCGTGGATTGTGACCAGCCGCTCACTCGTGAAAATGTTGCGCTCTGCATCGCCACGCGCCAGGAAAATGAGCTCGATGCGCCAGTGCGCGTGCGTCTGGGTGTTGGCGCTCACATAGGAGTGTGAGTAGTCCCAACGCGAGGTGCCTCGGCGGGCACGGCTCTGATTGGCCGCAGCCGCCACGGGGGGAGGGGCGCTGGGTTGGCGCTGCCCATTCTTGTCCAGCCCCTGGTTCACCTGGGCTTCACTCTGGTTGGCTGCCAGGCTCCCCAGGAGTGGAGTCTCTCGCCGAAGACGCCCGCTCCGATTGGCTGCTGGCTTCTGAGCGGTGGAGGTGTCCCACAGTCCTGGGCCAAGCTCTAGCGCGGCAGGGACTTGGTACGGGACCCGGGCGGCCGGCCGCGAGCGATTGCCTAGATGTAGCTGCTGCAACTGCTCTGTGATGAGGCGTTGGAGCGTCTCAGAAGTGAAGTCGGCCAGGTCGCGCCGGTTGCGCCCCCAGGACCCAAACTGGGATTTGAGCGCCAGCGCGAGGGCGTCGAAACGCTGGGAGGCCTCATGGTTGCGGATCTCAAAGGCATTGTAGGAGATGTCAATGTCCAGCGGCGGGTAGTAGAGGAACATGAAGGCTGAAAGAGCCATGGGGATGCTGCAGCCGAGGAAGAGCACCAGCCCCGCACAGCACGGATTGGTGAAGGCCCAGCCCAGTGTATTCCAGAAGCCTGACGCTGGGGGTCGGGAGGGCAAGGTCCAGTGCCGCCAGCAACACTGCCCCCCTGCCCCAGCTTGGGGCCCTGGCTTCTGGGCCCTCCTAAAGGCCTCGCCCGCTGCTTCCTCCTCCTCTTCCTGCGCCTCCTCTAGCCACACATCCTGCAGCAAGGGGTCATCCTCCGAGTCCATAGCCTACAGGAGAGGGAGAGGGTCAGCAGGCTGCAGAGAAGGAGAGGATGGTGCCCTGTAGCTGCAGTCGTCCACCCTGCGTTAACCCTGCCCACTCATAACCAAGACAAATACTACAATGGAATTGCATCAAGCAGGCACTTAACTGAATTCAACCACATGTGTACAAAACAGAAAGAAAAATCCTATTATTTGCCCATCACATCTCCCAACTAGATCAGGGCTTTCAAGGTCACAGAAAAAGAAGACTCATAGCCCAGTTGCAAACAGAAGAGATATTCCTCCCCGTGTAAGGGATATTCGAGGGGAATTTTGACGATGTATGATTTCCCAATTTTTGCTGCATCCTCTGATTTTAGAACTCAAAGCCAGTGTGAGGTGTGACTTTGCTGCAATCACTTTTATTTAACGAGCAACTGTAAAGGCATCCAAAAGTATCAGGGTAGAAGGGAAAGAGCATGCTGTTCGGAGTCAGACCCTAGTTTGCATCGTGAACCTCAGAGTCTTCATCTATAAAACAGAGGTGGCCATTCCTGCCTCACGTGGCTGTGGGGAGTGTCAAGGGTGAAAGCACTTTCAGTCGGCGTAGTATATTATCTGTCACTTGAACAGATTTCTTTGCTTCTCTCTGGGGACTGTAATGTGCTCAGCCATTGCCCATGCGGCTCTGCCAGGGCTAGATGCCTGTCATAGTTCTGCTCAAGAACTCTCAATAGCTCCCCACCCCCTCTTTGGGACACTGCAGCTGTGGCCACTGTTTGTCAGGCTCGGACCACTTAATATGCAGCTCCAGGGATGTCAAACCTTTAGGCACAGACAGGGGCCGGGCATCTGTCTCCCCAAGACGTGGGCCCAAGCAGCAGGAGGGCCTGGCAGGAGAGGGCAGCCTGAGGACTCCAGCAGGGTGGTCCAAAGGCAAGATGCCTTCCGGCATCCCCGGGCATGGCCTGTCCCCTTGTCCTGCCTGCCCTCTGGACGCAGAGAGACTCATTATCCAGTTAGAGGCCAGGCAGTGAGAAGGGGAAGCTAATTATGCCAGCGCTGGCTAATTAATGCTGTCTTTCCTATTAACATTCTCTAGAATGCTCCATTTCAATTAGACTGTCTGTCCAGGAAGAGAGGGGGCTGCCCTCAGCCCAAAGAAAGTGAAGAAGAGAGGGCAAGGAGAAGGAGGGAAACAGAGAGTGAGAGACAGGACACGGGAGAGATGCGAGACAGAGAAAGATGAAAACTGGAGAGGGACAGGAGAGTGGGGTTAGGGGACAGAAGAGGAGGAAGGGGGTGCCGAGGGTGGGTGGGAGAGGAAGACTTGAAAGGGAGAGAGGCCTGGAAGGGGCAGGAACTGCTTCTGTAATATTCGAGATTCCTATGGATGCAAACATTTAACTTCCCATTTCTGAGGCCCTAACACAAGCCTGCCAAGGGGATGCTACCTGCACTGAGGCCCAATTTGCTTTAGCAGAAACTTGTGGAAGTGAACCAGAGGCAGCTCAGACTCACCCCATCTCCAAAGGGCAAACCCAGGTCTGCATGTGGAGGTGGGGGAATGGGGGAACCTCCACCCCATTCCCAGCCGCTGAAGGAGGAAGTTGATGGTAATATGGTAGAAAGGGACAGGGGCCAATTCTGCATTTTTTTCCTGGGGACTAAGTTCATCCACTGGCCGCCAGCCTCAGCCTGCCTTGCCCAGGGTACAGTTTACAATGTGTTGGTGTGTGAGCGGGTCTAAGACCAGGATTCCGAGTCATGTCAGCACTCCCTGGGTGATCCCTCTATCCCATTGCTACTCCATCAGGAATGCTACTCCCTTCCCCAGATGTCCAAGTTTAAAACATCTTTCAAGGCCTTGCTCAAGTGTCACCTCTGCCAAGAAGCCTTCCCAGATCTGAACACCCCGCACCCCCCACCCCCAAGCTACTTGTCTAAGCTTCTCACCACACTTTGGGGGTAAAAACTACTTAGGGACAGGGAAGGAGAGGCAGTGTAGCAGATTGTTAAGAGCCATGGTTTTGGAGGCAGACAGATTTGGGTGCAAATCCCAGCTGCATGACTTAGGGCAGACAGTGTAGCATTTCTGAGCCTCGGGGTTTCCATCTGCAAAAAGGGGCTAACAGTACTCATCATCGAGGTTGCTAGATGATATACAGAGCAGGCTGACCACAGTGCCTGGTAGGTATAAGTGCTTAGGAAATGACAGCTACTATTCTTTTACACTCTGCTTCTCCCCAAAGGCTGTGAACTCCTAAAACACCCATGGGGCCTATTGTATTTGCCAAAGATGGCCACAACAATATCTCCCACCTCACATGTTCTTCTCATGATGTGACTTTAAGACTTCTCCCATCAAGAAGTAATGTCTGCATTCCTTGCCTTGAATCTGGGTGGGCTGTGGCCACAGCAGAGTGATGCTCTGTGACTTCTGAGGCTAGGTAAAAAGGGAGATGCAGCTTCCACCTGGCTGTCTTGGGACACTCATCCTTGAACCCCGCCACCATGCTGTGAGGAAGCCCAAATTAGCCCATGCAGAGAGACCAGGTGTAGGAGCTCCTGCTGACAACCTGGCTGACAGCCAGCATCAACCACCAGACATATGAATGAAAATGCCTCCAGTGATTCTGGGCCCCCTGCCATCAAGTTACCCCCAGCCTTCTAGTCTTCCCAGCTGAGGACCAGGTACTGTGGAGTCGAGCTAAGCCACCCTCTCCTGTGCCTGCCCTATCCTGACCCACAGAATCCATGAACATAATATATCAGCTGTCATACATCACTAAGTGTTGGGATAGTTTGTCCCATAGCAACAGTAACTGAACAATTGCAGTGGAGCCCTGTTGCATATGTATGACTCTGTGCCCTGCAGACTATACTTGCTAGATTTAAGTGACCCATTCTGCCTCCCAGTGAGAGCCCCACAGCTCGGTGGACATGAACTCCAAGGGAGCAGGGACTTCGCTGTCATGTTCCCTGCTGTGTTCCTGTGGCCTAAAATACTCTGGGGAGGGAGGTTAGTGCCTAGCAGATATTTGTTAAATGAAGGAAGGAAAGGGAATCTCTGAAGAAGCTGGGTTTGATATTAGGTAGAACTTTCCCCTGGACAGAGGACAGTCAGACACCAAACAGTGTAAGCATAGGGCAGAGAGTATGGTTTCTTCTGCCTGGGGTGGGAAGGATCTGGGAGAGGATGAGATGGATGAGGTGGAAGTGGACCTGATGAGTTGTCTAGCACTGCCCTCCCCGCCTCCACCACCATGCCCGCCTTCTCAGTCTACCCCTGAAAAGGAAAGTTGCCAGGTGGGGAATTACACATGGCTCCAGACCCAGCTCAGCCTCCAACTTTCTGTGTTGGAAAGTTTCATGCCCTGGGCATGTCCCATCCCTTCTTGGTACCCTGTCTCTCCCATCTGGCAGTGGGATGGTAAAAGCCCAGGTCCCTCCAGCTGTGACACCTCCAGACTCTCTGAGAAGCCCTCGTCTGCAGGCCAAGGGGAGGGTGGGTGCAGTCCGAGAGAGTCCATCAAACCAAGGGAGGCCCGGCTGGCAGCTGGGGTCTGACACCAATGCCTCAGCTGGCAACCCTGTCCTCAGCGGCCCCTCCCAGGATGGGCAGCAAATGGCATATGTGTTTTCCTTTCTCAAATTATGGGAACTGATTAGCTTAGTGAAGAGCTCCAGCTGCACCATGGAAAGGAGATAAGGATGGTTCCTTCAATACCTCTCATTGGCTCAGACAAAGAGCCCAAAGCAGGGCTGTGGTCACGGGGGACTCTCATCTGCCTTTGTGATCTCCCCTAGGGCGCCCCTGCTCAGTGACCGACATGTTTGCTCTCTCCCTCCCTCCCCATCTGTCTCTGACACACACACACACACACACACACACACACACACATTCAGAGACAGTCGAAACTCTGGGCCTCCCGCGTGCCCATGAACCAAGGTTCACGGAACGTGGTTTCCCGTGGTTTCCCTCCTCTTGAGAAAAGCAAACGAGACAACAGCCTACAAGGGAACAGCAGGCCCTGAGGAGCCTCAGAAGAGCCTGCCCCAATTTCAAGGGCCAGGCTTGGGGCAACCCACGGCCACATTTGCAGCATTATCCCGATTTTATAACAGAAAAACAAAATCTACATCTATATGCATTTAAAAACCCTATTAATGGGGCTTCCCTGGTGGCGCAGTGGTTGAGAGTCCGCCTGCCGATGCAGGGGACACGGGTTCATGCCCCGGTCCGGGAAGATCCCACATGCCACGGAGTGGCTGGGCCCATGAGCTATGGCCACTCAGCGCCTGTGCGTCCAGAGCCTGTGCTCCGCAAGGGGAGAGGCCACAACAGTGAGAAGCCCGCATACCGCAAAAAAAACAAAAACAAAAACAAAAAAACCACACATTAATAGTGGTTATCTCTCTGGGAGGATTATGGGTGACTTTTATTTTCTTCTTTATACTTGTCTATTTCCAATTTTTCTACAATGATCGGGTACAGCTGGACTTTTAGAATCAGAAATAAACGTTATTTTAAAATAGAACATGTGTGTATGTGTGTAGAAGGGATTTTGTTAACAGCCTTCAACTCTTTGAGGAGTTACTATAATAGGCATGGGAGGGGGGAGGGTTCTGTCCTCCAAGGAGAGGCAACATGGAGAGTTGCAGCAAGAGAGATCCTGGTTAGAAAGCAGAAGGACCTGGGGAGAGCCGGAGGTGGCAAATGCCCAATGAGTGAGTGAGTGTGGAATCTTCTATTCCCCTGAGTTGGACAGAGGAGTCTTTAAAATGACCAGGAAGTAGATCCTGTCTTATCAGACTCAGAAGGGACATCAGAGCACACCTGATCCCACTCCTTCATTTCACAGCTTAGAAACTAAGCCCAGCAAAGGGTCTTACCCAAGGTCATATTTCAGTGGCAGAGCCGGGACACTTGGCTCAAAGGAGGTGCTCCATCTGCTCCATCACCAGATTCTGGAGGCAGTTTTTGGCAGCCCTAGGGTTGGGATAATGCTGTTATTTAAAAATAGAACATGTGTGTATGTGTGTAGAAGGGATTTTGTTAACAGCCTTCAACTCTTTGACAGAGATAACATGGGTACCCAAAGAGCCAACATAGGGAAGCTATTTTTAAGGTCGAGGAAAGAGGCATTCTTCAAGTCACAAGCCAGACAGACTTCCCCATCCAGACAGAACGGGGCTTTGGTGGGAGGCGGTATTGTCTCAGACACCCTCAGCCCCTCACTGGGCCCTGCTCTTCTCCAGCAAGGCTCCAAGGGATGTGGCCCCATGCCTGAGCTGCCTGTATCCCTGTTTACAACTTCCCTCCTTCTGACGAAGGGTAACAGAACCCTTCCTTCTTCATTTCCCCATCCCAGCCAGACTATTAAAATGTAATAAAAAAATCACATTAGCCTTGCAGATTCGGCTTAAAGCACGTATATGTATGTATAATTTAATGGTAATTAGGAGCTAATCAGCTTTTTCTTCCCGTCTAGGGGTGTTTTGCCTCCCTGGTTCAGCTCTAGTTCTTGGAAACATCTTGGGGTCTTTGATTTTCCTACTCTTGGGATGAGAGATTTGGGCAGAAATTCAAAATGAGATATTTTGAGTCAAACAGCTCCATTTCCTCCTGATGTGCTGCAGTGGGGACATTGTGCCCTTCTCTACTCTCTGGTTATGGATCTACCACTTTGGTGAATTTAGCTCATCAGAAGTGGAGAAGAGAGGAAAGGAAAGACGAGGGCTTGGTTCCTACTAGGCGTCACTGCCCTAAATCCTAATACCCCATCTTCTAAGAGTCTGCCAGCCTCCATATGCCCCAGCTATGTGCCTGCTATCCAGAATTCCAAGTTCTTCTTGGATACCTGAGTACTCCATCTCAGGCCAGGAGGCTGCAGATACATTGGAGACATGGTGATAAAACCGGGTCAAAATCACACAGATGGGATGAAGCCGGAAACCCAACTAGCTCAATGCAGAAACTGACACCCAGGAAGAGAATCATAACATAATAATTAGCTGTGCACCTACCATGTGCAAGCACCTTCTCTCATATATCAGCCCTGCAAGGGAGGCTTTATAAGCATCCCCATCTTACAGAGTAATAAACCATCAGAGAGGTTAAGGGACTCTCTTGTGGTCACACAGCTAATAAGGCATGGAACTAGCATTTGAACCTCAGGTCTACTAATCCCGAAGCCCATGTTCTTTTCACCATTCCAAGCAGCCTTTGAGTTCCTTGCGAGCTGAGATGTAAATACTCACTGAGGAAACCCACTGCCCTTTAGCAAGCCTGTAGCATCCCCGTAAGACCTGAAAGCACGCAGGTCTCAGCAATTCTGCTTTTCGTAGGTGACAGGCAGCTCAGGGCATGATGCAAAGGAAGTCTCCACCAGCCTTGGATGCTTGGCCTTCCCTTCAAGGAAAGCATGGATGTGACGGTTAATAGTATGTGTCAGCTTGACTGGCCCATGGGATGCCAGACATTTGACCAAACATGATTCTGGATGTGCAGACTGAGTAAAGCAGATGGCCTCCCCTAGTGTGGGTGAGCCTCATCCAATCAGCTGAAGACCTGAATGGAACAAAAAGGCTGAGTAAGAGGGAACGCTTTCTGCTGACTGCCTGAGCTGGAACACTGGTCTTTTCCAGTCTTCAGACTCGGACTGAAACATTGGCTCGTCCTGGGTCTCGAGTCTGCTGGCTTTCAGACGGGAACTTACATAATCAGCTCTCCTGAATCTCAGGCCTTTGGACACAGACTGGAGCTACACCATTAGCTCTCCTGGGTCCCAGCTTGCCAACTGCAGATGTCGGGATGCCTCAACTCTTCTCAATCTCTCTCTCTACCTAATCAACATCCTATTGGTTCTGTTTCTCTGGAGGACCCCCACTAATATAATTCCCCCAGAGGGAAAGTGGGGGTGAAGCAGGGAGCCCCATCCCAGCAGCTGGATCCTAGGATCCTCCTGGACTCTTCTCTCAAGAAGCCCTAAGTCCTATCCAGAATCTCAGATGAAAATGGCAACAGAGACAGGGAATGCCCTTCAAATCCACAGAGGAAGGAGTGTGGCTGGGTGGCTTTCTGAGCCTTTTCCCCAACAAGAAGACCCTAAACCTGTCACCCCCATCCTCCCTGCCCCAGCCCTGAAGAAATCTGGCTTCACAGCTGCAGCTGAAGCAAACATGTCGTGCACCTACTCCCCATTAGACCCCCGCCCCCGAAGAAATACCATTCTATCGGCTAAGTCTGCCAACAGGGGGCAGGAAGAGGGATGTACATGACCACTTCTCCCCCCAAAGAAAGTCTGGGCTTATTTATTGGGAGCCCAGGGCGGGTGGGAGAGGGAAGGGATCTGGGAGAGGGGCTCTGTGGTGAGCCCGTCCAGGAGCCTCACTTCTCAGAGAAGGACAGGCTGTGGAGATGGAGCACATGAAGGACGGTTGGCCTCCACAGGTGGACAGCCGGTGAGGAAACTGTGGGCACTGACTCGGAAGCCCAACAGCTCGATATATATCAGGCAAACCAGCTTTGATCTCATCAATATATCACGCGGGGAAACATCCCAGCCAGCACCAGAGGAACCCAACATTCATGGTCAGGACGGCCTAAGCTTCCCCCAGTCTGTGTGTTCTCTCTCTGGTGGGCTCAGTGGAACAGAACTGGTCCCCCAACACTAAGAGGGGTGTCAGGTGTTAAGAGCACCAGGGCCTGATTTTGGGGGGAAGGGGGAGAGACAGCCCTGGGTTCAAACCCTGGCTCTGCCACTAACTGGGTGCCTTGGGCAAGTCTCAGTTTCCTGATCTGAAAAATGGGGTGGTGAAACCCTGCTGGCTGAGTCACAGCAGCTAGTACAGTCATGATGAGCTTCAAAGATGGGAAGAGCCCCAAACCTGGCCCCTGCTCGTGGCCAGGTCTACAAGTCGGCTGGAGCTGACTTTTCTATTCTCTGCTACATCGGCCCTCACACTTTTTTTTTTTTTTTTTTTTTGCGGTACGCGGGCCTCTCACTGTTGTGGCCTCTCCCGCTGCAGAGCACAGGCTCCGGACGCGCAGGCTCAGCGGCCATGGCTCACGGGCCCAGCCGCTCCGTGGCACGTGGGATCTTCCCGGACTGGGGCACGAACCCGTGTCCCCTTCATCGGCAGGCAGACTTTTAACCACTGCGCCACCAGGGAAGCCCCCTCACACTTTAATATGGATCAGTCACCAGGTGCACTTGTTAAAAGGCAAACTCCTGGGCCAGACACTAGATCCCATCAATCAGATGCTCAGGGGATGGGGCCCAGGAATCTGTATTTACACCACCTCCCCAGGTGATTCTTTTGCAGGTACTCCAGGACTATTCTGTGAAAGACCCTGATGCCCTGGCCACCCTCCCCTATTCCCAGTGGCTTTCTCCAGCAGGTGACCTTGCCTTTGGCCTTCCCCTTGCTGAGGCTCACACTAGCCTCTCCTCAAGCTTGTCCTACCCCCGGCTCTAGGGATGGACTCAGGCTCCTGGATTTCTGGCCAGGGCTCACTCCTCCAAGCACCCCTTCCTTCAGCCATGGGGAGGGGAGAAATGATGTCATCTGGGCCAGGAATAGTACTTTATGTACAGAGAAAGGACACACACAAGCCATCCAGATCTGCCATCCAGCTCTTTCTGGTGGGGCAGGCAGCGAAAGAAAACAGAAGGCCCTACGCGAGGGGCTTCCCATCCACCGAGCAGTGCTGTGTGCCGTCACTGGTGCTTTACTTGTTTACGCCTTGTCTGATCCGGCCTCAGCTCTACAAGGCAGCAGGAGTGGGGCTGGAATCTGAGCCTCTGCAGGCCTGAATCAGAGCCCATCCTTTTAGCCACTGTGCCTCACTGCCCAAGGGAATTCCACTCACTGACCCACTCTTGTCCCTCCCTCCCCACCCTGTTCCGCCTGCACAACTCAGGCCTCACAGCCCAGACCCATCAGGCCTGCCTGCCAAGCAGTCTTGCATTTCTGAGAAAAAGCCAATAAAAGCTTAACAGGGGACTTCCCTGGTGGTGCAGTGGTTAAGAATCCTCCTGCCAATGCAGGGGACACGGGTTCGAGCCCTGGTCCGGGAAGATCCCACATGCTGCGGAGCAACTAAGCCCGTGCACCACAACTACTGAGCCTGCGCTCTAGAGCACAAGCCACAACTACTAAGCCCGCGTGCCTAGAGCCCGTGCTCCACAACAAGAGAAGCCACCGCAATGAGAAGCCCACACACCGCAACGAAGAGTGGCCCCCGCGCGCTGCAACTAGAGAAAGCCCACGCGCAGCAACGAAGACCCAATGCAGCCAAAAATAAATTAATTAATTTTAAAAAAAAAGCTTAATAAACCCAGCGATACTTACAGAGCCTGTGAAATACAGCCCCAGACACCCCTCACCCGAAGGATCAGAAGGTTCCTGAAAACCCTCACTGCATACCTTGGTCAACCTGTCCAGGCCGCCCCTTCCCACCACCTCTCCCCCACCCCCAGTCCCAAGTCCTGGCTGCAGCCTGGAATTCGTGGGAGCAGGAGGGCCCACGGGGCCCAGCAGCTGGTCAGCTCCCCAGCCCCCAGACCGCTGGATTAATAAAAAATAAAAAGATCCCCACAAAATACAACCAATAACAATGGCCATAAAAGCCAAATTGGATTCCTTCCTGGCTGATGAGCTCAGAGCCCTTCTCTCTCTCTGAGACCCAATTAACAAATATGTAAAACAATTCCCCTTGCGTCTCCTCTCCAGCCCCAGCAGGCTCTTCCTGCGAGCTCAAGCTCAGGGGCAAGAAAGGAGGCGTCAGTAGGGGAGGGGTCCTGGGGCAGCAGCAGTGGCCCTGGAGGCTGGGAGTAGGGACCTGCCCTGCCACCAGCCTGCTGTGTTACCTAGAACAAGTCACTTAACCTCTCTGGATGGGTGGTTCCCCATCTGTCAGACGGTGGGTTGGGAGAGATGCCCTCTAAACTGTCCACCTCTGATTGTTAGCTGCTGCCCAAGAGCGGGGGGCAGGGGAAAGGGAGGGGTTACCCTTCATCCCTATTCAGAAGCCAACATATAACTGGATGGGGGTAGGGACACCCAGGCTGGGTCCTGATGTATCATCAAGCCAAGAAGCAGGAACAGCCAAATAAAGTGTGCTGGCTGGGTGCCATCGGCTTCGCTGGGACATAGCAGGTGGTAACCTGCCAGTCCTTAGCTCTGAGTAAAGCTTTGGAGACCACTCACTACCCCTCCTCTCCCCCCACATACCCAGACCACATCTGTGGGTCTGGGGACGTTCCAAGACTCTTCTTGGCCCCATACCACAAAAGCAAAGCTTGAGGGCTAATTGGAAGCTGAAAGATAGAAAGCAGACACGCAAAGTGCTCAGACACACCGACGGGCCACCATGACTGGTTTGGGATAGAGCTGTAGAAAGGGGCTGTATCCCCAGCCTCACTGCCCAGAAAGAAAGTGAGAAGCCTTAGGACAAATCTCCCCTTCTGAGAACCTGGGGCTCCCCCAGCACCTGCTGCCTGGGCTCGTGGAAGGCCAAGGAGGCCAGCCCCAGATGGAAGCAGCACAGCAAGGAAATGTTGGCGACTGCTGGGGCTCTCATGTCCCTAAGCCATAGCCTTGATCCTGTCCTTGAGCCTCTCATCCTGAGGGACTGAATGATGCTTCATCTCTGCAGCAACTTACAGCTTGTAGGTGATTTTCATATAGGTTTTCTAGTCTTAGGAAGTATTTCCAATTTGCAAGCAAGAAAACTGAGGCTAAAAGAAGTAAAGGGATTTATTTGAACCTGACTTCTGATAAGCTCAGTACTCGTCTCATTATACTAGGTTTTATTTGACTCTCACGTGTTGGAAAACTCTCACAGTGCTAGAGTCTGCCTTCCCAATCCCCACTGGTGTGCGCACATGTTGCCCCCCATCCCCCCGCCCAGCCTCTGCCCCCAGGAGTCATTCTGGCCACAGGCACAACCCTGGCTCCTGGGAAGGGAGGAGAGAAAAAGCACCAGGGGGTGACATCCAACTTCATCATCTTGGTTGGCCGGGTGGAAACACACCTTCTGCGCCTGCAGGGGGAAGTGCTTCCTGGCTACCCTGCTGATTGGCAGTGCAGGTGCGTATAGTGGGGAGGGAGGGAGGGTGGGGTCAGTCCAGGAGGTGCACTCAGAGCCCTTCCACAGCTGGGGCCAGCAGAGGCCCCTGGCAGGGTGGGGAGTCTGACCCTGGCCCTCAGCCCACCCTCCATGATAGTGTAGCTGCCTACAGAGACAGAACAGAGGGCTGGAGCTCAGCTGCTAGAGCAGAGGGTCCAAGAGGAAGAACAGACCCCAAGTAGCACCCCTCCCCAACCCTGCTGCCTTTCCCATGAAATGCTTGGGAGATTCAAGGCCCCAGGAACTCAGAACTGTTGCTCCTGGCCCTGCTTCAGACGCCAGGAAAGACCCAATGAAGCCACCTGGGCTCCAGAATGTCGGGCCCCTTCTGTCCTACCCCCACCCTGCTCTGTGATGCAGTGTTATCCAAGGCCTCATAGGAACTTCCCTCAAATCCTCCCACAATGACAGGGCTCAGTCTCCTATCTGCTCATGACCTTGGGCTAGTCGTTCTTCCTTCCTGGGCCTCAGTTTGCCCTTCTGTAAAATGGGAGGGCTAGACTCAATGAGATTTCAGGTATGTCCTAGTTCTGTCATTTGGAGTCCTCAAAAAGCCAGGACACAGAAGTGTGATAACAGAGAAGACGGGGTGGCTTGGGGCTAGGGAAGCAGCTGGGAAGGTGAAGATTTTTTGCAGATTTTTCAGGGTGCCGGGGCTGCAGCCTCCATCAGCTTTGCAGTCTCCTGGGTTCCAATCCCTCCACGGCCAGGAGCCAGAGGAGCCCGGTGGCCAGAGGGTCCTGCACAACGGGGTGGGGATGGGATATGCAGTGAGAGGGCAAGGTTCAAGGATTCAGACTCTGTCTCCCTGACTCTGAGCTGAAGGGTGTTCCAGCGGACAAGAACAGAATCCTTGGCCTTGTCAGTACTTGGGGTCAGGTGTGGCCAAACCCAGGCCCTGGCTGTCAAAGTCTCTCGGCCCCATTCACCAATTCTACGTTTATGCGTCCATTCACTCATTCATTCATCGTCTTCATTCCTTCACTTGTTGGTGCTTGCTATATAAAATAAGGACTTTCTGTTAAATCATCAGTATCTTAACTTTGTGGTGTCTTGAACTCCTTTCCTCTGTAAGGCTCCATGAACCTTCACATCCCAGATCTATTCTCATGAGCATTAATGCCCAAGAGTGCCTCTTGGCTGACTCGTCCCTGTTTATCACAAATTTCTGGCTCTGTTACTCTGGGATCATCCACTCAAAGCCTCTGGAAGCCCAGGTCACCAAGTCAGGAACCCTTGCAGGGAACATGCAGCAGCTACTAACCTACAATGCTCTTCACCAGCCAGCCTCCTCCCAGCTTCTCTGGTTGGAGAAGGGAAGGGGGTTATTTTTCTTCTGGCTGCGGAGAGATCAAAGCCTGATTTCTCTCTAGCTTAGCTGAATGTCTCCCAGGCCTGGATTGCAGAGAGGAACCAAACCCAGCATCCTGCCTCTGTGAAGTCACAAGATGATATTACAAAACCAGCAAATAATATTTCAAACAGAAAGTTCTCACATATGATTATGTCCAGAGGTATGCCAAGTCCCAGCTGTATCTACATGGGATGAAAAGGGGAAACTTCTGGATGAAAGCCAGAAAAGCCCTGCCAGTCTGCCAGATGTTGCCCACATCTGGATGTCCGAAAAGTGATCTGTTCGGTGGCTTGGTAGTCAAGGAGCAAATGGTCAATCCACGTCACCCTGTCAACCAGGACGCAGACCGAGCCCATATGTACAAATCACCCAGATTACTGAAGGATCCAAAAGGTCGTTCGATTTCAATCCTACTCATCTGTAAGGACCCAAATCAAGTTGATATAAAGGCCCAAGCACGAGCCACGATCATCATATGGTGGTCACGATCGTGCACTGAGGCCAGCTTGCCTGGGTTTGAGTCCTGTTTCCGTGGCTTACTGGCAAGCTGTTCAGTCTGTGTTTCACATTTCTCATCTTTAAAATGGAACAATGGTAACTCTCTCATAGAGCAGGTATGAAGATGCAATAAGATAATACCTATAAAGCCCTAAGCCCAGTGCCTAGCAGGGAGTAAACAGTCAAAATACGTTGGCCACTATGATAATCATCGTTATCATTGGGGTGATCACCCGGCAGAACCCTCCTAAGAGCACGAGAAATCCTCCAGGACAGTGCAAAGGCCAATACAGTGGGAACAGCGGGGGTGAAACACATACTTCTCCCCAAACACCCCAGGAACTCCAGTTTGCCACAACTGTTCCAACTCCGACCCCATTTAAGCTGCCTTCTTCCGAGACAAGATCGCCACATTCTCCTTCATGACAGGAGTGGCTTCCAGCTGGCAGTCATGTCTCCTCTATTAACAAGGTTTGGCAAAGGACGCATCGTCTAGGTGCTGGTATGTGTGTTGGATGCCTCAAGCAGATGGCTCGGCGGGGATGAGCCTTCCCTACTGTACCCCCTCTCCCACCAAGACATCAAGCTGGGGAGGGCACCCAAGTGTACTGCAGGCACCACCCACAGGAAATTTCCTTCTCACTGTGAAATGACCACTGGCCTGGATCATGTTCTCCTGCCCCAGAGGGCACCTGGGTCCCTCTTCTACTTCAGGTGGGGGACCTGGGTGAGCTATTACTTATCATCCATCACTTCTGGTCCAGGTAGGCAGTGCTGGGGCAGGGATGGGAGACTCTGGTGAGCTCTACAAGGACAGAGGCTGAGGCTTTTCCACTTCAGCATGCCTGGCACACAGTGGGGCTGCTCAGGCAGACACTCGTGGGGTGGGGGATTAAGGAGAAGGCTTTTTCTGGTAGAGGAGATTTAAGCCTCTGGACACTGTATCCCAGGACAGCATTCCCTAGTTCCAGGGAGTGCCCCCTATAAGAGATCCGGATGGCATCTGCTGGTATCTAAATCCAAGCCAGTCCTTCCCACTGTCACCACTACTTCCTCATTCCCAGTGGTCAAGTTCACTGATACAGCAAGACCCTAACCTTCCACCCAACGGCCCTTTCCAAACTGCCCAGATTCCCAGTCTAGTTCCCTCAGAGGGAGGAGCAAAGAGAGAAAGCAGGATGCCAGGACTAAGGGCATCACTGGGAGTCCCACATGCCTAGCGGGTTCTTTCCCTTGAGTTTAGGGAGAAACATACCCAGACCCTACGCTTCGCTAATGTCCCCCAGGGGCTGGTCCCAGGACCCTGCACTGGGCTTCTTCCTTCCAGGTTTTGGCAGAGGGTCAGCCTCTGCTGGTACCAATGCCAGCAAGCGTGACGAGGCCTAGAGGTGTCATATAAATAGCCTGCTGCTGCCCATGGGCTCCTCCGTCCCCTTGGCTTTGGTTCCAAACCTTCTCCCTCTCACCCCCAGAGTAAACCTGCTAGCAGGGGCTCTGCAGGGCTCCACATGCCTCTTTCCTAGCTGTGTGGCCTTGGGCAAGTGAGTCAACCTCTCCAGCCTGGGTCCTTCAATTGCAAAGTGGAATAAGTACACACTTACCTTCCAGGGTCGTTGTGGGGATTACATCAATTAGCCCACGTCAAGCTTTTAGCACCGTGCCTGGCACATGGCAAATGTTCTGTATCTGTTAGTGCTGTTGCTCACAGTGACGAATGGGGTGACCTGGGCAGGTCAGCAGGGTCAGTCTTGATATCGGGGGGGATGCGGAAGAGAGGGCTTGGCAGTGAAAACCAGCTGCATCTCACCTCTGTGCTTGGAAGGGAAGTGTTAGGTTTACTGCCTGCACCCGTTCAATCCCCTTCAGTGGGGCCACGTGGACGCTTCCCACATACTCCAGGAGGCCAGCCTGGCCACATGGCACGCCAGCCTGGGATTCTGAGATTCAGGCTCTGCCACCAACATGCTGTGTGATGCTGGGCAACTAACTTGCCCTCTCTGAAGTAACTTCCCCATCTGCAGAGGCCTCTCGCAGCCCTAACCTCTTATGGAGTTAAATTGTTTTTCATAGTCCAGGCTTCACAGCGGGACTCCCGCCTGAGCCCACCCACCCCAGGCAGACAGGTCTGGGCTCTCACGGTTGGGGACACAGCCCAAGATGCAGAGGTAAGACACCCAGTTCCAGCCCCAGCCCGGAAGCCTGGAGTACTGATCCTGCGATGGCCAGAGCTAAAGTCTGCCCTTTCCCCCTGGCCCAGCGACAGATGAATTTACATTCTTTTGAAAACCATCACATAAGTGGGTTTCTTGACAAAAAAAAAAAATGTACTGAATAAATGAATGAATGAATGAATGGCAGAAACAATGCAGAGTACTGGGCAAAATAGGGGCTCTTGCTTCATTCAGATGAAAATCTGACCCCAACTCAGCCCCTTCTAGCTGTGTGGCCTTGGGCAGACCTCTTGACTTCTCCGAACCTTGGTTTCCCCTCATATTAAATGGGAATAACAATCCATATGCCATGAGATGGTTGCGAGGTTAAGTGACCCTTTCCATTTACACGTGTAAATGCTTGGTACCTGGCACACAGTAGGTACTCAACAAATGGCAGCTATTATTATCAGGATTGTCATTACAAGCCTGCTGCTCCCATTGTAAGGCAGAGGAACCAAGGCCATCGGCCTTGTTTGGTGCCCATTTCCAAAGAGCTCTGACTACCAGAGACACATCATCTCAGTCCTCCCGCCTGTGTGCCTTCCAGCTGGTGAAGAGTGGAGCACCGTCTGGTCTCCCAGGGCCAGGCAGGGAGTGAGCTCGCGGGGGAGGCTCCACCTTCCCTGGACCAGTCCTGGCAGCATACTTGCTTCTGGCCGCAGTCGAGCAGCTGGAGCGTGAGCTACGCTGTTTTGCCCGTGAAATGCAACTTTTGGAAAACATGCATATTTGTGAGTTGGTGCATGTTTCTATTTCGGGCCAACACTGCCCTCTTTACTTATTTTCCCTGGGCTTTGCATTTGGAACCCAGCTTGCAAGGGTTTTTTGACAGACTTTGACGCTGCTCCAGGCTTCTCTGGCCGGAGACATGCTCAGGTGTGGGAAGGGTGGGCAAGAGAAGGAAGCTTTCAGATGACAAGCCCTCTTCCTTGGCTAAGAGTGACAGATGATCAGACGCCTCTGCCTCATTGTCCAAGCTCTCGGTTTCTCCAAGTATAGGTGGGGGAAGAATATAAGAGGTTCGGGTGGGGAGCAATTTCAAAGAGGGGGAAGGGAACCAAAGAGGCAAATCACTGAGTTTCCAGGCATCACAACGCTCACATCATTATCAACACCAATAATCTCGTTAGCAACCACTGATACCGCCACCACCACCCTTTTGGGGCACCTTTTTTTTTTTTTTTTTTTCGGTACGCGGGCCTCTCACTGTTGTGGCCTCTCCCGTTGCGGAGCACAGGCTCCGGACGCGCAGGCTCAGCGGCCATGGCTCACGGGCCCAGCCGCTCCGCGGCATGTGGGATCTTCCCGGACTGGGGCACGAACCCGTGTCCCCTGCATCGGCAGGCGGACTCTCAACCACTGTGCCACCAGGGAAGCCCTGGGGCACCTATTTTTATGACTGAGAGCGGGCTGACTGATTACCCTCAGGGAAAGCACCTCATCTTTCAGCATCTCCCTTCGCTCATCTGTAGAGGTGATTTTCGCAGTACCCAGCTCATGGGGCTGTGAGAAGTGGTTGCTTAGCCAAATGGTAGCGATGACTGTCTTCCCACCCGGCTGCAGATCCTGGCCAGCTGCCCGTGGACAGCCTACTTGGTAGAGTCTTCGGGACTTGGAGTTGACTGCCAAGCCTCTACCCACCAGGCACGGCCTCTAAAGCTGCTCTCAGCTAGTCCCTTCTCTGTGGTCATTTGCAACCAGCCCAGAGTCTGTCTTAAGGGGGGAAGGAACTCAGACAATTCCATCCGCCTTTGAATGACCAGGTGAGTGGAAGGGGAAATGAGGAGACAAGGGAAACATGTCTAAAACTATCAGAGAAAAGGGCTTAAACCATAATTCCAAGATTCCGAGGGTCAGGGGATCCAGGTTTTAGTCCTGACCCTTCCACTCATTCATTCATTCACCAAGCTTCCACCAGCACAACCAGTGGTTCATGCAGAGGATATACTGACAGTAGAATCAATGCCTGCCCCAGTGGAGATGGCACTTCAGTGGTGTGACCTCAAGAAAATTACTTGACATCTCTGGTCCTATAAAGGAAATCATCTGAACATCCGTTGCTCAGGGGACAGGATGCCTTCACCGGTGGTGGGTGCTCTGAGGAAGGGGAAAGGTACCATAAACTCTGGGGTTAGAATCACAATTTTCAATCCCATCCACACTCAAGAGACTCAGGAGAAAGCCAGTGTCCCACATTATTAGGGCCAAACTGGGACCCTTGAAGGTCACCTCAACCAGCCCTGTCCTTGTACAGATGGGGAAGCCTAAGGCTCAGAGAAGGGAATTTGCCCACGGACACACTGGGAGCCTGTGGCCACGCTGAATCTAGGACCTGCCTCCCCACTTCCACGCCAGTGTTCCTTCCACTACACCACTCTGTGACTCTTCCTCTCTCAGCTCAGTTTCTGGATTTTAAGGGGCTTGCTGCGATTCCAGAACTGAGGAATCCTGGCCCCTCGGGGAGACTGTGAAGGATCTGTGTCATCTGGCCGTGGAGATTTTCCGGGGAAGGGGGCAGAAGCTCCCCATGGGGAGGAAGGTCAGACTTCCAAAGAGAGAGGTATGGGGGTGTGGATTCTGCAGGGAGCATGAAGTCAGCTGCCCCTCAGGGTCAGCTGTGGCCGCATCGGAGCAAAGACAGACTGGACCAGACCCAGGCTGCAGGAAAGTTGGGGAGAGAGTGCAGGCAGCTGGGAAAGAGGAATTGGGAAAGACAAAAGGTGTGTGTGTGTGTGTGTGTGTGTGTGTGTGTGTGTGTGTGTGTGTGTGTGTGTGTAAGATAAACATGGGGGAGGGGAACCGAGCAGGGAAACAAAGAGACAGAAAGTGCAAGCAAAGAATATGCAGAGAGACGGATGTGGACCTTGGTTGTAGGAGCTTTGTCTGAAGTAAGAAAGGGGAGCAGGCATGAGGGTGGTGAGCTGAGAAAAATGGGCTCTGAGCCCAATACCAAGATCCTGTAAGGCTGGGTTTCTGTTTGCCGCTTCCACTGGGCCAGGCTACTCCTTCCATTTGGCAGATATCCTGGTTCCTGACCAAGTCTGCACTGGGGTGGGGGGAGGGTTTTCTTTGTGACCCGCTGCTTCCCTCAAAGGGTGTGTGTGCATGGGGGGCGGGGAGGAGGGCTGAGGCTGAGGGAGGGAGCCTGAGCAGCTCTGTGAGTCACTGGGCATCCCTGTGGGCACCCAGAGGTGAGCTCTGAAGTCTGAGGCTCAGTCAGATGTCCAGAGACACCAGGACCTGAGTGAAGATACTGCTCGGCTTGCTGGTGCTTGTGGGAAGATCTGTGTTTGTTCACGTGCGTGTGGATCTTTGGATTGTTTGCGGGTAGACCTGTGTCAGTGTGGGCATGGACTGTGGGTCTGTGTGCTCTTGGGCCCGTGGGCACGTGCGCGGGGGGTGTGAGTCTCCGAGGCCGCCTCCAGGTGCTGTCCGCGGAACTGACCCCGGGCGTGGACGGGCGGGCACCTGCGCCCAATCTCAAGAGGAACCTGGGGCCAACCGTGGAGCAAAGAGGGGCCGAGGAAAGGACGCCTCCTAGGAGGCGCCTTCCTAGCCCAGCTGCGGGCCCCCCAGGGAGTTTGGAAAAGTTCTCCCAGTGGCGGGGTTGCTCCCAGGAGTCGGCGCCCCTCGCGCCGAGAACCTGCCCCACACCCTCAGCGCCACCACTGCTGGCTGCCCACCCCATCTCCACACTCACTAGCGTTCTCAGCAGGGCCCGAAGACCCTCTCGTGCTCAGCTTCCAGAGCCTACCCGGTCTGCCCCGGAGCTCCCGCGCGCCCGGTTGGACCGGTTGCCAGGTTAACTGGGCCCCAGCACTCCGGGAAGGTCCCGTCGAGAGCATGAGTGCGCTAAGGTAGAAAGTGGATGGAGAGGAGGTCATTAATCTTTTCCAGTCCCCTCCCTGAGCTCCAGCTGGGGTGAGAGACTGATGCCGGGCGACTTCAGACTGATGCTCAACTTTTCCGGAATCAGTCATCCATCCGCAGGGACTAGCAGGGGACGAGAGGTCGGAAGCCTCGCCGTTTGTGGGCATCAAACAGGCTGGTGCAGACCCAGGCTGCTCGGGCCCCGCGGGGAGTTGGTAAGGAGCTGGAGCTCGGCCGCGGGGGGCTAGCTCTGGGCTCTGCCCGCCGCCAGCCGGCTTTCCCGGAGGGTCCGAGGCCCGCATCCCGGGCTGGCTGGACAGCGGGAGAACTTCACGTACAGAGCCGCGCAGGCCGGGGTGGGGGCGGCGCGGAGGGCTTGCCCCCCTCCTCCGAGCAATGCATCCCCATGCCCCGACCCGGATGGCGCCCAGCGGCCGTCGCACTCACCTCGGCTGGCCAAGCTGAGCTGGCTGAGCCGCGGGCGCGGGAGGGAGGCGCGCCGTAGGGGGCCGAGGGCTGCGGCCACCCTGCCGTGCGGACTTGTCCCCTCGCGGGAGTCGCAGGCAGAAGCTCTTCGGAGCTGCAGGAGGCCGGCTTTCCCCGCTCCGCTCCAGAGCGCACAGACCGTGCTCGCCGGGCTGCGTGTCTCGCTCCCCAGCGCGCACCGGGAGCTCGCTGCGCCGCCGCCGCCTTTTATTCGTCGCCCGCCTTTGTTTGGGTCGGGGCTCCTACCACGGGGCGTGGGGGTGTGCAGGGCAGGCTCTGGGGCCACACCGTCCCCCAGACCCTGGTGCCGCCGGCCTCCCCGCCGCCGGGCTTTGAGTCAGTAGCCGGCGAAGGCTGGCGCTCCGCCGCTCCCTGCTGTCTCCAAAGCCCGCCGCCAGGCGCCACGGTGGCCGCCGCACCCCCTGCGAGAGCCGCGCTGTGGTATAGCCGGGCTCTCAAAGCCTGCGGGCGGGGACTGAGAGGGGCGCAGCGACCCCTGTGGGTCAGTCCCCGCCTCTGCAAACGGCCCTGACAGGGTCCCCTGCCCCGCCCCCCCTTTCCTAGATTCCCACCTGTCTCCTAGCCCGCTCTCCTCTCCCCGTCCGCCCGGCCTTGGCAGGCCACCAGCCTCCTGGACACTGGAGGGCATCCTCAGGTCTCCTCCGGAGGGAGCTGCCAAGCCCAGGCTCCTGGCGCCGTCCCTTCCTCCCATTTCCATTCATCTCTCTGGCACCAGAGCCCAGAGCCATGCCAGCTCCTGGGACCGGGCATCCCTCCAGCCTTAGTACACGGTCTGCCTATATCCCTGGTTCGCGGGCCACAAGGAGAAGGGGCCAGGGAGCCAAGGCTATTGCCTGGCTCATTTCTCTCCATCAGGAGAGAAAGACTCAGAGGACATTGGCATTGGTGTCACCCAGGGAGAGCCAAGGGGGATGCCTTGAAAGAGGACCGGTTGCCAGCCCCCAGCAGCCGGATGGAGGGGTTTTACATATAGAAGCCAGAACGAAGGGAGGCCATTGCTACTGTTGTGTTAGGGGTGAGCCAGGAGTTCACGATACCTCCTCAGTGTGTGCTGAGAGCAGATAGAGGAAATAGAGAGGGGGTCGAAATGCAAGCCCTGTCTCTAGGAAGTTCCCAGCTTACAGGGCAGATAGAAACACGAGTGAATTCTAAAATGAAACACCAGGCCCCATACCCACACACGGATGCTCAATCCATGCCGCAGCCCTTCTTTTTTTTTTTTTTTTTTTTTTTTTGCGGTACGCGGGCCTCTTACTGTTGTGGCCTCTCCCGTTGCGGAGAACAGGCTCCGGACACGCAGGCTCAGCGGCCATGGCTCACGAGCCCAGCCGCTCCGCAGCATGTGGGATCCTCCCGGACTGGGGCACGTACCCGTGTCCCCTGCATCGGCAGGCGGACTCTCAACCACTGCGCCGCCAGGGAAGCCCAGTCCTTCTTTTTAAAAGAGGAAAACTGAGTTGGGAGCACCTCTAACATGGAAGGGCTGAGTGGAGCTTCTGTTTGTTTCTCACCTTCCATCCCTGCTCCGTCTCTCTGGTTTGCAGCCCCTGGGAGCTGTTCCCAGTGGCTGGCTGCCAACCGGACACATGGATGTTTATGATTCTGGACGCCCTGAGAGCTCATCTATGCTGAAGCGAATGGCCCGAGCCGGTGTCCCTACCCTGGCACTCACTCCCTATGTACTCAAGATCGTCGTGGGAACCACTGCCAGGCTGGCCAAATCTATCAGGGAACTCCCAGTGGTCCCATCTGGCCTCGAAGACATTAGGGTTTAGGACAGCTCCTGTGTGAAGGGTGCCTCCCTGAGCTGTGAGCGGAGAGAGAGACAGGAGACCTTTCCCGAGAAGTGGAGAGTGCGTGTGTGACTGCCCCCAGATCAGAGGCCAAATCTGACACATGCGCACGGAGGAACAGACTCAGCATGGCCTTGAAAACGTCTAGTCTCTCTTGCCACATCCCAGGGGGAGGGCAGAGAATGTGGCACCATGGGAGAGGGTGGGAGGAAGGAGAACCAGGGGAAGGTTTGTTTATAAGGGAGACACAAAGTGTGTTTCCAAGTCCAGCTGAAAGCAAAGGGTTTTCTCTGCGGGCGAATGGCTTACACTTTTCCATTGGTTTGAAGGCTGCTTCCAGGAGCCTCCTCAAAGCTCTCCAAGGCTCATTCACTGTTCCTTGCAGTCAGACAAATCCACAGGGAGCGATACTGATGTGCTCCATGTGCCACCCTCAGCCCATGCCTGGGGACACAGCCCTCACTTCCCTGGGAACTATTTTTAGTGGATCTGGGTCCTAGCTTCATGCTGTCTAGCTGGTCATAGCTGTGGCCCCCTCAGCCACACCCTCCTTGGAGTCCTCCCTGGCCTCCTGGGACCTCCAGATGATCTCCAGTGGGGGCTGGGTTTGGCCCGCCCTTGATGTGGGATCTTCTGGGAACAGAAGGTTCAGAGGCAGAGGCCCAGTGGAGTAAAGGAGGAGGTGGGAGTGTGGTTCCCAGGAACACTGGAAGCATGCAATTTTCTCAGGCCATCAGCAGGGTTTTAAAAATGCAAATGGAACTGGGCCTTTGAAATATGCCTGCCATAAAGTGGAACTGGTGGTGGCAGTGGAAGCTGGCGCCGGTGTGGAAAGTCATAAGAATCCCCCTCCTAGAGCCTCATCCTCGGACTCCCTGCCCTCTACTCCACGTTTTGCCTGCAGGAGAGAATGCCTGTTTACAGGGGCCTGGGAATGCTGGACTCAGAGAGCCCTGCCCAGCCTCGGGGCACCTCCCTGAAGCCTTCTTTCCCTCCAGGTGTTAATTAAAGATGACTCCGATAGTCAAATGATCCACCCAACTGCAGGGCTGCAGAGAATGAGATTCTGCTTTCCCCTGGCCCCCCACTCTAGTGATGTCTGTTGGAGGTTCTTCCAGGGTCTGAGTTAAATGTCTCTTGGTGCCGATAAGCTGCTTTCCCTGTTCTCTGTCTTCACGACTAACTGAATGGCCTTCTTCTGTAAGAAGTTGGAGCTATAAAGGGCTGCTTTGTCCTTAGCTCTTATCCCTTTATTTCTATTTTCTCTCCAACCATGTCTGAAGCAGAGCCTCTGAGCCCAGCATCTGATTCCACTACTCCCAGTAAAGCCATATTTTTGTTCCATTCCTTAGCAGCTATGTGACCATGGGAAAGTCACTTCACCTTGCTGAGCCTTAATCATCTCATCTATAAAATGGGGATGGTAAAAGTACCTTTCTCACAGTAGTGGCTATAAAGAGTTTACTAAATGAGATAGTCTCAGTGAAAAAATAGTATTTAGCACAGTGCATGGCACAAACCAAGCTCTAAATAAATATTAGCTGCTGCTTTTTCTTCTCCTTCTCTTCCTCCCCTTCCCCTCCCCCTCCCCTCCCCCTCCTCCTCCTTCTTCTTGCCTGTTGGGCAAGAGTGACCTACAGGTGACCATAATACCTCTCACTTCTTTGCCCCACCCCTGGTGAGGGGGACTGTGTACAGATCAAGTCCTCCCACTAAATGTTTAAGCAGCTAAGGGAAAGAGTATATGGTGACGGATGGGGTGTTTATTTTTAACAGTGCAGTAGATGAAAGCAATTTCTCCATTGTCCCCCCATCAAGGAATAGAGTAACTATATTTATAGGTGTTTCCCTCTTCAGTCTGCTAACACACTGAGTTTGGCCCCAACCCAAAGAGATTAGAGGTTTCCCTCTAAACTCACCTCCTCCAGGATGCCCAGAGGCAAGTGAACCGGGGTGTGCTATAAAGAGTTCTAGATTTAGGAAACTGAGTTTGATTTTTCTATGTGTCGTTTTTTACCTGTATGATCTTGGGCAAGTCACTTCATTTCTCTGAGACTCAGTTTCCTCAACTGCAAAATGGGAGTAATAATGAACTCTGCCTATAATACTCCTGCAATTATCTTTTCAGCTGAGGTGGAGCACAGATTTATAGGTAACAGGTAATTAGTCATATATATAGTTATATATAGTTGGAGAGCCATATGCTAGATAGAATGAACAATCCCTGTTTCCATGACTTTCAAGGTCGATTGCTCATCATGTGATATAATGGACGCAAAAGAGCTCAGGAAACTTGCCCGAGTTCATGGTGAATGAATTTCTGACTCCAGGTCGTGTAGCAAGTCAGTGGAATAGTTTGGGTTGGACCCAGGCCTCCTTCAGTCTCGAGCTTCTCCCAAGACAGCATCTTTCCTCTCCCCAGCCCCGTTCTCCCTGAAGTTCCGTTCAGGAGGTGAGTGTGAGTTTATGGGGGGGAAGAGGATAGAGGGGCCAATAATTCAAGAGAAGAAAAAGAGGTCTGGGGAAAGGTGATGGGGCCAGGCTGGGGTGGGGCTGCTGAAGACAGGGCCTGGGGGAGGCTGGGCAGGTGGCAGCCCCTCACTCCTGCCTCTCCAGACTTTCGCAAGCAGCAGGCTTAGCACTCCTTTCCCAGCCTTGCCTGCCTCCTCCAAGGAAGCAGGCAACTTATGCCAGAGTGAATACAATCCAAGTTATTAACTGCCTGCAACAATTAGCCCCAGCGCCTGGGCCTGCTGACACCTCGGCTTGGAAAGAGGCAGCCAATTACAGCATCATCAGTGTTCAGGCCGCCCCATAAGCCTCTCCCAATGCGCCGTCCCCTCATTCCCCAGCCATGTTTCTAGAGGCCTTTGCTCTGACTTCAACATCTGGAGAAGACCAAGTAGAGGCCTTCAAGAGTGAAAGTGAGTGAGGGGTTAGACCCCAAGGGGCATTGTACATAGCGGGGTTAACGCACTGGCAGGGAAGAGCAGGACCCTGCCAAAGATCTGGACAGCGTGGCATTAGCCAGAGACTGTCTCATTTTGAGGGAGAAAGGATAACCTCCAGGTTGTGGGTTTTAAGTAGATTCCGTGCGGGTTTATTGTTAGAACTGGCTTGAAAGGGAGAGGTCAGAAATACCCCAAAAGTTCTCATTTAAATCCCAGCTCAGTCACATACTAGCACTGTGGCTTTGGGAAAATCCTTTCATGTCCCTGAGCTCATTTCCTTACGTCTAAACTGGCCACAGTGGCCACACCTCCCCAAGGAGGGAGATACTGCACAGAAGCACATAGCAGCACAGCAGTGGCACAGAGTGAACTGGAAATAAACGGTAGCTATTGTGTTCTATATGGAAGGAGCCCTGGAAAGAGATTCTATGCTTCCTGTGAGTTTCCTCTCCCTTGACAGGGGAGTGGAAGTGTGGGGCAATGGGGAATGAGGTAGATGGGGAGTCGGGAGACCTGGATGCTGACCCCAGGTTTGCTACAGCTTACGGTGTGGTCTTGGTGCCCTTTCCACTCTGGCCTCTTGTTCCAACCTGACAAATGAGGGCATGAGACTAGATGAGCTCTAGAGCCCCTCTAACTATGATTTTCCAAGGGAGTGTGGGTCGAGGGAATGCGTGTAGGGTAGGTAGGAAGCTGTGGGGAGTATGGGATCCCCAGTTTTTCAAGAGGGTGAGTGGCAGCAATGGTAAATGTGATGGAACTGCCAAAAGAACATGAAACCAGTTACACAGTCAAGCCTAGAGTCTGTTGGCTCTGCATCAGTAAAAGAAACCACATACCTTTGATCAAGACAGGAAAAAAAAGATCAGCGCCTGGTTCAGAGCTCCTGGGAGAGGCTGAGTAGAAGTCCCCAGTGCAGTTCTTGTCTTTGGGGATGTTTTAGAACAATAGACAGCGGCTGAGGACATCTTCCAAACACCTGAGCCATAGCTGAGGCAAGGGCAAAGGGATGAGGACATTTTGGCCCCTTGGAGGTGGTGTGACGCTCAGTGTGAGGAGTGCTGAGGCTCCAGAATAACTCAGCTACACCTGATGGAGGTTTCTGAGTACCCAGGGGGGCTGCCCAAGCATTAGAGGGTGGGGTCATGTATAGGGAGGTGCACCAGGAATACCGAAGGCTCCTGATGCACCTGCCTGTGTGTGAGCTCTTCCATGACTCAGCATGGAATGCCAGCCCCAGCTTCCTACCCTTTCCTGCCCTTTTATCCCTCTGGCCTCGGCTTCCTGGCACAAGCTGGTCAGCAGCTCCCCCTGCCCCTACCAGCCTGGCTGTCCCATTGGTGCCAGCTTTAGCACTGACCATCAGGCTCTATCTGGGCCTCTGCAGTGACAGCAAGAAAGAGCTTTTCTGGCATTTTCCCAGTCAGGAATCTGTGCAGCTCTGATGGGCTGCCCCAGTACCAGCTCCTATTCTAGCACATCCAGTGTGGGCAGGGCAAGGAACCTTCCATGCCAGAGAACTCGTGGCTGGGGTCCTTGAGCTGGAATGAAGGGCTGGTAGACAGATCATCAGTGCCCAGGCCATTGAAATACATCTTGGGCACCAAGGGATTCTGCTAACAACGTCAGCACCAATAATAATGAATGGCTCCATTTATTGAGTACCAGGCCTTGTACATGCATCACCTCATTTAAACTCACCCCATGAAGTGAGTCCTCTTATCATCCTCATTTCCAGGCGAGGAAATTGAGGCCCAGAGAATAAGCTCCTTTAGGTCACACAGCAGGTAAGTACTGAAGACTCAACCCTAGGCAGTTAGATTCCATAGCTCAAGTTCTTTACCACGTTCTTATTCTCATCTTACAAATGGAAAACTTGAGAGTTAGGGAGGATAAGGGACTTGGTTAAGGTCACAGAAAGAGTCAGCCATGGAGAGGATGCGAACCAAGGTCTGCCTGACGTCGAAGATACTACGTTTGGGGCTTTCCTGGTGGCGCAGTGGTTGACAGTCTGCCTGCCAATGCAGGGGGCACAAGTTCGTGCCCTGGTCTGGGAAGATCCCACATGCCGCAGAGCAACTAGGCCCGTGAACCACAACTACGGAGCCTGCGCATCTGGAGCCTGTGCTCCACAACAAGAGAGGCCGCGATAGTGAGAGGCCCGCACACCGCAATGAGGAGTGGCCCCTGCTTGCCGCAACTAGAGAAAGCCCTCGCACAGAAACGAAGAGCCAACACAGCCATAAATAAATACATAAATAAATAAATTTTTTTTTAAAAGGCAAAATTCCTTTTCTAAAAAAAAAAAAAAAAAGATACTACGTGTATCTGCTCTACTTTACTGCTCCCCGATGAACTTGGTCCCTGTTAAGATACTGCTCTCAGAGACCCCTACTGTGGCACTTAGGTCTTATCCTAGGTCTAAAACACAACAAAACTCACCTCCCGATTCATCCTTAGGGAAGTCACTGCCTCTCTCTGTGAGCCCCAAACTACCAAAAAAAAAAAAAAAATCCTAAGACAGAGCTTACATTCCAATCTGAGAGTTGTTTTGTCTGATGAGATTCTCCCACACACACTAGAAGGGCTATCCAGCAAAATGGCGGGACAGTTCCCAGGACCCAGGAGGGCGGGGTCATACCTAGACCTTCCAGGACAAGATGAAGGGGCCAAGGTCTCTCTGGCTGTGGACACATCATGGGATTGACATCCCTTGATCCAAAATGCCACGTCATCTCCTAGCTTCTCCTTTACCACTGGGGAGACTGAGGTCCAGCACAGTGATCGCAGTGGTGTGGTTGCCTCCTGACAGAACTGTCCTCTTGGCCACCCCTCCAAGGCCTCTGTGTCCTTCATGACACCGCTGGGTCCTCACTTTGCAGCTGGGCACGTCTGGGGACAGCTGTTCTTGCTGGCATCCAGGGCCACATCTGACAGATGTGGCAGGAGGATGCAGGGGGAATGCGTGAGTAGGCTTAATGGCCACACGGGGAGTAGACCGGGCCAGGCTGGCATGGCTGGGCGTGTCTGGGGGTGCAGACGGATGGCGTGTTCCCTTACTCCCCCCTCCTCCTCTCTCTCCTCCTCTCCCTCCTCCTCTCCCTCCTCCTCTCTCTCCTCCTCTTCCTCCTTGTTTTCTTTCCTATCTCTCCCCCAGCACCCCCAAACTCCCCACCTTTCCTCCTCTACATGTCTTCCTTCCCTTGATAATGGCCACAGTAAACATATATTGAGCACTTCCTGTGTGGCAAGCCCATACCAAGTGTTTTACATGCACCATATTCTTTCATCTTCATGATAGCCCTTGGAGAGTAATTATTTCCCTTTTGAGGAAAATATGACTCAGAGAGGTGAGGGTTTGTAAGGCCCAGCTGACTTCTGAGGCCACATTCTCCTCTCCTTCTGCTCTGCTGGGGACGCTAGCACCTCATCGCATGTAGGGCAAGAGGGCCAGATGCGGTGCCATCTGCTGATTGATTGACATTGACTGGATTGATTGGCAAATGCTTTTTTCCTCTTGATTTTCCTTTAAAACTCTAAGCTGATTTCATCTCCCTCCCTGAACTGTTCCATTCTCTGTACCTTCTCATCCTTCTATTCCCAATGTATATTTGGGCAGCCCAGGGTCAGCCTATGAAGGTCCTGAATCTAGGCCTTGCCCTCTCCTGGGCCTGGTACGGGAGGGCTGGGGAAGCCGGGAGAGCTCTCGGGGCTCCCAGGAAGCCCTGATGACACCGGCTACTCCCTGCGGGAGAGTCTGCTGCTCCATGGCCCCACGCTTCCCCACTGCCTGCACGACACGGTCCTGACCCTGAATATGGCACTCAAGGCCCTCTCTCCTCAATGGCCTCTCTCCAACCTGGTCGACTGGCCGTCCACTCCTCACCCCCAGCAGCCCTGTCTCGGTCGTAGCTGAAGAGCTAGCCCCTCATCACTCAAGCACACCAGGCTCCTTTGTGTCTCTCAGCTTTGACTCACATCCCTCCCTCTGCCTGAAGCATCACTCATACTCAATGCCAAACTCATCCCTTCCATGATGAGGCCACTCCCAAACCTACCCTCATCCTTTCCCCTAAAGAGTCTTCAACTCTCTCTCTTCTTTGCTCCTAGAACGATTTCACACATCTATTTCTGCATTTGTCACAGCCTGACTTGTTTTCTATATAGAGTGTTGTGTGAGCATGCGTGGAGTGCAAGGTTGCGTGAAGATGCCGCAGGGGGCCGCTCCCCAGGCTGAGGCTGGGGGCAGGCAGGGGCAGATCATGAGAAGCAGCAGAGCTTGGAGTTCTGGGACCATCTCTACCGGGACCTGGATGCTGAGCTCAGAAGTCAGAGTCAGACATTCTTCTGCTCATTTTAGAGTTGGGACAATTGAGGCTCACTGAAGGAAGGGATGACTTTCCCACGATCACATGGCATTTTGTGGGATAGTGCCATATGACCTAACTGTAGACCCCTGGGTCCCAAAGTCCGGTGGGGTCCCCAAAGTCCCAGTTGGAGGGCTGGGCTGTTGCACACACTCTTTCTCTGTCACCCAGAGCCTCCCGTTCTCCTTGCTACCTGTATCAGTCAGCTATTGCCACGATAATGCTGCAAAACAAACCACTTCAAAGTCTCTGGCATTTAACATTAACACTTCTATGTTGCTCAGAGGTCTTGACGCGGCTGGAGAGCTCTGCTTTGGGTGTGAGCCCGCTCACGTCTGCTCCACGTGTCATGTTGGGGGCCATGGCTGTTCCAGTTAAGTTCCTTTTCTGGCTATGGCAGGAGTGCAAGCGGGCAAGCACAACCACGTAAACACATCTCAAGCCTCTTCTCTCATTGTATCTGCTGCCATTCCATTGGCCAAAGCGAGTCACCTGGTCAAGCCCAAGGTCAAGTGGTGAGGAAGTAGACTCATGTAGCCCTAAGGGTGTGAATGTGAAATACTACTCCAGTAGAGTGAAGAATTGAGGCCAATGATTCCATCCTCTGTGCTGTGCTTATGCCTCTACCTTTCCTCTTACAGATTCAAACTGATAACCGACTGCCCCCCAAAGCCACGAGACAGGCCCCCCAGCTTCCTTCCTTACAGCCACTAATCACAGAGGCTTTAGCTCACTCTCCACCTTCCCCATCAGAAACTTAGCCACGCTATTTTCAAAATAACAGCAGAGATGTAAAGAGAACACTCAGGCTCCACGAGTTGAATGTAAAAGAAGAATAAAGAGGCATGTAGTTTGTTTAACCTGGAAGAGTGGAGAGTTATCTTCACCCTCACCTTCCAGCCCCACCCATTGTCCCAAATCTGAAAGGTGAGCTTTAGGAATCCCTCAAAGCTTTGAGTCAAGTTCTCATAGGATCACTAATCTACATAGCCTCAGAACCTCTTTTAATTTTTGCCTTCCTGCATCTGTTCACCATCCTTTTGATAGCTACCCACCAGTTTCCAACAGAGAACGACCATTCCCGTTCAGCCCATGTGATTTTGGTGAGGGCAACACACATGTGACCCAGGCCTAAGCCAGAGTATCCCATCACCCCGTGGCTACAGTGATTGATTCAGGGATAGACTCACAGCAAATTAAGGCCAATGAGAATTTAGTCCTGGGCTTTTTGTCAAACTGCTGGGCCTGATATGAGGAGTTAGAGGAAGCCAGAAGGAGACTGCTTTTCCTGCAGGACTTGGAACTTAGAGGATATAGGCTTTGTGTTACCAGCAACCACAATGCCACCATGTCAATTCCAAGAATAAAGTGTGCCAACATCACCATGAACTGAGGGACAGAGACAGACTTGACTTGAGCTCCTGGATCAAGCTATGCCTGAAGTCCTAAACTGCTTTTGGATTTTTCAGCTATGAGACCAGGTGGAACAGTTTTTCTGTCACTTACAACTGAAAGCGTC
Organism: Mesoplodon densirostris; assembly: GCF_025265405.1. NCBI lineage: Eukaryota > Metazoa > Chordata > Mammalia > Artiodactyla > Ziphiidae > Mesoplodon > Mesoplodon densirostris. The sequence continues at coordinate 8,863,457 of NC_082662.1, read as the reverse complement.
CAAGTAAACTTGGACTCCTTTAATCATAAAGTACTGGACATCTAGAGCCAAGGATGCTTCGAATCATCAATTTGTTGAATCCCAGGGAGTTGAAGTCCTTAGACTTTAAGCATGACTTAGAGGAACATGGAGATGGTCCCAGAGCTATGGGTGTGGAGAAGGGGAGGAACTAAGGTATCTTTAGGCAACCCCACTGATGCCAGCACATTTGTCCTGTACCAGGAGCTCCTGCAGCACCAGACACTATAGATTGGCCCAGGCGGGCTGGGTGGAATGAGATGCATAATCCCAGCTTCCTGGTCTCAGCAATGACATCAACTTATAGCCCTTCATGTTTGTGCTCCTACAAGGCACTCTCTCACCCCTTCATCCAAGGAGAAGATGGGGTCTGAGCTGGCCTGGGGCAATGCGAGCAGCGTTGCTAGGAGAGGCTGCCGCAAACAAGGGAGTGGAGAGCACAAGGGATGCACAGAGGGAGAGGTGGACGGTGAGGACGCCCCTTGGAAGGGTTGCGTTTGGCCGGCAGAGAAGCCTGCCCCAGACTGGACTCCTCTGTGCCAGGGGCCTGGTCCCAGTGTGCCAGCCTCCAGCGTGGCATCAGTGCTCACTCTTGCTGGCTAACCTTTCTGAGCAGATATTTCAGGAAGGGAAATGAAGGCTCACACTCCACTCTGGCTTCCTTACCTGCTGAGACAATTTTCAGAAGTGCCAATGGCTGACCTGGCTCCTGGGCTATATCCCTCTGCCAGGGCTGAAGCTGCCACTGGCCCAGCTCACAGGGCCTCCTGCCTGGCCACAGCTCCTGGATCCAGCTTCACTTCCAGTCTGGCCACTGTTCCTTGAGAGCAAATGGCTCTTTTGCCCTGAATGAAGTTTCCTGAGTGTAATAGACCTGGGCTCTAGTTTCACTTTCTCCAGTGACTTGCTTCTTGTGTATCTTTTTTTTTTTTTTTTGCGGTACGCGGGCCTCTCACTGTTGTGGCCTCTCCTGTTGCGGAGCACAGGCTCTGGATGCACAGGCCCAGCGGCCATGGCTCACGGTCCCAGCCACTCCGTGGCATGTGGGATCTTCCTGGACCGGGGCACGAACCCGTGTCCCCCGCATCAGCAGGCGGACTCTCAACCACTGCGCCACCAGGGAAGCCCGCTTCTTGTGTATCTTGACATCGGTTTAGCCACCTGTAAACTGGAGGCCTCCCCACTAATGAGGAGCCTCACTACTCTCTTATGAAACAGGCCTTACCACTCCCGTTCTACAGGCAAAAAACCGAGGTCTGAGAGGTCCTGACTTCACTCATTCAGCAGCATCCATTTACCAAATGGATGAGCAGTCTACTTGCCAGGCACTATACTAGACTCTGAGGACACTAAGGTGACTAAAATAAGGTCCTGACCCATAAGCTGCTCAGTTAGGGTGAGTGAAAGACTTGCTCAAGGTCATAGAGCAAACTGTCACCCCCTTTGCACACAGTAGGTGCTCAATCAATGCATGAATTGGCTGAAATACCATGTGGGCAACTGACAAGGAGGAATCATGGGCAAAAAGGCAGTAGGATACAAAGGATGCAAGAGGAGAAAGGGAGATGTCAATTTCCAGCCTCGAGGCTGGATTTGCAAACAAAAAATCTATCATATCTGATGCTGCTTGCTAAAGATCAGAATGGAGATGAAGGAAATGAGGGGTGGCGAATGGGGTGCCTGGCTCCTGCCTGACAAAGCAGCTTGGGGTCTGCAGGGGCTGCACTTGGCAGTGAGCTCTGGAGTGGTTCCCAGTTCCCCCCAGTCAGGGCTGCAGACAGGATGGAAACAGTTCATTCAGCATGGCACGCTGGTAACACTGGGAACAGGGAGGGAGGGTGCAAACATGATAATGAACCCTTAACTGCCTAGTTAAAATATCCCGAAATGTGCCCGGCCTCACAGATGATAAGAGCAGGTTCTTTCTCTCCTCTGGACCTTGTTTCTCAAAGCATGGTCCATGCAGCAGCATCAGCAACACCTGGGCATTTAATAAAAATGCAGACTCTCAGTCCTATCCTGGACCTACTGAACGTGAAGCTGCATTTTCAGCAAGGTCCCCCACTCCTTCTCAAGGCTGGCTGCATGTTAGAATCACCAGAGGAGGTTTAGAAAATCCTGATGCCTGGATATACCCTGGGGATTCTGACTTAATTGGTCTGAGCTGTGGCCTGGGCAGCAGGACTTTACTGAGATATCATTGACATCTAACATTGTGTAAGTTTAAGGTGTACAACGTGTTGATTTGATACACTTATATCCTGCAAAGTGATGACCACGGTAGCATTAGCTAACACCTTCATCACACCACATCAATGCCATTTCTTTTCAAGCAGGACTTTCTAATGTCCAGCAGGTGACCCAAATGTGCAACCGAGGTTGACCATTGCTTTCACTTTACAGAGACATTCCCAGCTTGACCTCCTATGCTCTTTGCTGTAACCCTAGGAGCTCAGGAGGGTATGGTTCTCCCCACTTTTCAGAAATGAGGTTATTCTCACTTTTCAACCCAGCAGGTGGGTGTGGAGCAGGGGTTCTCCAAGTGAGGTCCCCAGACCAGCCGCATCCCCTGGGAGTTTATTAGAAAAGTAAATTTCAGGATCAGAACTCTAGGAGTGGGTCCCAGAATCTGTGGTTTAACAGGCTTTTCCGGGTGATTCGTATGCGTGCTCAAGTTTGAGAAATGCTGGTATAGTGGAGAGAGCCCTGGACTGGGAGAGGAGATCTGGCATCTCCCCCAGCGCTGTGTGTCCTTGCGTTTCCATCTCCACATGTGGAAACCGAGGGGCCTGGACCAGGTCAGGGCTGCCCCGCCCACACAGTGTTCCCCTGGCAGACATTGCTAATCCATCACAGCACTGCTTCCCACTGAGCCTCGGTTGACCAGAGAGCTTTTCTCAGCACATCCTTCCCCTGCCTCCGCCACCCTCAGGGACTGCAGCCCTCCCAGGTGGTTAGGGTTGGCACCAAAATTAAACTCTCTTTGCAACCCCAGATGCTCCCTGATCTCTGAGAATGCCTCCACCTCTGTTAGTGGCAAGTGTGGGCCTCAGACCTTGGAACTGGTGCTTTTTCTGTCCTCCCCCTTCTCCTCCGCCAGCTCTGAGAAAGCTGTGGAGGCTGGTGCCTCCACATGGGCCAGAAGGCAGGTGTTGGAAGGCAGGTGACCCGCCCCCAGCTTCATGCCCTTTCACACCTCCACACTTTGCAGAGTCTTTTGCCACATCTCACGTAGTCTTCTTTGCCTCCTTCTCTTCTGAACTTATCCTATGCAGCCATCAAGGCCCAGGTCAAATGTCACCTCCTCAGTGACACCCCCTCCCCCCTGCCCCACACCTCCAGGTAGGGACAACTGAGCTTCCTTGAAGATGGGTGCACTTCCCACCTGCATTACGCCTCTGCATTACAATCTGTCTCCCTCAGTGGACTGCAGTCCTGGAAATCAGGGACCATCAGGATCCCTAGCACGCAGCCCTGAGCTTGGTAAGGATAGCTGCTCAAGACAAATGCGATTGAATGAGGCACCCAGATTCCCAGTGTCAGGGGGCAGGGTGTCCTCATGGGTCCAGTACGCTCCCAGTCACAGTGTCTTCTGTGCCTCATTCTAACCGCATACCGGCCGACTTCCCACCTGCCAATCCTCTGTCACTCAGAGTCCAGCACTGGCCCTGGCACGGCGCTGAGAGGTGCACTGCCCAGCCCGTCTGGCCTGGCTCCTTCCCGGGAAAGTGGGAGGCAGGGAGCGAGGCCACAGAGACATCCCCGCGTCTCCAGCAAGGAGCTAATGGGCAGGTTAGTGAGGCGCTGGCTGCAGTCAGATTATTCACCCCAGAGCGCTGGGGAAGTAGGCACCAGGACCGCAGTCACGCTCACACATCAAGGCCAGTTCCAAGGAGGTGGAGAAGCTGCCCTCTCTCTGCTCACCTGCACACCTCCCACCACTGGGCTCAATCCGTCTGGGAGGGAGGAGGGGCGATGTCCATTCAGCCCACACCTACTGAGCACCTACTGTGTGTTCAGCCATGGCAGAGATGCGGCGGGGCAGGGCAGTGAAGAGGAGATGCAGCCCCTGCTCTTAAAGAGGGATGAGAAGGGGAAAGACGCGGCCATGTATTGAACACAGCTGTATACCGAGTCTTGTGTGAGGGCGACGTGCATTGAGCATCTACTGCATACCAAGCCCTGTGTGGGGATTTAACCTCCTCGCAGGCAGCTTCCTGAACTGGGTTTGCATTCCTGTGCCTCCCTGCCCTACAGGGATCCAGCTCTTCCTCATCCAAGGCCCAGCTCAAATGCCATCTCCCAGAGGAACGCTATGGACATGCCGTCTACTATGAGAAGCCTTTCCCGCTCTGTCGGGCAGAACTCTTGGCTCTTTCCTCTGCCTGGGGTTATTGACGGCAGGCTGCTGTGTGTTCAGCCCTTCCTGGGGGCCAGAAATGATGCCAAGTACTGCTGTGCGTTCTCTCTCAGTCCTCACCACCCAGCTACCAGGTAAGTACTGCTGTTACCCATTTTACAGCCAAGGAAACTGAGGTCCTGAGAGGCTAAGGGACTTGCCCAACACAGCACAGCCAGCAAGTGACAGAGCCAGAGCCTGACCCTAAGCCCAGCTGTTTCCAAGGCCACTGGATGAATGACCCAGGCCAATTCCTGGGCCCCTGTGCATGGCTGTCTCCGAGGACATCCACTGGCCATTTTTTTTTTTTTTTTTTTTTGCGGTACGCTGGCCTCTCACTGTTGTGGCCTCTCCCGTTGCGGAGCACAGGCTCCGGATGCGCAGGCTCAGCGGCCATGGCTCACGGGTCCAGCCACTCCGCGGCATGTGGGATCTTCCCGGACCGGGCCACGAACCTGCGTCCCCTGCATCAGCAGGCGGACTCTCAACCACTGCGCCACCAGGGAAGCCCCCACTGGCCATTTTAATAAGAGTAAATGGAAGCCTTTGTCCTAATGTGGCTGCCCCTCCCCCCACCCCCCACTTGGCATGCAGACACCTCTCCCCTGAAGCTCATGGAGACTCAGGATGTCATATTTCCAAACTGAGAAACAAGCTTACGTTTCTGGGGGAGAAAAGACCAATCTGGAGAAGCTGGGCATTCCCCTCCTCCCCCCGCCCCGGGGAATTTGCATATTGCTGTTTCCCATGATGCTCTCCCTCCCACCTCACAAAATAATTGCTGAGCAGATTGCATTGGAAGGAGCATTCCTGAATTATGGAGTCATGATTCTAAATGGCTGTTTATCTGTGTTTTGCTTCATTTCTTAAAAAAAAAAATTGTTAAAATTTAAGTAAGCGAGTTAAATGCAAAGGCAATGGAAGCTGCATCCATCACCCCGTGGAGGATGGTGTTGAGCGTCACGGGAGGAAGAGACTGCGGGAGGCGGTGATGGTCGCCGTCAGCTGACTGCTGGCTTTCTGGGCCTGCTCTCCGCTTGTCTGTCACAGCCTCCCTGTCTTCCCCACTGCACACCTGAGGAAACGAGAGCCCAGAGAGCTCAAGTGACTGGGCCAGGGTCACACGGCTGATATGAGGCAGTGCTGGGCTTGAAACACCTGTCGGTCTGACCCCAAAGCCAAGCTTTCCTCCCTCCCATGGTGAGTTGGGGCGTTTTTCAGCTGCCTCTCTCGGAGCCTCACTGGTGGGCCGCTCTGGTGTGATGGAGAAGGACACAGAGGCCCAGCTGGTTAGGAACCATGCCTGAGATGCCAGGCTCTGCCTGCTGTGAAGTGGGCGGGGCGCTGTAAGAACCAGGTGGGGAGATGCAGGAGGAATCATTGCCCTGACCTGCCCCAGGGAGCTCACAACCTCAGGGATAAGACGAAGGGCCCCAGCCTGGTGACATGGGAGTATACTACCTCCTCAGTCGAGGGACACATCACACACCGATGCCCATGGGTGTCTCCTTGGACCCGGCAGTACGTGCTTCCCTCCCTGCTGCTCATCTGCGTGGTCCTTCAAGGAAGGGTAGGGTCCTCCCTCATGCTGCCACAGTCAAATCTCCACCTCTGCCGTTTATCAATCATCAGACCTTGGACAAGTTGCTTAACCGCTCTGAGCTCAGTTTGTTCATCTGTAAAATGGGGATAACAATAGCACCTACCTCGTAGGGTCATTGTGAGGGTTAACTGGGCTAATACAAATAAAGGGCTCAGGACAGTGTCTGGCCTTAGGACCTCATAAGTGCTCAATAAATGCTGGTGGGTAGGATTCTTCATGCAGTAATTCACTGGGCATGCATGTGCCGGGGACGCAGAGGGGAGATGCAGACCCTGCCGACTCAGAGCCTCTAAGCTAAGGGCCTGAGGAGGAGTGGCAGACGGGTAAAGACCACCCTGTGGGCCGTGAGCTGCAGTGCAGGTAAGCACAGGGCATTAAGGGAGCCTAGAGGCAGAGGGTCAGTGAGGGCCCCCTGGAGAGGTGACAGCTAATCTTGATGGATGAAGAGGCATTCACCAACTGGCTGGTATTGGGGGGTCAGGTGGGCAGCTAGACACGAGCCAGGCATCCAGGCAGAGGAATGACACATAGAGAGGTGTGGCCCATCTAGGGACTGGCAGGTGACCCAGGATGGCCGGTGTCAGGTGTGTGAGGGGCTGTGATGAGAGACGGATACAGAGGGGGAGGCAGGGACCAGACCTCGGGGAGCCCTGGGAGCTGTTATGGGTAGAATCATGTCCCCCCAAAAGATACGCTGATGTCCTGGGATTTCCCTGGTGGTCCAGTGGCTAGGACTCCACGCTTTCACTGCAGGGGACACGGGTTCGATCCCTGGTCAGGGAACCAGGATCCCGCATGCCACGTGGATATGTTCAAGTCCTAACACCCAGTCCCTGTGAATGTGACCTTATCTGGATATGGGATCGTTGCCAATGTAATTAATTAAGATGAGGGCGTATTGGGGTAGGGTGGGCCCGTACTCTGATGTGACTGGTGTCTTCCTAAGAAGAGAAGAGAGACGCGGGGAGGAGAATGCCGTGTGCAGACACAGACCCATGAGAGCAAAGGCCAGGTGCAGTCAGAGGCCTTCGATGCAGGCTCAAACGCAAAGGATCGCTGGCCACCCCCAAAGGAAGCAGGCAAGCATCTTTCCCTGGAGCATTCAGAGAAAGCATGGCCCCGCTGACACCTCGGTATTGGGCTTCTGGCTTCCAGAGCTGTGAGAGCATCTGGTTTTGTAAGCCCCCAGCTTATGATCCTTTGTTACAGCAGCCATAGGAAGTAGTCCAGGAGTCAAACCACTTACAGCTCTCAGGGTGGAGAGGGTTAATCCCCAACAGCCCGGCCACAATCGCTTCTCTGCGTCCCCCTTGGTGCCTGGTGCTCAGCAGCGCTGCACAGAGACCTGGCGCCCTGCTGCCTGCTTGTTGCACCCCCCTCACCTCTGCCTTCGCCCCCAGGGCCACTTCCTGTCGGGACCTCGCTGCCGTGCCCGAGACCGACCATGGCGGCAGCCACAGCAGCTCATCATGAGATATACAGCCGGCCTTGGGCAGGGTGACAGGGCCCGGCTGGGCTGGCATGAATCATGTTTATCGCAAAGAGGAAACAAAGGGAAAAAGAAAATAAAGCTGCAGGAGGGGGCAGATGGGCAGGCGGGAGTGAGGTCTGGGGGCGGGGCCGAGCGGAGTGAGAGGCGCTGCCCACAGAGACGCCCATTAATTTCCTGATGTTTGCTCCAGGCCCGGGACCAAACAGCCCAGCGCTCTGTTGAGGTTTATCTGTGCGCCTCAGCTGTGAAGCGTGATGCGTGCCAGCTTCTTGGGTGCTTCAGAGATTTGCCAGGCCCGGGATGGGCGCCAATAGAAGCTTCCAGCCCCTCCATTACCCCAGCAAAGGTCTGGCTTTCAACGCTGTTCATGGGTGAAACTGCGCTACATTCTACCTGATAATGAGGTGTCTGTGGGATCAGGAGCTGCTCGGGCCTGAGTCACCCCCAGCCCAGAGCGGCCTGGCCTGAGAAGCCAGAGAGGGAGGGCGTGGAGGTGCCAGAAGAGGAGGAGGCGATGGCAAAGGCAGAGGGTCAGCACCAAGGAGACGTAAGGGAGCCGGAGTTCTTGAGCACCGGTGTGTGTACCCAGACGCATGTTCAGAGTTTTTCCTCTATCCTAACAGCAGTGCGTTAGTTTCCTGTTGCTGCTGTAACAGATCAACACAAACTGGGCGGCATAAGGCAACAGAAATTCATTCTGTTACCATTCTGGAGGCTAGAAGTCCAAACTCAAGGTGTTGGCAGAATTGGGTCCTTCTGGAGGCTCTGGGGGGCGAGTCTGTTCCATGCTTCTCTCCTAGCTTCTCCAGACGGCCGGCAATCCTCAGTATTCCTTGGGCTGTAGAGGCCTTGCTCCCCAAATGGCCCCATTTACTCAAATGGGGAGAAGAAAAGGGAGGGACGGGCTCAGGGCAGGGACAGGCAGGAGGACGAGGACTTGGCAGCTGACTTCAGAGGCATGATCTGAGAAGAGGACCCAAGGACCCCTACCCACCGACGGCACCAGCCATTTGGCTTCCCAGCTGCACCCTCCAGGCCCCGCCGGCATCACCAGCGCTGCATCCTGTCTGTCCCACGTCCTCCTTCAGACATGCGGCCATTTGCAGGGAGCCTGTTTAACTCATCCTCCGGGACCCACCTTGGTCACTCCTCTTGTATGAGGACAGCCTGACCTCTCCCCTTCCCCCCCACGCCCGCTTCATACAGGACTCTATACACCTCCTTTCACTGGCCAACCTCCAGGACACGAGCCCCTGCAAAGCAGCACTGGACTTGTATTTCTGATCCTCAGGCCCAGCACAGGAAACATTTCTCAATGAATGAGATAAGTCAATGAATGCATGTGTGGGAAAGGGGGCAGATGACAGTCACCAGCCCTCCCCCCCCACCCCCGGCAACCCCAGCATGAGGCCCCCACCCTCCCTCTGACCACTCTTGCTTCCCCTTTCCCCCAGCCCACACCCTACAGGGAGGGAGCCCCGCAGCCACTCTCCCCATCACCCCTGGGCAGAGAGACCCTGGTCCAGAATGCCAGCTTCAACAGGCACCAAGAGTGGCTGGGACCCTGCCGTATGCATCCCATCTCTTCTTGCAGCCTCAGGGGTGGGGAGATCTGATAGGTGGGGAGAAGAGGGAGGAGCCATGATTCTGGTTGGTCACGAGGAGATGTGGTCCTTACCTGGGGAAGGAGTAGTCTCCACACCCCAGATTCGCCGGTGTCCTCACCCACCGGGCAGGCTCTCCATCTTCCAGGGTCCCTGATATTTAAGGAAATTAAAGTCAGGTCTGGATGCTAAATATGTGTCTAAGCTAAATAGAAAATGGTGCCAGAGAAGAAGACCTTCAATTTTAGGAGCAAATAAATCACATGAGAGAGAGTGGGCTGGTGAGGGGGAGGTAGGGCAGGGCACTCAATTATTTAGGACAGAAAGGGTCTCCCAAAGTCGGGGGCGCTGTCCACATCCCCCTTCTTTCAAAGTGTGCTTCTCCACCTGGCGCCCTGGGCCAAGGCTGCGTCTTGCCCTCCTTGCCTAGACTCTCAGCATGCGATGCCAAGCTACCCCTCCCTGGATGGTTTGGGGAGGGAGAGTTTGGCCTCTGGGTTCAACTGGACCCAAGTCTGAATCCCAGATCCACGACCAACCAGCTGTGTGGCTTAGCAAGTCTCAACTTCCCTGAGGCTCAGTTTTCTCATCTGTATAATGGGGGCAAGCTAACAATGATTTCGTCCAGTTGTGGTCAGCAGGAAGTGAGTTGCTGAAATGTAAAATGCTCAGCCTTGTGCGTGGTCCATGAGGATGTGCCTGCGGTTGGCAGAATAATGGCCTCCACAGATGTCCATGCTCGAATCCTCAGAACCTGTGAATGTGGCACCTCATGGGGCAAGAGGGTGTCAAGTCTGCTGATGAAATTAAGGCTGCTGATCAGTTGCCCTTGAGATGTGGAGATTAAGCTGGATTATCCGTGTGGGCCCAAGGTAATCAGAAGGGTCCTTAGACGTGGACGAGGGAGGGAGGAGAGTCAACGTCAAGGTGATGTCATGTGAGGAAGATTTGACCAGCCATTGCTGACTTTGAACACGGAAGGAGACTACAAGCCAAGGAATGCAGGCAGCCTGCAGAAGCTGGAAAATGCACAGAGGTGGCTTCTCCCCTAGAGCTTCCGGGATGGAGCACAGCCCAGCCAACACCTTGATTTTAGCCCTTGAGGCCCATTTCAGACTTCTGACCTCCAGAACTGCAGGATAATAAACTTGTATTGTTTTATGCCACTAAGCTGTGGTGATTTGTTACAGCAGTAATAAGAACCCAATACAGGGCCCACTGAACAATCAATACTATCACCACTTAGCAGTCACCCAAGGAAACTATGTTGATTCAATGAATAAAAAGAACCCTGGCCTGAGCAACAGGAGTCTGAGATTCTGGTTCCAGTCCTGCGCCTAACTAGCTACACTACTTGAGGTGACACCCTCTGCTCTCCTGACTCAGTTTCCTTATCTGCAAACAGAAGGATTACAGATGATCTTCAAGGTCCCTGCCTCCCAATTCTCAACATTTTCTTCTTGTAACTGTCCCCTGAAAGGTTCTTGTGTCCACCCCCGCCGCCCCTCCTTTCTACCTGCAATCTGCTCCCTGCTCCCGGGCAGGGTCCAGGCTGGGCCTGGAAGAGCCAGTGGCCCCTGGAGGAGACAGTTAATAAAGGTGGGCAGAGGGGAATCAATGTGCTCCGACATCCCTGACAGATTGGCGAGAGCAACAGATTTAATATCCTGCAGTTTTCCTTCCCCAGCCTGGGGGCTGGAATTGATTAAATCAATTAAAGCCCCGCAGCCCAGGATGCTCTGGGTAAGGTTGTCTGGTCCTCCCGCTGTCACTGTCCAGCTACACGGCTCATCCCGCCCTGGGGCTCACACCATCCAGTGGTCCTGGGTCACCAGCAAAGGATTGAGTCCTACAAAGTGCGGGCACGTCATCCTCTGCTCGGACCACCCAGGCATGCACAGGCACCCTGGTTCAGGTGGGAAGTGAGGGATGGGATGGGGGGGTGGGGGAGGAGAGAGAGAACATCAGAGGCAAATGTGGACTGGGACCCTCCCAAGAGCCGAGTACAGGGGTTGCAGGAGTGAGCTAGATGGGCAGGGTGGCTGCTGCATGCAGGTTTGGGCTGGGTATGTGCCCAGGCTGGATGGAACAGGGGGAGCCCTCGGCAGAGGCCCAGGACAGCAGAGATGGGAAGGGACTTGCCCAAGGGAGTGTGTGGTCAGACAGGGCTGAGCTCACATTCTTCACTCCCGGCCTGCAGAGCCCCCTCCCAGGGCCCGATGTCAGCCTGCGTTGACCTCCCCAGCCTGCTTCTTTTCCAGGTCTTCCCCTGACTGCTCAGGGAAGGCAGGCTCATCTGAACAGCCTCCTGAGCCTGGAGGATTAGGGGGTAACTCAAGTGTTAACAATGACAGTGGAAGGCATCCTCAGGCTCAGCCAGAATGATTGCCTGGCTGGGGATGGTTGGTCCGTGTGCCAGATCCCGTGGGGTAAGAGCTACCTGTAAGGCCACGGAGCTTGGGGGTGGGGGGAGGAAGAGCTGCCTCCCCTCCCCTCCCCTCCCCTCCCCTCCCCTCCCACTCCCCACAGCCTCTGCTTTGAGTCTCTGGGCCCTTTATGATGAGTGGAGGCATCTTTTGGTCAGTTTCCTTCCCACAGTGTTGAGTTTGAACCACCCAGTTGAGTCAAATGCAGACCCCACTTCACAGATGCGGAAACTGAGACCAGAAAAGGAAGCTCCTTACTCAAGGTCACGGTTGCAGCCTGGACTGGAGCCCGGGATGCCTGGCTGTCTCCCGTGTCAAACTTGTTCCACATCAGAGGAAGCACAGAAGGGGCTAGAGGCTAGCCAGGGGCTGGGACAGGGCAGGGGTGATGGTAGCGCAGGGGCAGGCTGGGGATAGGACAATGAATTTGGTTCTGGACTCAAGAGCAGGATCTGAGAAATGGGACACAGGGACCCCCACCCTCCTTCTGTGCTCTGCCAAAGATGTCATCAGCTTCCTTTAGACCACACTGACCAGGCAGTGCCCTGGCGAATGGAACAAGCTCTGGAGTCAGATTAACCAGGGTTCAAGTCCCAGCTTCCCCACTGACCGTGGGCCCTCGGACAAGCCATCAGCTTCTCAGAGACTCAAGTTTCCCTCTCTGTCAAATGGTGCTGATCAGGGCACCAGATCCATGAGAAGTGACATCTGAACTCAGGTCTGCCCAGAGCTTGTCCGAGCCTGCGACTCCCCGCCACGTTCAGGGAAGGTGGTCCTCATCCAGAGCCCCCATACAGGCCAAGCACACAGCAAGTGCTCAGGAAGGGTTAATCACGTACAAATCTGGGGATAAGGATGACACACCCTCCCCTCAGCTATTTTCTGAGATTCAGTTCAATTCATGAATTCATTCAACAGAGTCTGGGATGTTAGTGGAGCCACCCGTTCACAGCCCAACCCTTCTCTCTCTCATGAGACATTTGATCAACACCCTCCAAAACAAACGGTCCCCAACCACCGAGATCTCCAAGGAAGGAGCTTGTGGCTAAGCGTTTGGGTCGCCTGCCCAGAGCTTGCTTCCTTCCTTCACCCCACACGGCAGCTGCTCTGCCCAGGGACGTAGGCCACCGTCTGTCTCTCTGCCTTGAACCAGACCTTTGGTCTCTCGAGACCTCAGTTTTCTCTCTCCTGCAGTTGAGGTGGGATGAGCACAAGTGAGAGGCAGCCAGGTGCCTGGGGGAGTCCTGAGCACGAGGTCCACACCCTGCCGTCAGCCAGTCTGCCAGCTCCGTCCAGCTCCTAACCAAGGCCCAGCGGGCACCATCTCTCTCGCAATTAATTCCTGCTCCAATTCAAATCCCTCCTGGGGAATGTTGAGCCGGTGCCCTGTGAATGGATGGATCCTGCAAAGGAGGGCAGATTGGAGCCTGCAAAAAGCAGGGCAGGGGGCCTGGGGGTGCAGCCCGGAAGACCAGTGGAGGGCACCTAAGGAGGGTGAGGGGTCCCTGTGTCCCATTTCTCAGATCCTGCCCTTGAGTCCACAGCCAAATTCCTCCTCCTCCTCCCAGCCCAACCTTGCCCGGCCATCACCCTTATCCAGTTCCAGCCCCTACCTAGCTCTTTCCCTCTGTACTTCCTTTTTCTCCAAATGCACCTCAAAAAACAGCCCTCCAGGTGCTGAAACCACCGCCCGCCGTCTCAGGTAAGCACAACAATGATGACAGTAATGGTAATAGCCTCCACCACTCGCTCCGTGACGAGCAGGCACGGGGCTGGGTGCTTTGCATGATCCTCTCCTTTCTCACAAGTCCCTAAGTGGTGGGCGTGAGTGCACTGCCAGTTTACAGGGAGGAAACAGGCCCAGACAGGAGCGGGGACTCTGAGGCAGAACTGGGGACTCGCACCCCGGCCCCCCCCCCCCGGCTCCAGAGCGGGCCCCTCACCACCTCGGGAGACGCGCCCCGGCATCTCCAACTCTCGCCCCCTGCCCCCGCCAAGTGAGGAGTCTTTTTCATCTTCCTGCCACCACGGCCCCCTTCCCACCCCCCAGCCCAGGCCCAGGCGCTTGGCGTCTCGTGCGGTAAGTGCCGTGACTGCCCCATTATCCCCCTCCTCGCTCTCCCCCACGCAGTCACAGCTCAGCAGCGTCTGGTCCTGGTGGAGTGGAAGCCACCTGGCCTGGGGGATGGGGGTGGGAGCCCAGGCCCTGCTCAGTGTCATCGCCACAGAACTGGGCCAACCAGGACGGACGGCTCCAGTCCCTGAGCCATAGATGCCCCGCCCATACAGAGGGGCAAACTCACACCCCGGCAGCACCTGGTCTGCAGGAAGGGCACCCGTTTCTATTTCACTCTGTTTCAGGTCCGTGTGTGCGCTGGTGGTGGCCTCGCCCAGCCCCGAGGAGCCGCTGGAAGGCTAGAAACGGAGCTGGAAGGCGGAGGGCCTCGCTTCCTCTGTCGTAAGGGGCGGGGCACAGGCGGGGCTCGCTCTCAGCCGGAGGGCTCAGATGGATGAAGCCCTGCGGGGCCGGCGGCAGCAGGTGGCTCAGGCCCGTTCCTCCTTCTCAGAGCGCCCCCCACCCCACCCCGAGGGCTGCCGCCAGCCTCCACGTGCAAGGCCCTCTCATCCAGCCCTCCCCGGGATGCTCTGCCAGCCAAGCTGCCTGGATCCTCCTCTTTGCATGGATGAGGCACAGAGAGGGCCCTGGTCTCTCCCAACTCACACAGCAAGTGTCGCATGAGCTGGGACCATTAGTCCTGTTCCAAACCCATTGCTGCAACGCTGACCTCTACCACCACGGCCCTAGGCGGGGTGTGCCGAGCATGGCCGGTGTGGGCAGAAGAGAGATCTCTGTGGCATAACTAATTTTTGGGGGGTAATAAATTTTATAATACAGGTATGTGATTTTTATAAAGTCAAGTGGTATGAAACAGTATAGACAGTGAAAAGTAAGCTTCTCCTCAACCATAGCCCTGCTTCCCTCCTTTTTCCTTCTTTTTTTTTCCCATGGTTAGCTATTTGTAAACACAAAATTTACCATTTCAACCATTTTTAAGTGTACAGTTTGCTGGCATTAAATACCTTCACTTGTTGGGCAGCCGTCACCACCACTGTCTCCAGAACTTTTTCATCTTCCCAAGCTGCAACCCGGTCCTCATTGAACACTAACTCCCCATTGTTCCCCACCCCCTCAGGCTCCGGAACCCACCTTTCTACTTTCTTTTTTTAAATTTCATTTCATTTCATTTATTTTATCTTTGGCTGCGCTGGGTCTTTGTTGCTGCACGCAGGCTTTCTGTAGTTGTGGTGAGCGGGGGCTACTCTTCGTTGCGGTGCGTGGGCTTCTCATTTCGGTGGCTTCTCTTGCTGTGGAGCACGGGTTCTAGGCGCGCAGGCTCAGTAGTTGTGGCATGCAGGCTCAGTAGTTGTGGCACGTGGGCTCAGCATTTGTGGCGCACGGGCTTAGTGGCTCCGCGGCATGTGGGATCTTCCTGGACCAGGGATCGAACCCCTGTCCCCTGCATTGGCAGGCGGATTCTTAACCACTGCGCCACCAGGGAAGCCCCACCATTCTGTTTTCTGTCTCCATGAATTTGATTCCTCTAGGAGCCTCCGATAAGTGGGATCATGCAGTATTTGTCCTTCCGTCTCACTGCCTCACTTCTTAGGGCGCCCACTCTTCCCAGCTCCTCGTATACCCATCCCTCACTCTGTCAGCAGGAGATCTTGGCCATGATTCCCCGCCTGCACATCAGCACTGCCTCACTACTTCTTGAACTTCACTTTGATGCTATGTGGCTGAGCCACCTTTCATCCGACCAGCCCCCTATTTATGGGCGTGGCGTAATTTCCAGTCCCTCTGATGTGCTGATCTTTGGACACACGGTGAATCTCTCTGTAGGGTGAATTTCTTGGACTGGAACTGCTGGATCAAAGGATTTGTGCATTTTAAATTCTGAGAGATGCCTCTAATCACCCTCCAAAGAGGTGACTTGGCCCACGGTGGATGCTGCTTTGAGGGCAGGTACGTGCCACCTTTCGGGGAGGGGATGTCGGCGGGGGGGGTGCTGAGCCAGACTCAGCTTCTCCAGGGTCTCCTGTAGCTTCTCCACGGCTTTGAGAGGAGCAGGTGGTGACTCCCCACCTGCTGTCCTCCTTGCTGGAATGGACGCCCCTGGAAGATCTTACTCTTGTCCCTGAGCCAGAAAACCAGGCCCGGGAGAGGCTCAGCCCCTTCTCTAGTTAGTCCCCCAGGGTTACTCAGTCTCCGCCACCCCGGCCTGCAGCCTGGGCCTCTTCCTCCGCATCCCGGGGAGGCCTCCACAGAGTTACAGCCCCATTCGTTCCTTGAGTACATTCGACCAAGGGTATTTATCTTGGGTCTTTCTTTCCCCCAAATAAACTGAGAAAATTCACAGCCTACCATTGTCTGGGGCAAGCTGGGGGCAGGGAGGCAAAGAGAGACCACCAGGGCAATGTGGGGAGCAGCCGTGAGGTCAGGCCTGGGTGGGGGGATCCTGTGCTGTGGTGGGGCACAAGGACCAACAGGGGAAGGGCCCCAATCCATTTTCTCTGCTCCCTGTAAAGTGTCCTCAGCGGAGCACGTGGTCCCCAAGGGAGAGACCACTAGCATTAAACTAAGATTAGCAGGGACCGCCCATCCAGCCCTCCCTGCGTGCCAGCCTCTATATCTATATTCTCTTTCCCGCAAGCCCCATCCTAAAAATGATCCCATTTTACAGAGGGGGAAACTAAGTCTAGCAAGGTTAAGTGACTGACCACAGTCACTTAGCAGTTGGGCCGAGAGGTCAAAGGTCAGAGACTGTTGTGACCTTCCCAGAGCGTGGGCCATATGTGCCCCTGTCCTCATGGGAGAAGGTTTAGGAGCAAACTCCCTAGTTATGGGGATAGTCAGGAGGACACAAGGAGCCATTTACCCCCTCCTAGGCTTCTCCGATGGCCCACATGACCTGTGGGCATCCAGTCAGGTCCATGGGCCCCCCCACTCCCACCATATACCTCAGTCCCATAAGCCAAACGTCCCAAGGATCTGCCTAGCTGCTCTTCCCTGGCCCCAATCCTGCAGCCTTACAGGATTCATTGCTGACCATAATTAGGTCTCACAAGGATAAAACTTAAACAAGTCCAAAGCCTTCAGGGATGGTATTAGCGCACTAATTCTGTTTGTGGTTTAAATATTAATGTCAGAGTGTAATTACTACCCCTGCTGTCAAAGGCAGCAGCTTGGAAACAGTTTCAGCCCAGCAAATGGGATCCATCCATCCTGGATGCCAACATGCATAGGGGTGAGTTTGGCATTCTGGAGAGTTCTGGAATATTTAGAACTCATGGCATGTAGAATAAAGTTACAAATCGACAGCCTTTGAGCCAAATCTGGCCTGCAAGCCTCTTTTAAAAAGTTGGCCTGCATCGTGTTTAAACAAAAAAAGAGGACTTCCTTGGCAGTCCAGTGGTTAAGACTTCACCTTCCAACACAGGGGACTCAGGTTTGATCTCTGGTCAGGGAGCTGAGATTCCACATGCCTCAGGGACAAAAAACCAAAGCTAAAACAGAAGCAATATTGTAACAAATTCAGTAAAGACTTTAAAAATCATCCATATCAAACAATCTTCAAAAAAAAATAAAAAAGAAGAACCCAGCTTTATAATTCTTCTTGAACAGTGGAGAAACATGGCTGTGTGGGACCACAATCCCACATGGTAACAGTGGGCTGGGCTGAGCGATGTGGCCCCCTGGAGACAGGCATTCATCTCCAGTTAACCACAGTCCCCACCATGCCCTATTGTGTCACGCCCATTTGCTTCACCTGTCTGAGCACTGTAGGCATTGAGTTTGTGGCTCTTGGGTTAGAATTTGGAAAGTGTAGGGATGAAGAGGGTTGGAATTGCAGAACCAGGAGGAGGCAGAAGTCCAGAAGGGGGCTAGCTCTTGATCGAGGAGAAGGGAGATGCCTGGGTAAGGGGTAGCTCCTACCTTCCCCTGTCCTGCCC
Source organism: Mesoplodon densirostris (assembly GCF_025265405.1). Lineage (NCBI taxonomy): Eukaryota > Metazoa > Chordata > Mammalia > Artiodactyla > Ziphiidae > Mesoplodon > Mesoplodon densirostris. The sequence goes on along the minus strand of NC_082662.1, from coordinate 8,845,903 downwards.
ACAGACTGACCTCCTACGTGGGGAAGACCCAGCACATCATGTTTTAGCTAACTCCAAAAGCACACGTGTTCCAGAAATTAAGCCTTAGCACCAGAGACTGCTGTGAGAGAGGGCGGGGGAGTCTTGGGTCTTGCTGGGCCTTTTCATGAGTAATTTGGTCCTTGACTCGCCACCACTACCATCTTCCCCAAACCCTCCCCATGTCCAGCCTGGAGGGAGAGCCGGGAGCCGGGGCCCCTGGATGGGGCAGCTGCTGGGTGACCTTGGGCAGTTCCTGTGTCCTTCTGAACTTCATCCCATCTGGACAAATGCTCTCGCTCGGCTCCGTGGCCCCAAACTCCACCAGGACCGAGGCAGCCGCGGTGAGGTCGCTCAGATTGCGGGGAGGGTCACTCAGTGTGCTTCTAAGAAAGGGACCCTGTGGTGTCTTGCACGGTGTGCCATCTATAGTGGGGGCTTAACTGGAGTGCAATGGAGAAAAGCTCTGGACTTGGAGTGGGAAAACAAGCAAACCCGCTTCTCCTCTTACCAGCATATGAACTCGGGCAAGTTGTGTAATCTTTCTGAACTGGTTTTCCTCTTCGGCAAATGAGAGGAATGATGCCAACTTCACAGGGATGATGGAAGGAATAAATTAAGTCCCAGGCCCAACATATTCTGCACCATACAGATGCTCAGTAAATGCTGGACAGGACCTGTTGAAATGAATTTAGAAGAATAGAGGTGTTGTGTGAAACTGAGAACCGCTGGGGAGGGGAGGAGAGGGTGAGGCTGCAGTGGGGATGGAGGTGGAGCTGGAGTAAGAGGGGGGCCCCGGAGGGGCAGCAAGACAGGAGGACAGCAGCAGAGGGGCCCCGGGAGCAGGGCTGGGCTGTGTTCCCTGTATGAGTCTGAAGGAATCAAGTTCACATCAAGACACCTACTCATGCTGACCTGTACAAAGTTGGAGAATTTAGGGCTTCCCTGGTGGCGCAGTGGTTGAGAGTCCGCCTGCCAATGCAGGGGACGTGGGTTCGTGCCCCGGTCCGGGAAGATCCCACATGCCGCGGAGCAGCTGGGCCCGTGAGCCATGGCCACTGAGCCTGCGCGTCCAGAGCCTGTGCTCCGCAACGGGAGAGGCCACAGTGGTGAGAGGCCCGTGTACCGCAAAAAAAAAAAAAAAAAAGGAGAATTTACTCTACAGTCTGAAAGGTGCCTCCTGGTACTCAAGGGCAGGAGGGGTGGGGGGCGGAGACTGAACGATAGGACTGGAGGGGCTGCCCCTGTGTCTTTCTCTGTGTATATATCAACCCGTCTCTCTCTGTCTCTTTCGTTGTCCTTCATAGTTCTCTCTCAGTCTCCGTGTCTCTGTCTGTCTTTGTTCCCCTCTGTGTGTCCCCCTCTCTCTGCTCCCCGGCCTCTCTCTGTCCACAGCACTCTGTCTTCCTCCCTCTCTTCCTTCTGTCTGGCTGTCTGTCTTGTGCTCTCCTGTCTTGCAGCACCCTTGGGCGCCTCTCTGCAGGTCTGCTTGGTCCCTCTGCTCTCTGCAGACCAGCTCTCCCTTTGTCCCATGCAGAGGGTCGGTTGTGGCCACGGAGGCCACGTCCCATCCAGTGCAAGTGTCTGCCTGTCAGAGACTGAGCACGATCAGCCAGGACCCAACTCCAAACCTCTGCCAGGGGGCTGCTTGGGGCCTGGTCTGGACCATCCCCCATACCCTGGGTTTACCCCTCCGCCACCCCAGGCAGCTGGGCAGCGCAAGGATTAGCTCTCAAGTGACAGGGCAGTTCTCAGAGAAGAGGGGCTGGGCTGGACCATTCCCAAGACACACCTACTCCAAGGCCTTGTGAGGCTGTGGTTGGGCGTCCAAGTGAGTACCCAGGGGAGGGATTAGTACTGGCAGTGACCCTGACAGTTAGGGGTACACTAGGGCCAGAGGTCCGGCTGTAACCACCTGAGCTAAAATAGGGATGAAGCACTCAGAGCTAGAAAGAGGGTAAGCTGCCCCCTCAGGTTCCAAGAGAGTAAACGGGGCTCCTGGAGATGGACCAGGTTCCTCTGTGCCCAGGCAGGATGGCAGAAGGGGAAGGATGGGTGGGAGCCAGACAAACGGCACAGGGTGCATCCTCTGGTATAAAGCCGGTGCTCAATGAACGTTTGCACGAATGAGTGGGTAAGAGCAAGAGAGAGTCGAAGATGTTAACAGAGCGGAGAGAGAGCCCAGAGCGGAGAGGCGGAGCCTAAGACATCATGGGCGGGAGAGAAAACAGACAGAGGAGCTGGCGGGGAGTCGAAGGGCCGGGGAATGCCCAGGAGGAAAAGAGGGGAGGGGGCAGGGGCGAGGGGAGGGAGAGACTGTAATTCATTTCACTTCGTCTCTGCTCATTTTGGACAAATAGAGCAGAAACCGCAGACCAAGGGAGGAGGAAACAGGGCATGAAATTGCACTGTGCCTTGTAATAGCTCTGCCAGCCGGTGGCCAGGGGCTAAAAAGCCACTGGGTCAGCCCTGATCTCCCAGGCGTTCTGGGGTGGGCAACCCAGGCCCCGCACTGCCCAGCTGGGCCCAGCGTAGGAGTGGGAGGTGAGGGGTGGCCGCGGCAGCCGGGTTCCTGCCTGAGAAGCTCCTCTCAAGTTCATCCATGTCCTGGGCCCTGAGTGGCCCCAGGATGCTCCAAGAAGCTGGGGAAGGGACGTCCATCAGACAGCAGAGAAAATCCCTGAGAATTTAAGGGATTTGGAGAATTAATACACCCTGGATTTAGACGATCAGAAGCATTTCTGGAGGTGGCTGTATGGAAGCCGTTGGAAGCTTCTGGATGGATGTGGACTGCAGGATGCCTTCCTTTCCCTCTGCAGGAGCCTGGTGGGATGGAGGGCGGATGAGGGGATGGGCCAGCTGGGGACTCCAGAGGGCAACAAGATCTCCAGCTCTACAGCCCGTCCCCTGCCACCCTGCCTGGGCCAGCTTACTGGGGCTGCGACCATGAGCAGAAGCTTCAGACATGAGGGTTGAGAATAAATAAGAACAAATTCCCTGCTGACAAACTCTGGGGCGCCCAGCTTCCCACATGGATCCCCCTCTGAGGTGGATGGAGGAGAACACAAACAGCCTACTGGGCGCCAACCTCCAGGGTCTGCCCCCTCTCATCCCACTTACAACTCCCTGCAGGTTAAACTTTCTCCATCTCAGCTCAACCCCAGTGCTCCCCTGCCTAGTGGGTCCTATTGGCTTTGGAAGAGATCACATCAACCTAAATAGTAAGTGCTGCTATATCCAGAGTGCTTGTTAAATCCAGACACTGGGCCAAGCCTTTGATGTGCCTTAGCCCAAGGTGACATCAACTCCTCACAACCCCCATATAACCGTCACCCTCTTTTAAAGAAGTCTGGCCATCTTCTCCAGAGTTTATGATCTTCACCTGGGCTGGTGGGTTGGGTAGCGGGTGGTTAAGTGCGTTCATGATAGCGAAGTGGATTGAGCTATGGGTAGGGAGGCTGGGTGGTGAGGTGATGGATTTGAGGGTGGGTAAGTTGGTGGCTCGGAGGAGTTGGTTAACTTGGTGGGTTAAGTGGTGTGTGGAGAGGTAGTTGGTGTTGGGTGGGGTGTTGCTGTGTTGGGTTGAATGGGTAGATAAGGGCTGGACAGTTGGGTGGTGTGATAGGACGGATGGCAGATGGACTGACCCTAGAGCACAGCAGGCATTTTCCAACCTCCAGACCTTGGCTTTGCCACTCTTTCCACCAAGAACTCCCTCCCTCCCGTCCCCGCCTCTCTTTTTTTTTTTTTTTTTTTCGGTACGTGGGCCTCTCACTGTTGTGGCCTCTCCCGTTGCGGAGCACAGGCTCCAGACGCGCAGGCTCAGCGGCCATGGCTGACGGGCCCAGCCGCTCCGCGGCATGTGGGATCTTCCCGGACCGGGGCATGAACCCGTGTCCCCTGCATCGGCAGGCCGACTCTCAACCACTGCGCCACCAGGGAAGCCCCCTCGCTTCTCTTCCTCCTCCTTCAAGGCTCAGCCCAGACTCAGTAGCATCTTCTCATGCCATCACAGCAAAAGGCAAGTTCATCTCTGCGGACAGCCTGGGATGCTTCTGCTGGTACCCCTCTCCTTACACCTCATTGTCTGTGGTCTCTGGCAACAGTGATTTCTACCTGCCTAATGGGACCAGAAGTTCTCTGAGGGCAGACACTATGCCATGTTCATCTCAGCATGAGCAATGATACCTCCGCGGTACCAGCTGCACTGGGAGCAGGGAGTAAATATCTGGCCAAGAGAAGGAAATGCCAGAGGCTCCTACCCAGTGACCCTCAGACGCCTGCCCTGGACCCTTCAGAGGTCTATCCCTGAGACACAGTAGTGCCAGCTCTCTGGGGCCACAGCCTCAAAACCACCCTGCATGGCTCATCGCAGACCCCTCCTCTGCAGGGCATCGTCAGCTATGTGGCTCCCAGCCACAGAAAATGAGTTTTGGATGGCGTGAGGATGCCCAGGCTACAAGACTGCACAGGTCTGCTCCCAGCTGGGACATATGCGGGGCAGAGACCAGCTGCCCCAGGGGCTGGTTCAAGAAGCTTCTAGCAGCCCCTGAGGCCTGAAAGAGCCAGAGGCTGTGGTGGGTTGGTCTAGGCCGGAGTTTCTGTCAGGCTTTCACAAGATTAGCGGTCACCCTGTGGATCCCCTCTCCTCTGCTGGTGACGGTCAAGCCAGGCCACTTCTCCACCTCGCCACTGTGCCCCTCCTGTTTGTTTACCCTCTGTGGCGGTGAGGGAGGCAATGGAAGGAGAATCAGCCCCCACCATCAAGGCAAATACTTTCTCTGCTAATTGGTATTTGCATGGCAAATCCCAGGTAAAGATGGGATCATTTGCATGTTCTAGGGGTAATGATATTTGATGTTGTCAACTTATTACCACCTTAATCACCACTCAATTTCCTGCTTTTCAAGCTCCCAATCACGCTGCCACCCAAAATAACCACCTCTTTGAGACTCTGGCAGGGCCTCACTGGGAGGGAGCCATTTGGGGCTCCCCCTGGCTGAGGGAGGCTGAACAACATTCTGACCCTGCTCTGGGGCTCCCTCCCTCCTCCCCCTCTTCCTTCCCCCTCCTCCTATCTCCTCCCCTCCTCCTCCTCTTTCTCTCTTTCCTCCCTTCCCCCTCCTTGTCACCCCCTCCTGCCCGAGGCCCCCCCTCAATTTGCTGAATCCACTCATTCCCTGTAGGAAGCCAGACAAAGGAGCGGGTCTCCATCGTACAGACAGGAAAAGAAGCTCCCTTGCAATGGGGCGAGCATCTGATTAGGTTATTTATTTCCAGGAACAAGGGGGAGCCTCTCTCCAAGGCCACACCAGGACCCCACTCAGCCCCATTACCAAAAAAGGGCTTTTTTTTTTTTTTTTTTTTTTTTGCGGTACGCGGACCTCTCACTGCTGTGGCCTCTCCCGTTGTGGAGCACAGGCTCCGGACGCACAGGCTCAGTGGCCATGGCTCACGGGCCCAGCTACTCTGTGGCATGTGGGATCTTCCCGGACCGGGGCACGAACCCGTGTCCCCTGCTTCGGCAGGCAGACTCTCAACCACTGCGCCACCAGGGAAGCCCGGGAATTATTTTTAAGGAATAACAAAGAATACCTTCTATTTAGTGCGTACTACCTGTGCCAGGCCCTGTGCTCAGCGCTTCGCCTGGATTTCTCACTGGTCCCCGTTCCACTCGGAGGAAAGGCAGAGTCCTTACGAAGACTCCTGAGACTCCATGGGGTCTTCCCTCATCTCCCGTGATGTGCCCTCCCACTGCCTCTGTTATACCCAATCTGACCCCTTCCACCTTCAGCCAACACCAAGTGTGCCCCTGCCGGCGCTGTGCTGGCTCTGGTCGGAACGCTCCTTCCCTGGACACCTGCTCGGCCCACTTTGCTCCATCCCCTTCTCCATGCAGCCTGCCCTGACCCCTGTCCCCCATTAATCCTGCAACCCCTGTTCCACGCGCACACACGCACGCACACACACACACACACACACACACACACACACACACGCCTTCCTCCCCCCCTCTGGGGCTCTCTGTCTTGCTCTTCTTTCCCTTGTCCTTTAAATATACCACAGCATGAACTCGCCCGGTATGTGTGTTGTCTATCTGCCCCCCCCCCCGAGATGAAGGCAGGAAGTATATTAGGCGCTGCATGAATATTTATTGTCTCCATAAAGGAATCTTCACAAGAACCTTAGGAAGTAAGCCCTGTCATTATCTTCACTTTACTGCCAAGGAAACTGAGGCAGAAGGAAAGACGTTCAGTATCCTGCCCAGGGCTACACAGGCGTTAGGTGAGATGCCCGGGATCTGACCCCAGATCTGCGCTCTGACACGGCCTGATGCTGCCCAGGAATGACCAGCCTGGGTCTCACCCTGTTTGGCTGGAGTTGATGCTGGAGTTGATGCAGAGCTGCCCTGCCAGATGTGGAAGCAATCTCTGTTAGTGGTGTGGGTGTGGGATCAGGCCCCGGTGCAAACCCACACTTACCTCCTGATACTGAGCGAGTCTGAGCACTTACATATTCTCAACTTGCCTTAGTCTATTCATCCACGAAATGGCCTACCTCCTAGAGCTGGGCCAGGATTCAGTGAGCTAATGCTTCTAGCCGACACAGCACCTCTGTGTGTTCAGTAAATGATCATTTGTCTAATAAGTATTCCCAGTGTTTCAAAGGTGGCAGGGCCTCCCTGCCAGGCTATCTGCTGGGTGGACTACCCAGCCAGTGGGTAGATCAAATGTAGTGATTGGGGAGCCCATGGGACTATGGGCCAGGCCCGCCAATTCAGGGGGTCCCAACACCAGGGTGAAGGCTGCTGCTGTGTCCCTGTCCTTGGTGAGGCGTGGCCCAGATAGTCTTCTCCTGATACCCTGAAGTTCCCATGTTTGCACAGCATGTAGTTCTTATTATAAATTCGGTTGGCATTATGATGCACCCACATTCTGTTGTGCTTCCCTGGATGGAAGAGAAAGAGAAATTGGACATAACCCTGGGACGCGCCCATGGAAGGGGTCGTGCATGGAGGCCGCCACAGCCTTGGGGGGCTGGAGGCGGGGCCAAAGGAGGAGAGGGCTGGCCACACACATCTCTCCCCTTCTCAAGCCTAACAGGTGGGAGGAAAAGGGGCTCACTTCCCGCAGTCTCAGGAGGGTTCATATACATCCAACCACCAAGCTCACATGGGATCTTTGGAGAGCTCAGGAAATGGGGGTGGGGTGCGGGCCTCCGTGCACGTGCAGATGAGCAGACAAGCCCATCGCTGGGGACTGGAAAGCTCCCACTGAAGACAGCCGTCCCCACTCGCGTCCCGTGTAGCCCCGTTGGAGATGAGCCTGCAGTCAGACCCTGGGCGACAGGACCCTTCTGTTCTACTGACCACAGCTGTGAAGAGGACGGGGCGGGGCGGGGTGGGGGTGGAATGTCTGTCAGATGCTTCTTCCCCAGCCTCCTCCCAGAGACAGCACCACACACACACACACACACACACACACACACACACACACACACACACACACACACACACACACACACCCCTCTTGAGGAACTACGGCCTCTAATCAACATCACTGGGTAATCAGTACCCTCATTTTTTGCCTCTAAATGGCTGAGGAAGATAATCATTAAATACTCATGTAGTAATTCGACACATCGCAGCCTTTTAAACCATCTCAAGGAGGAGAGTGTGGGCTTGCACCGGGCCTTGATCACTCCTTACAGATTTCTCGAGTCGAATGACTGATCACCTTCACCTAGCGAGCAGCAGCGCGGTGGCAAAGGCAGCTCCAGGGAGAAGCAGGGAAACAGCCCTCATGCCCGGAGGGTTTCCCGGGAAAGCACTTTGAAGGAAGGAAGTGTTGGGGGGAGTTGGGGGGACAAGCTCTGAACTGATGAATTAAACATTCGCTGAGCTCTTTCGAAGCCGCTGCTACCAAAGAGGGGAAATGCTTTAATTAATAAAGCACAGTCAGGGAGAGGGAGATGTTTTCTGACGCCATGCCCCAGGGCTCCAGAGGCAAGATAAACAAAGCAGAAGCCATCTGCTTGGTGCCGATGCTAGGAGGGTCGATGCTCCTCTCCCAGGGTCTGGGCTGGGGTGGCTGCTCAGGTGTCTACCCCCCGCCCCCCGCGGAGGTGGAGAATGTCTTATCCTGGCTTCAAGGCCAGCCTAGAGCTGAGGGCACCTGCCCCATGGGAAACACTGGAGATGTGGCAGACAGAGCACTGAACTGGGAGTCCTGAGGCTGATACTCCATCGTCGGCTCTAAGTTGCTGCGTGACCTTGGGTAAGTCACTTTCTCTCTCTGGACCTAGGTTTTCTCATCCAGGGTTCTCAGACTGGGTTCTGGGGAACCACTAGGTTCTTGAAGGGTGTCTCAGGATTCCCTCTGGTGGTGAGGGTGCAGGCAGGTGGGGTTCTGAGCTCCAAACCCAGCTTCAGCCAAAGCAGCTTTACTTTTGTCTGTTAATATATAACAGGCTTTACGTAAGACGTCCTTTGAAGAAAGAACACTGCAGGTTTAAAAAAAAAAAAGAAAACCATTGGCTTAGATGTTTTCTCCTATCTCTTCAGGAGCCTGGGCCTCAAAGCTGAATGATCCCTGTTGGCAGGCCAGCCAGCATCAGTCATGACCAAGCACCTAGCATGTGCCAGATACTGGGGGACTGCAAAGGAGAATAAGAAGGCCCTACCTCCTTTCAAGGGGGCTTCCAGTCTAAACCGGATGTGGCCGATATGTGGCACACATACCACTAGTCCTGCCATTAGGACCATGGCAGACATTACTAATCAATCACGGCTGTCACTCTCTCCTACAGAGGTCAAATGTGACTTCAAACTTTTTCTCAACCCAGTGCTCCAGGCAGCCCTGCCACTTAATTGGCCCTGGTATGTGAAATGAAACCTTTCCTGACCATCTCTGGTTGGTTCTAACAAACATAAGTTTCCCAAGATGCAATGGACGGCCTCACTTGGGAGTAAGAATCCCAACCTTGTTCATTTGGTCAACAGATATTCATTGAGCACCTACTGTATGCCAGGCACAGTTTTAGGGAGACAGAAGTCCTAGTGGCTCTTATAGTAAGGAGAGAGATGGATGGTAAAGATATAAACAAGTTAAAAAGCAAGAATATCTCAGGTGGTGAAAAGTAATGCAGATGATTGAGCAGGATTATGGGTGAGAAAGGGACTGGCTGGCTACTTTAGCTTGGGTGGACAGGGCGGGCTTCTTTGAGGTGGTGACATGTCAGGAGAAATCTGAATACTGGGAAGGAGGTGGTCACGCAAAGGTCTGGGGAAAGAGCATCCTTGGCAGAGGGAACAGCCAGTGCAAAGGCCCTGAGGCAGGGCAGAGATTGATGTGTTAGAAGAACAACAGGAGGCCCAATAGCTGGGGCCTAGGGAGGTGAAAGAGGTACAGAATGAAGTGGAAGAGGCAGGCGGGGCAGATCTCATGGGGTCTTGTGGACCACTGTCAGGAGTTTATCTGAGTCTAAGAGCAGTAGAAGCCATTGGAGGGGAGTGACAGGGTCTGATTTATGTTTTAGAAAGATCCTTCATCACCAGCTGGACAGTTCCCTGTTGGGGCCACGAAAGAAGGGTTGTTGTTTTTTATTTCTCTCCAGGAAATTGTTGATATTGGTGAGCCCAGCATTATGATTCTGTATTCTTGCTGGTTCCTGGTCAAATATTGAAGAAGGCTGGACTTCTGTGTCTTTACACCTCTATTTCTGGCTACTTCCACCTGGGGAGCCTCCTCCTTTCACTTCAAAGTTTCTCCTGCTGCCCCCACTGTAGCTCCTGCTCTGAGCCCCATCCCAGCCAACACTCCTAGGTCCTCCGTGCCCCACATCCTTTCCAACTCTCTCACTCATCAAAACTGACATTTCCTGTGTGCCACCTCCTTGATATCCAGCCGACTGATTAAGCAGTTCATCTCCGCTGATGTCTAAGTGGGTGGATTTCAAGGGGTTAATGGGTTACCTGTCACAGTCGTTCGTAAGGTGGGGAGGGCTGGGGGAGGTCCAGAGACACCACCTTAACCTAAGGAAGTGACTCTAAGGGGAGAGGGGATTGGGAAGCAAATACAGCAAATCACAAATTACATCTCCAGTGGCTCAGTCTACACGTGGGACACATGGTAGGTCCAAAACCATCCCTCTCTGAACTTCAACACACACCACTGGGCATGCTCACTGGCTCCTTCCCACCCAAACCAGCCATGGACCCTAAGATTGATTACAAGAGTCCACACACACATTCACAGATTGCCTGCAGATTAAATAGATAAAAGTATTTTGCCCATTTACGCAAGACCGTTTTCAAGGGTATAAAGATGCTGTCTTGATTTGTTAAGGATAAATTCATGTGTGTGTGTTGGCAGGGTTCATAGTTGCTTGTTGTCACATGGAATGCTCTCAACCAAAGAGTGAGAAAGCACAGCCAACGTCAGGTCAGACCCCGTGGACCAGATGGAGGTTGAATCAAGAGGCTTCATAGAACGTGTTCATGATATACTGTTAGTTGCGGGGATGGGGGGAGAAAGCAGCTCACAGAAGGAACGTGTAGAGTAGGAGCCCCTGTGTGTAAACACTTAAGGAGAAAGGACCAGAAAGGCATAGCACACAATGAATAGTGATAGGATTTATAGGCTATTTTCATTTTTCTCTTTGTGCTCATCTTTTTTCTCAATATTCTACCGGAAAGATGTGTCACTTCAACCAAATTATATAAAAGGAGGGGGACCTCAAGGTGGAGGAGAGAGAACCACAGGGCATCAGTAGAGAATTTCACTCTCCCTCCCTCGTGTCTTGTTGAGGGCAGCAGGAGTGGGGTCCCTGGGCCTGCCTGGCCCTGGCCCCCTTGTTCAGGAGCTGGGTGGGAGGGGGTGGACACAAGGAGGGGTATGGCCCGGGCAGCAGGGGGACAGGAGGCCCTGAAGGAAACCCTCCAGCCACCATGGGGACTTTGGGCAGCTGGGCTCCCCCGCCCCTGTCTGCCCCACCATCAATCTCTCTGGCACCCAAACTGGCCTTCTGCGGGCATAAAGGCTTTGGCTCAGATGAAAAAAACAAACCCTTGTGTTCTCATTCTGATCTGGAGAATGAAAGTCTATATAAAACAGCTTCTTATCGGCAGCTCCAACTCTTTATACCTTCAAGGGCCTTTATTTCACTCTGCTGGGAAATTTCTCCCAACAATTGCTGCCTTTGAGGAGCCTGCCGGGCTATGGCGGGTGGGAAGCTTCACATCCTGTCTGTGGGAGACACAGAGCCAGGCCCCCTTTGAGGGCAGGACAGATGATGGGCAATTGTGGTGGGAGAGCCCCGGGCGACGTCCAGGCCCTGCTTGCCCAGAGGAAGACCGCCTGCCGCTTGCAAACCAGGTGGGGACGGGGACTCTATGTGGGAGACAGAATCTGAGCCTGGGGGGGTTTGGGAGGAAAGCGTTACCAGGATCCACTGCCCAGCTGCTCCCCTGAGGGGTCCGGCTGTGGTCCAGCTCTGGACCTCTGGGCCCAGTGCTTCAGGTGGCTGGGCCTGCCTTGGTCTTCCCCGGCATCAGTGCTGGATGGGGGCCTGGGTAGGGACAGAGGAAGTGCCCTCCATGGGCAGCCGCAGGGAGCACCATTGTGCCGCCCAAGACATTTGCTCTCTGCTCACTGGGGGCTGAAACAGGCCCCTCATACCTCCCTCCGTAAGCTGTAGGAGAAGACCCCTGGGGAGCAGATGCAGCCAGCAGTTGCAGGTGGCGGAGTGGGTGACAGATGACGTGGTGATGTGTGTGTTCCTGAGTGAGAGGTTGGACCCTTAGTGGATGACATGCCCTTCAGTCTGCTGCTCCCGGCCCAGCAGTCATTAGCGGAGCATCCTCCCCTGTGCAAACGAGTTCCAAAGCTGCCAGGTGGGCCTCCCGGCAGGGGCAGTACTCACCAGCCAGCCAACGCAATGTGGACGGCAACCTCCGCGGTGGCATGGGCAGCTGGCCCTGGGGTCGGCCAAGCCTGAGGGTCTGGGCTGCTCATTGGCCAGTTCCACGCCCAATGGGGACATCAGCCGGTTCTCAGGGGGATTTGCTGCTGAGACACATTGACAGAGTCCCTGTCGGCATCCCACTCCCCATCCTATACCTCGGGCAGAGGGCTTGCTGTGGACCCCAGACCCCTCGCCCCGGGCACACTGGTTTTACAGGCCGAGGACTTGCATTCTGGGCCAATACTCCACCCTCCTGTGGGTTGGCCCCATCGTGTAGTCTCAGGTCAGGGCAGAGATAAGCCATTCATTCACTTAGCAAGTCTCTGCTGAGAACCTGAAGGGGTGCTGAGCACGAGGACACAGCAGAGCAAGACAAGGCAGCTGCCCTCTTGGGTCACATCTCGGTACCTGTGAAGACCCGGCTGCAGTTTCAGGGCCGGGCGATAGGAGGTGCCCCTGACACCACAGCTAAAGAAGACGAAACTCCTTCTCTGCACCCTCAGCCCATGTATCTTCTTCACAGCTGACCCCCTTCTCCTGGGGAGAGGGCAGCAGAGCAAACATCGGTGGAGAAGCCGCCCCTCCCCCGATGGTGAGCTCCGAGGGCACGGGAGGGGCGGGGCATGCTCCCTCTGACCCCCTGGCGTCCCCAGCCCAGCCCAGCGCTTCGACCTTTCATTCATTTATCCCACAGACGGCTTTTGAGTGCCTACTGTGTGCTAGGGGCTATTTTAGACACTGGGGATAGATCAACACACATAACAGACAAAGTCCCTGTCCTCCTGGGGGCTCATTCTCCCAGGGGGAGAGAAACAATCATCAAATAAATAAGTAAAATGATACATGTTTAAAGGCAATAAGGGCCCTGGAGAGAAATAAAACAGGAAACAGGGCAGGAGTTGCAATAGGGCTTAAATAGAGTGGCCGGGAAGTCGTCCCTGAAAGGGTGACATCCGAGCAGAGACTGGAAAGAAATGAGGTAACCTCTGCCAGGAATGTTTCGGGAACAGCATGCAGGCTGATGTGGCCAGAGAGAGCGAGTGAGCGAGGGGGAGATGGGGGGGAGGAGAGGGAAAGAATCTCTATCAGGGCGGAGTGGGTTCAATGGTGGCCCCCCGAAAAGATATGTCCGCATCCCAATCCCCAGAACGTGTGGCTGTTACCTTATTTGGAAAAAGGGCCTTTGCATGTACATATATTAGGATCTTGAGATGAGGAGATCCTCCTGGATTACCTGGGTGGGCCCTAAATCCAATGACAAGTGTCCTTGCACGAGACAAGCAGAGAGACAGACCAGGACAGGACACAGATACAGAGCAGAAGGCAATATGAAGCTGGGGAGAGGGATGCAGCCGCAAGCCAAGGAGTGCCGGCAGCCACCAGGAGCCGGAAGAGGCAAGTAAGGACTCGCCCCTATGGAGAGTGTAGCCTTGCCAACACCGTGATTTTGGATGTCTGGGGTTCAGAATTCTGAGAGAATAAATTTCTGTTGTTTAAAGCCATCACATTTGTGATACTATATCACTGTAGCCACAGGAAACAAGAATGGAAGCCACAGCAAGGACATCTGCATTCACTGTGAAACGGGAACCAATGTGAGGGCTCTGAACAGTGGGGAGATGTGAGCTGGTGACTGCTTTACCAAACGCAGATGATGGGAGGAAGGTTGGAAGGAGAGAGGAGGTTACGAGACCACAGCAATAATCCAGAAGGGCAGGACTTCCCTGGTGGTCCAGTGGCTACGACTCCGTGCTCCCAATGCAGGGGGCTGAGGTTCAATATCTGGTCAGGGAACTAGATCCCACATGCATGACACAACTAAGAAGTCTGTGTGCCACAACTAAAGATCTCATGTGTGCAACTAAGGCCTGGCACAGCCAAATAAATTAAATAAATAAATATTTAAAAGGGCTTTCCTGGTGGCACAGTGGTTGAGAATCTGCCTGCCAATGCAGGGGCACGGGTTTGACCCCTGGTCTGGGAAGATCCCACATGCCGCGGAGCAACTGGGCCCGTGAGCCACAATTACTGAGCCTGCGCGTCTGGAGCCTGTGCTCCGCAACAAGAGAGGTCGCGATAGTGAGAGGCCCCTGCACTGCAATGAAGAGTGGCCCCTGCTTGCCACAGCTAGAGAAAGCCCTCACACAAAAACGAAGAACCAACACAGCCACAAATAAATAAATAAATAAATAAATTTAAAAATTCATGACATATGTTAATATTTTTTTTTAAAAAAATAAATAAATAAATATTTTTTAAAAATCCGGGAGGGCACTTGGTAAATATGCATTGAGTGTTTAGGGTGGGTGGGGGGACACAAAACGCCTCCAGGACCTGGTCCCTGCCCTCTCAGAGCTCACTGCCCAGGACACAGCAGGGAGAGCGAACTACAGAGATGAGTCTCTTTGTGTGGAGGACTCACAAGTGGCCAAACTCCGACAAGAGGGGCAAATGAACAGCGTAATGATAGCATCTGACATTTACTGAACACTCAGCACGAGCCAGGCTCTTCGCTAAGCACTTTTCATGGGTAGTCTCGTTTCATCCTCATATGACCTATAGAAGGTAGGTACTGTTATCCCCATTTTGCAGATGAGGAAACTGAGGCTTGCTCAAAATCACAGCGCTGGGGAGGCACAGAGCTAGATTTTGAACCAGCTCTGTCTGGGATCAAAGCTGAGATCCTCTTGTGTCTGGAGCAGCAGAGGGAGAGTGATGGGAACAGAAAGAAAGGAATTCAGCCAAGGCCACCCAGGAAATTGGAGGCAGAGGCAAGACTCAAACTCAGGACCTCCATGGTTCACAAAGCACAAGGTGAATAAAAGCATCATGTGTATATGATGTCTTGGAACAACAGACACCTGTCAGAGCAGCAGAACCCTGGGGAATTCAGAAGCAGGGGAACTGGCCAAGGGCAAGTGGAGGGAGTCCATGGGACTCAGTTCTTGAGGAGCCACATGGAAGAGGTGAGTCCTCCCTTCCAGCCCGCCCTGCCAACTGACCGCCAGGGTCCTTGGCTGGTGGCCTGAGCCATCTCTGCCTCCACCAGGCCCGGGACCCAGGCCAGGGCGTAGCTGGGGGCCCTTGGATCAAGACCCGCAGCCAAGCCAGAGCCACGTGATTCCTGATGATTTACATGGGCTCCGCCTCCCACCTTCCCTCCTTCCTCCGGATTAAAATTATCATTGCGCCCTCAGCAAAATTAGCTGCATGCTGGCAGCTTATTTTTAATTGTTTCCAAATACGCAACCTAATCATTATGCAGTTCTAAATAGGAAGTGATGGCAGGAGGGGAGAATTTGTGTCGGTGACACGAGGAATGAGGGATTTACACGTTCTCAGCAGCTGCTCCAGGACCCTGGGCCCCGCCTTCCTGCCTGGTGTTTTGTCTCTTCTTGTTGCTCTTCCTAATAACTACATTAGCCCAGAGAGTAGAGAGGGGCGCTGACACCTTCCATAAAACAACCGTGGAGACTGGGCCCTGGGGAGGTCCGGCTGATGGGCAGAAGAGAAATGAAACCTGGCGTTGAAACGGGCGCTGAGTGCAGCCCCTGCATGTGGGAGCACACGCGGGTACCCAGCCCGGCCCTGCGGTGTCCATGGGCTGCCAGCATGGGAGGACCTGACGATAGGGAATGTCGGGTGGGGGGGCAGGACAGGAAAATGGAGAGAGCAGGCACCTGTCCCTCACCTCCATCCCAGCTCACACACACACGCACACACGCACACAACCTCACACCTCCTAAGCCCATCTCCACCGCCAGCCTTGTGAGTAACCATCCAATTAATGTCACATCAAACAGTGAACCTTAGTTTGGGGGGATTAGACTCTTTTGAGAATCTGACTAAAAAAACATAGATTCTCTCCCCCAAAATGCACACACACAATTTCAGGGGGTCACAGCCCCCCGAAGCCTATCCAGCTCCCCCTGATGAACTTTTTTTTTTTTTTGCTATATGTGGGCCTCTCACTGCTGTGGCCTCTCCCATTGTGGAGCACAGACTGCGGACGCGCAGGCTCAGCGGCCGTGGCTCATGGGCCCAGCCGCTCCGCGGCATGTGGTATCTTCCCGGACCGGGGCACGAACCCGTGTCCCCTGCATCGGCAGGCGGACTCTCAACCACTGCGCCACCAGGGAAGCCCCTCTGATGAACTCTGAATCCATAATATGATGCAGTGGTAAAAAGCATGGGTTTGAGGGCAGTTCCCCTGGGTTGGAATGTTGATCCGTCACTGACTGACTATGAAGGAGGATCTGAAGGCCAGTTCTGGAGCTTCTCCAGGCCTCAAGTAGCGTGTTTGTAAGTGGGGAGGGTGATGATAATATTAATACTTTTCTTGAAGATCTTGTTGATAGGCTAGGTGAGCCCATGTGCCTTAGTGCTTAGACAGGTCCAGACAAATAAAAATGCACAAGAGGGCTTCCTGGTGGCGCAGTGGTCCACCTGCTGATGCAGGGGACACGGGTTCGTGCCTCGGTCCGGGAGGATCCCACATGCCGCGGAGCGGCTGGGCCCGTGAGCCATGGCCGCTGAGCCTGCGCGTCCAGAGCCTGTGCTCCACAACGGGAGAGGCCACAACAGTGAGAGGCCCACGTACCGCAAAAAAAGAATAATAATAATAATGCACAAGAAAGGTTGGGTGTTACCAAAACGAGCGGGAAGGGCTCTAGAAAGAAGCGTTTTAGTTCTGGTTCTGCCACCAACCTGCTGTGTGTGACCTCAGGCAAGTTACTGCCCCTCTCTGACCTTCAGTTTTTCCCTCCATCTAGGACCTTCTTTGATTCTCCAATTTGTTGAAATCAGAGACAAAGGCTATTGCTTCTGGGGATAAAGGGAACAAGCGACGTGGTCCCCACCCTCCAGGAGCCCCTGCTCTCTCTGGCTTATTGCCCAACCGTGTGGTAGGGACACCAGGAAGGAGAGCTGTGAGCTGGGTCAGTCAGGGAGGGCTTCCTGAGAAGGTGGGATTTAAAATGCTGGAAGAGTTTAAGTCAAGAGAGGCAGGGAGAGACCATGGAAACAGGATCAGGCCTATGGGGAATAGGGATGGCGGGTGAGGGCAGGGGCAGGGAGGTCCTAACGCCCCTCCCAGCTCACATAGCCCTGCTTTCTGCCTGGGGCGAGTGTGTGTTGGGGGGGACACCTTGCCGGGCACACAATAGGAGCTCGAAAAAATGCTTGCAGACACACCTGTGTTCCCAAGCCCCCAGCCCTGCCTCCCCCTGGCTACTGAGCCAGGTTCTCCCCTCTCAGCCCCTCCCAAGCAGGAGAGAGCCAGTCAGTTGTGGGTGTGAAGGGCTGAGCTGAGAGTGATGACTTAAAAGCCAGTTAAGGGGCTTCCCTGGTGGCACAGTGGTTAAGAATCTGCCTGCCAATGCAGCGGACACGGGTTCGTGCCCTGGTCTGGGGGGATCCCACATGCCACGGAGCAACTGAGCCCGTGAGCCACAACTACTGAGCCTGCGCGTCTGGAGCCTGTGCTCCGCAACGGGAGAGGCCACGACAGTGAGAGGCCCGCGCACCGCGATGAAGAGTGACCCCCCCGCTCGCCGCAACTGGAGAGAGCCTGCGCACAGCAACGAAGACCCAACACAGCCAAAAATTAATTAATTAATTAATTAATTTTTTTAAAAAGCCAGTTAAGAAAACTGGGGCTAATTTACTTAATTCTGTGTATACTCAGCATGAATGCTGGGGGTCGTGTGGGCCCAGGGGCCTGGGAGCCGAATGAAAAACCGTTTATTCCACCCTGTCCCCAGCTGGGGCTTCTGGAAGCTGGGGCCTCAGGGACTGGATCCCCAAAGGCAAAAGGTCTGAGGTTGGGTCACAGCTCCCACACCAGGAATGGGGGCCAAATGCCGAGAAAAACCTTACCTTTGTTCCAGCTGGAGGGTAAATCTAGATGAGCCTCGAGTCATCCACACAGTGGCCGGGTGGATGGGGATGGTCTCTTATGTGAGTTCCACCCCGGAGGCGCAGAGCAGGGATGGTAGTAGATATAGGGCCTCGACCAAGTCTCAGAGCCTCAGTCTTCCCATCTCTGAAATGGAGATAGGTCACCATAAGGACCAGAAATCACATTCGGAACCTGGCACATAGTAGCTGTTGTTCCTGCCTCTCGGTCGGCGAGTCTGGGGCAGTGAGCGATTTACTCTAAATCCCACTGGATGAGGGGTTGCAGGGAGGGTGCTGGGAGATGGGGAGATCCCCTTATTGAAGCCTCACAACAACCCGAAGAAGGCCTGGCCATTCGGGTTATATCAGGGTCCTAACAGCCTCTTTTTGGAGTCCTCTCTCAATTCTTTACCTCAGCCCACTCAGTACTGTTTAGGAAAAACACATTCGTCTCAATCAAAGTGAGCTTGGGATACTTACAGAGTCTCCTGGCGGATCAACTTATAAAAAGCAGGAAGGTAAACTGACCCCAGTGTATTCCCTGTTCCTGGGTGTGTGACCTCTGAACTGCAAGGACGAGGCTGTGAACTAGCCCTTTATTAGCAGTGGCCAACTTGGGCTGGTTTTCCCGGGACTGAAAGACCCAGGCAAGCCAGGACAGTCAGTCAGCTTCCTACAGACCACTGACTGTGGTCACCCAGTGGATGAATGACAAAAATACCTTTCTTGTTCTGAAGTGAACAGGCACCTGTAACTTTGGCTGAAGTTTCAGTGACGGCGACACACAAGGCCTCAAAACGTGCCAGGTCTCAGACACCCCAGATGGACGAAGCGAAGTCTGCCTTCTGAAGGCCCTTGGGATCAGGGCTCTGACAACTCCCCAGTTTTGACGGGGGACCCTGGGGAGGAGCTGAAGACCACTAATTTCATGAAATGCACTGAGTGAAAAAATTCACATTTTGGAATTAGCACACCTTATTTTAGATACGTGCTTTAAAATAGATATGGCACTAAACTAGTCAATTAAATATTATAAGTAGATCTTTAATCAGTTTTTTCCAATGGCATAAGAAAATATAAGTTCAAGTTGGCCCAACAAAATTTTTTAATGTTCTCGAGAAAGTGGAGAATCCCCTTATATTCAGGGCCCATGTGCTGTCTAGGGATACTCTTCTACAACCCCATCCCACACCTGGGTGGCATGGATGCTGTGGTTAATTGGATCTATTCATGCTGGATGGGAGAGGATATTCATTCACTCGTTCATTAAACAAATATATATCAAGCACTGGGTACCAGAGACTTGGGATGCAGCAGTTTTTTTTTAAAAAGCACCAAAGTCCCTGCTCTTGTGAAGCTGATATTCCAGTGAGAGATACAATCAACGCACAAATCAACAAAATGCATGTTGTTTAGCAATGAGTGCAAAGGAGAAAAAGTAGAGTGTGCAAAAGGGATAGGAGTAATGGTGGGGGT
Organism: Mesoplodon densirostris; assembly: GCF_025265405.1. Classification (NCBI taxonomy): domain Eukaryota; kingdom Metazoa; phylum Chordata; class Mammalia; order Artiodactyla; family Ziphiidae; genus Mesoplodon; species Mesoplodon densirostris. Next base: position 8,826,547 of record NC_082662.1, on the reverse strand, counting down.
GGACATTTTAGGAGGCCAGGGAAGGCTTCACTGAAGAGGATCATTTAGTAAAATACTGAAGGAAGGGAGGGAGCGAGACCTGTGGATTTCTGGGAATGAGAACAGCAGGCATCGGGAGCAGTAAGTGCAAAGGTCCTGGGGCAGGAACATGCCTAGGCTGTTTGAGGAAAAGCAAGGAAGCAGGTCTGGAGCCATCAAGGGTCAAATGGGAGGAGAGGAGGTCAGAGAGGAAAGGGGGGGTCCAGATCATGTGAAACCTCACAGGTCATAATAAAACTTTGGCTTTTATTCTGGGTGAGATGAGAAGCCACGGGAGAGGTTTTTAGAAGTCACATGATTTGATTTATGTTTCAACAGGACCCCCTCTGGTTGTTGGGTGGAGAATACAGTGAAGGGGGCAAGAGCAGAAGCAGAGAGACTGGTCAGGAAGCCACTGCAATAAACTAGGAGAAAGATGATGGGTGCTTGCAGGGTTGTAACTGTGGAGGTGGTAAGAAGGGACAAGATCCTGGCCATATTTTGGAAGCAGGGCAGACAAGATTTGCTGATGGGCTGGATATGGAGGGTGAGGGAAAGAGAGGAGTCAAGAGTGACTCCAAAACTTTTGGCCTGGGCAACTGGAAGGATGCAGTTAACATCATCTGGGATGGAGAGGAAGGAGATGGAGTAGGTTTGAGGCAAAGATCAGAAGCTCAGTTTCGTGTGTGTTACACGTTTGAGTGTCTTTGAGCATCTGAGCGAAGATGTCATGTGGGCAGTTGGATATATGAGTCTGGAGTTCAGGGGACATACTGGGGCTGGAAATAGACATTTGGGGGAGGGGATTCTGGGGGAGAATGGATACAGGTGTATGTATGGCTGAGTTGCTTTGCTGTGCACCTGAAACTATCACAACATTGTTAATAGGCTATACTCCAATATAAAATAAAAAGTTTAAAAAAATAGACATTTGGGAATCATCAGCCTTTACATGGCATTTGATACCAGGAACTTGGACGAGAACATTTAGGGAGTGTGTGTAAATAGAAGTCTGAAGACCGAGTGCTGGGGCACTCAGGTCAGGCTGGTGAGGAAGGACCAGCAAAAGGGACAGAGAGGGAGCAACCAGGGGTAAATAGGAGGAGAGCTGGGAGAGGAGGTATCCTGGAAGCCAAGAGAACAGGTTCAAGGAGGAGGGAACTGCTGGGGTCAAAGGCAGCAAATAGGGCAGGTACAAAGAGGATTAAGAATTGACTATTGAATTTAGCAACGAGGAGATCACTGGTGAGCGTAATGAGAGCAGTTTTGATGGAGTGACAGGGATGAGAGCCTGATGGGGTGGATTCAAGAGGCACGGGAGGAAAGGAAGTGGATACAGCAAGATAATTCTTTCTTTTTTTTTTTTTTTTTTTTTTTTCCTTTTTGCGTTATGTGGGCCTCTCACTGTTGTGGCCTCTCCCGTTGCGGAGCACAGGCTCCGGATGCGCAGGCCCAGCGGCCATGGCTCACGGGCCCAGCCGCTCCGCGGCATATGGGATCCTCCCAGACCGGGGCACGAACCCGTATCCCCTGCATCGGCAGGCGGACTCTCAACCACTGCACCAATTCTTTCAAGGGGTTTTTCTATAAAGGGAAAGAGAAATAGGGAGGCAGGAAAGAGAAAGGTGCGGTGCAGAGAAGATTCTTCCCTTAAGATGGGAAAAATCATGGCATGCTTTATGGTGTCGGGAATGACCCAATAGAGAGGGGAAAGAGATGATGCAGGAGAGGGCGGGAGGGGAGAATCACTGGAGCACTGTCACTGAGTGGGGAGACGGGATGGGTCACCAGGGCATTGGGTGGGTAGCAACTTTTCCCCAGGGATGCAGGGAACCCTGGGGCCACTGGGCTTGGCCCCCTCAGCCTGTCTCCTGTTGTTCCCAAGCACCCAGCACGATGCCCAGCTTTCACTTGGTGAGTGAATGAATGGATACAAAGGGGCTCAATGGACAAACATTTTGCAAGAATTTTTAAAAAGCAAGCTCTGGACTCAGATAAACCTAGGTTCAAATCCTTGCTCCACCATCCAGCTGGGTGACCTTGAGCAAGTTTCTCAACTTCTCCGAGCTTCAGTTTTCCTTTCTAAAATGAGAAGAATAATAGAACTTGCTTTATAGGCTTGTGGGAGGATTAAGAAGATAATCATGCATGCAGAGTTCTGAACGCAGTATCTGGGATGTGGGAAAGTGCTCCAGAGGGGTTAACTATACTCATTATAAGCGGTCCAATAATTCCCCCATCTGAGCTCATCCAGAGTTTAATAAAATCCAGCATGTAAAAGAAAATGGATGTAGCTATGAAATCTCAACGCACACGCCCCACAATCACTCACAATTGCCCTGACTGTTTATGACCGTCAGGCTGCCACAGTGATGAGCAGCCCTGGGGGCCATGCAGTTCCCAGATATAATGCCTCTGCTCTCCTCCCCTCAAGGAAGCACATGGGATGAGTGAAAGCGACCTCGTTAGAGAGATAACATTAAATCTACTCCGTTTGATTTTTTTTTAAAGCAAATTACTCACAGGGGTTGGTACTTCAGTGGTTGCTAGTGACACATTGCTTGCGCATATGCACAACTAAACTGCATACCGAGGTGGCAAACAGACTGTGGTTTCGTTAGGAAAAACAAAAGAAATCAAAAACCTGAGATGAGCTTGGGCAGTCAAGGAGGGCTTCCTGTAGGAGGCAGCCCCTCAGGTGACCCTTGAAGACAGTAAGGCTTTGGACAGTTAGAGAGGAAGGACCACGTGATTCTGTTTATTTCTTAGCAAATAGCTGAGCAGATGGATTTGATTGAATTTATCCTGTTTTACCACCTGCTAAGCCAGCCAGAACCACCTTCCTCCTCCCCAGGGACCTAGCTGCTTCAGGGACCCACACTGCCAGCAGTTCCAGAGTTCTGACCTTCACCCTCCCCCAAGCCATCCCAGACTCTGTCACTGTCCCCTGCCCTATAGAGCCACCCAGAGGAAGGGGCTTGGGGCAGAGAGAGAATTCAATCAATCCACAGCTACCACTTTGGAAACATGTAATCATTCAGCTCCAACAACAGCTCAAAGCTCTCTCCACTTAACCCATGGAGTAACCACCAGAGGGAGGAAAAGGCACCTGTGCAAGCTCTGGGCTGGCTCTGATGGGGGCGCTTTGCGTTACATTATCTCATTTAACGCTCACAAGAACATCTTCCAGGAGGGCACTATTATTGCCATTTCACAGATAAGAATAATGAGGTCAGAGAGGTTAGGTGACTCGTTCAACGTCACACAGATAAAAAGGGGCAGAGCCAGCCAGACCTGAACTCTGGCTGTGCCACCCTTAATATCAAAGTCTAAGAGCTGGGGGAGGGAAGAGGCAGAGAGAGCCAAGGAGCCAACGACGCCGGAGGGAGCAGAGATTCTTTGTTCCTTTGCATAGGATGAACCAAAAGCAAGGTTCCACCTCCTTCTAGTGTGGGTTTCTGAACTGTAGAAGCCTAAACTACAACCTAAACTGTATTTTCCAGACTCCCTTGCAGCTAGGGTTCTGGGGACAAATTAAGTTCTGCCAATCAAATGACTGATATTCAGACCTTGTGACCCACCAACAAACTACCCTTGTGGGGTCAGCTCACCAGACTCCAGAAGCAGGGAGGGTCACACCTGTTCCCCAGGGGGCAGTTAACAGACCTGAGAAGACAGTTTCAGCCTGGCAGGTCTCGGGGGGTAAGGGGGAAAGCAAGGACATTTAGGGAGGACCAAGGGGAGGATGCGTGGTCAGAGACAGTGTGGTCTAGTGAAGATGACAAGCACAGACTGTGTAGACAGACAACATGGGCTTCAGTCCTGACTCCCCCACCTGCTACAGTGTGACCTTGGGTAAATTAATCGCTCCATGCTTCAGTATCCTCATCTGTAAAATGGGGATAATAGCACCTACTTTACAGTATCCTTAAAAGGATGGAATGAAATAATGGATGCAAAACAGAACACGGCCTGGCACAGGTAAGCACTTGACAAACTTGAGAAATTATCGTCATCACATCACAACATCTGTTTGTTAAGCTCCAACCCTGAAAAGGACATCGCAGGCACATCGTATATCATCCATATAACCTCCCTGCAAGGTAGGTGATGTCACGTCCCCTGTACAAAGTGAGGCCCCAAGCGGTACATCTGGCAAGCGGTGTGGGGATGGGAGAGGATCCCAGACACCATGGGCCCACGTTGCCTCTCTATGGGCCACGTGGTGGTCTCAGCAAGCCTTGTGGTGGAGGGAAGGGCTCCTCAGGCACCAGAGGTCCCCTGGCCCCATCTCTGCCCAAGCCAGCAGCCAATGGGGACCCCTGTCCTCTCTGCCTCCCCACCCCACAAATCCCCAACTTGGAGTCAGGGCCTTGCCCCCAACCACTGGGTGAATGTGGGTGGGTTATTTCACTTCTCCCAAACCCGGTCCAGCCTCCCGCCAGTGCACTGAGCAGGCCCTGCAGTCTGGAGCCTCCTCAAGTCTGGGAGTGGGGGCCTGGCCCCATCCTGAGGGGGAAGACTGCACATGGCAAGGCCCTGCCCAGCAGGACTAAGGAAACCAATTACATTTGCATTTCATCTGGACTTGAGACCGCTGCCATGGGCTGACGAAACGCCAACTGATTACCAGAAACATATGTGTGGAAAAGGAATCATTCATTAGGCAGGAATTGCAGTTCCTGTTCATCTAACTCAGATATCCAAGCAGCTGTGGGCAGTTCCACCCTCATCCTCAGCCTGTTGGAGTCTGGGAAGCTGCCAGGGCATTTTTCTTGGGAAAATGAGTCTCCAGGATGAGGCTGTGTCCTGGGTCTCACTCCCTTCTCAACCTCACTTTCTTCCTCTGTAAATGGGGATAATAGAACACACCTCATGGGACCAGCAAAGGTCACAAACAGTCAGTTAACAAACCCTCAGTGAGCACCCACTCTGGGCAAGACGCTGTGTCTGAAGATATAGAAAGGAATAAGACACACAACTATAAGAAATTTGTGCTGTTTAATGCCACTTAATTTGTGGTATTTTGTTACAGCAGCAATAAGAACCTAATACAGGGCCAAATTGGAGATGTTAAAGACAAAGTCTAGGGGAAGCTTGTGATATCTGCTGGGGTGCTGTCCTGCATGAGGACCCTAGCCCTGCCTTGTCCTGTAGAACTTTCTGCAATGATGGAAACGTTCTATATCTGTGCTGTCCATCATGCCCGCCATGGAGCATAATGGGGCTTGAAATGGGGCTGATGCAGCTGAGGAACGGAATTGTTCATTTTCTCTTATTTTAATTAATTTAGATTTAAACAGCCACATATGGCTGGTGGCTACTGTCTTGGGCAGTGTGAGACATTTCCATCACTACAGAAAGTTCTGTTAACAGCGCTGCCTAGAGACTTCCAACTACAGTTCAGGGGAGGAAAGTGGACCAGCAGGGGAGGGTCATGGGTCCTCATCCTTTGCTCACTTTGAAGAGCCCAGATCTCTGCAAAAAGGCTTCCCTTGGCTCCCTCCGTTGGTCTGGCTGGCTTCATGCAGACTGCCTGTGTCCTCCCGGCCCCCGAAGACCCAGATAGGGCCCCGCTCCCCTCTGCTGTGTATCTTTCAGTTGGTGTCAGTGGCTTTCATCAGATTTTCACCTTTTTATGACCTCCTCCCAACAGAAAGGTTAAGAAACACTCTGCTTTCTGGTGGACTTGAAGAGACCTCCTCTCTCTCTTCCCCTCCCTTCTCCCAGCCTCTTATAAATAGCTACCTTGTGCCCCACTAGGACCATCCTTCTCTTCCTTTCCTCTCCTCCTCCCTCCTCCTCCCCCTGGGCCTCACCCTCCACACCCACACCCCCAGGAATCATCAGTTCTAAAGGAAAAAGCCAGGCATCCGATGTACTTCTTGGGGGAGACAAAGCGGGATGAGAAGGCGGAGCGTGTACAAACGGACTGATCTCCAGAAGAGAGGAATTACGCGAATTACAATTGATTTTCCACCGTTAATGAAGCATAAACCCATGTGATTGCATCTTGAAAAGATTTATAATTATTCATTGAATCTTGGAAGATAATTAAACTTCATTAAACGCAGACATGACAAGCCTGCAGAGCAAGCCGAGACCTCCGTGCGGGGTTCCAGATCAGAGCAGGCGATGCGAGGCTGGGACCCTGTAGGGGTGAAGGGTGGGAGGGCTGATGAGAAGGAGGAGGGAGAAGGGAGAAGGGAGAGGAGGGGAGACCTCCGGGAAGAAGTTTCCACTGAAAATGGGGACACTGGGGTCTGCTGATTTTTCTCCCTCCCCTTTAGGGATCCCCTCCTGGGGAACCCCTCCCACACTCCCCAGCCTCCTCAGCCTCCCCAGCCTCCCCTGCCCCATCCCCTTCCTTCTGGCAGAGGAGGAGTGCTGGGAATGGGGCAGTACCTGCCACTCTGCTCAGCGTCCCTGCCGAGCCCAGGACCTTGGAGGGGTTTGGAGAAAGCATGACCTATAGCAACAGGGGGAAGCGGGAACGGGGGGAGGTGTCCTTCAAGATCTGTGGGTGCCTCAGCAAAGGTGGGGTGGAGAGGACACACACGTGATGTGTGTGCATACATTTGTGTGTGTGTGTGTGTGTGTGTGTGTGTGTGTGTGTGAGAGAGAGAGAGAGAGAGAGAGAGAGAGAGGGAGAGAGAGAGAGAACAAATTCATGCATTCTGGAAAACCATCTGGCAGGAGACACACCAAATTGCTATCAGTGGTTACCTTTGTGAGGGGAAGAAAAGGGGGTAGGATTTTACTTTTTCCCTGTATTATGTTTCTTTAGTGCTTAAATCACACAATGAGCATTTATTCATATATAATATATGTAATTTTTTTTTTTTTTTTTTTTTTTTTTTTTTTTTGCGGTACACGGGCCTCTCACTGCTGTGGCCTCTCCCGTTGTGGAGCACAGGCTCCGGACATGCAGCCTCAGTGGCCATGGCTCATGGGCCCAGCCACTCCATGGCATGTGGGATCTTCCCGGACCGGGGCACGAACCTGCGTCCCCTGCATCGGCAGGCGGACTCTCAACCACTGCGCCACCAGGGAAGCCCTGTAAGGTGTTTTGTTTTTGTTTTTGTTTTTGTTTTTAATTTAAATGCCTATCATCATGATCCGTTCAGCAAATATTTACGCTTGGGAACCAGGCTCTTAGCTAAGTGTTCTGGGGACAATGACATGTCTCAGGAAGCTGGGTCCTTCTTTAGGGTGCACACAGTTGTCTCTCTCTGTGTGTGTGTGTGTGTGTGTGTGTGTGTGTGTGTGTGACATGCACACACATAGCACAGGACGGGACAGGCTGGCCATAAAGAATATGCCCCACCCCTATAAGACCAAGGAAGTCAGCCCCAGCTGGGAGGTGACCCTGTTTCTGACCTCCTGGGGTGAGTACCCAGTCCCCCCAACCTTCGTCTATTCCAGGCCATCACTCCCATCCTTTGGGGACCCCCTCCTGAGGACATCCCCCATCCCTCCACCCAGCCTGACCCCTCTGCTGAGCTAAATGAGCTACCAGACCCTTCCTCTTACCCAGTGCACAGCCCCCCTCCCCCGGTATCACACTTCTTCCTGCCAAAATGACAGAAGGAAAGAATATTAATGAGGCTGCCCTCACCATATCCTTTTTATAGAACTGCTTCTTGGCAGGAAGGATGTCTTTCTAAGGACTGCCTGGGAGGGAGTCATGCCCTATCACATATCTGGCCCAGGTTTCATGGCAGGACCAGGAAGTCACTGATGAGCCAGGTGGTTGAGGGGGGAGGCAAGGGGACGTCTTCAAGGCAGGAGGGTAGAAAGGTGGGGAACCATCCCTTAGCACAAAGGTTAAGATCCAGTTGCTAATCCAGACCGCCTGATTTCCAAGTATGTCTCTACTCTCTTGCAAAGATGTGACCTCAGGAAAGTTAATTAACCTCTCTGAGCCTCAGTTTCCCCCATCACTGGGTTAATAATACTGCCTCCGCTAGGGGGTTGTCAAGAGCAGTCAATGAAATGATACATGTAGAGTACTTGGCACAGTGCCTGGACAGCCAAGGAGCTCCATAAATGGCAAAATTATTTGTATAATTTGAATTATTTCTCCAAACACCGTCCAGTTACCTTTTCAAGGACCTTTGCGTCACGGTGAGCTCCCAAGAGCAGGAAGCGTGTCTTATGGATATCCATGTCCCCTTTGTCTAACCCAGGACTTGGCTGGGTGCTCAGGGAAATGTTTGTTGCATAAGTGAATGAATGAAGAATAAATAAAACTGGGCTGTATGGCTGACTTCTAATCTCAAGGTATCTTCCCAAAGCAGGAAACTTAAAATTACTGGATGAATTATTTAAAATATTTTTAATGCACGGATGGATTTGTGGGAAAGTAAAGAAAACCTTCAGAGTTCAGAGAGGACAAGAAATGCAATTCTGGAGAAGCAAGTGAGCGTTTCCCTGGGGGCATATGGTCAACCCAAAGCCTGGCCATTGACACACTGTGTTAGGGGGACAGGAGGGAAAGTGTGAGCCTGAGCAAGGCAAGGTGGGAATTCAATCTTTCCACCCCTGCATAAAGTGGGGTCTTCCCAACATGAACTAAGTAAAGCTTGCCTTGGCTCTGGTGGGAAGGGGAAAACACAGAGGAACAAATCTCTCTCTGTGAGAATTCTTACCCACAAGCTCACCCTAATTTGGGCTTGGGCCAGAATTCATTCTACTCACATGGCCTAAAAAAAACACAAGCAGAAAACTGACCCACCATTGGTAGTGGCACCTGGCAGCAGCATACACCCATCTTCTCTGAACAAATACCTCTAAACCCAGGCCTCAGAGAATTCCTATAGAAACAAATTCTAAGAAAGATGGGTGCACAATTTTTTAAAAAGTCAAAACATGCAAGGAAGTAGGCCACTATTCGCAAGGGTCAGCACAAACAGCTACAAATCAGACCTGCAAAGACTGCAGATGTTGGAATAATCAGATATAGGATATAAAATAAATACATAAGTATGTTTAAAATGTAGAAGGGGACTTCCCTGGTGGCTTAGTGGTTAAGAATCTGCCTGCCAATGCAGGGAACATGGGTTCGAGCCCTGGTCTGGAAAGGTGCCACATGCCGTGGAGCAACTAAGCCTGTGCGCCACAACTACTGAGCCTGCACTCTAGAGCCCACAAGCCACAACGACTGAAGCCCATGTGCCTAGAGCCCGTGCTCCACAACAAGGGAAGCCATCGCAATGAGAAGCCCGCGCACCGCAACGAGGAGTAGCCCCTGCTCTCTGCAACTAGAAAAAGCCCGTGCGCAGCAACAAAGACCCAACACAGGCAAAAATAAATAAATTAATTTTTTTTAATGTAGAAGGAAATACCAAAAGTATGAAAATGGAAAATAAGATCATGAAAAACTACCAGGCTGATTTGAAAAAGAATCAAATAAAATCTCTAGAAATGAGAAGCATAATAATTGAAATTAGAAACTTGCTTAGTGAGTAAAACAGAAGATGAGACACAGCTGCAAAGAGAATTGGTAAACTGGAAAAAGGATAAGAGTAACTTTCCCAGAAGGTAGCAGAGAGACAAAGAACTGGAAATAATTTTTAAAGAGCTTAAGAAACATGAGGGGATAAAATGAGAAGATATAACGTGTCTAATTAAAGTTCCAGAAGGACATGTTAGAGAGAGAAGTGGAAAGTCAAATTCTGGGAGAAAATAGCTAAGAGTTTTCCAGAACTGTGAAAGATGCAAATCCTCAGATTCAGACAGCTCAGTGAACCCCAAGCAGCATAAATAGAGGTCTCCACCTAACACACCTCAGGGAAACTACAGAATATCATAGACTAAGAGAAAACTTTAAAAGCAGCCCGAGATAAAAGAGATTACCCCAAAAGGCACATCAAATAGACTGGTGACAAGGTTCTCAAAGAAACTCTGGAAGCCAGAAGACAGTAGAGTAACACCTTCCAAAAGGAGAGAAGGTAACTGTCATCTGAGAATTCTATAACCTCTGAAACTATTTTTCAAGAATGAGAACAAATAAGGACATTTTCAGACAAAAACTGTCAGAGTTTACAACCAAGGGCCTCACTAAGGGAAGTTCTAAGAACCAACTTCAGGAACAAAGGAAAAGGAGCCCAGCAGGAAGGTCTGAGATGCAAGAAAGAATAGTGGGCAAAAAAGGAATGGCAAACATCTGGGTAAATTTAAACAAACGTTGACGACTTAAGATGTTTAATTCGTGAGGTTAAAAGAAACAAAAAAGGGCTTCCCTGGTGGTGCAGTGGTTGAGAGTCCGCCTGCCGATGCAGGGGACACGGGTTCGTGCCTCAGTCCGGGAGGATCCCACATGCCGCAGAGCGGCTGGGCCTGTGAGCCATGGCCTCTGAGCCTGTGCGTCCGGAGCCTGTGCTCCACGACGGGAGAGGCCACAACAGTGAGAGGCCCGGTAACCACAAAAAAAAAAAAAAAAGAAACAAAAAAGAGAGACTCAAAATACAGGGCAACCAGAGTCAGAGATTTTTAAGGTCTTGGAACTGTGTGGGAAGAGAGTGAAGATAGGAATTATAGATGACAATTATAACCTAAACACACGTGTTAAATTTTCTAGGGTAATTACAAGAGAATAGAAATAGCGATGTATTACAACTTCCAAATGAATAGGGAAAAATGGAATGACGGGGGAAAATACTTTCAATCAATTAAACTGAAAGAAGGAAGGAAGAAAGAAGAAGTAAGGGAGGGAAGGAAGTTGGGGGGACATAAGCACAGTGACTTACCATATCGGCCCCCTCTGTGTATAATTTATTTGATACTTACAATAACCCTATGAGGTAGATGATAGTAACATTCTTGTTTTGCAGATGTGGGCACCCAAGGCCAAGGAACATGAAGCGACTTTCCAAGGTCATACAGCTGGGAAGTAGCAATGCAGGGATTTGAACCCAGACAGCATGGCTGCCCTTCCTCAGTCCTCATGGCTGGACACTGGGCCGAACCTACAATCATCCGTGTACAGTGACTGGACTGTGGTAGTGGGCAGTACTGGGATGATCTTCATTAGATCCTGGATCTAAAACAATAAATAAAATAGCTATAAAGGACATTTTTGGGTGACTGGGGAAATTTGAATATGGGCTCTGTTAGATGATATTATGGTAACAATATTAAGTGTGCCTTGGTGTGATCGTGGATGGATGGTTATGCAGGAGGGTGGCCTTGTTCTTAGGAGACAAATGTAAAGTAGGTAGAGTGAAAGTGTCATGAGGTCGGCAACTTTCAAATATTTCCTGAAAAGAAGTATTAAAAAAACAATAGCTCAAATATGGCAAAATGTTAATAATAGGTAAATCCAGGTAAAGGATAAATGTTTGTTGTTATATCTGTTGTTTGTGTTAACGTACCATCCCCAAACTTAAAGCAATAGCTATTTATGATTTCTTGTAATCCCACAGTCATTGACCAGGCAATTCCACAGACCCAACTGGGCGTGCCCAGGAGTCTGTCATCAGCTGTTGAGTGGGCTGCGGCCTGGCTGGTCGAGGGTTTGCACAGCTCAGCTCTCCACAAGTCTCTCATGTACTGCAGGCAGGCTGGCCCACGAGTGTCCTCATGGCAGTGGCAGGAGTCCAAGAGAGGAAGAGAAAAAGGAACACATGCTTCCAAGCTGCTGCTCACATCAGTGGTACTGCTGGCCCATTGATCAAAGAAAGACATGTGGCCAAGCCCAGAGTCAGCACCAGAAGACACTCCCAAAGAGGGTGAAGTGGGGAGGTAAGCGTCATTAATGCAATCAATTCACCACAACTGTATTACCATCGTAACTTCTTAATAAATTTAAAATCTTTCCAAATAAAAAGTTAGAGGGAGGTATTAGGGTACTCTAGAGAAGCAGAATCTTTAGGAGATACACATATATCGAGAGAGACAGACAGACAGAGACAGAGAGAGGGAGATTATAAGGAATTGGCTCTCATAAAAAAGAAAGAAAGAATACCATTTTCAGCAACATGGATGGACCTAGAGATGATCACACTAAGTGAAGTAAGTCAAAGACAAATATCATATGATATCACTTATATATGGAATCTAAAAAAAATGATACAAATGAACTTATTTACAAAACAGAAACAGACTCACAGACATAGAAAACAACCTTGTGGTTACCAAAGGGGAAAGGCAGGGAGGGATAAACTAGGAGCTTGGGATTAACAGATACACACTACTATGCATAAAATAGATAAACAACAAGGACCTACTGTATAGCACAGGGAACTATATTCAATATCTTGAAATAACCTATAATGGAAAAGAATCTGAAAAAGAATATGTATATATAACTGAATCACCTTTCTGTACACTTGAAACTAAAACAACATTGTAAATCAACTATACCTCAATTTAAAAAAAAAACAGTTTAGAGGAAATAGCAAAGAAAAAAAATAAGGAATTGACTCTCATGGTTAGAGAGGCTTGAAAGTCCCACGATCTGCAATCAGGAAGCTGGAGACCCAGGAGAGCTAATAGTGTAGTTCCAGTCCCAAAGCCAGCAGGCTCAAGACCCAGGAAGAGCCAATGCTTCAGTTCGAATCCAAAGGCAGGAAAGAACCAATGTCCCAACTCAAGGCAGTCAGGCAGAAGGGGTCCCTCTTACTTGCAGGAGGGTCAGTGGGTTTTGTTCTAGTCAGGGCTTCACCTGATTGGATGAGGCCCACCACCTTGGGAAGAGCAATCTGCTTTACTCAGTCTTCCAATTCAAATGTGAATTTCATCCAAAACACCCTCACAGCCACACCCAGAATCATGTTTAACCAAATATCTGGGCACCTCATGACCCAGTCAAGGTGACACATGAAATTACCCATCACAAGGGACAAAAGGAAAAACAGCCAATCCAATCATGTCACTCCTTTGCTCAGAATTTCCCTACATCCCCTGAAATGCATGTACAAGAATGTTCCCTGCTGCTTTACATCATCATTAGGAATAAATTGTGATATATTCCTAATATGGAATAATAAACAGTGATAAAAAAGAATGAACTGCCACATGCAATAACATGGATGAATCATATTGATGAGTGAAAGAAGGGAAAACTCAAAAGCATGCGTGCTGTATGTCTCCAGTTAAATGACATTCAAGAAGAGAGGAAATGCATCTACAGTGGTTCTCTTGGGAAGCATTTATACAGAAGGGGCATGAGGAAACTTCCTGGAGTCTATAAACATTCTCCATCTTGATCTGGCTGGTAATCACATGGATATGTCCACATGAAAAAATTTATTAAATTGTACACTTAAGACTTGAGCGCTTTATAAGTTATATCTCAAAAAAATGTAAACACACACACACAAACTCTTAAAACTTGGTTTCTTGGTGCCCTCTGCATAAGATCCAAACTCCTTAACACTCAGTTGACTTGAATTTATTTTTTATAAATAAATTTTATTATTTACAAAATTTCATGTTTATTTTTTTCTCTCCAAAGTGCTGGGTACAGCAAGCAGGGTGGCTTTCTTAGCTCTTCCTGCCCAGGGAAGACTCTTGATAAATGTTCATTGAATCCACATGGGGCCTCAAAGGATGAGGACCTCGAGCACACCCAGACATCAAGTGGGCTATGGGCGGCTTCCCTGGTCCCTGGCATCCTTCCAGGCCCACTTCAGTGACTGCATAATTGCTCCATCTTGCAGCGGTGACACCCATGTCCCTCCTCCACCCAGGCCCCTGGCTGCCGACCCCACCCCTCACTGATGCACACTTTACAGCTATTGTCAAACATGATTCTTACCCTGGAGAGAAATTGGGTTCCATTTTCTATTTTATTGCCTCAAAAAGGACATTTTTTACCTTCCCACAGTCTGTAGCCAGCAGGAACAGGATGATAAATCTCAGCAAAGGTTTCCACTGAGATAGATGGTCCAGCAAGGAGACCACAGCGTTCCAGGCAGGGGAATAAACAAGCAGCTGTACCCGTTCCACCACCCCACCCTGGCGCCCTGTCCCCAACACCACCTGGCAGCCTCGGGGGTGAACATGGAATGGGGGTGGGGCTGCAGCTTCAGACCCCAAAGGGAAAGCCAGTTGGCAGGAAGAGAACTCTTCTCTCCGCAAGAGAATGTGGATGGTTTGTCAGGTGCTTACTGTGTGCCGGCCATGTGCTTTATCTCATTTAGTCCTCAACAGCCCTATGCTGTAGATGTGTGTGTTATCCCATTTCGCAGATGAGGCATCTGAGGTTCAGGGAGGTTCGGCACCCAGCTGGTAAGGAACGAGCTGGAGTTTGAACATGGGTCTTTCGGGAACCCAGTCAATGAGTTGTCCCAGGAAACCATAGAGATTGGGGGGCAGATGGCAGCAGGAGTCCCGGGGTACTGCTTTTACAGGACAGCCTTTGCTCCAGCCTCTGTGGCTGAGGCCCCAGGAGCTCGCTCCCCTGCACAGTGACTGCAGTCAGTTCCCCTCCATCACTGTGTGACTCAGACAGACCTCTTAGCATCCGCAGAGAGGCCGCTGTCTTGCACAGGGTCCCACACTTAGTTAAAGACAAAATCAGGACTATAACTCAAGACCCATGACTCCTGTCCTGGTCCAGGGTCTTTCTCCTATCCCCCTGCCCCCAATTTTTTTTATTATGGTAAAATGCACATAACATAAAATTTATCATCTTAACCATTTATAAGTGTGCAGTTCAGTGGTGTTAAATACCTTCATGATGTTGTGCAACAGTCACCACCATCCACCTCCAGAACGCTTGCATCTTGTAAAACTGAAACCCTGCACCCATAAGGCAATAACTCCCCATGTCCCTTTCCCTTGGTACCTGGCAACCACCGTTCTCCTTCCTGTCTCTATGAGTCTGACTATTCGAGGTGCCTCAGATAACAGGGATCACACAGTATTTGTCTTTTGGTGACTGGCTTCTTTCACTCTGCATAATGTCCTCAAGGTTTATGCACATTATAGCATATGTCAGAATGTCCTTCCTTTGTAACTCCAAATAATACTCCATTACATGGATTAACCACATTTTGCTTAACCATTCATCCATCAAAGGATGGGTTGCTTCCATGTTTTAGCTATAGTGAATAATGCTGCTGTGAATAGGGTGTACAAATATCTCTTCAAGACCCCGGGTCTCTCTTTTTACCTACCATTCTGCCTCACTGATTGTCTTCCAAATACCTAACTATCATTCCTTTCTAATACATTTGAAAATGTGTAGTTCATCCATTCAACCAGTAATCTCACAAGATCATGGAGTAGAAAAAGCTAGCACTCCCAAAATAAACCAGTCACAATACCATGTATTATATGATTCCGTTTATAGGAAACATCCAGAATAGGCAAATCCATAGAGACAGAAAGCAGATTAATGGTTATGTGGGGAGGGATGGCTAGAGGGTGCTTTTGGCGGGGTGATGAAAATATTCCAAAAATGATCGGAGTGAGGATTACACAACTCTGTGAATATACTTAAAAAATTGATGCGATCACTTTAATTGATTTATATATCAATAAAGTTGTTAAAAAAGTGTCAGTCTCTCTCAGTTTGTTTCCTCACCTGTAAACTAGTGATTGTGAGGGGAGGAAACAGGCTGAGAGGAAAGCTTGGCACTTTCCTTCCGCCTTTCTGGAGGTCTTACAGGATTTTGACTCATCAGGAAACCTCGTAGCCACGGGCCAACACCCCTGGCCAGGTTTCACTTGGTGGCCGTCATTAAATCATCTGGGCGGGGCAGAGCCCCTCAGGTGTTCCGAAGCCCCCGAACCTCTCTGAAGCTCTCTGTCAAGGGTAAAGGTCTGGGGGTTTTTTTTTGGTTTTTTTTTTTTTTTGCTGTACGCGGGCCTCTCACTGTTGTGGCCTCTCCCATTGTGGAGCACAGGCTCCGGACGCGCAGGCTCAGTGGCCATGGCTCACGGGCCCAGCTGCTCCGCGGCATATGGGATCCTCCCGGACCGGGGCACGAACCGGCGTCCCCTGCATCGGCAGGCGGACTCTCAACCACTGCGCCACCAGGGAAGCTCTAAAGGTCTGTTTTGATGTGGCTGCTGCCCTGGGGTCTCCAGAGGCCCCACTGCCCTTATCAGGACCCCCAAGTCCACATCCCCCACACACACCCCAGCGCTTGCCCAGACAGAAAGCAGGGAGCTGACAGAGAGGGGCTGGGGACTGGGGGCAATTTCAACTAGTCAGATACCTTAATGCACTGGGGCGGCCCTGTGGACAGGTCCCTCTGGCCTGGAGAGAGGCCAGGGAGCAGGCCTGGAGGCCCAGGAGGAGAGGATGCTGAGAAAGCAGCCCGGGCTCCTGGCTTCTGTGACCTGTCCACCACCTACAGAAGCCGAGCAGCAGCTTGGAGGGCTTGGAGTGGGCGCTGTGCAGGGAAACAGAGGCCAGGGAGCCTGTGGGGTCCTGGTAGGTGGGCTGTGTCCTTGGGGAGCTGCGGACAAAGGGAATCATGGCAACTGCATTCTTTCTGTTGGAGAGATGCCTGGATGGATGAAGCACCGTTGTCACAATGCCGTGTCCTGATCGAGAGGCCCAGAGGCCCAGGGAGAAGGAGGGGCGGCAGGCAGGTCATCTGCAGCAGGGAAGACCCTGCCCTCCCAGGCAACAGGGGACACACAAGAGAGATAGGACACTGCCCTCCCCCGGAGTGTGACAGCTCTTAAATTGGGTTAATAGTACCCCGGAGCGCAACAGCTATTAAATTGGGTTAATAGTCCACGCTTCCCAGAGTTGCTATAAGGATTAAACTAGTTCATGTGTGTGAAGTTCTTAGAACAGTGCTTGGCACTGTAAGTGCCCAGTTAACATTAGCTATTAGCATGATTAATATTATAAAGTTCTGGACATATCGCAATGGATGCATTGCGTACCGTGACGCTGTCTACGGGGTGTGTGTGTGTGTGTGCATGCGTTGTATTTGTGTTGCGTCTGTGCGTAGTGCATAGTGGAGGCGGCATGGCTGTGGCGTGCCTGGCTTTGGTGGGTGTGTAGTATGGAGTGTGTGCATATTGTGTGTTGCCTAGGGGGCGGTTTGTGCATTGTGTGAGTTGTGTGGTATGTGGGTGGTGTAGGGCGCACGCTCTGCCCTTGAATTAGTTCAGGTTTCAGGAAAACCAGCCTCCAGGACCCCCACTGTTCAGGGTACGGGTCAGACCCAGGATATGAACAAGTCCTGAGCTGTCCGCCCTTTTCTGCACGAGCCCTCTGTCAGCCAAAATGGCCAACTCAGTGGGCCGACCCCTGGGGACTCAAGGACTTCTGACGACCATGTCCCAGGGGAATTGCCCCACCCTGGGGAAAGGGTCAGGGAAAGGAGGGGAGGCAGCTGGGGAGCTCCGGCTGCGCACAGCCCAGAGGGTTAACAAACAGGGAGAGAGGCTGGCGTGATGGCTGGAAAGAGCCCAGCAGCCCTGAGGGGAGGGGTGAGCTGAGCTGAGTTATGTGGGGGGTGGGGGGGAGCGCTCTCCCACCTCTGGGTTGTTTGGGGGTGAGCTAGACCTGGAGCCAGGGTTGGGCTGGAGGTCAGAGACCTGCTGGAGAAGGGCTATGATCAGGCCTCTCACACCCTCCCAACCTCCCTGGGCAAACCCGAGCCACGTGAAACTGGGCAGAGGGAAGACGCCATTAGCATCTCATCTAGTTCAGGCCTGCAGATCCTGCCCCCCTCTGCCTCGTGGCTTCCTGCACCCTCCTGCACCTTCTGCATGGCAGCCAGACCCAACGCCACTCTGTGCTCTGGCCTCGGGCCCTCGGGCTGCATCCCCCCCTCCCCCCACCCCCACCACCACTAGGTCCTGCTCATCCTTCAGGTCTCAGCCGAAAAACTGCCTGAGCTGGAACTTTTCCAAGACCCCTCTCACCCCCAGCTGGGGGAGATGCCCCTCCTGTGCTCCCACGGACCCCTGTCTTCTCCCCTCTCTTTTTTTTTTTTTTTTTTTTTTTTGTGGTACGTGGGCCTCTCACTGTTGTGGCCTCTCCTGTTGCAGAGCACAGGGTCCGGATGCGCAGGCTCAGCGGCCATGGCTCACGGGCCCAGCC
The DNA here is from genome assembly GCF_025265405.1 of Mesoplodon densirostris. Taxonomy (NCBI): domain Eukaryota; kingdom Metazoa; phylum Chordata; class Mammalia; order Artiodactyla; family Ziphiidae; genus Mesoplodon; species Mesoplodon densirostris. The sequence continues at coordinate 8,808,507 of NC_082662.1, read as the reverse complement.
GCTCCGCGGCATGTGGGATCTTCCCGGACCAGGGCACGAACCCGTGTCCCCTGCATCAGCAGGCGGACTCTCAACCACTGCGCCACCAGGGAAGCCCTCTTCTCCCCTCTCTTAGCACATATAACCGCGTGTTGTCATTGCCCGTGTACCCGTGGGCTCCTTGAGAAAAGGAACCCTTTCTTATTGATTTCTTTATCTGCAATGCCTGGCAGAGTGCCTGGAACTTGGAGCCCTCAGTAAATGTTGGCTCAGTGAATGGATGGGTTTTGGGTGGACGGATGGATGGCTGAGAAAAGTCCCAAGAGGTTGCAATGTGGAAAATACACTTTCAGCTCACGCTGATGGCCTCCCTTCTGGTGCTTATATAATTCCCAGGGTCACATTACCAAAATATGACACTGAATTTCTCTTCCCCACATGCACCAGAGAAAGCAAGAGTCAAGAAGGCAGAGGGAAGGACTGGCACTTTGAAGCTAGGCAATTTGCAAGTCACACCTCAATGCCTTGAGCTTCAGGCAGGAGCAACCAGAGCAGAAAAGGGAGCCACGCAATGCAGCCTAAACCAGCCAGTCCACCATGATGGGTGGGAGATTCCAGAACTGAGCTGCCCACCCTGCCCACCACCATCCGTAGACCTGGGACCTAAGACCAGGACATGTCACCCTTCAAAGTCAGCAGAACTAACATCTAACAACTCAGAACTTCAGAGGTGGTAGGTCGGTGATGCAGGAAAGAAAGGAGGCCAGGCATCCTGTGCATCTAATCCGAGTTCAGAGTGGCTCTCAGGCAGAGGGACACATCTGAAACTTTCTCCGTGAGGTTGGAGAGCCAAGTCTAATCAGCCATGCTATGACCTGCCTGTCATATGCAAAGAGTGTCCATCTGTGCTGTCCAGGAGAGAAGGAGGGACACTGCCTGACAGCACGAGCATCCTGGTTCCTTAGGAGAGAGGTGGGCCCTGTTGTGGGCAGGAAACGAAACCCAGGTTCATCCTTGTCCACAATCAGACACTTCCCAGGGCATGACTCTGCCAGTTCCACACTCAGCTGGAACCTCTGGGGAATACTCAGCCCAGGTATCCTAGACGGTGGGTGGGCAGGAGTCAGGGTCATTGGAAGGCCTTTTATTCGCTATAAATTGATCACTTGGTGCATCAGGTAGAAATAACATTCAGCCACAAGTATCAGATCACTATGGACTAGTGACTCAAAGACACAAAGATTTAAATTCTCATGCACGAAAGTTCAGATGTAAGCAGTACAAGACTGGTAGGGTCTTTCCCTGAAGTTGTCAGGGACCCAGGGTCTTTCTCTGTTTCTTCAAGGCCACCTTGAAGTTCAAGATGGCTGCTGGTGCTCCATCCACCACAGCTACATTCTAGGCAGCAGGAAGGAAGAAGGGAGAAAAGAGACCAAAGGGACAGCCCTGTCTTTTTTTTCTTTTGCGGTACGCGGGCCTCTCACTGTTGTGGCCTCTCCCGTTGCGGAGCACAGGTTGCAGAGCACAGGCTCCAGACGCGCAGGCTCAGCGGCCATGGCTCACAGGCCCAGGCACTCCGCGGCATGTGGGATCTTCCCGGACCGGGGTACGAACCCATGGCCCCTGCATTGGCAGGCGGACTCCCAACCACTGCGCCACCAGGGAAGCCCCAAGCCCTGTCTTTTAAAGAGACTTCCTAGAAGTCCAATATATCACTTATGCTTACTTTTTCATTGGCCAGAACTTAGTCATATGGACACATTTATCTCTGGGGACTTTGGTTGGTATCAGTTCCCTTGAGAGCATTAGGTGAACTAAGGAAATGAAGCCCCTGAACTTGTAGATCTGAGAGCAGATCTGAGGCCCCAGGAGACCCGGCCTTAGCCATCAGTGGGCCTCCATCTTTGCCACAATCACCCAGTTAATAAGTGAAAGAGTCAAGATTTAAAACCAGCACTGCCTTTCTTTACAACTCATGCTCTTAGTTGTTAGGCCACACTGTTTCCTTGAGTTCCAATTCTGCTTCATCGCCTTACTAGCTACGTGACCCTCGGCAAGTTCTCTGAACCTCCATTCCTATACCTATAAAAGAGGAATAATAAAAACACCCACCTCAAATGGCTGACTTATGGAGCAAGATAGCTAGTGTATGTAAATAAAATATCAAGATCATGTATTATAGCAGATCAAGAAGTCAAGGATCTGAATCTGTTTATTTATTTTTTTAAATATTTATTTATTTGGCTGCACCGGGTCTTAGTTGCAGCATGCAGGATCTAGTTCCCTGACCAGGGATCGAACCCAGGCCCGCTGCATTGGGAGCATGGAATCTTAACCACCGGACCACCAGGGAAGTCCCTGAATCTGTTTAATGCTTGAGTTGAATTCACAAGAAAGGTGCTGGACCCTTTCTGGTGGAATAGTTCATTCTGCAGCAAGTGGGGAGAGGGAGCCAGGAGCCTCTGGAACAGTCCATTCTGTGTACAGTGAGGGGAGATGTTGTCCAAAGTTCTCATCTCCAAGATATCCATGGAGGGTCTGGTCTGGTGCTTCTCTTCTCCAAGGTACTCATAGAGGGTCTGATGGAGCCCCCTCCCCATCCTCTGTCTTTAACCAAAGCCCTCGGCCCTATGACTGTCAGCTGGTCCAGAGAGGGACAGACGGTAGAAGGTTGCCCATTGCCATGGAAACCAAGGCCAGAGCCCAGCACTCTGCAGCTCCCAGGCACATGGAGGATGTGATGCTTCTGGGTTCCAAGTCCCGAGACACCCCTCCCACCCAGTGCACAGGCACACACACACACACACACACACACACACACACACACGTGTGCACTCATGCACGCATATACACATTCCCAGCAACTGGCTGGCTGACCCAGTGGACTAGCAGCCATTCAACTCGCCCATCCCAGGAGACCAAGTTTCTCTAGCTGATGGAAGAGCAAATGTCTGGTCAGAAAAGCCAGTCCTTGTGGTCAAGGACAGCAAAGGCAAGGCTCATAAAAAGGGGCTGAGAGAGGCCACTGAGGCCAATCCTTGCCCATCACATTTGAGAAGCCATCCACCCGGGCCAGTGCATGGACATAGCTCACATGGCTCTACATATAAGCCATATGCCAGCAGAAGCTCTGGCCCTTCAAGAGGGAAATGAATTTTGCAACTCCAGCATCTGATCCAGGCAAGGATCATCAGCGGATGCAGCAGTATATTCACACAGTCTCCCAATAAATCCACAGATTACTTATTCATCACTAAGGGGGAAAGATACCTTTCCAATAGAGAAATCTGGCAGATAGCACTTTAACCAAGTGATCAAACGCTGGGTCACTGAAAATCGGACAAAGTGATATTAAGTGCCTTTTCGGGGTGATGCGATAATAAGTACATCTCCTATGTGGTATTCTCACCCAAAATGTTTGAACTGAATCAAATCAGAAGGAAAAACAACAGACGTATTCCGATTGTGGGGCATTTTTACAAGACATCCGATAAAGACTGTTCAAAAATGTCAATTGCGGGCCTCCCTGGTGGCGCAGTGGTTGAGAGTCCGCCTGCCGATGCAGGGGATACGGGTTCGTGCCCCGGTCTGGGAGGATCCCATATGCCGTGGAGCGGCTGGGCTCGTGAGCCGTGGCCGCTGGGCCTGCACGTCCGGAGCCTGTGCTCCGCAACGGGAGAGGCCACAACAGTGAGAGGCCCGCATACCGCAAAAAAAAAAAAAAAAAAAAATGTCAATTGCAAGAAAGACCAAAAGACTAGATTAAAGGAGATGAAAGAGACATGACAATTAAATGCAATGCACGATCTTTTGTGGATCCTGAATGAGGGGGAAACAGCTATAACTGACATTTTTAGAACAGTTGGGGAATCTGAATATGAACAACATACAAGATAACATTATCGGGTCGGTGTTAAAGCTCTTGGGTGTGATAACTATCATTACGGTTATGCAGGAGAAGGTCCTTGTTCAAAGACATGTGCTGATGTAAAGATGAAGAGATGTAATGGCTGTAATTTACTCTCACGTGATCAGAGGGGAAAAGAGAAAGTAAAGGCAGCCAATGTCAAGAGTTGGTGAATCCATGTGAAGGATATACAGATGTTCGAGGAACTGCTCTTTCAAGTTTTCTGTAGGTTTGAAAATTTCAAAATCTAAAAATAAACACGTAAGAGGAAAAGACTTTTAAAAAGGAGTCAAATGATTCCATATCCTTCTCAATTTTTCTGGGCATTTCTGTAACAGGGGATGGGGGCCTCTTCTGTTTTGTTCTGGTCACCTTGGCTTGGAAGCTCCATCTTCACCCAAATTAGTTCACTTTGTAGCCCATCTTTCCATCCCATGTGGCTCTTCCTGTTTTGCACTTGGTCCCCCTCCTGGATTTCAACAGGGGAACGTGAAACCCTCCCATGGCACTTTTTTTTTTTTTTTTTTTTTTTTTTTTTGCTGTACGCGGGCCTCTCACTGCTGTGGCCTCTCCCGTTGCGGAGCACAGGCTCCGGACACACAGGCCCCACGGCCATGGCTCGCGGGCCCAGCCGCTCCGCGGCATGTGGGATCCTCCGGGATCGGGGCACGAACCCGTGTCCCCTGCATCGGCAGGCGGACTCACAACCACTGCGCCACCAGGGAGGCCCCTTCCCATGGCACTTTATGGTGAGTACCAACTTTATTGAGGGTTTGGGGGGCAGAGAAAGTAGACATGGCAGGAAATTTAGTATTTGGCATCCTCTTCTTAAAAACCTGTCTAGAGAATTCCCTGGCAGTCAGTGGTTAGGACTTGGAGCTTTCATCGCTATGGCCCAGGTTCAATCCCTGGTTGGGGAACTAAGATCCCACAAGCCACACGGCATGGTCCACCCCCCCCCCCCAGAGAAAAAACCTATTTAACTCTCATACACACTCACTTGCAGCCCTCCATCATGCAGCTTGACTATCTACTTGATTCCCTCCCCATTTCCTCTCGTCCCTTCTCCTCTTCTGTCTCTTTCTTCTGTCCTGTGATTTCACTATCTCTCTGAAGTCTCCTTCTGGCCCAAACAAGGTAAACAAAGAAGTCTACTCCATAACTTTGGTACTGGAATTCCTCTTGGTGAAGCCAAGTTTAGTCTTCCAAACTCTAAGGAAAGGTTAAGCCCCCACGCCAATATTAGTAATAACAATAGCTACCACTCAGCACAGACCATGATGTGAGCTGGACCCTGAACCAGGCACTTTGCATGCATCATCTCTAACCTTCCCAATAGCCCCATGAGGGGGGCACTAAAGAATGTAAGATTCAGGAAGATTGATGAACCAGCTACCAAGTGGAGATGTTGCCCAATCTGGGCCTTTCATGATGCTCTCCAACTCAAAGAGTGTTTCATAAGCAGAGGCTGCATGACTTGCCGAAGGTCGCACAGCTGCTCAGGTAAACAGAGTGGGGCCTGGGACTCAGGATGCTTATCCCCAGGCCTAGGTTCTCATCTACTGGCCCAAACTAGGCAGCATCCCTCCTGCAGAGGGAGGAAGTCCCACCCTTGCACATGATAGCTGGAGAGAAGGTCATGTGGAAGAGAAGTCAAAGCAGACCCAAGTCTGGGGAGTCAGGAGTGGGGACTGGCAGATGGCCACCCATTCACTCCAGTGATCTCAGGGTGGGGTGAGGGAGACTGTAAGCTGGGCTGGGCTGGCCAAGCCTTAGGCTGCAAGAAGTGTTTTAGGAACAAGGACTTGGGTAGAACCAGCAGATGAAGTTGGGAAAGGAACTAACCGGGATAGCTGTGGGTGGGCAGAGGTTGGAGAAAGAAGGTCCACGATGATGTCAGCTCAGAAACCCCACCCTAGGACATAGATACAGGGCATCAGGAAGGTACTTTGTACTGCCCCCCAAAGTGGGAATGGCTATTCTCCCCCGCCTCCCCATTATCTCCTGACTCTCCAGCCATTCCCAGAGATTCAGCCACCTCTGCTCCCTCCTGGATCCAGGCAAGCCAGGAGACCCAGAGGAAATAACCTTGAAAAGAGACTGGAAATGTAATCAAAAATAGCAGCAGTGGGGCTTCCCTGGAGGCGCAGTGGTTGAGAGTCCACCTGCCGATGCAGGGGACACGGGTTTGTGCCCTGGTCCAGGAAGATCCCACATGCCGCAGAGCAGCTGGGCCCATGAGCCATGGCCGCTGAGCCTGCATGTCCGGAGCCTGTGCTCCGCAACAGGAGAGGCCACAAAAGTAAGAGGCCCGCGTAACACACACACACACACACACACACACACACACACACAAATAGCAGCAGTGAACTGTGCACTGGAAACCAGGGGGCAATTGAGTTGCCGGCAACTGGTGAATAGCAGCAGAGGTTCCGAGGCCTGCGAACGGATGGAGAGCAGGAGAGGGCAGAGGCGAGGCAAGGGAGAGGAGAGGGGCTGGGTGAGGCCAGCTTAGCCCCACAGCCTCCATAGGGGATGAGGCAGGTAGACCCAGAGACAGGGCAGCAGGGGAGGCAGAGGGAGGCAGGGGGCCAGGACCTCACCTGGAGCTCTGTTTAGTGGTCCTTTCACCAGCCCCACAAACTAGACTTTGGGCAGGGCCAGTACATGCCCAGAAGATGATGTGAGATGGTTGCATCAGTAAAGGGAGCACAGAAAGGCCACACCTTCCTGTGTGAGGTCCCCAAACAGCAGGACTCCCTCATTACCGCCACCCCTTCCGTTGGTGGCAACAGACTTGAGTTGGACCCCCGATTTTGCTGCTTAGCATGTGAAAGTGACCCACACCTCTCTGAGCCTCAGTTTCCCCTTGTTTAAGGTAGAGATGATGATAGTTCCATCCTCATAGGGTTCCCATGAGCCTTCATCAAGAGCATGGTGCCTGGAAACCATACCATCCATAAACCCACAACTATCATTTTATCACTCAAATCTAGGGACTTCCCTGGTGACGCAATGGATAAGACTCCAAGCTCCCAGTGCAGGGGGCCCAGGTTCGATCCCTGGTCAGGGAGCTAGATCCCACATGCACGCCGCAACTAAGAGTTCATATGCCACAACTAAGGAGCACATGTGCTGCAACTAAAGAACCTGCCTGCTGCAACTAAGACCTGGCGCAACCAAATAAATAAATATTTTTAAAAAACAAACCAAAAAAACAACCCCCCCAAATATATATATATAAAATGCACAAGACGCATCTTCTGTGAGTTAGTTCTGGGTGATTCTTTTTATAAACAAAATGAGCTTCCCTGAGTACCTGCTTTGTGAGCCTGAGTGCTCATATTTGGGGTGTAAGTTTATGTGCTACCTAGTCATCCCTAACTTTCCCACCTGCCCATTTGTGCTGTATTTTTCATCTTTGGCTCTTACACCTCCTCCCCTACATGCCACAGAATTTCTGATCATTTCTGAATCCACGGAGGGAATGCAGGCAGTGGGAAACCCCAGAGCTGCCTGTTGACCTCTTGGGGTCTGGTATGGAAAGTGGGCAGCATCATGGCTTAGCTCAGCCCTGTGTGGCTTCCCTGATGCTAAACCAATGGGCCGGGAACAAAAACAACCCTGGGCTTCATCCTTGCAGTGGCTTAGGTCAGCTTCCCCAGGAAGCAAACTCTGAGGCAGAGATTTGCATGCAGGAGCTTTGTTGGAGAGAACCCTCCTTAATGGTGACTTTGAGAGGGTGAGGGAAGCAGGATTTGTCAGAGGTAGACCTTGAAATGTGATGCAGCTGAAACAGAGGCCTCGGCTGAGCCCACAGGGAGATCTGGAGCTGGGCTGGCCTTTAGTAGCTGTCCCAAATCAAAGCAAGGGGGTCAAAGTTTGCACCCCTGAATTGACCCGTCACGGAATCAGGCTGTCCTTGGAGAGGGCGCATAATTTGGGTGAGACAACTCCCTTTGGCAGAGGGCAATTCTGAGGAAGGGACCATCGGCAGCCAACATTCCCAGCAGCTGGGGGATGAGTGTCTTGGTCCTCAAAGGGAGATCTGTGTGGGTCACTACAGCATCCACTACAGTCTGCTCCTTGTTCTGCTGGGACCCACTCACTCCATGTCGTAAGTCTGCCCGTATAGAGACAGTTCTTCTAGGACTCTCCATCAAAACTTAAAGGAAGGGGAGACCTTCAAGTTGGCGGAGGTCAAGTAAGATGTGGAGATCACCTTCCTCCCCACGAATACATCAGAAATACATTTGCATGTGGAACAACTCCTACAGAACACCTACTGAATGCTGGCAGAAGACCTCAGACTTCCCAAAAGATGCCCTCAGGAGACCTACACGCAGAGGCAGGGCCAAATCCAAAGTTGAACCCCAGGAGCTGTGCAAACAAAGAAAAGAAAGGGAAATTTCTCCCAGCAGCCTCAGGAGCAGTGGATTAAATCTCCACAATCAACTTGATGTACCCTACATCTCTGGAATACCTGAATAGACAAGGAATCATCCCAAAATTGAGGCGGTGGATTTGGGGAGCAACTGTATACTTGGGGTTTGCTTTCTGCATCTAATTTGTTTCTGGTTTTATGTTTATCTTAGTTTGGTAATTAGAGTTTACTATCATTGGTAAATTTGTTTATTGATTTGGTTGTTCTCTTCCCTTTTTTTAAATATATATATATATAGATATAGATTTTTTTTCCTTTTTCTCTTTTTGTGAGTGTGTACGTGTATGCTTCTTTGTGTGATTTTGTCTGTATAGCTTTGCTTTTACCATTTGTCCTTGGGTTCTGTCTGTCTGGTTTGTTTTTGTTTTTGTTTTTGGGTTTTTTTTAGTATGGTTTATAGTGCTTGTTATCATTGGTGGATTTGTTTTTTGGTTTTGTTGCTCTCTTCTTTCTTTCTTTCTTTTTTTTCTTTTTTATTACTTTTTAATTTTTTTATGTTTAAAATTTTTTTATTTTAATAACTTTATTTTATTTTTCTTTCTTTCTTTCTTTTTACCTCACTTTTCTTCTGAGCTGTGTGGCTGACAGGGTCTTCATCCTCCAGCCGGGTGTCAGGCCTGTGTCTCTGAGGTGGGAGAGCTGAGTTCAGGACATTGGTCCACCAGAGACCTCCCACCTCCACATAATATCAAATGGCAAAAGCTCTCCCAAATATCTCCATCTCAACGCTAAGACCCAGCTCCATTCAACAACCAGCAAGCTACAGTGCTGGACACCCTATGCCAAACAACTAGCAAGACAGAAACACAACCCCACCCATTAGCAGAGAGGCTGCCTAAAATCATAATAAGGTCACAGACACCCCAAAACACACCACCAGATGTGGACCTGCCCACCAGAAAGACAAGACCCAGCCTCATCCACCAGAACACAGGCACCAGTCTCCTCCACCAGGAAGCCTACACAACGCACTGAACCAACCTTAGCCACTGGGGGAAGACACCAAAAACAACGGGAACCACGAACCTGCAGCCTGTGAAAAGGAGACCCCAAACACAGTAAGCTAAGCAACATGAGAAGACAGAGAAACACACAGCGGATGAAGGAGTGAGGTAAAAACCCACCAGACCAAACAAATGAAGAGAAAATAGGCAGTCTACTTGAAAAAGAATTCAGAGTAATGATAGTAAAGATGACCCAAAATATTGGAAATAGAATGGAGAAAATACAAGAAACGTTTAACAAGGACCTAGAAGAACTAAAGAGCAAACAAACAATGATGAACAATACAATAAATGAAATTTAAAATTCTCTAGAAAGAATCAGTAGCAGAATAACTGAGGCAGAAGAATGGATAAGTGACCTGGAAGACAAAATAGTGGAAATAACTACTGCAGAGCAGAATAAAGAAAAAAGAATGAAAAAAATTGAGGACAGTCTCAGAGACTTCTGGGACAACATTAAACGCACCAACATTTGAATTACAGGGGTCCCAGAAGAGGAAGAGAAAAAGAAAGAGACTGAGAAAATATTTGAACAGATTATAGTTGAAAACTTTCCTAATATGGGAAAGGAAATAGTCAATCAAGTCCAGGAAGTGCAGAGTCCCATACAGGATAAATCCAAGGAGAAACACACCAAGACACATATTAATCAAACTACCAAAAGTTAAATACAAAGAAAAAATATTAAAAACAGCAAGGGAAAAACAACAAATAACATACAAGGCAATCCCCATAAGGTTAAGAGCTGATCTTTCACCAGAACTCTGCAAGCCAGACAGGAGTGGCAGAATATATTTAAAGTGATGAAAGGGAAAAACCTACAACCAAGATTACTCTACCCAGCAAAGATCTCATTCAGATAAGACGGAGAAATTAAAACCTTTACAGACAAGCAAAAGCTAAGAGAATTCAGCACCACCAGACCAGCTTTACAACAAATGCTAAAGGAACTTCTCTAGGCAGGAAACACAAGAGAAGGAAAAGACCTACAATAACAAACCCAAAACATTTAAGAAAATGGTCATAGGAATATACATATCGATAATGACATTAAATGTCAATGGATTAAATTCTCCAACCAAAAGAGATAGACTGGCTGAATGGATACAAAAACAAGACCCATATATATGATGTCTACAAGGGACCCACTTCAGACCTAGGGGCACCTACAGACTGAAATTGAGGGTATGGAAAAAGATATTCCATGAAAATGGAAATCAGAAGAAAGCTGGAGCAGCAATTCTCATATCAGACAAAATAGACTTTAAAATAAAGACTATTACAAGAGACAAAGAAGGGCAGTACATAATGATCAAGGGATCAATCCAAGAAGAAGACATAACAATTGTAAATACGTATGCACCCAACATAGGAGGACCTCAATACATAAGGCAAATGTTAACAGCCATAAAAGGGGAAATCGACAGTAACACAATCATAGTAGGGGACTTTAACACTCCACTTTCACCAATGGACAGATCATCCAAAATGAAAATAAATAAGGAAACACAAGTTTTAAGTGATACATTAAACAAGATGGACTTAATTGATATTTATAGGACATTCCATCCAAAAACAACAGAATACACTTTCTTCTCAAGTGCTCATGGAACATTCTCCAGGATAAATCATATCTTGGGTCACAAATCAAGCCTTGGTAAATTTAAGAAAATTGAAATTGTATCAGGTATCTTTTCCGACCACAACACTCTGAGACTAGATATCAATTACAAGGAGAAAATCTGTAAAAAACACAAATGCATGGAGGTTAAAGAATACACTACTAAATAACAAAGGGATCACTGAAGAAATCAAAGAGGAAATCAAAAAATACCTAGAAACAAGTGACAATGAAAACATGATGACCCAAAACCTATGGGATGCAGCAAAAGCAGTTCTAAGGGGGAAGTTTATAGCAATAAAATCCTACCTCAAGAAACAAGAAACATCTCAAATAAACAACCTAACCTTACACCTAAAGCAATTAGAGAAAGAAGAACAAAAAAACCCCAAAGTTAGCGGAAGGAAAGAAATCATAAAGATGAGATCAGAACTAAATGAAAAAGAAATGAACGAAACAATAACAAAGATCAATAAAACTAAAAACTGGTTCTTTGAGAAGATAAACAGAATTGATAAAACATTAGCCAGACTCATAAAGAAAAAAAGGGAGAAGACTCAAATCAATAGACAGAAATGAAAAAGGAGAAGTGACAACTGACACAAGCTACAAGCAACTATATGCCAATAAAATGGCTAACCTGGAAGAAATGGACAGATTCTTACAAAAGCACAACCTTCCGAGACTGAACCAGGAAGAAATAGAAAATATAAACAGACCAGTCACAAGCACTGAAGTTGAGACTGTGATTAAAAATCTCCCAACAGGTCTTCCCTGGTGGCGCAGTGGTTGAGAGTCCGCCTGCCGATGCAGGGGACATGGGTTCGTGCCCCGGTCTGGGAAGAGCCCACATGCCACGGAGCAGCTAGGCTCGTGAGCCATGGCCGCTGAGACTGCGTGTCCGGAGCCTGTGCTCCACAACGGGAGAGGCCACAACAGTGAGAGGCCCACGTACCGCAAAAAAAAAAAAAAAAAAAAAATCTTCCAACAAACAAAAACCCAGGACCAGACGGTTTCACAGGCGAATTGTATCAAACATTTAAAGAAGAGCTAACACCTATCCTTCTCAAACTCTTCCAAAATATAGCAGAGGGAGAAACACTCCCAAACTCATTCTATGAGGCCACCATCACCCTGATACCAAAACCAGACAAAGATGTCACAAAGAAGGAAAACTACAGGCCAATATCACTGATGAACATAGATGGAAAAATCCTCAACAAAGTACTAGCAAACAGAATCCAGTAGCACATTAAAAGGATCATACACCATGATCAAATGGGGTTCATCCCAGGAATGCAAGGATTCTTCATTATATGCAAATCAATCAATGTGATAGACCATATTAACAAACTGAAGGATAAAACCATATGATCATCTCAATAGATGCAGAAAAAGCTTTTGACAAAATTCAACACCCATTTATGATAGAAACCCTCCAGAATGTAGGCATAGAGGGAACTTACCTCAACATAATAAAGGCCATATATGAGAAACCCACAGCCAACATCATTCTCAATGGTGAAAAACTGAAAGCATTTCCTCTAAGATCAGGAACAAGACAAGGATGTCCACTCTCACCATTATTATTTAACATAGTTTTGGAAGTCCTAGCCATGGCAATCAGAGAAGAAAAAGAAATAAAAGGAATACAAATTGGAAAAGAAGAAGTAAAACTGTCACTGTTTTCAGATGACATGATACTATACATAGAGAATCCTAAAGATGCCACCAGAGAACTACTAGAGCTAATGAATGGATTTGGTAAAGTTGCAGGATACAAAATTAATGCACAAAAATCTCTTGCGTTCCTATACACTAATGATAAAAAATCTGAAAGAGAAATTAAGGAAACACTCCCATTTACCACTGCAACAAAAAGAATAAAATACCTAGGAATAAACCTACCTAGAGAGAGAAAAGACCTGTATGCAGAAAACTATAAGACACTGATAAAAGAAATTAAAGATGATACAGACAGATGGAGAGAACATCTGTCTCTCATGTTCTTGGATTGGAAGTATCAACATTGTGAAAATGATTATACTACCCAAAGCAATCTACAGATTCAATGTAATCCTTTTCAAACTACCAATGGCATTTTTCACAGAACTAGAACAAAAAAAGTTCACAATTTGTGTGGAAACACAAAAGACCCTGAATAGCCAAAACAATCTTGAGAAAGAAAAGCGGAGCTGGAGGAATCAGTCTCCTGGACTTCAGACTATACTACAAAGCTACAGTAATCAAGACAGTATGGTACTGGCACAAAAACAGAAATATAGATCAATGGAACAGGATAGAAAGCCCAGAGATAAACCCACGCACATATGGTCACCTTATTTTTGATAAAGGAGGCAGGAATGTACAGTGGAGAAAGGACAGCCTCTTCAATAAGTGGTGCTGGGAAAACTGGACAGCTACATGTAAAAGCATGAAATTAGAACACTCCCTAACACCATACACAAAAATAAACTCAAAGTGGATTAAAGACCTAAATGTAAGGCCAGACACTATAAAACTCTTAGAGGAGAACATAGGCAGAACACTCTATGACATAAATCACAGCAAGGTCCTTTTTGACCCACCGCCTAGAGAAATGGAAATAAAAACAAAAATAAACAAATGGGACCTAATGAAACTTAAAAGCTTTTGCACAGCAAAGGAAACCATAAACAAGATGAAAAGACAACCCTCAGAATGGGAGAAAATATTTGCAAATGAAGCAACTGACAAAGGATTAATCTCCAAAATATACAATCAGCTCATGCAGCTCAATATCAAAAAAACAAACAACCCAATCCAAAAATGGGCAGAAGACCTAAATCGACACTTCTCCAAAGAAGATATACAGATTGACAACAAACACATGAAAGGATGCTCAACATCCCTAATCATTAGAGAAATGCAAATCAAAACTACAATGAGGTATCACCTCACACCAGTCAGAATGGCCATCATCAAAAAATCTACAAACAATAACTGCTGGAGAGGGTGTGGAGAAAAGGGAACCCTCTTGCACTGTTGGTGGGAATGTAAATTGATACAGTCACTATGGAGAACAGTATGGGGGTTCCTTAAAAAGCTAAAAGTAGAACTACCATAAGACCCAGCAATCCTACTACTGAGCATATACCCTGAGAAAACCATAATTCAAAAAGAGTCATGTACCACAATGTTCATTGCAGCTCTATTTACAATAGCCAGGACATGGAAGCAACCTAAGTGTCCACCGACAGATGAATGGATAAAGAAGATGTGGCACATATATACAATGGAATATTACTCAGCCATAAAAAGAAACAAAACTGAGTTATTTGTAGTGAAGTGGATGGACCTAGAGTCTGTCATACAGAGTGAAGTAAGTTAGAAAGAGAAAAACAAATACCGTATGCTAACACATATATATGGAATCTAAAAAAAAAAGAAAAAAAGGTTCTGAAGAACCTAGGGGCAGGACAGGAATAAAGACACAGACGTAGAGAATGGACTTGAGGACACGGGGAGAGGGAAGGGTAAGATCAGACGAAGTGAGAGAGTGGCATGGACATATATACACTACCAAATGTGAAATAGATAGCTAGTCGGAAGCAGCCACATAGCACAGGGAGATCAGTTTGGTGCTTTGTGACCACCTAGAGGGGTGGGATAGGGAGGGTGGGAGGGAGATGCAAGAGGGAGGAGATATGGGGATATATGTATATGTATAGCTGATTCACTTTGTTATAAAGCAGAAACTAACACACCATTGTAAATCAATTATACTCCAATAAAGATGTTTAAAAAATAAAAACACCTAAATTTGAAAAAAAAAAAAAAAGGAACTTAAAGGAAGATAGTGGGTTGAACTATAGCTTCTCTGGCACTGCAGCTGGTCCTGATGCTGCAACTGGGACCCATCTTCTTCCTCCTCTGCTGCCCATTTTAGATTCCCTTCAACCAGAGCTAGCTCCTCTGCTGGTCTAGAGAGTTTACCTAGTGGATGACCCAGGTTCATCTCTAACCAGTCTGGGACCCTGATCCCGATGCCATTCTCAGTTCATGATTGCTGCACTTGTCCATTTACTGTCAAAAATGGACAAGAAAGTACCAAGGGACAACCTAATGGATCGCTTGGGTACCAAAATTGACCCTCTCCCTGCCCTCTTGTGCCATCCCACCTTCCACCAGTTGATCGGGGTCAATTACTCCTGCCAGTCTGGTGGCTCTTTTCCTTGCCTACTGGCCTTTTGGTACAAGGAATCTGAAATGACCAGGTGGCAGATGTAGGCTAAAGTTTAATGGAACTCTTACTCTGTATCTGGGTGAACTTGTTCCCCATTAGGGAACCAATACAGACCTTTAGACCCACAGAGCTTAACGCTGCAGGGACAGGACACATAAGTTTCCCAAGAGTGACTATAAGTAAAGCCACACCTGCTTTCACCCCTTAGACTCCAGACTCGTGTATTCTACCTACTGGGGACATGGCACCAGATAACGGCCATTAATCTGGGGTGTGTACTGTGTGCTAGAGGCTGACTCTCTGTGTTCACAGGGTGTCATCTAAGCTGCCTCTGCCAGGCTGATCGGATGCTCCAGCTCTCCCAGGACCTAGAAGCACACGAAAGCTATTTTTCAAACAGTGTATAATTTTCCACTGCAGATGGCTTGGCCTTGTTCCAGAACTCTAGGGATCTCTGTTGATATTCTCTGATCGGGACTTGTCGTCATAGTGTTCTTCCCCACCACAGATATGTCTGTTATCAGAGTCTGCAGGGTCACATGACCCAAATAGTGGAACTGCTTGTATGGCAGTCTGTAGCTGCTGCAGACGAGACCCTTTCCTGCCTTGAGCCCTTCCAAAGCTGGCAGCTTTCCATGCCACTTGGTGAAATGAGCTGGCAATATTTGTCAAGTGTGGAATATGTTGCTTAAAGAAGCTAAAAAGGCCGATCAGATGCTGTGCTTCCTTCTGATACGTGGGAGGTGCAAGGTACAATCATTTGTCCTTGCCTTTGGAGGGAATGTCCTGGCATGCCCCAAGCCACTGTACCCATGAAAAGCTCACTGATATACAGTCCCCACCTTCTGAAGTGCATCCATCTTATCAAGGTCTCCTAAGTACGTGCCACTTCTTGCTCTTCTGGGCTGATTAACATGATGTCATTGATACAATGAGCAGTGTGGTGTCCTATGGAATGATGGGGTGGGCCAGGTCCCTTTAGTCCAAGCTTTCTCAACCTTGGCTCTAATCACATTTTGGACAAGATAATTCTTTGTTTGGGGGGTTGTCCTATGCACTGGAGATGTTTAACAGCATCCCTGACCCTACCCACTAGGTGCTTACAGTGTCCCTAACCCCTACCCCTCCTCCAGTTTTGACAACCAGAAACATCTCCAGACATTACCAAATGTTTCCATTGAGACCCACTGTTTTGCGCTATATTGTAACAGAGGGTGGCAAAGTTAGCATATGCATAAGACAGAACCATCCATGTACGCTGTTATCCATCCCACACAAATGCAGATTGCTTCTGACCACCCTTCCTGATAGAAATGGAAGAAGAATGCAGTCGCCAGATCAATGGCTGCACACCACACAGCAGAGGCTGTGTCGATCTGCCCTAGCAGAGATAAAATAGAGCACAGCAGGCTGCAATCAAGGCTACTGCTTTGTTGCATTTATGGAAATCTACTCTCATCTTCTAGAATTCATTTTTTTTTCTTTTGCAGGAGCCAAACTATTGCGTTGAATAAAGTTAAGAGGATCACCACCCAGGTATCTTAGGTCTTTAAAGGCGACACTAATCTCGGGGTGTGACACTGGGTTTTTTGGTTTGTTTTGTTTTTCACTTGGCCAGGAAGAGGGGCTGTTTCCAGCTTCCAGCTGGTCTTCCCCACTGCAATAGCTTTTAGCCCTCAGACCAAGGAACATGTGGGAGTTCTGTCAACTATGTGTGTTCATCCGAAATACACATTCAGGAACCAGGGAACCGATGGGTTCATGGATTCAGTAGATCCACTAAGGCCAAAGCCTGGGCCAGAATTCTATTTATTTTCTGTTATTTTCTGGCTCCTACCTGCCCTGTTCTTTTCTTTTTTTTTTTTAAGATTTATATATATATATATATATATATATATATATATATATATTTTTTTTTTTTTTTTTTTTTTTTTTTTTTTTTGGCTGCGTTGGGTCTTCGTTGCTGCACGCGGGCTTTCTCTAGTTGCGGCCAGAGGGGGTTACTCTTCATTGCGGTGCGAGGGCTTCTCATTGCGATGGCTTCTCTTGTTGTGGAGCACAGGCTCTAGGCACGCAGGCTTCAGTAGTTGTGGCACGCGGGCTTCAGTAGTTGTGGCACGCGGGCTTTAGAGCACAGGCTCGGTAGTTGTGGCGCACAGGCCTATTTGTTCTGCAACATATGGGATCTTCCCGGACCAGGGCTCGAACCCATGTGCCCTGCGTTGGTAGGCGGATTCTTCACCACTGCACCACCAGGGAAGCCCCATATTTGCCCTATTCTAACAGGAGATCATGATGATGCTTCAGATTCCTATGAGTCAATGTCATCTTGGACCCTGTATCCAACAGTCTTAGAAATATCTGGTTATTCCCATTCCCGGGATACAGTTACCCAAGCATATGGCTGTCAGTCCCTTTGCAGAAGGACTGGGATAGTCTTTACCATGGACACGTGCCATGTGTTGCAGGCTCCTTCTTCTCGGAGATCCAGCCTCTCCTTCATAGAATGGGTTCTGGGTCTGAGTGCTAGCTCAGGCTTAGAAACTGAGCAAGGGATCATGTGCTTTTATTGGGGCAGCTGCTTCAGCCTCTGGACATCCATCCTTGAATTCTTTCAGTGGAGTAAATTACATAATCCTCTTTTTGGCTGCTCGCCTATCTTGCCCTGGGACCCTGTGTTCCGTTATGAACCATCTTTCTAACTCTCTGCAGGCTCCCTGCTTGCCACCCCGACCTTGATGCTCATTGCAGTCATCTTGCCCACCTTGCTTATGATGTTGAAGTTCCACCAGTGGACCTCTATGATTTCAGGATCCCATCATCCTGCTTTCTATCAGGGAGCCCAGTTCTGTCACAGCATCTCCTACAGTCAGCTTTGGCTTCTAGAGACCAGGAGGTGGAGGGACCTATTGACTTGCAACCAGAGAGGACTCTGCATGATCTCAAGCAAGCAGGGAGTGCCTGCCTTTGACAAAAAGGATCGGGCAGGCTCTGCAGCGCCCAGAGGGTTTAGGAGAACTTAGGGATTCAAGATTTTCAGATGCATCAACCCAGATGTCCCCACCCTCACATCAGATATCAGCGTCCCACTCTTTCTAATCAGGACACTGACCTCAGAGTAGCCGACTTGCCAGAGTTGAGAATTCAACCTCCTCTGTAGCTCCACTTATAATTAAGTGGGCCTGATCCTCAGCTTTTGCTGTCCTCGAGCTGCAGGAGATGAGTGTCTCCTGATGTACGCTACCAAGCAAGCTCTCTGGATTTCACACTTCACTTAAATGTGTGATTGGGCTTCCCTGGTGGCGCAGTGGTTGAGAGTCCACCTGCCGATGCAGGGGACGCGGGTTCATGCCCCAGTCCGGGAGGATCCCACGTGCCGCGGAGCGGCTGGGCCCGTGAGCCATGGCCGCTGAGCCTGCGCATCCGGAGCCTGTGCTCCGCAACGGGAGAGGCCACAGCAGTGAGAGGCCCGCATACCGCAAGAAAAAAAAAAAGTGTGATTAATCACCTTCAGCCCTTCCTGGTCTTTCCTCCAATACGCTGGTAGCCCCTCCCCCATCCCACCTCCAGCAATAGTGATCTGACTCCATAGTCCTTATAATTATTACTTCCTCCAAACCTCTCAGATGCCTGAGATATTGCATTCCCTTCCACAGATTCTCCATCCCAGACCCCTACCAGTGACAGTTTTAGCAACTGCTAATTAAGTTGAGTAATACAACTCAAAAACCCTATTTTAAAGCCTGTTTCCTATAACCTCTTTCAATACTAACTGTCTTCAATCAGAATGCAGAGGTAGGGATTTCAGTAAAGGAGAACAGAATTGGGCAGAAAGAGAAGTTGAACTGTAATGCAGTGACAGCAGAGGCCCCAGACAATACTCCAGGGAGCTCTGGGGCTTGGATGGCCCTTCACAGTTGTCTCAAATCAGAGAATATTCTTCGAGCCTACAAGGAAAGCACTATCATTATCCCCCGTTTACAGGTGTGGAAACTGAGCTCAGAGAGGTAAGTGACTTGCCCAAGATCACACAGCTTTAAATGCGAAGTTAGGATTTCTACCCAGAAAAATCTCACTTTAACGGTTCCTTCCAGCTCGTCCCCCACCATCTCCTAGGGCCTTGGACTTCTCTGTTGGATCTTCTGCGTCTCATCAGCGGAAGAGAAGAGAGAGAGAAAGGGATTGTCTGGGAGGTTCACAGGTGTGGCTGTCACCACTTCTACCCATATTCCATTGTCCAGAACTCTGTCATGTGGCCCAGGGCCCCTCTGATCACACAGGAGGCTGGGAAATATAGTCTAGCTTTGTGCCGGGAGCAAAGGAGAAACCGTTCAGGACAGTTTGGGCCGCAGTGAGGAAGCTGGGTCCCTGCCCCCAATAAGGAGCAGTGCTGAGAGCCTGCAGCAGACAGAGCCCATCTGTTTCACCTATTTGTTCTTTCTTCTTGGGCTGGGGGCCGAGGACTGACCGCGGATGAAGTCCAGGAGCTCACTTGGATGGCAGCGATGAGGCGTGAGTGGGGAGGTTTCTGAGAGTCCTGGTCCATCCAGCCCTGCCCCAGGACATTGAAGGAGCATCCGCCCCAGAGGAAGCCGTGTCTGGAATCCAGGTACACAGGTGTACAGAGGGACCTGGAAGGTGGAGCCTGCTGTGGCCCCAGCAGAAGTGAGAGGCGAGGCCAGGGGGTGGAGCAGCACGATCCACCTGCACCTGGTGATCTGTGAGCACCCCCAGCAGCCCAGGAGAGGGGGACACCCACAGGTATCAGCCTGCCTTGTTCCAGGGGGTTCCTCACCCCACTCACCCCACTGTAGGCTGCATCCAGGTGGGGGACAGGGGCTTGGAGAGCAAGCCAATCCATGCTCCCCTGGTGAGCCGGGGTCTTCCACATGCTGGGGTGGAAATGAGGTGCTACTCCTTTCCCTTCCAGAGCCTCCGGGGTCCCGGGCTTCTTCCCATCCCTCCTCCCATGAAGAGACATGATACAGTTGGTTAAAGGCTATGCACAGTCCTGCAGACAAGACACTGGTTTCTCCTTGGTTTCCCCAGCATTTCCCAGCCTCATTTCAAAATTTCGAAATTGGAAAATATTATTAGAGTTAAAAGGTAAAACCTAGCTACTCGTCTAAATGCCAATCCGGAAACTTGGAAGCTACGGCCCCTTTGCCGATCTGAGCCCCCAGGAAATGGAGAGTATACGAGAAGCTTCCTAGCACGTGGGACTAGCTGATGGATCGTGCAGGGTGATGTGTGTCTGTCCCTTGGCTGATGGTTTAGAAAATGTAATTCCTCTGCTTCTTCCCCAAGGCTCTGTGCCCCGAGGAAGACCCCCAACTCACATCCACGTGATGTCATCAGAACTTTGCAACCTGCTACCTTTCCTGTGTCAGGAGGTTCAACTCGGCCATTTCTGCTGACGGCGGGAACCACCCAGAGCTCAGAGCCAAAGGTGGAGTTCTGCCCCCTCCCTCATTATCCAGAAGCCAGAAGCACAGCTGTCACTCGGCCCCCAGCCCCAAGCCCTGTGAACCGGTTCCCACTTCTGGCCTCTCACCCACACCCAATGGTGCGGGCAGGAAGCTTGATTTCCGTGGGTTTTCCTGGCTTGGTGCCCTGATTACAGTAGCCCCTGAAGAGGGCCTGCTGACAGTTTGATTACTGATGACCTTCAGAGTGGGCAGGGTTAGAAATATGATTTGTAATCAAATTACAGGGAATTCTACTGCAGGAAGCCTGGAGAGCTGCAGCAGCCACCCTCCAAGGCAGTCCCCACGCCACCCACAGCTGGCTTCCCCAGCAGGGAAATGAGAGAATTGAGGGAACTGGAAGAATCCAGAGTGCCTAGGATTAAATCTGAGCTCTGGCTCTTACTGGCTGTGTGATCTTGGGCAAGGTACCTAACTCCTCTGGACTCAGCTTTCCCATCTGTAAAATGGGAATGATAATAGTACTACCTCAGAGGGTTGTGTGGGGATTATATGAAATAGTATGTATAAAGTGCCTGGCACAGTGCCTGGTGCAAATCAAAGGGACACTCAATAAATGGAAGTCATTATTATTCGTAAGAGAAGCAGAGACCAGGGACAGTCCAGCACCCAGTGTCAAAGTTCCCTGGGGCTCAGGCCTACTCCTTCCCTGTCCTTCTGCAGATTATTATTTATGGGCCTTGGTGGAGGTGGGAGACAGAAAAGGTTGGCTAACCCTCAAGGGTGGAATCCATTCTGAGTGGTAGGTCCCAGGCCAAATTGCTTGTGAATTCTTTTAAATATCAGCCCTGTCCTGACCCCAGGGGACAATGAGTCTTATAAACCTGGTAGTTAGTCCAGCCACCTAAGCAGTAGATCTCCCCACCCCGTTACCCCCTTCCAGAGGGGGATTTGCGCCCCTTACCCTGGGCAGCTGAGTTCAGTCTTCCATCCGGGGCTAAAATTGAACACACCTGGGCAGGTGCTGAAATGGGTGGGATCACCGTGACCCCAATAGCTGTCCTAAGCCAGGGATAAAAAGTCTTCTAGAGTAAGGGCAGCTCCAGGAGCCGAACAGGAAGGCAATCTCACCCAGCCCTGAGAGCACCCTCGTGAACAGGATCCCACTTAGGGGCTCCCCATCTGGGAATGGGCCGGGGTGGAGGAGGAGGCAGGGAGCACAGGACGGGGAGATGCATCAAGGCCGCTGCTGGTGCATCTTATGGAAGCCAAGCTGCCGCCGGGAGCAGCCCAGGCTGGAGGATGGGAAAGCAGGTGGGGTGGGGTGCCAAGCACACGCACAGAAACCACCCGCACACCCCTACACACCCATGTGCACCCTATCACACCTACAATACACACACATTCCTCATACCCCAACACATCCACGCACACACATTCACACACATACCCTATGCACACCCCACACACCCATCCTTACACACACTGACACACTCTACACCCTACACCATATGTGCTCTTACACACATGGACACATACACACATTCACACACACACATACACACACAGGGAGGAGCTGATTGGCCAAGGATACCCTGAAAAGGTAACCAAGTTTTTTCCGGTTGGTGTGCAAATTAATGGAGATAACCCTGGGTCAGGTGCAGCTCAATAAATAACAGTTACTAGGAAACATTAACTAAAGGAGCGTATCACACTCTACAAATTTACAATCTTTCCCCAAGTCCAAAAAGTATGATGTTCATTATCTAATATCTAATCTGTCCTCTTTAAATTCTATATGGAACCGGTAGGGTACGTATAAATAAAGTGATATGCATATCCATCACAAATGTTGATTTCCCTTTGGAAACATCATTTCTGTACCATGAGTTTAATGGTGAAAGGCTGGCTTAGCAGTCCTTTTAAATCTCCAACCTGACCCTGCTACACCCAACAGCTGTTCCAGCCTCCTCTCCAGCCCCCTGCCTGCCCTCACAGGCAGCCAGTGACCTCCATTCCTGCCACACAATTCCTGCTTCCTAGAGGATGAGACCTCTGGCTCTCGCCCCAGATTTTATGCTGAGCCCAACCTCAGCTCATCAAATCAAAATAACAGCCTCGCTGTGAGCACTCTTTGGGGTCAGGCTTTTATTTCTCTCTCGCCACCTTGTTCCTAGCCTTCATCCTGATCCCAGGGAAGACATTCTTCCTCCACCACCACTCCTCGTCTGTTTCCTTTGCTAGCTCCTCTTTTGTCACCATTCCTCTTCCGGTAACTCGAGGCTTCCCACCAAGGCTGACCCCACAGTCCTCCACACACACTCTCTTTTTTTCTCTTTCAGTGGGTCAGCCATTCCCCCTCGCTTTTTAAGCCTTGTAAAAAAAATTTTAATCCTTATATTTTAAAGATATCAGGAAATAAATAATTGCAAAGAGTGAAAGTGGTTTAAGCAAAGGCACAGAGCAAATTGATGGCAAACATAGTTACCCAACAATTCCACTCCTAGGTGTAGACCCAAAAGAAGAAAACAGGGGCTCAAAGAGATACTTGGATATTCACAGATGCATTCTTCACAGTAGCCAAAAGGGTGAAACAACCAAGTATCTATCAACAGATGAATGGATAAACAAGATGTGATATCATCATACAATAGAATATTATTCAGCCATGAAAAAATGACATTCTGACACATGCTACAACATGAACAACCTTGAAAACATTAAGGTAAGTGAAATAAGCCAGACACTTAGACACAAAATGACAAATATAGTGTGATTCCACTTATTTGAAATATCTAGAATAGGCAAATCCATAGAAAAAAAGTAGAAAAGAGGTCACCAGGGCCTGAGGGGGTGGGGGGAAAGAATGGGCAGTTATTGCTTAATAAGTACAGAGTTTCTATTGAGGGTGAAGAAAAGGTTCTGGAAATGAATAGTGATAATGGTTGCACAGCAATGTGAATGTACTTAATGCTACTAAGTTGTCCACTTAAGAATGATTAAGGGCTTCCCTGGTGGCACAGTGGTTGAGAATCCGCCTGCCAATGTAGGGGACATGGGTTTGTGCCCCAGTCCAGGAGGATCCCACATGCCGCGGAGCGGCTGGGCCCGTGAGCCATGGACGCTGAGACTGCGCGTCTGGAGCCTGTTGCTCCGCAACAGGAGAGGCCACAACTGTGAGAGGCCCGCGTACCACAAAAAAAAAAAAAAAAAAAAAAAAAAGAATGATTAAATTGCTAATTTTTATGTTACGTATATTTTACCATAATAAAAAAATTTTTTAAACAAAAAATTAGTTAGATGACCTGGATGCCATTACTGCTCTGCCATTAATTAGATTGCAGGTCACTGCTTCCTGCATAAGAACTGTCAGTCACTGGCTATTGATTCCTGAATCCTCGTGTCCAAACCTCAGCAGCCACATTTCCCCTTGCATCATCAGCAACTCCCAGGCTCAGCTCAGTCGCCTTAAACTTGGACCTCAAGTTCCCTTCTGCTTTTTCAGTAGGTTCATGTCACCGTTCTTTTAAATACCTGCCCTATTGGCCCCTTTCCTCTCATCATTGCCTCCCCCTACCCTGGCTCACATAACTTCTGCTACAGCACCCAGTTCTTTCTCCACCCCTGTCTATACCTGCTGTGGGTGCCATGGTCAGCCCAATCAGCAAATCTCAGAGCTGGACAGAATCTTTTCCTTGTTAACCTAAAACAATAAAATAGCCAGTAATTTTACCAGCAAAAAGATTTATTTGGGAGCATCAAAGAATTGCAGTTCAGGACAGGCAACTATGGTGACCCATGTGCCAGTCCAGTTAGGCAATGGAGAAGAAACTCTTTTATAGAGGAGAAGGGGAAATTGGGAGGGGCTGTTTTAAACAAAAAGTCCATTGGAGGAAACTTGGAGTTCAAAGTATAATGTCATTTCGTTGGCTGAATTGTGACAGTCTCTCACTGGCTGAGCTTTTGCCAGGCAAGGGGAAAATTTTTCTTCCACCTGCTGGCACTAGTAAAGTAGAGTCACTTCCTGCTGGAGATGCAAAGTACTTCTCTTCCTTTGGGGATCTGTATTGACCTTGAATGGTACCTGCGTGATGGTACCCTTCTGGCCTCCTGATTGCATTTTAGTGAGGTTTCCCTTTATTACTTTTCATATTTCCCCCTTTTGATCAAGATATTTCTTCAAAAGCATCAATAATCAAGAGCCAGGTTTTTGTTTTGTTTTGTTACCAACATCCAGTGGCCTTTTGTCCCTCAGTGCCAGGAAGGGCATTTCCTGGGTGCCATGTCCCCTATTGGAGGGAAAAATACACAGATTAGAAACCTACTGTGGTCATGTTTGAATAACAAGGAGGGATGGGAGGGAGATCTCTCAGGCGTTTCCCAACTAAAGTCTGTATTTTAGAATAGTGAATACTGCAAGGGCACACTTAAAAGTGAAGGAATTAAACAAGTGCTTTATGAAGACACAGTGCAGGAATAAACAAGAAGTAATTAAACAGTTTGTTACCTCAAAAGAAACTGTTTAGAACCAAATGTTTTATCAATATTTGCAAATTCAGAGACTATGTATTTGGCTAGAAATCCAGAGTTAGTTTATAGTCTACATGAAAGAGAGAGACTTCTGTAAATTCTAAACCTTCTCACAGGCCTGGTCCAGACATCTTGGGAAACCTGTCTCATCAGATGTTGTCTGCTTCAATTCTGGGAAATCCTTACCTTCAAGTCATCAGATGGTATACAGGTCCAGTCTCAGGGTCTGGTGCTTTCTTTAGATGTGTCACAATGCATCCAGGAGTCTATTCCCTGCAGTTTGTCGGCACAAGGGTAGGTTAGCAGTACCTGATAGGGGCCATTCCAGTGAGGTTAAAGAAAGTCCTTCTGGAGGTGTCTTTTCCAGTAGATAAAATCTCCAGATTGAAAAGTGTGATGCTTAAGGTCCTCCTCTTCTGAGAGCACACGGTAAAAAGATTGCTCTATCAGAGCATGGTTATTTTGAATTGAAGCGATTAAGCCTTTACAATATTGAGTTTTATCTTCTTTTATCAGCTGCAGATCAAAAGAGGCAGGGGCCAGGAGCATTGGGTGACCTGTGGCTATCTCAAAAGGTGAGAGTTTATGAGTTCCAAAGGGTGTGGGTTTGAGATTGAGAAGGACCAATGGCAGTACTTTGGGCCAGGGTATTTGGAGGATCTCTACAAATGTTGCCAATTGTGTCTTAATAATGCCATTAGTAAGTTCGACTAACCCCAAGAACTGAAGATAGTAAGCGCAGTCAAAATTCTGTAAAACCAACCGAACAGCACAGACTTGTTGAAGCACCTGACCAGTAAAATGAGTTCTTTGATCAGTATAAAGTTTTCCTAGGTAGGGATAACCTTTTCTAACAAAATTGTAGCTACAGAAGAATGGTCTGTCTGCAAGGGAAGGCTTCCGTCCGGTGAGAAAATATACAGACCATGACTAAAACCTATTTATATCAATGAGATGCGGGCCGCTATATGAAATCCATCTGCCAAACTTCAAATGGCTCATTAACCAATTCAGAGTGTCTGAGAGGAGTGCAAACAGGTTTCTCTGGATTATATTTTGGACAGGTGGGACAAGAAGGTAGACACTCTTTGTGGCCTTATGAATATTTCCCCATCAGTACTGGTTCATGGATGCTATCATTTTATCAGCATCAGGCAGGCGTGAGGGGTTGCGTCAGTGAAGGAGGGGAGAGGGGTAGCAGGGTTGAGGTCATTACAATGTGAAAGAGCTATGTGAGGAGCAGTTAGCAAAAGGATTTCATGAGAGGTGAGGCAACTGACTGAAAAGGGTTGAGTGGATGAGAATTTAGGAGGGCTTCCACACCGTGGGGTACAAAGATGGTTAAAGAGGGTCCCATGATTATCTTTCCGGTGGCCTTAACCAGAAGGGCAGTGGCAGGAATGGCTCTGAGGCAAGGGGGATATTCCTGTGCCACAAGGTCCAGCTGTTGGCTACAATACCCTACGGGTCGTTGATGGTCCCCATGCTTTTGGGTGGGTGCTCTGAGGACATTCTCTGCCTTCTCACATACCAAGAGGAAAAATGGAAGCTGATACTTAGGATGTCCAAAGGCAAGTGGTCTCATTAAGTTTTTCTTTAAGGCTTCAAAAGCTGTGTCATCTTGATCTCCCCAATTAATGGGGTCAGATTTGCTGGGTTTTACTGAACCATATAAGGGTGACCATAAGAGTGAAATTTGGAGTCCATTTCCAACTGTTGCCAGATAGCCTGAGACAACCTCATAATTGGCGCTTAGGTTTTGATTTTGGGAAGTTCAGGATGCCATGAAGCCTATCTGGATCCAAATGTAGTCCCTGTTCTGAGATCAGGTGCCCTAAATACTGAACCTGAATTTGAGAAAACTGAAATTTTTCTTTGGAGACTTTATGTCCCTTTAAGGCCAAATTTTTAGCAGATGGATGCTGTCTTCCTGTGAGGAGGTTTGAGAAGGACAGCATAGGCGCAAATCATCTATATAATGTAACAAAGTAGAACCTGCAGAAAACTTCACATCATCCAAATCAGCTTTCAAGATTTGTGAAAAGGACTTTCTGTGAAACTCTGGGGCATTACTATCCAGGTATATTGCTGTCTGTCCCAGGTGAAGGCAAAAAGATATTGGCTAGCCTTATCAACTGGAATACTGAAAAATATACTGCATAGGTCAGTCTCAGTGAAAAATTTGCTTCCAGTGGGAACAGATGTCAGTAGCATGCAGTGGTTAAGAACAAATGGGTGTTGAGAGATAACAATGTTTATTGCTCAGAGGTCCTGGATAAACCTCCATCCTCAGCCCTTGGGTTTTCTCACAGGTATAATAAGTGTATTACAGGGACTAGTGCAAGGGATAATGAGGCCCTGAGCCTTGAAATCTTCTTTTAGGGGTTTATACCTTGAAGGACTTCTTTACTTACAGGGAATTGATTAATTCTGGGGAGAGGTTTGGAGCGATCTATCTGAATCTTGATGGAAGGTGCCCTGTGAATTTCACCAATATCAGTTGGAGATTTTAGCCTATAAGGAGGGTGGTAGCTGATTCAATAGAAACAAATGATCAGTGTTTCGAGAATCAGCCCCAGCAGTGCCAGAAACAGAACAAATAAAAGATGTCAAAGGGTCTTTTAATGTACCTGGTTGGCTATTTTGATGGCTACTGTCAAATTCTAGAATTATTTCCCCCTTTTGGGAGAAAGAAATTCGGCATAATACTCTTCCAAGAAGTCTTAGCCTAATAAGTGAATGGAGGGAGAGGAGCTAAGGAGAGAAAGTGTGTATCTCTCAAAGGGCCTACACAGAAGGGAAAAGGTTCAGGGACAGGAGCCTGTTGAGGTGATTAGAGATCCCACTATCGGAGCTGCATCAGCGCTCTGCAGTGGGGCTGAGCACCGAGAGTGTGGCTCCGCAGTCAGGAAGGACAGAGATGCCTTCCCAACCTGGAGAGTTGTTGCTTCGAGCCGATTAACAGGGAGGATTGGGAGGAGCCCCTGTAGTTCCTCGGGCCCCCTCATCGGGCATCAGGAGGACCCTGGAAAGGCTGAGAGGGCTGAAAACTCCTGGAACGCTTAAATGTGTAACAGTCTTTTTTCCGATGCCCTGGCGTTTTGCAATAGCAGAAATTAGAAGGGTTTTGGTTTTGTTTAGGGACCTTCATTTGCTGGAGCTGAAGATTAAGAATTTTAGTGGTCTTTCTTTTTGGTGACTCATCTAGGGTGCAAGTGAGCTGATCTGCCAAATGAACTAAATCTGAAGTGGATATAGTTTTCCATTCCATCCTGGTCCTTTTAACAAAACAAGAAAGATCCCAGTTCTACCTGTTAACAAACATGGAGGTGACAGTTGTCCTAGTGGACTCAACATCTGAAGGAAGACCAGAGTTTTCGTTAAAAATAACCTGAAGTCGATAGAATAGCCATGAACAGGTTCATCAGATTTTTGTATGCAAGGCTGACCTTTGTTCTGATCAACGGGATTAGGAAAGGCTACTATAATTGCTCAGTGGAGGCTTTCAATGAGTGTTCTAGCCTCTTGCCAAGTTAGGGGATTGCTCTTCTAAATCCACTCCAGAATGTTCCCATGGGCTAGTTTCATCCAGTGTTTGCTTGACTCTCACCAAAGAGCATGTGGACTAACTGATATAAATCTGAGAAACTAGGCTGGTAGGTTTGAACAACTATGTTAAAAGCTTCAGCAAACCTATGGGGGTCCTCAGTTACTTTAAGAAATGCTTTAACTACGGCTCACAATTCGTCCAGGGAACATGGGTAATCTGGGGTTTATTCAGATCCTCAGAAGATGTAACTTTACAGGGTCAAGTTCTAATAGGCCCAGAGGAGGAAGATGGCACTGAGGGTGGAGCCTGAGACAAAGAAGAGGAGAGACGAATGAAGCCACTTTGTCTTCCTTTTTTTAAAAAAAATTAATTAATTTATTTATTTTTGGCTGCTTTGGGTCTGTGTTGCTGCGCACGGGCTTTCTCTAGTTGTGGCAAGCGGGGGCTACTCTTCGTTGCAGTGCGCGGGCTTCTCATTGCGGTGGCTTCTCTTGTTGCGGAGCACCGGCTCTAAGCACGCGGGCTTCAGTAGTTGTGGTGCGCGGGCTCAGTAGTTGTGGCTCACAGGCTTAGTTGCTCTGCAGCATGTGGGATCTTCCCAGACCAGGGCTCAAACCCATGTCCCCGGCATTGGCAGGCGGGTTCTTAACCACTGAGCCACCAGGGAAGCCCCCATTTTGTCTTTTTAAAATAATTTGTTTGCCTCAGTTAATTTAATTATTGTGTTTTTCAGAGAGGCCATTTTAGACCCCTGATGATGTTTGGAGGCCTCCAAATACCAATCAAAATAGGCGTCCAGTTCTGTTTTGGTGATTTCAGAGCCATGGCTCTCTATTACAGTTTTGAGAAAAGTAAGTTTGGGGAGTTCAGTAGCTCCTCATCGATTTTCTAAATTGCTTTTGGTTAGTCAGTCCATTTAGTTAGAAATGTGCAAGAGAGAGGACCGTGGTTTTTAAACATAAAATCTCCCAGGTACCTGAAAGGAGAGCGCCCTCAAAGCACTTAGATAACTGGATCCCATTTTTAAGAGGTTTTTCTTTAGAGCAAAAGAGGCATTCTTAAACAGCCCACAGGTCAAATACCAGAAGAGTTCCAGTAGGAACAGTCTGATTTCAAGACTGAGGCCAAAGTGCCAACTGACTACTCACAGACAGAACAAAAAAAGGACAAAGCCTTTAAACAGATCCCAGATAAAGCCTGGAGAGCTTCAAAATACAAAAAGAGTGGAGCTTGGATCCAGGAGGAAAACTTACCCTCAAACTCCAGAGTTGGCTAGAAAGCAGTGAGCTCAGTGGGCTCTGTGGGTACAATGACCTGTTTGCTCACCAGCCTCAGAGTTGTCGGGGGTCTTCTCTACATCTCAATGGAAACTCTGTGTAATATTAACCTAAAACAACAGAACTGCCAGTTCTTTTACCAGCAGAGTGGATTTATTTGGGAGCAGCAAAGAACTGCAGCTCAGGACATGCAACTATGGTGAACCACTTGCAAGTTCTGTTAAGCAAAGGAGAGGGAACTATTTTATAGAGGAGAAGGTAAAGTTGGGAGGTGCTGTTATAAACAAAAAGCACATTGGAGGAAACTGGGAGTTTGAAGTATAGTGTCTTTTCTTTGGCTGAGCTGTTGCCAAGCATGGAGAAAAATCTTTCTTCCTCCTTTTGACTTCCTTCCTGCCAGAGATGCAAGATACACCTCTTCCTGTTGGGATGTGTATTGACGTTGATTGGTACGTGCGTGAGAGCTCCCACTCTGGCATCGCAACTCCATTTTAGTGAGGTTCCCCCTCATTAATTTTCACAGCCTTTGGCCTCTTCTGATGCATAAAAACTCTTTACACGGGCCTCCCTGGTGGCGCAAGTGGTTGAGAGTCCGCCTGCCGATGCAGGGGATACGGGTTCGTGCCCCGGTCTGGGAGGATCCCATATGCCGCGGAGCGGCTGGGCCCGTGAGCCATGGCCGCTGAGCCTGCGCGTCCGGAGCCTGTGCTCCGCAACGGGAGAGGCCACAACAGTGAGAGGCCCGCATACCGCAAAAAGAAAAAAAAAAAAAAAAACTCTTTACACAATCTAAGAAAAGTGCCTGCAGTGTCAGATCAGACACATTCAGGATTGGGCAACGACTACTCCCCATGGCCTGCAGGTAGAGGCCAAGCTCCTTAGCTTGGCATTCGGGGATCAGACCACTGCCCCCTCCTCGAGTTGACCTCCCGGTAGTTCCCCTGTACCCCTTGTGTTCCAGCCAACCTACATGACTTGCAAGGTCCAGCACCCACCATGCATCTAAACCTCCATGCCTTTTCCTTGGTCGTTCTCTCTGCTCGGGATTGCCTTCTCCCGTGAATCAGAGAATTTCTCCACTCATCCTTCAAGCCCCAATTACTCATCTCCTCTGTGAAACCTCTGATGCACCCTCCTGAGAGCAGAATAAGTGATCCTCTTTGGGCCACTGCCGTGTATACCTCACTCACACTTTAGCTACTTGCATCGCAATCTTGGTGTCTATCTCTTTCACCCGACTAAGAACTTCCTGAGGGTGGGTAATAGGCCTTATTTCTGTGTTCCCAAAACATAGCCAGATCTGGCACTTAACAGTTAACTCATTTTTCTTTAACAAGCATTTATTGACTGTTATTGATTGGTATACAGTGGGAACAAAAAAGATACAGTCCCTGTCCTCATAGAGCTTGAAGTCTAGCAAGAGAGACTTTAGAACAACCAGCATAGAAACAGAAGTAGAAACAAACACTTATAAATGACAAATATTACTTACTGCTAAGG
Source organism: Mesoplodon densirostris (assembly GCF_025265405.1). NCBI lineage: Eukaryota > Metazoa > Chordata > Mammalia > Artiodactyla > Ziphiidae > Mesoplodon > Mesoplodon densirostris. Next base: position 8,777,044 of record NC_082662.1, on the reverse strand, counting down.
AGAAGATAGGGATATTATGAGAGAAACTAATGGGGAAAGCTACTCTGTGTAAATGTTTGATGAATTAACAAGTCAAAGAATGAATTGATTAAATTACCCAATCAAAGAATGGTGGAGGGGCTTCCCTGGTGGCGGAGTGGTTGAGAGTCCGCCTGCCGATACAGGGGACGCGGGTTCATGCCCCGGTCCGGGAAGATCCCACATGTGGTGGAGCGGCTGGGCCCGTGAGCCGTGGCCGCTAAGCCTGCGCGTCTGGAGCCTGTGCTCCGCAACGGGAGAGGCCACAACAGTGAGAAGCCCGTGTACCGCAAAAAAAAAAAAAAAAAAGAATGGTGGAGAACTCTGATCTTATAAGGACCAGTATATGTAGTGGTGATGAGTATGGATACTGGAGCCAGGCTGCCTGAGTTTATATCCTGGATCGGCCACAAACTAGCTGTGTGACCTTGAGCGAGTAATTTATCTCTCTGTGTTTCACTTCCCTCACTTATAAAATGTGGGATAACAATAGTATCTCAAATCATTGGTTATTAGTCAGTTTTGGCTGCGTAACAAACAATCTCAGAATCTCAGCGGCTTACAATGTCTACATTCATTTTCATTCTCACGGGTTTTTTGAGTCAGCTGAGGTTCTGCTGGGCTCGGTCATGACCAGCAGGTCTTGGCTCCAGGCCATGGGTTGGGTTTAGGTTGGCTCTGTGTGTTTCCTCATTCTCCATGGACCAGCAGTTTTCTGGATCTGTCTCTCTCATAGGGAATCACAGGAGCATGGGAGGACAAGCCAAATCCACCAAGCACACTATAACTACACTAAAGAGGCACACTGCTAAGATATCATTGGCCAAGGCCAGTCACACAGCCAAGCCCACTATCAGTAGGATTGTGTATTAGTCTGCTTGGGCTGCCATAACAAAACAGCACGAACTGGATGACTTAAATGACAAAAATTTATTTTCTCACGTTCTGGAGGCTGGAAATTCAAGATCAAGTTGCTGGCAGGGTTGGTTTCTGGTGAAACTTCTCTTCCTGGCTTGCAGATGACCACTTTCTCACTGTGTCCTCACATGGCCTTTCCTCTGTGTGCTCGCCCCTGGTGTCTCTTCCTCTTCTTCTAAGGACACCAGTTCTGTTGGATTAGGGCTCCACCCTTATGACCTCATTTAACCTTAATTACCTCCTTAAAGGCCCTATCTCCAAGTACAGTCACATTGGGGGTTACTGCTTCGACATATAGATTTGGACAGACACAATTTAGTCCGTACAGGTGGGAAATATATTCCCCTTATTCTAGAGGGAGTTCTTGTCACATCACATGGCAAAGCGTGTAGGGGCATACATCTTTATCAGGGAATAAAGAAATGGCAGTAGTAATCTGATCTCCCACAAACTGTTACAAGGGTTAAATATGTTTATTCACGTAGAGTGTATAGGATAATGTTTGGTACTTAGTAAACTCTAAATAAGTTTGGCTCTTTGTTACTTTATGGTTCAGCTGAAACACCTACTGTGTGATGGTTTCACAGTGTACACATGTCTGACTTGTCAAGGAGTGTGCTTTATATGCGTGCAATTCACTGTATGTAAATTATACCTCAATAAATCTATAAATAGATAGCTAGATGACTGATAGATGAATTTATTTATTAAAAATCAAGGATTTGATCTTGGAACAGAAAAAGGACATTAGTGGAAAAACAGATGAAATCTGAACAAAGTCCAGAGATTAGTTAACAAACTATACCAAGGTTAATTTGTTAACTTTAATAAATGTACTGTAATTATGTAAGACTAACATTAGAGGAAACTGCGTGAAGAGCTGCAGTGCCCTGGCATGGTGACCACCAGCTACATATGGCTACTGAGCCCTTGAAATGTGGCTGGTCCGAATGGACATGTCCTGTGAGAGTAAAGACTTAGGATGAAAACAGATTATAAAATATCTCATTAATAATTTTTTGCATCAATTACAAGTTGAAATAATAATATTTTAGATATACTGGATTAAATAAAATACATTTGAATTAATTTAATCCATTTCTTTTTTTTTTTTTATGTGGCTGCTAGAAAATTTGAAATTGCCACATGGCTCATATTATGTTGCTACTGGATAGCACTGGTCTAGAGGGGGGAGGTGCTATAATACCAGAGGAGGGTCCTGCTGTGACATCTGGAGAGCAGGGTGAGAGTCAAGCTCAGGCCCAGTGGAGGAGAGGAATCCAGGAGCTGGATAGCCTGTGTTTCAACCAGGCCCCAACTTGTGATGTCAGAGGCGAGGAATGATAACAGAAAAGCAGTGGGATTTACACAGGCCTCTTCATGCAAATCTAACCTTTGTACCTGCAAAGCAGTCAGGCTTTGTTTATGACAGCCCGGCTGCCTAAATTAGAACAGGCAGCCAATCATGATGGCATAATGAAAAGGCCAGAGGAGGCTGCCACAGTAGGGTCTCCCTACAGGAGGACAAGGCCCCGCCTAGGTCCATCCAGAAGTGACAAGCCACCAGAGAGCTGGGGCTGTCCCAGGAGCTTGTTCCCCTTTTACCCTCTCTCTGGGTGGCTACCTCACCTGGGAAGACACGGCCATTGGACCTCAGGAATCACCCTTCCAGTCCAAAGTCTGGGCTGAAAGGAGAGGCTTCTCTTTCTCCAAGTGTTCATGTGTCCCAGGAAAGGATTCTGATTGGCCCAGCTTGAGTCATGTGCCCATTCCTGAGCCAATCACTGTGGCTGTGGCTGGGTCACGTGGTCACAGGATAATGTGATTGGTAGTCCCTTCAGAAGCACAGGGAGTGAGGCAGGAGTGAGGAGAGAGCGATTCTCCCAAAGGAGGGGCATTGTCAGAATAAGGGGAGAAGCAGGACAGAAAACACAAATTGCAAACAACCCCTCTACCCTTCCAGTGGTGCCTGCGCCCTTACAACCCCAAGGTCAGCTTGCGTTGCTTTTTCCCTGTGGGTCAAGATAAACTGAGTATTAGCCCTTCAAGAGACCATTATCCCAGAACCAGAGAAGGGATCCAGGAACTACATCCTCAGGGGGCTTTCTGGGCATCCCTGGACTTGTCCATGTAGCTGAGCAGGAAGGGTCAAGTCACTGCACATGTCCTGACCCCTGCCCCCTCCAAGGATTCGGTTTTCTCCACAACATATATTTCTTGAGACCCATGTTGGACTCTGGGCAGGACACCGGAAACTCAGAAATGTAAAGTCAGGATCCCTGTTCTCAGGAGCTCGCAGCCTGTGGGAGGAGAGTGGAGAGGGGAGAAAGGTGTCAATGAGACTGGCATCAATCCAGGGAGTCCTGGATCCCAATCGTCCAAGGCTGTGCTCCGCTCAGTACCACTTGGTAAGCAGGGCACAGCACCCTGTATGGCTTTGGTACCCAGCGCTTCATCCCCAGAACCCACCTCTGATGGTAGCTACAGCTGCAAAGGACAGTTCCATGAGGACTCAGATGCCTCGGGCTGGCAGCCTTCCGCACTCATGCACTGCAGATCAAGGACCTTCTCAGGCAAATGCTGCTTGGAAGTCAGGGGAGTTGGCATCCCCAGGGCAAGCCTCAGCTGATGGGGAAGGGAGCCACTGGATGAATGCTGGGACCTCCTGTCCCTCAGGTGAGCATTCTGGGAGACGTTCTGCTCTCTGAAGTCCCGTGGAATCAGCACCTCTTGCCCACAGCAGGAACCTCCACGTGGCACCGTGTGTGGCTTTCTCTCCCTCCCTGACTCTCCTCACCACTTACCCCTGCATCCCAATTAAACCACCTGCACCCGGGAATTCCCTGGTGGTCCAGTGGTTAGGACTCCATGCTTTCACGGCCATGGGCCCGGGTTCAATCCCTGGTCAGGGAACTGAGATCCTGCAAGCTGCTTGGCGTGGCCAAAAATTAAAAAAAAAAAACACCGGAACCCAAGACCTTGTCCCAGGCTCTGCTTCCGGCGGGAGCCAACCCCACCTAAGATATACAGGTACTCGCCAGCACCATGGGGATGCAGAGATGAAATGGGCCATCATCCCTGCTCTTGACACAACTAAATATAATAACATGCGGAAAGATCCTATGGCAGAGGGCAGCCAAGGCCACGTGAAGGGGCTTGCAGGGAGAGGCCAGGGGACAGCCCTCAGGCCCCTGAACCCTAAGCCCCCACCCCAGAGTGATTACCTACCCAAGGCCACGCAACCTGGACCTCAGCACAGCCTGGCTGAAGCCCTGGGGAATGGTGGCAGCTCAGCTGCCAACGCCAAACACACACAGAGAAAGTAATTTCCTATTCTCGGCTAATTGCTTTCCATGTCTAGCCAGTCCTCGCCTACCCCGCGGCCCCTCCTTCTCCTCCTCCCCTTCTCCTTTCTCCACCTTCCAAGGACAAGGACATAGAGATACAGCCCCCCTGGGCCCAGCTTGTCTCTCTCAAAACGAGTTTCTGAAATGTAATCCCAGAAGTGGCAGGTGGACTGTGGCTGGCACAGCCCCCAGGGGAGGGACGGCTCTGTGCAGGGACCTTGGGGCTCTGGCCTCGACTGAGGGGGCCCCCAGGCTGGGAAACAAGCGCTCACACACACCCTCTACTCGCTCTTTTGTTCATTCACTCCTCACCTCATTCGCCTCTTTGCTCGGATATTCTTTCCCTCCCTCCTTCACTCACTCAGTCACTGTGGCAGAGATGTTTGTAGAACCCACTAAAAATCCACCTTCTCCACATTTACCCCCATGTGGTCAAGAAGGGCTGTGCAACTTGTTCTGGCCAAAAGGCTATAAAAGAAAGTAACATGATTCCCTTCCAGGCTGAAACATTTAAGAGCCAGTGTGTGACCTTCACTTCTCTTACCTCCTACAGTGGCAACCATGGAGACCTCATTTCCAGATGTTGCACCCCAAGATGATGGCACCTCCATCAGCCTGGGTCCTTGAGTGACTGTGCTGAGCAGAGCATTCCCCCATCCCCTTTAAACCACACTGGATATATAGTGTGAGAAATAAACCTTTGTTGTGTTAAGCCTAAGGTTTGGGGGTTGATTTGTTACACAGCATAACCTGTACTGCGCTGACGATTACACTTGTTTACTTATGCATGCTTTTGCTCCTCTCCCTCCCCTCTATTCCCTCCCCCTGTACCTACCAGAGAGTGAAAGCCTGAACTCCTTCCCCAAGATGTGCTGAGTGGCCACAGTGGGCTGATTGATGCAAATTGTTTCTGGAATACCTACAAGATACAGAGACAGAGGGCAGTGGCTGGACACACAGCGCAGACAGAGTAACCTTCCTGCAGCTTGATGAACATATTAAAAGAACCTATTACTGATCCGGTGGTTGCCCTGAAGTAACAATTTCCCAGGATATCGTGGGTGGCCAAGGAGGAAAAACAGGACAGGGCATGCAGATAAGCTGACATTGCGCCGGGATGGAGTTGGCTGCTACAGAAGGTCTTACTTCAGAGACCCTCCAGAGCCACTAAACGCCCCACCCCTGTTTCACAGATGAGGAAACTTTCTTTGGTCAGAGAGGTTTGTGGACTTAGCCAAGCTCCCATGCTTAAGACCCAGAACCCCAGATTTCCCACAGGAACGCCTGCCACCCGGGGTGTCCTGAGGACATTTTTGTGAAGCGTGAATGCCAAAGGTACACTTTCTGGAAACCCGAATAGAACCTCATTTGACTACCAAGGTCCCATTTCTTGATCACTTCCTATGTGCAGAGCCTAAATTAGCGGTTTTAACAAAACTAAAAGGAATAGAAGGTCCAGACACTGCTCAACCAGCCAGCTGTGGGGAACTGAGGATAAATACCCCCAAATAAGGGACAGAGATAAAATAGACACGTTGTGTCATAACAAGTATAAAGGGTCAAATAGAAGTAGGTGCCTGGTGGTGGCGTTTCCTTTCCTTCCCTCTTCCTGGCCTTGTCCCCTCTTTGCTGAAGCCCAGGGAAGCTGCCCCCACCTCCTTTATGTGACACAGGGCTCAGGGCTCCTGATCCACCACCAACAGCCTCCCCCCTCCATTCCCACATGCTCTCATGAGAGTTTCCATGATACTCACACCCTGGAGTGACAGCTGAGAAAACCATGTGCCAGGGACACCTTATTGCACTTTTACCCAGGCCTCACCTTTGGCTAAAAAAACCCCATCCCCTTTGCTAGGCAGGCTCCTACTCAAGCTTCAACATCCAGCTGAGGAGCCACCTCCTCCAGGAAGCCTTCCCTGCCCTCCCCCTCCTCAAGGCTGGCCTTCAACAGTGCTTGGTGGTCCTCGACAACGTTCCAGCACAGGCCTCATTCAGGCCTTGCTGTGTTTTGTTTGCCTGTTTGTGAGTGTTCTTCCTCCAGCCAAGAGTGAGTTTTGCAATGCTGAGCAGGAACTGGGTTTTATTCATTTCTGATCCTCCATGCCTGGCCCAGGGTTTGGTACTTCAGAGTTGCACAATAGGTGTTTGTTGAAAGCATTCGTGTATACACAGGGGCTTGAATTTATGAATAAATCATAGACAAAAGAAAGAGTCTCTGATGGTGAAATTCCAGGTATCAGGAGCTAAGTAGGGAGTGGGGAGTGTGTGTATGTGTGTGTGTGGTGGGGGAGTTGTTGTTGCTGGGGGCCCATGTCATTCAATCCCTTTGGCCACACGGGTACAACCCTCCACCTGCATGTTTACCATTTTCATGGCACTCCAGATCTGTCCTATCGCCAAATCACGCACCAGACCATGTGTCCTAGCTTGGGGTTCATAAACTCCAGTCCCTGGACTTGTAGGTAACAGAGCCTGCTCATGGCAATGGACCAAAGCCTTCAAAGCATTACGAAGCCAGGACATCGTGTAGGAGGTAGAGAGAAGAGGGCAGTCTTTGGGGGGCCCCTCCCTCTCCTCATCAATCTTGAGCTAAGACATCGGGAGGACCTGGTGCTTACAGCACTCCCGCTGCTGCCAGGTGAGGTCCTGCTGCACTGTGACCGCGAAAGGGGAAATGAGCGGCTCGCATAATAACCCTTGTTACCCAAGGGTCTCCTTGGAATGGGTGGAGTAGGAAGGCCAAGGAGCTGAGGCGGGCTTGGCCACACACTTTCCAGAAGGAAAACCTTCCCAGCTCAGAGGAACCTCCCAACCCTCACTTTTTTTTTCAGAGTGTATATGTTTTATTTATTTATTTAACTGAAATATAGTTGATTTACAGTGTTGTGTTAGCTTCACACGAACAAGCAAAGTGATTCAGTTTAATATATATATCGATATATTCTTTTTCAGATTCTTTTCCCTTATAGGTTATTACAAAATATCAAGTATAGTTTCCTACTCTATACAGTAGGTCCTTGTTTGTTACCTGTTTTATATATAGTAGTGTGTATATGTTAATCCCAAACTCCTAATTTATCCCTCTCCCCTTTCCCCTGTGGTAACCCTCATTTCGGGGTTCAGCTCTCTAGCCCCTGACCCTCCTCTGTAAGTAAAGTTGGCCGGTCCCTTCTTGGACCACACCATCCCTTGTCACAGGCTCTGTTCTAACCTCTCTCACAGTCCTGCCATATTTGATTATGTGTCTGGGTGTCTGTCGCCCTCACTAGCTTGCAAAGCCCCTTGTTGCAGGAACTATTCCTTAATCACTTGTGTACTAGGTGTCTGGCAATCACAGTTTGATGGATTCACTGATTGATGGATGGATGGATGGATGGAGAGAGATCTGCCCAGGAGACACTCTGTGATAGTAGCTACCATTTTAAAATTTTGTGCAGAGTCCTGTGCTAAGTCCTTTAGACATGCATTTTTCTCATTTAATTCTTACAGCAACCATATGAGTTGAGTAATCATAAGCCCATTTATTGTAAGAAGACTGAGGTTGAGGCTCTGTGTTCACGTGATGTCCCACAGCCAGAAAGCACCAAGCTAAGCAGAGTGAGTGACTCCGGATTCTATACTCTTAACCACTCTGGCTTACAGCCTCCTCATGGATATACTGCTTTTTCTCCAAGCCTTGGTTTATTCATCCATAAAATGGGGATGATAGTACCCACCTTGCAGATTGTACACTTAAGGGTCAGGCTGGGTCCATTGTGCCTTCCAAGTTCCTGGGAATTTGGGGTTTCTGAGTTCTCCAGCTTATGCCCATGGGGACCCCTATCCACAAAGTCCCTTTGTTGGTCACTCCCCTCCCCCACAGTGGCTCCTCAACTTTGTCCCCCATTGCCCTAGTCTTCTGCAATGATGCAGGTTAAGCGCATGTTATATTTTCTTTTCTTTTTCTGGGAAATGGGGCACTCCCTCATCTCCCCGGGGATGAAGCTTCCCTGTGTTTTCAGGGAACCAGTCAAAATGCTGCATTGAATCCTGCTGACCAAGCTTGCCACGGACAGTTGGGGTCCCTTTCAGCACCCTTGCCTGGCTCCCTCTTCTCTGCTCTCTACCTGTCCCCCTTTAATTCAGCAGGCTATAAATATGGAACTTATCAATCTCACTTTTCTGCAAGGAGCAGGAGAACCTTCTCATCCACTGTGGAAAGAGGACTGATAGCTTCACTCATCCACCTGAGTGCTCAATGGCCTAGGTGCTACCAGAATCTGAAAGAGATCCAGGGTCAAGGCAAACCCCAAAGCCACAACCACTGGAGCCCAAATTCCACATTTCTGATGATTTGGGGGGATAGGTGGATTCTTCCAGTTTTTCTGGACAACAAACACTGAGGAGGTGGCTTCCTGGGAAGCTTGGTTGAATGGGAAGCAAATGAAAATTCTTCACTGGCCTAACCCAATTCTATCAAGGTGGGCTTCTTGGAAGAGGAGGGATTCAAACTAATGTTGAAATGAGGGTGGGGATGGTGAGGAAGTCTGGCCGGGGGAGAAGCGGAGAAAATGAGGAATTCTACTGGAAGGGAAAGAAGGAGATGGTTAGAAAAGGAAGAGAGAAACCAGGTGTATCTTGTCAGCTGTGGAAGAGGGGAGGGGCCTGCAGGGGTCACCTGGACGCAGATGAGACACAACAGGAACCAAAGGCAAGGATGGTAGGGTGCAGAGGGTGGGGATAGGGAGAAGGGACCTCAGGCAGTTGACTGTAGGGCCAGCCTCGTGCCCAGAGAATGGCACTCTCCAATCTCCAAAACGAAACAGCCAAGACCTGGGGAATGAATGGCCTTGCTAACTGGCCATTTTGTTTTTTATGCATTTTCATTAGCAAGATAAAATGACAACTAATCATGTAATTGTCTCCTCATCTGGGAAATAAACGCCCGTTAACCACCTGAATGTTCTTGGCTGCTGAATGAGCCACAGCTCCTCAGCCCAGGGCTCGGTGAGTGACGGAGACAGCGGGACAGGGGGCAAGGAGGTCGCCAGCCAGTCTCCTGACTCGTACCCCAGGCAAATGCCATGAGTGACACTTCTAGAAGAATCAAGAAGCAGTCGCCATAGTTCCACCTTCTTCTTTGGCCAGAAGAGTCTCAATTATGTCTCTCCTTACCCAGTAGACCCCTCATCCCTAGCTGGTCGAGGATCTCACCCAGAGACCCCTCCCAATAGGCATCTTGAGACAGGTGCTCTGGAAAGGGGCAGAGGGAGCGAAGCCAGGTCTCCATGGTGACCCTGTCCACTCACCCCCCCCATCACGAACTGGGGGGAAGGGCTGAGGAGCTTTGGTTGGTGGGGAAGTGAGGCAAGGGAGCCTGGTTACCCAGGCAACTCCCTGGAGGTACCAGCCAAGGGCTCCGCTCCCACAGGTTGGGGCTGGCGTTGTCATGGAGACTCCCTGGCAGCATTGCCAAGGCTGGAGGCCTGGTTCCCCTCTCAAACCCTAGTGGGGCATGGGACACAAGAGGCGAAAGGATCAGGAGCCTCTTAGAATAATGTGACTTTCAGAGTGGCAGCTTGCTAGAGAAGAAAGTTCCGGAAGACAGTGTGCTCTCCACTTTGCTTCTCCCTACTGGCCCCCTGACCCCCTGACGCACACACACACACACACACACACACACACACACACACACACACACACACGCTGCCCCTGTTCTCAACCTGCCTCTAGAAATTTGCTGGCGCCCAGCCCTCAGTCTGAGCTCGCCGTCCTCTCTCTCCCTCTCTTGGTCTTCTTTTTCAGTGATGCTGATCATTTCAGGCAGAGAGCCTACCCAAGGGTCGCCATGACGACTAACCAAGCCTTTGGTATCCATGGTGACAAGCCCTCAAAGTTATTTTTATTTATTTATTGGGAATTTCAAAGGATTTTCCACTCCCTTGCCGAGGCCTGGCATTTGGGAGACTGGGGTGGACCATCCCCTGGGCCTAGAAAAGGAGAATAAGGTTGAGGAATGTTGGGACTGACAGCTGAAATGTGGCTGGAAGGTAGCCAATAAATCCCTCCTCGCAGCTGCAGAGGAAAAGGGCTTGTGGGCTCCTGTCATTCTGCCAGGTGCCTGGGGAGGCTCTCAAGAGCCACTTAACAGCCACTGTCCTCAGGGAGGTTCCAGTGCAGCTTCAGGGGATGGATGGGCCGATTGAGACACATCCTGCTTCACTCTAAAGAATAACTCACAGGATTTACAGAAATATACAGAGCCTAACAGAATAAAAACAAATGGATGAGGAACATGGAGTAAAGGGAAAATAAGATAATGCTGGCTAAGGGGAGAACACAATCATGCAAGGTCCTAACAATAAGTGAGGTGTGCCACGAATCCAACTCTGAGCTTCCTGATGGCCACAGCAAAGAAGGTAATGAGATTTATACAGTCTATAAGGGGGAAAAAATGATGGTTCAGGAGAAGTGATGGAGGGAAAATTAGATGAGGCTACATCCCCAGCCCACCGAGAGTCCTCCCCTCTAGCATCTGACCCCACCCTTTCACTTTTTTGCTTCTTGGCCCTGCTTTGTTAGTTTTCTCTTTCTCCAATGAAGCTTATTCTTTAACCATGCCATACGATGTTGTGTAATTTATCCCAAACCTGGTGCATGATGGAGAACCCAGATGGGACCCACCTACGGGACAGAGACCTGTAAGGGGTCCCCCTTGCACGGCAGCTTGGCACCATCTAAAATCATAGCCATTGAGATGTTTTTGTTGCAAATAACAGCAGACCCGACGCAAAATGGCTCCACCAAACAGGGGGTTTAATCTTTTCTCAGAACGGCACATTCTGAGGTAGGCTGGCTCCATTGGTGAATTCTGAGCTTCACCGGCATCCAGGACCCTGATGCCTTTCACCTATGAGCTGGGCCACCCTCAGGGTGTCAGTTTAGCTTCCTCCATGTGGCCATCAGGGCTCCAGCCTCACATGCAGTGTGGCCGGTAAGGGAAGTGGATTCTGTTCTGTGTCTCATTTTAAGAAAACCATTTCTAGAAGCCCTCAGTGGATATCCCATCATGTGTCTTTGGCCACATCTGGGTCACCTTCTCCCTGTTAACCCACCTCAGAGCAAGGGAGAAAAGGTGAGCACAACTGGTCAGACTAACCAGTATTCATGCTGACTCACATGGAGGGAGGAAAGGACCTGGAACAAAACTAAAATTCGGCCCCACTGAGAAAGGAAGGGTTTCAGGTAGGTGTCTTAAGTGAGGGCCCCCAGAAGCCAGCCTTGAGATGAAGATCTGTGTGCTGGTGATGTAAGGAAGTGCTCCTAGTAGAAACTGATAAGGGAGCAGGAAAGCAGGACAGAGAAGCTCTACGGGGAGCTCTGGAGCAGAAATTACATCTCAGGTGTTGTCCCAACTCCAGGCAAGGGGGTGGGACTTTCATTCTCCAACTCCATCAGTCTTTGGCTAAGGACCGCCTCTGGGGAAACTGCTGGTTCTCTGCACACGTAGGCACGCCAGCTCAGGTGGCCCAGGGGTAGGCTTCTGCAGAGAGTCGCAGGAGCGTTAGAAGTGAAGCACGCAGAAGCTGAGGGCTGCGAACACAGAAGTGGTCACGGGGATCCCAGGGGCATCTGGTCAACCAAGGGTGTCCACCACAAAAATGGCCTCTTCCCCTGCCAGCACCCTGAGGACAAGGAGCCTGTCTGTCTTGTCATTTGCTGTCTCCTGAGCCCCAGCACAATGCTTTCAGATGCCACACTCAGTAAATATGTGTTAAATAA